>NC_142658.1:10270721-10895721 GCF_026168435.1 Sesamum indicum | reverse complement strand
GAACGTTCAAATTTTAGCTGTTTTGTACGGTTTTATTTAAGTAAGTTTGTCTGCCTTTTATAAAAACCTGTAGTTATTATTATGCTTAGTAAATTTACAATACAAATTCATGGGTCTAGACCAACGTTTGGGTCAAGTTTCGTCGAATTTTGAGAACGTTCAAAATTAAGCTTTGCACGATTTTATTAGAGCAACTTCGTTTCCCTTTTTTACAAACATTTAATTATTATCACGCTTAAAAAATTTACTACACAAATTCTTGGGCCTAGACCAACGTTTTGGGTCAAGTTTCGTCGAATTCTGAGAACGTTCAAAATTTAGCTGTTTTCTACGGTTTTATTAAAGCAAGTTTGTTCTCCTTTTATAAAAACTTGTAGTTATTATTACGCTTAGCAAATTTACCACACGAATTCTTGGGTCTAAACCTACGTTTGAGCCAAGTTTCGTCGAATTCTGGTACCGTTTAAAATTTAACTGTTTCTTGAACGGTTTTATTAGAGCAAGTTTGTTTCTCTTTTATACAAAATCGTAGTTATTATTAAATTTAGCAAATTTACCACACAAATTCTATGGTCTAGACCAATTTTTGGGTCAAATTTCATCGAATTCTGGTAACGTTCAAAATGTAACTGTTTTGCACGGTTTTATTATAACTAGTTTGTTTCTCTTTTATAAAAACTTGTAGTTATTATTATTCTTAGCAAATTACCACACAAATTCTTGGGTCTGGACAAACGTTTGGGTCAAGTTTCGTCAAAAATTCTAAGAACGTTCAAATTTTAGCTGTTTTGTACGGTTTTATTTAAGTAAGTTTGTCTGCCTTTTATAAAAACCTGTAGTTATTATTATGCTTAGTAAATTTACAATACAAATTCATGGGTCTAGACCAACGTTTGGGTCAAGTTTCGTCGAATTCTGAGAACGTTCAAAATTAAGCTTTGCACGATTTTATTAGAGCAACTTCGTTTCCCTTTTATACAAACTTTTAATTATTATCACGCTTAAAAAATTTACTACACAAATTCTTGGGCCTAGACCAACGTTTTGGGTCAAGTTTCGTCGAATTCTGAGAACGTTCAAAATTTAGCTGTTTTGTACGGTTTTATTAAAGCAAGTTTGTTCTCCTTTTATAAAAACTTGTAGTTATTATTACGCTTAGCAAATTTACCACACAAATTCTTGGGTCTAAACCTACGTTTGGGCCAAGTTTCGTCGAATTCTGGTACCGTTCAAAATTTAGCTGTTTCTTGAACGGTTTTATTAGAGCAAGTTTGTTACTGTTTTATACAAAATCGTAGTTATTATTAAACTTAGCAAATTTACCACACAAATTCTATGGTCTAGACCAATTTTGGGGTCAAATTTCATCGAATTCTGGTAACGTTCAAAATGTAACTGTTTTGCACGGTTTTATTAAAACTAGATTGTTTCCCTTTTATACAAATTTGTAGTTGTTTATTACGCTTAGCAAATTTACCACACAAACTGTTGGGTCTAGACCAACGTTTGGGTCAAGTTTCGTTGAATTCTGACAATTTTCAAAATTTAGCTGTTTTGCACGGTTTTATTAGAGCAAGATTGTTTCCCTTTTATACAAACTTGTTGTTATTATTAAAGCTTAGCAAATTACCACACAAATTCTTAGGTCTAAACCAACGTTTGGGTCAAGTTTCGTCGAATTCTAAGAACGTTTAAAGTTTAGCTGTTTTGTACGGTTTTATTAAAGTAAGTTTGTTTGCCTTTTATAAAAACTTGTAGTTATTATTATGCTTAGCAAATTTACAACCCAAATTCATGGGTCTAGACCAACGTTTGGGTCAAGTTTCGTCGAATTCTGAGATCGTTCAAAATTTAGCTTTGCACAATTTTATTATTGCAACTTTGTTTCCCTTTTATACAAACTTTTAGTTATTATTACGCTTAGCAAATTTACCACAGAAATGCTTGGGTTCAGACAAACGTTTGGGTCAAGTTTTATCGAATTCTGAGAACGTTCAAAATTTAGTTGTTTTGCACAGTTTTATTAGTGCAAGTTTGTTTCCCTTTTATACAAACTTGTAGTTATTATTATTCTTAGCAAATTACCACTCAAATTCTTGGGTCTGGACGAACGTTTGGGTCAAGTTTCGTCAAATTCTAAGAACGTTCAAATTTTAGCTGTTTTGTACGGTTTATTTAAGTAAGTTTGTCTGCCTTTTATAAAAACCTGTAGTTATTATTATGCTTAGTAAATTTACAATACGAATTCATGGGTCTAGACCAACGTTTGGGTCAAGTTTCGTCGAATTCTGAGAACGTTCAAAATTAAGCTTTGCACGATTTTATTAGAGCAACTTCGTTTCCCTTTTATACAAACTTTTAATTATTATCACGCTTAAAAAATTTACTACACAAATTCTTGGGCCTAGACCAACGTTTTGGGTCAAGTTTCGTCGAATTCTGAGAACGTTCAAAATTTAGCTGTTTTGTACGGTTTTATTAAAGCAAGTTTGTTCTCCTTTTATAAAAACTTGTAGTTATTATTACGCTTAGCAAATTTACCACACGAATTCTTGGGTCTAAACCTACGTTTGGGCCAAGTTTCGTCGAATTCTGGTACCGTTCAAAATTTAGCTGTTTCTTGAACGGTTTTATTAGAGCAAGTTTGTTTCTCTTTTATACAAAATCGTAGTTATTATTAAATTTAGCAAATTTACCACACAAATTCTATGGTCTAGACCAATTTTTGGGTCAAATTTCATCGAATTCTGATAACGTTCAAAATGTAACTGTTTTGCACGGTTTTATTATAACTAGTTTGTTTCCCTTTTATACAAACTTGTAGTTGTTATTACGCTTATCAAATTTACCACACAAATTGTTGGGTCTAGACCAACGTTTGGGTCAAGTTTCGTTGAATTCTGACAATTTTCAAAATTTAGCTGTTTTGCACGGTTTTATTAGAGCAAGATTGTTTCCCTTTTATACAAACTTGTAGTTATTATTAAAGCTTAGAAAATTACCACACAAATCCTTAGGTCTAAACCAACATTTGGGTATAGTTTCGTCGAATTCTAAAAACGTTTAAAGTTTAGCTGTTTTGTACGGTTTTATTAAAGTAAGTTTGTTTGCCTTTTATAAAAACTTGTAGTTATTATTATGATTAGCAAATTTACAACACAAATTCATGGGTCTAGACCAACGTTTGGGTCAAGTTTCGTCGAATTCTGAGAACGTTCAAAATTTAGCTTTGCACAATTTTATTATAGCAACTTTGTTTCCCTTTTATACAAACTTTTAGTTATTATTACGCTTAGCAAATTACCACAGAAATACTTGGGTTCACACAAACGTTTGGGTGAAGTTTCATCGAATTCTGAGAACGTTCAAAATTTAGTTGTTTTGCACGGTTTTATTAGTGCAAGTTTGTTTCCCTTTTATAAAAACTTGTAGTTATTATTATTCTTAGCAAATTACCACACAAATTCTTGGGTCTGGACGAACGTTTGGGTCAAGTTTCGTCAAAAATTCTAAGAACGTTCAAATTTTAGCTGTTTTGTACGGTTTTATTTAAGTAAGTTTGTCTGCCTTTTATAAAAACCTGTAGTTATTATTATGCTTAGTAAATTTACAATACAAATTCATGGGTCTAGACCAACGTTTGGGTCAAGTTTCGTCGAATTCTGAGAACGTTCAAAATTAAGCTTTGCACGATTTTATTAGAGCAACTTCGTTTCCCTTTTATACAAACTTTTAATTATTATCACGCTTAAAAAATTTACTACACAAATTCTTGGGCCTAGACCAACGTTTTGGGTCAAGTTTCGTCGAATTCTGAGAACGTTCAAAATTTAGCTGTTTTGTACGGTTTTATTAAAGCAAGTTTGTTCTCCTTTTATAAAAACTTGTAGTTATTATTACGCTTAGCAAATTTACCACACAAATTCTTGGGTCTAAACCTACGTTTGGGCCAAGTTTCGTCGAATTCTGGTACCGTTCGAAATTTAGCTGTTTCTTGAACGGTTTTATTAGAGCAAGTTTGTTACTCTTTTATACAAAATCGTAGTTATTGTTAAACTTAGCAAATTTACCACACAAATTCTATGGTCTAGACCAATTTTTGGGTCAAATTTCATCGAATTCTGGTAACGTTCAAAATGTAACTGTTTTGCACGGTTTTATTATAACTAGTTTGTTTCCCTTTTATACAAACTTGTAGTTGTTATTACGCTTATCAAATTTACCACACAAATTGTTGGGTCTAGACCAACGTTTGGGTCAAGTTTCGTTGAATTCTGACAATTTTCAAAATTTAGCTGTTTTGCACGGTTTTATTAGAGCAAGATTGTTTCCCTTTTATACAAACTTGTAGTTATTATTAAAGCTTAGAAAATTACCACACAAATCCTTAGGTCTAAACCAACATTTGGGTATAGTTTCGTCGAATTCTAAAAACGTTTAAAGTTTAGCTGTTTTGTACGGTTTTATTAAAGTAAGTTTGTTTGCCTTTTATAAAAACTTGTAGTTATTATTATGATTAGCAAATTTACAACACAAATTCATGGGTCTAGACCAACGTTTGGGTCAAGTTTCGTCGAATTCTGAGAACGTTCAAAATTTAGCTTTGCACAATTTTATTATAGCAACTTTGTTTCCCTTTTATACAAACTTTTAGTTATTATTACGCTTAGCAAATTACCACAGAAATACTTGGGTTCACACAAACGTTTGGGTGAAGTTTCATCGAATTCTGAGAACGTTCAAAATTTAGTTGTTTTGCACGGTTTTATTAGTGCAAGTTTGTTTCCCTTTTATAAAAACTTGTAGTTATTATTATTCTTAGCAAATTACCACACAAATTCTTGGGTCTGGACGAACGTTTGGGTCAAGTTTCGTCAAAAATTCTAAGAACGTTCAAATTTTAGCTGTTTTGTACGGTTTTATTTAAGTAAGTTTGTCTGCCTTTTATAAAAACCTGTAGTTATTATTATGCTTAGTAAATTTACAATACAAATTCATGGGTCTAGACCAACGTTTGGGTCAAGTTTCGTCGAATTCTGAGAACGTTCAAAATTAAGCTTTGCACGATTTTATTAGAGCAACTTCGTTTCCCTTTTATACAAACTTTTAATTATTATCACGCTTAAAAAATTTACTACACAAATTCTTGGGCCTAGACCAACGTTTTGGGTCAAGTTTCGTCGAATTCTGAGAACGTTCAAAATTTAGCTGTTTTCTACGGTTTTATTAAAGCAAGTTTGTTCTCTTTTTATAAAAACTTGTAGTTATTATTACGCTTAGCAAATTTACCACACGAATTCTTGGGTCTAAACCTACGTTTGGACCAAGTTTCGTCGAATTCTGGTACCGTTCATAATTTAGCTGTTTCGTGAACGGTTTTATTAGAGCAAGTTTGTTTCTCTTTTATACAAAATCGTAGTTATTATTAAATTTAGCAAATTTACCACACAAATTCTATGGCCTAGACCAATTTTTGGGTCAAATTTCATCGAATTCTGGTAACGTTCAAAATGTAACTGTTTTGCACAGTTTTATTATAACTAGTTTGTTTCCCTTTTATACAAACTTGTAGTTGTTATTACGCTTAGCAAATTTACCACACAAATTGTTGGGTCTAGACCAACGTTTGGGTCAAGTTTCGTTGAATTCTGATAATTTTCAAAATTTAGCTGTTTTGCACGGTTTTATTAGAGCAAGATTGTTTCCCTTTAATACAAACTTGTAGTTATTATTAAAGCTTAGAAAATTACCACACAAATCCTTAGGTCTAAACCAACGTTTGGGTATAGTTTCGTCGAATTCTAAAAACGTTTAAAGTTTAGCTGTTTTGTACGGTTTTATTAAAGTAAGTTTGTTTGCCTTTTATAAAAACTTGTAGTTATTATTATGCTTAGCAAATTTACAACACAAATTCATGGGTCTAGACCAACGTTTGGGTCAAGTTTCGTCGAATTCTGAGAACGTTCAAAATTTAGCTTTGCACAATTTTATTATAGCAACTTTGTTTCCCTTTTATACAAACTTTTAGTTATTATTACGCTTAGCAAATTTACCACAGAAATACTTGGGTTCACACAAACGTTTGGGTCAAGTTTCATCGAATTCTGAGAACGTTCAAAATTTAGTTGTTTTGCACGGTTTTATTAGTGCAAGTTTGTTTCCCTTTTATAAAAACTTGTAGTTATTATTATTCTTAGCAAATTACCACACAAATTCTTGGGTCTGGACGAACGTTTGGGTCAAGTTTCGTCAAAAATTCTAAGAACGTTCAAATTTTAGCTGTTTTGTACGGTTTTATTTAAGTAAGTTTGTCTGCCTTTTATAAAAACCTGTAGTTATTATTATGCTTAGTAAATTTACAATACAAATTCATGGGTCTAGACCAACGTCTGGGTCAAGTTTCGTCGAATTCTGAGAACGTTCAAAATTAAGCTTTGCACGATTTTATTAGAGCAACTTCGTTTCCCTTTTATACAAACTTTTAATTATTATCACGCTTAAAAAATTTACTACACAAATTCTTGGGCCTAGACCAACGTTTTGGGTCAAGTTTCGTCGAATTCTGAGAACGTTCAAAATTTAGCTGTTTTCTACGGTTTTATTAAAGCAAGTTTGTTCTCCTTTTATAAAAACTTGTAGTTATTATTACGCTTAGCAAATTTACCACACAAATTCTAGGGTCTAAACCTACGTTTGGCCCAAGTTTCGTCGAATTCTGGTACCGTTCAAAATTTAGTTGTTTCTTGAACGGTTTTATTAGAGCAAGTTTGTTTCTCTTTTATACAAAATCGTAGTTATTATTAAATTTAGCAAATTTACCACACAAATTCTATGGTCTAGACCAATTTTTGGGTCAAATTTCATCGAATTCTGGTAACGTTCAAAATGTAACTGTTTTGCACGGTTTTATTATAACTAGTTTGTTTCCCTTTTATACAAACTTGTAGTTGTTATTACGCTTAGCAAATTTACCACACAAACTGTTGGGTCTAGACCAACGTTTGGGTCAAGTTTCGTTGAATTCTGACAATTTTCAAAATTTAGCTGTTTTGCACGGTTTTATTAGAGCAAGATTGTTTCCCTTTTATACAAACTTGTTGTTATTATTAAAGCTTAGCAAATTACCACACAAATTCTTAGGTCTAAACCAACGTTTGGGTCAAGTTTCGTCGAATTCTAAGAACGTTTAAAGTTTAGCTGTTTTGTACGGTTTTATTAAAGTAAGTTTGTTTGCCTTTTATAAAAACTTGTAGTTATTATTATGCTTAGCAAATTTACAACACAAATTCATGGGTCTAGACCAACGTTTGGGTCAAGTTTCGTCGAATTCTGAGAACGTTCAAAATTTAGCTTTGCACAATTTTATTATAGCAACTTTGTTTCCCTTTTATACAAACTTTTAGTTATTATTACGCTTAGCTAATTTACCACAGAAATACTTGGGTTCACACAAACGTTTGGGTGAAGTTTCATCGAATTCTGAGAACGTTCAAAATTTAGTTGTTTTGCACGGTTTTATTAGTGCAAGTTTGTTTCCCTTTTATAAAAACTTGTAGTTATTATTATTCTTAGCAAATTACCACACAAATTCTTGGGTCTGGACGAACGTTTGGGTCAAGTTTCGTCAAAAATTCTAAGAACGTTCAAATTTTAGCTGTTTTGTACGGTTTTATTTAAGTAAGTTTGTCTGCCTTTTATAAAAACCTGTAGTTATTATTATGCTTAGTAAATTTACAATACAAATTCATGGGTCTAGACCAACGTTTGGGTCAAGTTTCGTCGAATTCTGAGAACGTTCAAAATTAAGCTTTGCACGATTTTATTAGAGCAACTTCGTTTCCCTTTTATACAAACTTTTAATTATTATCACGCTTAAAAAATTTACTACACAAATTCTTGGGCCTAGACCAACGTTTTGGGTCAAGTTTCGTCGAATTCTGAGAACGTTCAAAATTTAGCTGTTTTCTACGGTTTTATTAAAGCAAGTTTGTTCTCTTTTTATAAAAACTTGTAGTTATTATTACGCTTAGCAAATTTACCACACGAATTCTTGGGTCTAAACCTACGTTTGGACCAAGTTTCGTCGAATTCTGGTACCGTTCATAATTTAGCTGTTTCTTGAACGGTTTTATTAGAGCAAGTTTGTTTCTCTTTTATACAAAATCGTAGTTATTATTAAATTTAGCAAATTTACCACACAAATTCTATGGTCTAGACCAATTTTTGGGTCAAATTTCATCGAATTCTGGTAACGTTCAAAATGTAACTGTTTTGCACAGTTTTATTATAACTAGTTTGTTTCCCTTTTATACAAACTTGTAGTTGTTATTACGCTTAGCAAATTTACCACACAAATTGTTGGGTCTAGACCAACGTTTGTGTCAAGTTTCGTTGAATTCTGATAATTTTCAAAATTTAGCTGTTTTGCACGGTTTTATTAGAGCAAGATTGTTTCCCTTTAATACAAACTTGTAGTTATTATTAAAGCTTAGAAAATTACCACACAAATCCTTAGGTCTAAACCAACGTTTGGGTATAGTTTCGTCGAATTCTAAAAACGTTTAAAGTTTAGCTGTTTTGTACGGTTTTATTAAAGTAAGTTTGTTTGCCTTTTATAAAAACTTGTAGTTATTATTATGCTTAGCAAATTTACAACACAAATTCATGGGTCTAGACCAACGTTTGGGTCAAGTTTCGTCGAATTCTGAGAACGTTCAAAATTTAGCTTTGCACAATTTTATTATAGCAACTTTGTTTCCCTTTTATATAAACTTTTAGTTATTATTACGCTTAGCAAATTTACCACAGAAATACTTGGGTTCACACAAACGTTTGGGTCAAGTTTCATCGAATTCTGAGAACGTTCAAAATTTAGTTGTTTTGCACGGTTTTATTAGTGCAAGTTTGTTTCCCTTTTATAAAAACTTGTAGTTATTATTATTCTTAGCAAATTACCACACAAATTCTTGGGTCTGGACGAACGTTTGGGTCAAGTTTCGTCAAAAATTCTAAGAACGTTCAAATTTTAGCTGTTTTGTACGGTTTTATTTAAGTAAGTTTGTCTGCCTTTTATAAAAACCTGTAGTTATTATTATGCTTAGTAAATTTACAATACAAATTCATGGGTCTAGACCAACGTCTGGGTCAAGTTTCGTCGAATTCTGAGAACGTTCAAAATTAAGCTTTGCACGATTTTATTAGAGCAACTTCGTTTCCCTTTTATACAAACTTTTAATTATTATCACGCTTAAAAAATTTACTACACAAATTCTTGGGCCTAGACCAACGTTTTGGGTCAAGTTTCGTCGAATTCTGAGAACGTTCAAAATTTAGCTGTTTTCTACGGTTTTATTAAAGCAAGTTTGTTCTCTTTTTATAAAAACTTGTAGTTATTATTACGCTTAGCAAATTTACCACACGAATTCTTGGGTCTAAACCTACGTTTGGACCAAGTTTCGTCGAATTCTGGTACCGTTCATAATTTAGCTGTTTCTTGAACGGTTTTATTAGAGCAAGTTTGTTTCTCTTTTATACAAAATCGTAGTTATTATTAAATTTAGCAAATTTACCACACAAATTCTATGGTCTAGACCAATTTTTGGGTCAAATTTCATCGAATTCTGGTAACGTTCAAAATGTAACTGTTTTGCACAGTTTTATTATAACTAGTTTGTTTCCCTTTTATACAAACTTGTAGTTGTTATTACGCTTAGCAAATTTACCACACAAATTGTTGGGTCTAGACCAACGTTTGGGTCAAGTTTCGTTGAATTCTGATAATTTTCAAAATTTAGCTGTTTTGCACGGTTTTATTAGAGCAAGATTGTTTCCCTTTAATACAAACTTGTAGTTATTATTAAAGCTTAGAAAATTACCACACAAATCCTTAGGTCTAAACCAACGTTTGGGTATAGTTTCGTCGAATTCTAAAAACGTTTAAAGTTTAGCTGTTTTGTACGGTTTTATTAAAGTAAGTTTGTTTGCCTTTTATAAAAACTTGTAGTTATTATTATGCTTAGCAAATTTACAACACAAATTCATGGGTCTAGACCAACGTTTGGGTCAAGTTTCGTCGAATTCTGAGAACGTTCAAAATTTAGCTTTGCACAATTTTATTATAGCAACTTTGTTTCCCTTTTATATAAACTTTTAGTTATTATTACGCTTAGCAAATTTACCACAGAAATACTTGGGTTCACACAAACGTTTGGGTCAAGTTTCATCGAATTCTGAGAACGTTCAAAATTTAGTTGTTTTGCACGGTTTTATTAGTGCAAGTTTGTTTCCCTTTTATAAAAACTTGTAGTTATTATTATTCTTAGCAAATTACCACACAAATTCTTGGGTCTGGACGAACGTTTGGGTCAAGTTTCGTCAAAAATTCTAAGAACGTTCAAATTTTAGCTGTTTTGTACGGTTTTATTTAAGTAAGTTTGTCTGCCTTTTATAAAAACCTGTAGTTATTATTATGCTTAGTAAATTTACAATACAAATTCATGGGTCTAGACCAACGTCTGGGTCAAGTTTCGTCGAATTCTGAGAACGTTCAAAATTAAGCTTTGCACGATTTTATTAGAGCAACTTCGTTTCCCTTTTATACAAACTTTTAATTATTATCACGCTTAAAAAATTTACTACACAAATTCTTGGGCCTAGACCAACGTTTTGGGTCAAGTTTCGTCGAATTCTGAGAACGTTCAAAATTTAGCTGTTTTCTACGGTTTTATTAAAGCAAGTTTGTTCTCCTTTTATAAAAACTTGTAGTTATTATTACGCTTAGCAAATTTACCACACAAATTCTAGGGTCTAAACCTACGTTTGGCCCAAGTTTCGTCGAATTCTGGTACCGTTCAAAATTTAGTTGTTTCTTGAACGGTTTTATTAGAGCAAGTTTGTTTCTCTTTTATACAAAATCGTAGTTATTATTAAATTTAGCAAATTTACCACACAAATTCTATGGTCTAGACCAATTTTTGGGTCAAATTTCATCGAATTCTGGTAACGTTCAAAATGTAACTGTTTTGCACGGTTTTATTATAACTAGTTTGTTTCCCTTTTATACAAACTTGTAGTTGTTATTACGCTTAGCAAATTTACCACACAAATTGTTGGGTCTAGACCAACGTTTGGGTCAAGTTTCGTTGAATTCTGACAATTTTCAAAATTTAGCTGTTTTGCACGGTTTTATTAGAGCAAGATTGTTTCCCTTTTATACAAACTTGTAGTTATTATTAAAGCTTAGAAAATTACCACACAAATCCTTAGGTCTAAACCAACGTTTGGGTATAGTTTCGTCGAATTCTAAAAACGTTTAAAGTTTAGCTGTTTTGTACGGTTTTATTAAAGTAAGTTTGTTTGCCTTTTATAAAAACTTGTAGTTATTATTATGCTTAGCAAATTTACAACACAAATTCATGGGTCTAGACCAACGTTTGGGTCAAGTTTCGTCGAATTCTGAGAACGTTCAAAATTTAGCTTTGCACAATTTTATTATAGCAACTTTGTTTCCCTTTTATACAAACTTTTAGTTATTATTACGCTTAGCAAATTTACCACAGAAATACTTGGGTTCACACAAACGTTTGGGTCAAGTTTCATCGAATTCTGAGAACGTTCAAAATTTAGTTGTTTTGCACGGTTTTATTAGTGCAAGTTTGTTTCCCTTTTATAAAAACTTGTAGTTATTATTATTCTTAGCAAATTACCACACAAATTCTTGGGTCTGGACGAACGTTTGGGTCAAGTTTCGTCAAAAATTCTAAGAACGTTCAAATTTTAGCTGTTTTGTACGGTTTTATTTAAGTAAGTTTGTCTGCCTTTTATAAAAACCTGTAGTTATTATTATGCTTAGTAAATTTACAATACAAATTCATGGGTCAAGACCAACGTTTGGGTCAAGTTTCGTCGAATTCTGAGAACGTTCAAAATTAAGCTTTGCATGATTTTATTAGAGCAACTTCGTTTCCCTTTTATACAAACTTTTAATTATTATCACGCTTAAAAAATTTACTACACAAATTCTTGGGCCTAGACCAACGTTTTGGGTCAAGTTTCGTCGAATTCTGAGAACGTTCAAAATTTAGCTGTTTTCTACGGTTTTATTAAAGCAAGTTTGTTCTCCTTTTATAAAAACTTGTAGTTATTATTACGCTTAGCAAATTTACCACACAAATTCTAGGGTCTAAACCTACGTTTGGCCCAAGTTTCGTCGAATTCTGGTACCGTTCAAAATTTAGCTGTTTCTTGAACGGTTTTATTAGAGCAAGTTTGTTACTCTTTTATACAAAATCGTAGTTATTATTAAACTTAGCAAATTTACCACACAAATTCTATGGTCTAGACCAATTTTGGGGTCAAATTTCATCGAATTCTGGTAACGTTCAAAATGTAACTGTTTTGCACGGTTTTATTATAACTAGATTGTTTCCCTTTTATACAAACTTGTAGTTGTTTATTACACTTAGCAAATTTACCACACAAACTGTTGGGTCTAGACCAACGTTTGGGTCAAGTTTCGTTGAATTCTGACAATTTTCAAAATTTAGCTGTTTTGCACGGTTTTATTAGAGCAAGATTGTTTCCCTTTTATACAAACTTGTTGTTATTATTAAAGCTTAGCAAATTACCACACAAATTCTTAGGTCTAAACCAACGTTTGGGTCAAGTTTCGTCGAATTCTAAGAACGTTTAAAGTTTAGCTGTTTTGTACGGTTTTATTAAAGTAAGTTTGTTTGCCATTTATAAAAACTTGTAGTTATTATTATGCTTAGCAAATTTACAACCCAAATTCATGGGTCTAGACCAACGTTTGGGTCAAGTTTCGTCGAATTCTGAGATCGTTCAAAATTTAGCTTTGCACAATTTTATTATTGCAACTTTGTTTCCCTTTTATACAAACTTTTAGTTATTATTACGCTTAGCAAATTTACCACAGAAATGCTTGGGTTCAGACAAACGTTTGGGTCAAGTTTTATCGAATTCTGAGAACGTTCAAAATTTAGTTGTTTTGCACAGTTTTATTAGTGCAAGTTTGTTTCCCTTTTATAAAAACTTGTAGTTATTATTATTCTTAGCAAATTACCACTCAAATTCTTGGGTCTGGACGAACGTTTGGGTCAAGTTTCGTCAAATTCTAAGAACGTTCAAATTTTAGCTGTTTTGTACGGTTTTATTTAAGTTTGTCTGCCTTTTATAAAAACCTGTAGTTATTATTATGCTTAGTAAATTTACAATACAAATTCATGGGTCTAGACCAACGTTTGGGTCAAGTTTCGTCGAATTCTGAGAACGTTCAAAATTAAGCTTTGCACGATTTTATTAGAGCAACTTCGTTTCCCTTTTATACAAACTTTTAATTATTATCACGCTTAAAAAATTTACTACACAAATTCTTGGGCCTAGACCAACGTTTTGGGTCAAGTTTCGTCGAATTCTGAGAACGTTCAAAATTTAGCTGTTTTCTACGGTTTTATTAAAGCAAGTTTGTTCTCCTTTTATAAAAACTTGTAGTTATTATTACGCTTAGCAAATTTACCACACGAATTCTTGGGTCTAAACCTACGTTTGGGCCAAGTTTCGTCGAATTCTGGTACCGTTCAAAATTTAGCTGTTTCTTGAACGGTTTTATTAGAGCAAGTTTGTTTCTCTTTTATACAAAATCGTAGTTATTATTAAATTTAGCAAATTTACCACACAAATTCTATGGTCTAGACCAATTTTTGGGTCAAATTTCATCGAATTCTGGTAACGTTCAAAATGTAACTGTTTTGCACAGTTTTATTATAACTAGTTTGTTTCCCTTTTATACAAACTTGTAGTTGTTATTACGCTTAGCAAATTTACCACACAAATTGTTGGGTCTAGACCAACGTTTGGGTCAAGTTTCGTTGAATTCTGATAATTTTCAAAATTTAGCTGTTTTGCACGGTTTTATTAGAGCAAGATTGTTTCCCTTTTATACAAACTTGTAGTTATTATTAAAGCTTAGAAAATTACCACACAAATCCTTAGGTCTAAACCAACGTTTGGGTATAGTTTCGTCGAATTCTAAAAACGTTTAAAGTTTAGCTGTTTTGTACGGTTTTATTAAAGTAAGTTTGTTTGCCTTTTATAAAAACTTGTAGTTATTATTATGCTTAGCAAATTTACAACACAAATTCATGGGTCTAGACCAACGTTTGGGTCAAGTTTCGTCGAATTCTGAGAACGTTCAAAATTTAGCTTTGCACAATTTTATTATAGCAACTTTGTTTCCCTTTTATACAAACTTTTAGTTATTATTACGCTTAGCAAATTTACCACAGAAATACTTGGGTTCACACAAACGTTTGGGTCAAGTTTCATCGAATTCTGAGAACGTTCAAAATTTAGTTGTTTTGCACGGTTTTATTAGTGCAAGTTTGTTTCCCTTTTATAAAAACTTGTAGTTATTATTATTCTTAGCAAATTACCACACAAATTCTTGGGTCTGGACGAACGTTTGGGTCAAGTTTCGTCAAAAATTCTAAGAACGTTCAAATTTTAGCTGTTTTGTACGGTTTTATTTAATTAAGTTTGTCTGCCTTTTATAAAAACCTGTAGTTATTATTATGCTTAGTAAATTTACAATACAAATTCATGGGTCTAGACCAACGTTTGGGTCAAGTTTCGTCGAATTCTGAGAACGTTCAAAATTAAGCTTTGCACGATTTTATTAGAGCAACTTCGTTTCCCTTTTATACAAACTTTTAATTATTATCACGCTTAAAAAATTTACTACACAAATTCTTGGGCCTAGACCAACGTTTTGGGTCAAGTTTCGTCGAATTCTGAGAACGTTCAAAATTTAGCTGTTTTCTACGGTTTTATTAAAGCAAGTTTGTTCTCCTTTTATAAAAACTTGTAGTTATTATTACGCTTAGCAAATTTACCACACAAATTCTAGGGTCTAAACCTACGTTTGGCCCAAGTTTCGTCGAATTCTGGTACCGTTCAAAATTTAGCTGTTTCTTGAACGGTTTTATTAGAGCAAGTTTGTTACTCTTTTATACAAAATCGTAGTTATTATTAAACTTAGCAAATTTACCACACAAATTCTATGGTCTAGACCAATTTTGGGGTCAAATTTCAT
Source organism: Sesamum indicum (assembly GCF_026168435.1). Classification (NCBI taxonomy): domain Eukaryota; kingdom Viridiplantae; phylum Streptophyta; class Magnoliopsida; order Lamiales; family Pedaliaceae; genus Sesamum; species Sesamum indicum. The sequence continues at coordinate 10,880,612 of NC_142658.1, read as the reverse complement.
CGAATTCTGGTAACGTTCAAAATGTAACTGTTTTGCACGGTTTTATTATAACTAGATTGTTTCCCTTTTATACAAACTTGTAGTTGTTTATTACGCTTAGCAAATTTACCACACAAACTGTTGGGTCTAGACCAACGTTTGGGTCAAGTTTCGTTGAATTCTGACAATTTTCAAAATTTAGCTGTTTTGCACGGTTTTATTAGAGCAAGATTGTTTCCCTTTTATACAAACTTGTTGTTATTATTAAAGCTTAGCAAATTACCACACAAATTCTTAGGTCTAAACCAACGTTTGGGTCAAGTTTCGTCGAATTCTAAGAACGTTTAAAGTTTAGCTGTTTTGTACGGTTTTATTAAAGTAAGTTTGTTTGCCTTTTATAAAAACTTGTAGTTATTATTATGCTTAGCAAATTTACAACCCAAATTCATGGGTCTAGACCAACGTTTGGGTCAAGTTTCGTCGAATTCTGAGATCGTTCAAAATTTAGCTTTGCACAATTTTATTATTGCAACTTTGTTTCCCTTTTATACAAACTTTTAGTTATTATTACGCTTAGCAAATTTACCACAGAAATGCTTGGGTTCAGACAAACGTTTGGGTCAAGTTTTATCGAATTCTGAGAACGTTCAAAATTTAGTTGTTTTGCACAGTTTTATTAGTGCAAGTTTGTTTCCCTTTTATAAAAACTTGTAGTTATTATTATTCTTAGCAAATTACCACTCAAATTCTTGGGTCTGGACGAACGTTTGGGTCAAGTTTCGTCAAATTCTAAGAACGTTCAAATTTTAGCTGTTTTGTACGGTTTTATTTAAGTTTGTCTGCCTTTTATAAAAACCTGTAGTTATTATTATGCTTAGTAAATTTACAATACAAATTCATGGGTCTAGACCAACGTTTGGGTCAAGTTTCGTCGAATTCTGAGAACGTTCAAAATTAAGCTTTGCACGATTTTATTAGAGCAACTTCGTTTCCCTTTTATACAAACTTTTAATTATTATCACGCTTAAAAAATTTACTACACAAATTCTTGGGCCTAGACCAACGTTTTGGGTCAAGTTTCGTCGAATTCTGAGAACGTTCAAAATTTAGCTGTTTTCTACGGTTTTATTAAAGCAAGTTTGTTCTCCTTTTATAAAAACTTGTAGTTATTATTACGCTTAGCAAATTTACCACACGAATTCTTGGGTCTAAACCTACGTTTGGGCCAAATTTCGTCGAATTTTGGTACCGTTCAAAATTTAGCTGTTTCTTGAACGGTTTTATTAGAGCAAGTTTGTTTCTCTTTTATACAAAATCGTAGTTATTATTAAATTTAGCAAATTTACCACACAAATTCTATGGTCTAGACCAATTTTTGGGTCAAATTTCATCGAATTCTGGTAACGTTCAAAATGTAACTGTTTTGCACAGTTTTATTATAACTAGTTTGTTTCCCTTTTATACAAACTTGTAGTTGTTATTACGCTTAGCAAATTTACCACACAAATTGTTGGGTCTAGACCAACGTTTGGGTCAAGTTTCGTTGAATTCTGATAATTTTCAAAATTTAGCTGTTTTGCACGGTTTTATTAGAGCAAGATTGTTTCCCTTTTATACAAACTTGTAGTTATTATTAAAGCTTAGAAAATTACCACACAAATCCTTAGGTCTAAACCAACGTTTGGGTATAGTTTCGTCGAATTCTAAAAACGTTTAAAGTTTAGCTGTTTTGTACGGTTTTATTAAAGTAAGTTTGTTTGCCTTTTATAAAAACTTGTAGTTATTATTATGCTTAGCAAATTTACAACACAAATTCATGGGTCTAGACCAACGTTTGGGTCAAGTTTCGTCGAATTCTGAGAACGTTCAAAATTTAGCTTTGCACAATTTTATTATAGCAACTTTGTTTCCCTTTTATATAAACTTTTAGTTATTATTACGCTTAGCAAATTTACCACAGAAATACTTGGGTTCACACAAACGTTTGGGTCAAGTTTCATCGAATTCTGAGAACGTTCAAAATTTAGTTGTTTTGCACGGTTTTATTAGTGCAAGTTTGTTTCCCTTTTATAAAAACTTGTAGTTATTATTATTCTTAGCAAATTACCACACAAATTCTTGGGTCTGGACGAACGTTTGGGTCAAGTTTCGTCAAAAATTCTAAGAACGTTCAAATTTTAGCTGTTTTGTACGGTTTTATTTAAGTAAGTTTGTCTGCCTTTTATAAAAACCTGTAGTTCTTATTATGCTTAGTAAATTTACAATACAAATTCATGGGTCTAGACCAACGTTTGGGTCAAGTTTCGTCGAATTCTGAGAACGTTCAAAATTAAGCTTTGTACGATTTTATTAGAGCAACTTCGTTTCCCTTTTATACAAACTTTTAATTATTATCACGCTTAAAAAATTTACTACACAAATTCTTGGGCCTAGACCAACGTTTTGGGTCAAGTTTCGTCGAATTCTGAGAACGTTCAAAATTTAGCTGTTTTCTACGGTTTTATTAAAGCAAGTTTGTTCTCCTTTTATAAAAACTTGTAGTTATTATTACGCTTAGCAAATTTACCACACAAATTCTAGGGTCTAAACCTACGTTTGGCCCAAGTTTCGTCGAATTCTGGTACCGTTCAAAATTTAGCTGTTTCTTGAACGGTTTTATTAGAGCAAGTTTGTTTCTCTTTTATACAAAATCGTAGTTATTATTAAATTTAGCAAATTTACCACACAAATTCTATGGTCTAGACCAATTTTTGGGTCAAATTTCATCGAATTCTGGTAACGTTCAAAATGTAATTGTTTTGCACGGTTTTATTATAACTAGTTTGTTTCCCTTTTATACAAACTTGTAGTTGTTATTACGCTTAGCAAATTTACCACACAAATTGTTGGGTCTAGACCAACGTTTGGGTCAAGTTTCGTTGAATTCTGACAATTTTCAAAATTTAGCTGTTTTGCACGGTTTTATTAGAGCAAGATTGTTTCCCTTTTATACAAACTTGTAGTTATTATTAAAGCTTAGAAAATTACCACACAAATCCTTAGGTCTAAACCAACGTTTGGGTATAGTTTCGTCGAATTCTAAAAACGTTTAAAGTTTAGCTGTTTTGTACGGTTTTATTAAAGTAAGTTTGTTTGCCTTTTATAAAAACTTGTAGTTATTATTATGCTTAGCAAATTTACAACACAAATTCATTGGTCTAGACCAACGTTTGGGTCAAGTTTCGTCGAATTCTGAGAACGTTCAAAATTTAGCTTTGCACAATTTTATTATAGCAACTTTGTTTCCCTTTTATACAAACTTTTAGTTATTATTACGCTTAGCAAATTTACCACAGAAATACTTGGGTTCACACAAACGTTTGGGTCAAGTTTCATCGAATTCTGAGAACGTTCAAAATTTAGTTGTTTTGCACGGTTTTATTAGTGCAAGTTTGTTTCCCTTTTATAAAAACTTGTAGTTATTATTATTCTTAGCAAATTACCACACAAATTCTTGGGTCTGGATGAACGTTTGGGTCAAGTTTCGTCAAAAATTCTAAGAACGTTCAAATTTTAGCTGTTTTGTACGGTTTTATTTAAGTAAGTTTGTCTGCCTTTTATAAAAACCTGTAGTTATTATTATGCTTACTAAATTTACAATACAAATTCATGGGTCTAGACCAACGTTTGGGTCAAGTTTCGTCGAATTCTGAGAACGTTCAAAATTAAGCTTTGCACGATTTTATTAGAGCAACTTCGTTTCCCTTTTATACAAACTTTTAATTATTATCACGCTTAAAAAATTTACTACACAAATTCTTGGGCCTAGACCAACGTTTTGGGTCAAGTTTCGTCGAATTCTGAGAACGTTCAAAATTTAGCTGTTTTCTACGGTTTTATTAAAGCAAGTTTGTTCTCCTTTTATAAAAACTTGTAGTTATTATTACGCTTAGCAAATTTACCACACGAATTCTTGGGTCTAAACCTACGTTTGGGCCAAGTTTCGTCGAATTCTGGTACCGTTCAAAATTTAGCTGTTTCTTGAACGGTTTTATTAGAGCAAGTTTGTTTCTCTTTTATACAAAATCGTAGTTATTATTAAATTTAGCAAATTTACCACACAAATTCTATGGTCTAGACCAATTTTTGGGTCAAATTTCATCGAATTCTGGTAACGTTCAAAATGTAACTGTTTTGCACAGTTTTATTATAACTAGTTTGTTTCCCTTTTATACAAACTTGTAGTTGTTATTACGCTTAGCAAATTTACCACACAAATTGTTGGGTCTAGACCAACGTTTGGGTCAAGTTTCGTTGAATTCTGATAATTTTCAAAATTTAGCTATTTTGCACGGTTTTATTAGAGCAAGATTGTTTCCCTTTTATACAAACTTGTAGTTATTATTAAAGCTTAGAAAATTACCACACAAATCCTTAGGTCTAAACCAACGTTTGGGTATAGTTTCGTCGAATTCTAAAAACGTTTAAAGTTTAGCTGTTTTGTACGGTTTTATTAAAGTAAGTTTGTTTGCCTTTTATAAAAACTTGTAGTTATTATTATGCTTAGCAAATTTACAACACAAATTCATGGGTCTAGACCAACGTTTGGGTCAAGTTTCGTCGAATTCTGAGAACGTTCAAAATTTAGCTTTGCACAATTTTATTATAGCAACTTTGTTTCCCTTTTATATAAACTTTTAGTTATTATTACGCTTAGCAAATTTACCACAGAAATACTTGGGTTCACACAAACGTTTGGGTCAAGTTTCATCGAATTCTGAGAACGTTCAAAATTTAGTTGTTTTGCACGGTTTTATTAGTGCAAGTTTGTTTCCCTTTTATAAAAACTTGTAGTTATTATTATTCTTAGCAAATTACCACACAAATTCTTGGGTCTGGACGAACGTTTGGGTCAAGTTTCGTCAAAAATTCTAAGAACGTTCAAATTTTAGCTGTTTTGTACGGTTTTATTTAAGTAAGTTTGTCTGCCTTTTATAAAAACCTGTAGTTATTATTATGCTTAGTAAATTTACAATACAAATTCATGGGTCTAGACCAACGTTTGGGTCAAGTTTCGTCGAATTCTGAGAACGTTCAAAATTAAGCTTTGTACGATTTTATTAGAGCAACTTCGTTTCCCTTTTATACAAACTTTTAATTATTATCACGCTTAAAAAATTTACTACACAAATTCTTGGGCCTAGACCAACGTTTTGGGTCAAGTTTCGTCGAATTCTGAGAACGTTCAAAATTTAGCTGTTTTCTACGGTTTTATTAAAGCAAGTTTGTTCTCCTTTTATAAAAACTTGTAGTTATTATTACGCTTAGCAAATTTACCACACAAATTCTAGGGTCTAAACCTACGTTTGGGCCAAGTTTCGTCGAATTCTGGTACCGTTCAAAATTTAGCTGTTTCTTGAACGGTTTTATTAGAGCAAGTTTGTTTCTCTTTTATACAAAATCGTAGTTATTATTAAATTTAGCAAATTTACCACACAAATTCTATGGTCTAGACCAATTTTTGGGTCAAATTTCATCGAATTCTGGTAACGTTCAAAATGTAACTGTTTTGCACGGTTTTATTATAACTAGTTTGTTTCCCTTTTATACAAACTTGTAGTTGTTATTACGCTTAGCAAATTTACCACACAAATTGTTGGGTCTAGACCAACGTTTGGGTCAAGTTTCGTTGAATTCTGACAATTTTCAAAATTTAGCTGTTTTGCACGGTTTTATTAGAGCAAGATTGTTTCCCTTTTATACAAACTTGTAGTTATTATTAAAGCTTAGAAAATTACCACACAAATCCTTAGGTCTAAACCAACGTTTGGGTATAGTTTCGTCGAATTCTAAAAACGTTTAAAGTTTAGCTGTTTTGTACGGTTTTATTAAAGTAAGTTTGTTTGCCTTTTATAAAAACTTGTAGTTATTATTATGCTTAGCAAATTTACAACACAAATTCATTGGTCTAGACCAACGTTTGGGTCAAGTTTCGTCGAATTCTGAGAACGTTCAAAATTTAGCTTTGCACAATTTTATTATAGCAACTTTGTTTCCCTTTTATACAAACTTTTAGTTATTATTACGCTTAGCAAATTTACCACAGAAATACTTGGGTTCACACAAACGTTTGGGTCAAGTTTCATCGAATTCTGAGAACGTTCAAAATTTAGTTGTTTTGCACGGTTTTATTAGTGCAAGTTTGTTTTCCTTTTATAAAAACTTGTAGTTATTATTATTCTTAGCAAATTACCACACAAATTCTTGGGTCTGGATGAACGTTTGGGTCAAGTTTCGTCAAAAATTCTAAGAACGTTCAAATTTTAGCTGTTTTGTACGGTTTTATTTAAGTAAGTTTGTCTGCCTTTTATAAAAACCTGTAGTTATTATTATGCTTACTAAATTTACAATACAAATTCATGGGTCTAGACCAACGTTTGGGTCAAGTTTCGTCGAATTCTGAGAACGTTCAAAATTAAGCTTTGCACGATTTTATTAGAGCAACTTCGTTTCCCTTTTATACAAACTTTTAATTATTATCACGCTTAAAAAATTTACTACACAAATTCTTGGGCCTAGACCAACGTTTTGGGTCAAGTTTCGTCGAATTCTGAGAACGTTCAAAATTTAGCTGTTTTCTACGGTTTTATTAAAGCAAGTTTGTTCTCCTTTTATAAAAACTTGTAGTTATTATTACGCTTAGCAAATTTACCACACGAATTCTTGGGTCAAGTTTCGTTGAATTCTGACAATTTTCAAAATTTAGCTGTTTTGCACGGTTTTATTAGAGCAAGATTGTTTCCCTTTTATACAAACTTGTAGTTATTATTAAAGCTTAGCAAATTACCACACAAATTCTTAGGTCTAAACCAACGTTTGGGTCAAGTTTCGTCGAATTCTAAGAACGTTTAAAGTTTAGCTGTTTTGTACGGTTTTATTAAAGTAAGTTTGTTTGCCTTTTATAAAAACTTGTAGTTATTATTATGCTTAGCAAATTTACAACCCAAATTCATGGGTCTAGACCAACGTTTGGGTCAAGTTTCGTCGAATTCTGAGATCGTTCAAAATTTAGCTTTGCACAATTTTATTATTGCAACTTTGTTTCCCTTTTATACAAACTTTTAGTTATTATTACGCTTAGCAAATTTACCACAGAAATGCTTGGGTTCAGACAAACGTTTGGGTCAAGTTTTATCGAATTCTGAGAACGTTCAAAATTTAGTTGTTTTGCACAGTTTTATTAGTGCAAGTTTGTTTCCCTTTTATAAAAACTTGTAGTTATTATTATTCTTAGCAAATTACCACTCAAATTCTTGGGTCTGGACGAACGTTTGGGTCAAGTTTCGTCAAATTCTAAGAACGTTCAAATTTTAGCTGTTTTGTACGGTTTTATTTAAGTAAGTTTGTCTGCCTTTTATAAAAACCTGTAGTTATTATTATGGTTAGTAAATTTACAATACAAATTCATGGGTCTAGACCAACGTTTGGGTCAAGTTTCGTCGAATTCTGAGAACGTTCAAAATTAAGCTTTGCACGATTTTATTAGAGGAACTTCGTTTCCCTTTTATACAAACTTTTAATTATTATCACGCTTAAAAAATTTACTACACAAATTCTTGGGCCTAGACCAACGTTTTGGGTCAAGTTTCGTCGAATTCTGAGAACGTTCAAAATTTAGCTGTTTTCTACGGTTTTATTAAAGCAAGTTTGTTCTCCTTTTATAAAAACTTGTAGTTATTATTACGCTTAGCAAATTTACCACACAAATTCTTGGGTCCAAACCTACGTTTGGGCCAAGTTTCGTCGAATTCTGGTACCGTTCAAAATTTAGCTGTTTCTTGAACGGTTTTATTAGAGCAAGTTTGTTTTTCTTTTATACAAAATCGTAGTTATTATTAAATTTAGCAAATTTACCACACAAATTCTATGGTCTAGACCATTTTTTGGGTCAAATTTCATCGAATTCTGGTAACGTTCAAAATGTAACTGTTTTGCACGGTTTTATTATAACTAGTTTGTTTCCCTTTTATACAAACTTGTAGTTGTTATTACGCTTATCAAATTTACCACACAAATTGTTGGGTCTAGACCAACGTTTGGGTCAAGTTTCGTTGAATTCTGACAATTTTCAAAATTTAGCTGTTTTGCACGGTTTTATTAGAGCAAGATTGTTTCCCTTTTATACAAACTTGTAGTTATTATTAAAGCTTAGAAAATTACCACACAAATCCTTAGGTCTAAACCAACATTTGGGTATAGTTTCGTCGAATTCTAAAAACGTTTAAAGTTTAGCTGTTTTGTACGGTTTTATTAAAGTAAGTTTGTTTGCCTTTTATAAAAACTTGTAGTTATTATTATGCTTAGCAAATTTACAACACAAATTCATGGGTCTAGACCAACGTTTGGGTCAAGTTTCGTCGAATTCTGAGAACGTTCAAAATTTAGCTTTGCACAATTTTATTATAGCAACTTTGTTTCCCTTTTATACAAACTTTTAGTTATTATTACGCTTAGCAAATTACCACAGAAATACTTGGGTTCACACAAACGTTTGGGTGAAGTTTCATCGAATTCTGAGAACGTTCAAAATTTAGTTGTTTTGCACGGTTTTATTAGTGCAAGTTTGTTTCCCTTTTATAAAAACTTGTAGTTATTATTATTCTTAGCAAATTACCACACAAATTCTTGGGTCTGGACGAACGTTTGGGTCAAGTTTCGTCAAAAATTCTAAGAACGTTCAAATTTTAGCTGTTTTGTACGGTTTTATTTAAGTAAGTTTGTCTGCCTTTTATAAAAACCTGTAGTTATTATTATACTTAGTAAATTTACAATACAAATTCATGGGTCTAGACCAACGTTTGGGTCAAGTTTCGTCGAATTCTGAGAACGTTCAAAATTAAGCTTTGCACGATTTTATTAGAGCAACTTCGTTTCCCTTTTATACAAACTTTTAATTATTATCACGCTTAAAAAATTTACTACACAAATTCTTGGGCCTAGACCAACGTTTCGGGTCAAGTTTCGTCGAATTCTGAGAACGTTCAAAATTTAGCTGTTTTGTACGGTTTTATTAAAGCAAGTTTGTTCTCCTTTTATAAAAACTTGTAGTTATTATTACGCTTAGCAAATTTACCACACAAATTCTTGGGTCTAAACCTACGTTTGGGCCAAGTTTCGTCGAATTCTGGTACCGTTCAAAATTTAGCTATTTCTTGAACGGTTTTATTAGAGCAAGTTTGTTACTCTTTTATACAAAATCGTAGTTATTATTAAACTTAGCAAATTTACCACACAAATTCTATGGTCTAGACCAATTTTGGGGTCAAATTTTATCGAATTCTGGTAACGTTCAAAATGTAACTGTTTTGCACGGTTTTATTATAACTAGATTGTTTCCCTTTTATACAAACTTGTAGTTGTTTATTACGCTTAGCAAATTTACCACACAAACTGTTGGGTCTAGACCAACGTTTGGGTCAAGTTTCGTTGAATTCTGACAATTTTCAAAATTTAGCTGTTTTGCACGGTTTTATTAGAGCAAGATTGTTTCCCTTTTATACAAACTTGTTGTTATTATTAAAGCTTAGCAAATTACCACACAAATTCTTAGGTCTAAACCAACGTTTGGGTCAAGTTTCGTCGAATTCTAAGAACGTTTAAAGTTTAGCTGTTTTGTACGGTTTTATTAAAGTAAGTTTGTTTGCCTTTTATAAAAACTTGTAGTTATTATTATGCTTAGCAAATTTACAACCCAAATTCATGGGTCTAGACCAACGTTTGGGTCAAGTTTCGTCGAATTCTGAGATCGTTCAAAATTTAGCTTTGCACAATTTTATTATTGCAACTTTGTTTCCCTTTTATACAAACTTTTAGTTATTATTACGCTTAGCAAATTTACCACAGAAATGCTTGGGTTCAGACAAACGTTTGGGTCAAGTTTTATCGAATTCTGAGAACGTTCAAAATTTAGTTGTTTTGCATAGTGCAAGTTTGTTTCCCTTTTATAAAAACTTGTAGTTATTATTATTCTTAGCAAATTACCACTCAAATTCTTGGGTCTGGACGAACGTTTGGGTCAAGTTTCGTCAAATTCTAAGAACGTTCAAATTTTAGCTGTTTTGTACGGTTTTATTTAAGTAAGTTTGTCTGCCTTTTATAAAAACCTGTAGTTATTATTATGGTTAGTAAATTTACAATACAAATTCATGGGTCTAGACCAACGTTTGGGTCAAGTTTCGTCGAATTCTGAGAACGTTCAAAATTAAGCTTTGCACGATTTTATTAGAGGAACTTCGTTTCCCTTTTATACAAACTTTTAATTATTATCACGCTTAAAAAATTTACTACACAAATTCTTGGGCCTAGACCAACGTTTTGGGTCAAGTTTCGTCGAATTCTGAGAACGTTCAAAATTTAGCTGTTTTCTACGGTTTTATTAAAGCAAGTTTGTTCTCCTTTTATAAAAACTTGTAGTTATTATTACGCTTAGCAAATTTACCACACAAATTCTTGGGTCCAAACCTACGTTTGGGCCAAGTTTCGTCGAATTCTGGTACCGTTCAAAATTTAGCTGTTTCTTGAACGGTTTTATTAGAGCAAGTTTGTTTTTCTTTTATACAAAATCGTAGTTATTATTAAATTTAGCAAATTTACCACACAAATTCTATGGTCTAGACCATTTTTTGGGTCAAATTTCATCGAATTCTGGTAACGTTCAAAATGTAACTGTTTTGCACGGTTTTATTATAACTAGTTTGTTTCCCTTTTATACAAACTTGTAGTTGTTATTACGCTTATCAAATTTACCACACAAATTGTTGGGTCTAGACCAACGTTTGGGTCAAGTTTCGTTGAATTCTGACAATTTTCAAAATTTAGCTGTTTTGCACGGTTTTATTAGAGCAAGATTGTTTCCCTTGTATACAAACTTGTAGTTATTATTAAAGCTTAGAAAATTACCACACAAATCCTTAGGTCTAAACCAACATTTGGGTATAGTTTCGTCGAATTCTAAAAACGTTTAAAGTTTAGCTGTTTTGTACGGTTTTATTAAAGTAAGTTTGTTTGCCTTTTATAAAAACTTGTAGTTATTATTATGCTTAGCAAATTTACAACACAAATTCATGGGTCTAGACCAACGTTTGGGTCAAGTTTCGTCGAATTCTGAGAACGTTCAAAATTTAGCTTTGCACAATTTTATTATAGCAACTTTGTTTCCCTTTTATACAAACTTTTAGTTATTATTACGCTTAGCAAATTACCACAGAAATACTTGGGTTCACACAAACGTTTGGGTGAAGTTTCATCGAATTCTGAGAACGTTCAAAATTTAGTTGTTTTGCACGGTTTTATTAGTGCAAGTTTGTTTCCCTTTTATAAAAACTTGTAGTTATTATTATTCTTAGCAAATTACCACACAAATTCTTGGGTCTGGACGAACGTTTGGGTCAAGTTTCGTCAAAAATTCTAAGAACGTTCAAATTTTAGCTGTTTTGTACGGTTTTATTTAAGTAAGTTTGTCTGCCTTTTATAAAAACCTGTAGTTATTATTATACTTAGTAAATTTACAATACAAATTCATGGGTCTAGACCAACGTTTGGGTCAAGTTTCGTCGAATTCTGAGAACGTTCAAAATTAAGCTTTGCACGATTTTATTAGAGCAACTTCGTTTCCCTTTTATACAAACTTTTAATTATTATCACGCTTAAAAAATTTACTACACAAATTCTTGGGCCTAGACCAACGTTTCGGGTCAAGTTTCGTCGAATTCTGAGAACGTTCAAAATTTAGCTGTTTTGTACGGTTTTATTAAAGCAAGTTTGTTCTCCTTTTATAAAAACTTGTAGTTATTATTACGCTTAGCAAATTTACCACACAAATTCTTGGGTCTAAACCTACGTTTGGGCCAAGTTTCGTCGAATTCTGGTACCGTTCAAAATTTAGCTATTTCTTGAACGGTTTTATTAGAGCAAGTTTGTTACTCTTTTATACAAAATCGTAGTTATTATTAAACTTAGCAAATTTACCACACAAATTCTATGGTCTAGACCAATTTTGGGGTCAAATTTTATCGAATTCTGGTAACGTTCAAAATGTAACTGTTTTGCACGGTTTTATTATAACTAGATTGTTTCCCTTTTATACAAACTTGTAGTTGTTTATTACGCTTAGCAAATTTACCACACAAACTGTTGGGTCTAGACCAACGTTTGGGTCAAGTTTCGTTGAATTCTGACAATTTTCAAAATTTAGCTGTTTTGCACGGTTTTATTAGAGCAAGATTGTTTCCCTTTTATACAAACTTGTTGTTATTATTAAAGCTTAGCAAATTACCACACAAATTCTTAGGTCTAAACCAACGTTTGGGTCAAGTTTCGTCGAATTCTAAGAACGTTTAAAGTTTAGCTGTTTTGTACGGTTTTATTAAAGTAAGTTTGTTTGCCTTTTATAAAAACTTGTAGTTATTATTATGCTTAGCAAATTTACAACCCAAATTCATGGGTCTAGACCAACGTTTGGGTCAAGTTTCGTCGAATTCTGAGATCGTTCAAAATTTAGCTTTGCACAATTTTATTATTGCAACTTTGTTTCCCTTTTATACAAACTTTTAGTTATTATTACGCTTAGCAAATTTACCACAGAAATGCTTGGGTTCAGACAAACGTTTGGGTCAAGTTTTATCGAATTCTGAGAACGTTCAAAATTTAGTTGTTTTGCACAGTTTTATTAGTGCAAGTTTGTTTCCCTTTTATAAAAACTTGTAGTTATTATTATTCTTAGCAAATTACCACTCAAATTCTTGGGTCTGGACGAACGTTTGGGTCAAGTTTCGTCAAATTCTAAGAACGTTCAAATTTTAGCTGTTTTGTACGGTTTTATTTAAGTAAGTTTGTCTGCCTTTTATAAAAACCTGTAGTTATTATTATGGTTAGTAAATTTACAATACAAATTCATGGGTCTAGACCAACGTTTGGGTCAAGTTTCGTCGAATTCTGAGAACGTTCAAAATTAAGCTTTGCACGATTTTATTAGAGCAACTTCGTTTCCCTTTTATACAAACTTTTAATTATTATCACGCTTAAAAAATTTACTACACAAATTCTTGGGCCTAGACCAACGTTTCGGGTCAAGTTTCGTCGAATTCTGAGAACGTTCAAAATTTAGCTGTTTTGTACGGTTTTATTAAAGCAAGTTTGTTCTCCTTTTATAAAAACTTGTAGTTATCATTACGCTTAGCAAATTTACCACACAAATTCTTGGGTCTAAACCTACGTTTGGGCCAAGTTTCGTCGAATTCTGGTACCGTTCAAAATTTAGCTATTTCTTGAACGGTTTTATTAGAGCAAGTTTGTTACTCTTTTATACAAAATCGTAGTTATTATTAAACTTAGCAAATTTACCACACAAATTCTATGGTCTAGACCAATTTTGGGGTCAAATTTTATCGAATTCTGGTAACGTTCAAAATGTAACTGTTTTGCACGGTTTTATTATAACTAGATTGTTTCCCTTTTATACAAACTTGTAGTTGTTTATTACGCTTAGCAAATTTACCACACAAACTGTTGGGTCTAGACCAACGTTTGGGTCAAGTTTCGTTGAATTCTGACAATTTTCAAAATTTAGCTGTTTTGCACGGTTTTATTAGAGCAAGATTGTTTCCCTTTTATACAAACTTGTTGTTATTATTAAAGCTTAGCAAATTACCACACAAATTCTTAGGTCTAAACCAACGTTTGGGTCAAGTTTCGTCGAATTCTAAGAACGTTTAAAGTTTAGCTGTTTTGTACGGTTTTATTAAAGTAAGTTTGTTTGCCTTTTATAAAAACTTGTAGTTATTATTATGCTTAGCAAATTTACAACCCAAATTCATGGGTCTAGACCAACGTTTGGGTCAAGTTTCGTCGAATTCTGAGATCGTTCAAAATTTAGCTTTGCACAATTTTATTATTGCAACTTTGTTTCCCTTTTATACAAACTTTTAGTTATTATTACGCTTAGCAAATTTACCACAGAAATGCTTGGGTTCAGACAAACGTTTGGGTCAAGTTTTATCGAATTCTGAGAACGTTCAAAATTTAGTTGTTTTGCACAGTTTTATTAGTGCAAGTTTGTTTCCCTTTTATAAAAACTTGTAGTTATTATTATTCTTAGCAAATTACCACTCAAATTCTTGGGTCTGGACGAACGTTTGGGTCAAGTTTCGTCAAATTCTAAGAACGTTCAAATTTTAGCTGTTTTGTACGGTTTTATTTAAGTAAGTTTGTCTGCCTTTTATAAAAACCTGTAGTTATTATTATGGTTAGTAAATTTACAATACAAATTCATGGGTCTAGACCAACGTTTGGGTCAAGTTTCGTCGAATTCTGAGAACGTTCAAAATTAAGCTTTGCACGATTTTATTAGAGCAACTTCGTTTCCCTTTTATACAAACTTTTAATTATTATCACGCTTAAAAAATTTACTACACAAATTCTTGGGCCTAGACCAACGTTTCGGGTCAAGTTTCGTCGAATTCTGAGAACGTTCAAAATTTAGCTGTTTTGTACGGTTTTATTAAAGCAAGTTTGTTCTCCTTTTATAAAAACTTGTAGTTATTATTACGCTTAGCAAATTTACCACACAAATTCTTGGGTCTAAACCTACGTTTGGGCCAAGTTTCGTCGAATTCTGGTACCGTTCAAAATTTAGCTATTTCTTGAACGGTTTTATTAGAGCAAGTTTGTTACTCTTTTATACAAAATCGTAGTTATTATTAAACTTAGCAAATTTACCACACAAATTCTATGGTCTAGACCAATTTTGGGGTCAAATTTTATCGAATTCTGGTAACGTTCAAAATGTAACTGTTTTGCACGGTTTTATTATAACTAGATTGTTTCCCTTTTATACAAACTTGTAGTTGTTTATTACGCTTAGCAAATTTACCACACAAACTGTTGGGTCTAGACCAACGTTTGGGTCAAGTTTCGTTGAATTCTGACAATTTTCAAAATTTAGCTGTTTTGCACGGTTTTATTAGAGCAAGATTGTTTCCCTTTTATACAAACTTGTTGTTATTATTAAAGCTTAGCAAATTACCACACAAATTCTTAGGTCTAAACCAACGTTTGGGTCAAGTTTCGTCGAATTCTAAGAACGTTTAAAGTTTAGCTGTTTTGTACGGTTTTATTAAAGTAAGTTTGTTTGCCTTTTATAAAAACTTGTAGTTATTATTATGCTTAGCAAATTTACAACCCAAATTCATGGGTCTAGACCAACGTTTGGGTCAAGTTTCGTCGAATTCTGAGATCGTTCAAAATTTAGCTTTGCACAATTTTATTATTGCAACTTTGTTTCCCTTTTATACAAACTTTTAGTTATTATTACGCTTAGCAAATTTACCACAGAAATGCTTGGGTTCAGACAAACGTTTGGGTCAAGTTTTATCGAATTCTGAGAACGTTCAAAATTTAGTTGTTTTGCACAGTTTTATTAGTGCAAGTTTGTTTCCCTTTTATAAAAACTTGTAGTTATTATTATTCTTAGCAAATTACCACTCAAATTCTTGGGTCTGGACGAACGTTTGGGTCAAGTTTCGTCAAATTCTAAGAACGTTCAAATTTTAGCTGTTTTGTACGGTTTTATTTAAGTAAGTTTGTCTGCCTTTTATAAAAACCTGTAGTTATTATTATGGTTAGTAAATTTACAATACAAATTCATGGGTCTAGACCAACGTTTGGGTCAAGTTTCGTCGAATTCTGAGAACGTTCAAAATTAAGCTTTGCACGATTTTATTAGAGGAACTTCGTTTCCCTTTTATACAAACTTTTAATTATTATCACGCTTAAAAAATTTACTACACAAATTCTTGGGCCTAGACCAACGTTTTGGGTCAAGTTTCGTCGAATTCTGAGAACGTTCAAAATTTAGCTGTTTTCTACGGTTTTATTAAAGCAAGTTTGTTCTCCTTTTATAAAAACTTGTAGTTATTATTACGCTTAGCAAATTTACCACACGAATTCTTGGGTCTAAACCTACGTTTGGGCCAAGTTTCGTCGAATTCTGGTACCGTTCAAAATTTAGCTGTTTCTTGAACGGTTTTATTAGAGCAAGTTTGTTTCTCTTTTATACAAAATCGTAGTTATTATTAAATTTAGCAAATTTACCACACAAAATCTATGGTCTAGACCAATTTTTGGGTCAAATTTCATCGAATTCTGGTAACGTTCAAAATGTAACTGTTTTGCACGGTTTTATTATAACTAGTTTGTTTCCCTTTTATACAAACTTGTAGTTGTTATTACGCTTAGCAAATTTACCACACAAATTGTTGGGTCTAGACCAACGTTTGGGTCAAGTTTCGTCGAATTCTGAGAACGTTCAAAATTAAGCTTTGCACGATTTTATTAGAGCAACTTCGTTTCCCTTTTATACAAACTTTTAATTATTATCACGCTTAAAAAATTTACTACACAAATTCTTGGGCCTAGACCAACGTTTTGGGTCAAGTTTCGTCGAATTCTGAGAACGTTCAAAATTTAGCTGTTTTCTACGGTTTTATTAAAGCAAGTTTGTTCTCCTTTTATAAAAACTTGTAGTTATTATTACGCTTAGCAAATTTACCACACGAATTCTTGGGTCTAAACCTACGTTTGGGCCAAGTTTCGTCGAATTCTGGTACCGTTCAAAATTTAGCTGTTTCTTGAACGGTTTTATTAGAGCAAGTTTGTTTCTCTTTTATACAAAATCGTAGTTATTATTAAATTTAGCAAATTTACCACACAAATTCTATGGTCTAGACCAATTTTTGGGTCAAATTTCATCGAATTCTGGTAACGTTCAAAATGTAACTGTTTTGCACAGTTTTATTATAACTAGTTTGTTTCCCTTTTATACAAACTTGTAGTTGTTATTACGCTTAGCAAATTTACCACACAAATTGTTGGGTCTAGACCAACGTTTGGGTCAAGTTTCGTTGAATTCTGATAATTTTCAAAATTTAGCTGTTTTGCACGGTTTTATTAGAGCAAGATTGTTTCCCTTTTATACAAACTTGTAGTTATTATTAAAGCTTAGAAAATTACCACACAGATCCTTAGGTCTAAACCAACGTTTGGGTATAGTTTCGTCGAATTCTAAAAACGTTTAAAGTTTAGCTGTTTTGTACGGTTTTATTAAAGTAAGTTTGTTTGCCTTTTATAAAAACTTGTAGTTATTATTATGCTTAGCAAATTTACAACACAAATTCATGGGTCTAGACCAACGTTTGGGTCAAGTTTCGTCGAATTCTGAGAACGTTCAAAATTTAGCTTTGCACAATTTTATTATAGCAACTTTGTTTCCCTTTTATATAAACTTTTAGTTATTATTACGCTTAGCAAATTTACCACAGAAATACTTGGGTTCACACAAACGTTTGGGTCAAGTTTCATCGAATTCTGAGAACGTTCAAAATTTAGTTGTTTTGCACGGTTTTATTAGTGCAAGTTTGTTTCCCTTTTATAAAAACTTGTAGTTATTATTATTCTTAGCAAATTACCACACAAATTCTTGGGTCTGGACGAACGTTTGGGTCAAGTTTCGTCAAAAATTCTAAGAACGTTCAAATTTTAGCTGTTTTGTACGGTTTTATTTAAGTAAGTTTGTCTGCCTTTTATAAAAACCTGTAGTTCTTATTATGCTTAGTAAATTTACAATACAAATTCATGGGTCTAGACCAACGTTTGGGTCAAGTTTCGTCGAATTCTGAGAACGTTCAAAATTAAGCTTTGTACGATTTTATTAGAGCAACTTCGTTTCCCTTTTATACAAACTTTTAATTATTATCACGCTTAAAAAATTTACTACACAAATTCTTGGGCCTAGACCAACGTTTTGGGTCAAGTTTCGTCGAATTCTGAGAACGTTCAAAATTTAGCTGTTTTCTACGGTTTTATTAAAGCAAGTTTGTTCTCCTTTTATAAAAACTTGTAGTTATTATTACGCTTAGCAAATTTACCACACAAATTCTAGGGTCTAAACCTACGTTTGGCCCAAGTTTCGTCGAATTCTGGTACCGTTCAAAATTTAGCTGTTTCTTGAACGGTTTTATTAGAGCAAGTTTGTTTCTCTTTTATACAAAATCGTAGTTATTATTAAATTTAGCAAATTTACCACACAAATTCTATGGTCTAGACCAATTTTTGGGTCAAATTTCATCGAATTCTGGTAACGTTCAAAATGTAATTGTTTTGCACGGTTTTATTATAACTAGTTTGTTTCCCTTTTATACAAACTTGTAGTTGTTATTACGCTTAGCAAATTTACCACACAAATTGTTGGGTCTAGACCAACGTTTGGGTCAAGTTTCGTTGAATTCTGACAATTTTCAAAATTTAGCTGTTTTGCACGGTTTTATTAGAGCAAGATTGTTTCCCTTTTATACAAACTTGTAGTTATTATTAAAGCTTAGAAAATTACCACACAAATCCTTAGGTCTAAACCAACGTTTGGGTATAGTTTCGTCGAATTCTAAAAACGTTTAAAGTTTAGCTGTTTTGTACGGTTTTATTAAAGTAAGTTTGTTTGCCTTTTATAAAAACTTGTAGTTATTATTATGCTTAGCAAATTTACAACACAAATTCATTGGTCTAGACCAACGTTTGGGTCAAGTTTCGTCGAATTCTGAGAACGTTCAAAATTTAGCTTTGCACAATTTTATTATAGCAACTTTGTTTCCCTTTTATACAAACTTTTAGTTATTATTACGCTTAGCAAATTTACCACAGAAATACTTGGGTTCACACAAACGTTTGGGTCAAGTTTCATCGAATTCTGAGAACGTTCAAAATTTAGTTGTTTTGCACGGTTTTATTAGTGCAAGTTTGTTTCCCTTTTATAAAAACTTGTAGTTATTATTATTCTTAGCAAATTACCACACAAATTCTTGGGTCTGGATGAACGTTTGGGTCAAGTTTCGTCAAAAATTCTAAGAACGTTCAAATTTTAGCTGTTTTGTACGGTTTTATTTAAGTAAGTTTGTCTGCCTTTTATAAAAACCTGTAGTTATTATTATGCTTACTAAATTTACAATACAAATTCATGGGTCTAGACCAACGTTTGGGTCAAGTTTCGTCGAATTCTGAGAACGTTCAAAATTAAGCTTTGCACGATTTTATTAGAGCAACTTCGTTTCCCTTTTATACAAACTTTTAATTATTATCACGCTTAAAAAATTTACTACACAAATTCTTGGGCCTAGACCAACGTTTTGGGTCAAGTTTCGTCGAATTCTGAGAACGTTCAAAATTTAGCTGTTTTCTACGGTTTTATTAAAGCAAGTTTGTTCTCCTTTTATAAAAACTTGTAGTTATTATTACGCTTAGCAAATTTACCACACGAATTCTTGGGTCTAAACCTACGTTTGGGCCAAGTTTCGTCGAATTCTGGTACCGTTCAAAATTTAGCTGTTTCTTGAACGGTTTTATTAGAGCAAGTTTGTTTCTCTTTTATACAAAATCGTAGTTATTATTAAATTTAGCAAATTTACCACACAAATTCTATGGTCTAGACCAATTTTTGGGTCAAATTTCATCGAATTCTGGTAACGTTCAAAATGTAACTGTTTTGCACAGTTTTATTATAACTAGTTTGTTTCCCTTTTATACAAACTTGTAGTTGTTATTACGCTTAGCAAATTTACCACACAAATTGTTGGGTCTAGACCAACGTTTGGGTCAAGTTTCGTTGAATTCTGATAATTTTCAAAATTTAGCTATTTTGCACGGTTTTATTAGAGCAAGATTGTTTCCCTTTTATACAAACTTGTAGTTATTATTAAAGCTTAGAAAATTACCACACAAATCCTTAGGTCTAAACCAACGTTTGGGTATAGTTTCGTCGAATTCTAAAAACGTTTAAAGTTTAGCTGTTTTGTACGGTTTTATTAAAGTAAGTTTGTTTGCCTTTTATAAAAACTTGTAGTTATTATTATGCTTAGCAAATTTACAACACAAATTCATGGGTCTAGACCAACGTTTGGGTCAAGTTTCGTCGAATTCTGAGAACGTTCAAAATTTAGCTTTGCACAATTTTATTATAGCAACTTTGTTTCCCTTTTATATAAACTTTTAGTTATTATTACGCTTAGCAAATTTACCACAGAAATACTTGGGTTCACACAAACGTTTGGGTCAAGTTTCATCGAATTCTGAGAACGTTCAAAATTTAGTTGTTTTGCACGGTTTTATTAGTGCAAGTTTGTTTCCCTTTTATAAAAACTTGTAGTTATTATTATTCTTAGCAAATTACCACACAAATTCTTGGGTCTGGACGAACGTTTGGGTCAAGTTTCGTCAAAAATTCTAAGAACGTTCAAATTTTAGCTGTTTTGTACGGTTTTATTTAAGTAAGTTTGTCTGCCTTTTATAAAAACCTGTAGTTATTATTATGCTTAGTAAATTTACAATACAAATTCATGGGTCTAGACCAACGTTTGGGTCAAGTTTCGTCGAATTCTGAGAACGTTCAAAATTAAGCTTTGTACGATTTTATTAGAGCAACTTCGTTTCCCTTTTATACAAACTTTTAATTATTATCACGCTTAAAAAATTTACTACACAAATTCTTGGGCCTAGACCAACGTTTTGGGTCAAGTTTCGTCGAATTCTGAGAACGTTCAAAATTTAGCTGTTTTCTACGGTTTTATTAAAGCAAGTTTGTTCTCCTTTTATAAAAACTTGTAGTTATTATTACGCTTAGCAAATTTACCACACAAATTCTAGGGTCTAAACCTACGTTTGGGCCAAGTTTCGTCGAATTCTGGTACCGTTCAAAATTTAGCTGTTTCTTGAACGGTTTTATTAGAGCAAGTTTGTTTCTCTTTTATACAAAATCGTAGTTATTATTAAATTTAGCAAATTTACCACACAAATTCTATGGTCTAGACCAATTTTTGGGTCAAATTTCATCGAATTCTGGTAACGTTCAAAATGTAACTGTTTTGCACGGTTTTATTATAACTAGTTTGTTTCCCTTTTATACAAACTTGTAGTTGTTATTACGCTTAGCAAATTTACCACACAAATTGTTGGGTCTAGACCAACGTTTGGGTCAAGTTTCGTTGAATTCTGACAATTTTCAAAATTTAGCTGTTTTGCACGGTTTTATTAGAGCAAGATTGTTTCCCTTTTATACAAACTTGTAGTTATTATTAAAGCTTAGAAAATTACCACACAAATCCTTAGGTCTAAACCAACGTTTGGGTATAGTTTCGTCGAATTCTAAAAACGTTTAAAGTTTAGCTGTTTTGTACGGTTTTATTAAAGTAAGTTTGTTTGCCTTTTATAAAAACTTGTAGTTATTATTATGCTTAGCAAATTTACAACACAAATTCATTGGTCTAGACCAACGTTTGGGTCAAATTTCGTCGAATTCTGAGAACGTTCAAAATTTAGCTTTGCACAATTTTATTATAGCAACTTTGTTTCCCTTTTATACAAACTTTTAGTTATTATTACGCTTAGCAAATTTACCACAGAAATACTTGGGTTCACACAAACGTTTGGGTCAAGTTTCATCGAATTCTGAGAACGTTCAAAATTTAGTTGTTTTGCACGGTTTTATTAGTGCAAGTTTGTTTTCCTTTTATAAAAACTTGTAGTTATTATTATTCTTAGCAAATTACCACACAAATTCTTGGGTCTGGATGAACGTTTGGGTCAAGTTTCGTCAAAAATTCTAAGAACGTTCAAATTTTAGCTGTTTTGTACGGTTTTATTTAAGTAAGTTTGTCTGCCTTTTATAAAAACCTGTAGTTATTATTATGCTTACTAAATTTACAATACAAATTCATGGGTCTAGACCAACGTTTGGGTCAAGTTTCGTCGAATTCTGAGAACGTTCAAAATTAAGCTTTGCACGATTTTATTAGAGCAACTTCGTTTCCCTTTTATACAAACTTTTAATTATTATCACGCTTAAAAAATTTACTACACAAATTCTTGGGCCTAGACCAACGTTTTGGGTCAAGTTTCGTCGAATTCTGAGAACGTTCAAAATTTAGCTGTTTTCTACGGTTTTATTAAAGCAAGTTTGTTCTCCTTTTATAAAAACTTGTAGTTATTATTACGCTTAGCAAATTTACCACACGAATTCTTGGGTCAAGTTTCGTTGAATTCTGACAATTTTCAAAATTTAGCTGTTTTGCACGGTTTTATTAGAGCAAGATTGTTTCCCTTTTATACAAACTTGTAGTTATTATTAAAGCTTAGCAAATTACCACACAAATTCTTAGGTCTAAACCAACGTTTGGGTCAAGTTTCGTCGAATTCTAAGAACGTTTAAAGTTTAGCTGTTTTGTACGGTTTTATTAAAGTAAGTTTGTTTGCCTTTTATAAAAACTTGTAGTTATTATTATGCTTAGCAAATTTACAACCCAAATTCATGGGTCTAGACCAACGTTTGGGTCAAGTTTCGTCGAATTCTGAGATCGTTCAAAATTTAGCTTTGCACAATTTTATTATTGCAACTTTGTTTCCCT
This sequence comes from Sesamum indicum, assembly GCF_026168435.1. NCBI lineage: Eukaryota > Viridiplantae > Streptophyta > Magnoliopsida > Lamiales > Pedaliaceae > Sesamum > Sesamum indicum. Next base: position 10,858,152 of record NC_142658.1, on the reverse strand, counting down.
TTTATACAAACTTTTAGTTATTATTACGCTTAGCAAATTTACCACAGAAATGCTTGGGTTCAGACAAACGTTTGGGTCAAGTTTTATCGAATTCTGAGAACGTTCAAAATTTAGTTGTTTTGCACAGTTTTATTAGTGCAAGTTTGTTTCCCTTTTATAAAAACTTGTAGTTATTATTATTCTTAGCAAATTACCACTCAAATTCTTGGGTCTGGACGAACGTTTGGGTCAAGTTTCGTCAAATTCTAAGAACGTTCAAATTTTAGCTGTTTTGTACGGTTTTATTTAAGTAAGTTTGTCTGCCTTTTATAAAAACCTGTAGTTATTATTATGGTTAGTAAATTTACAATACAAATTCATGGGTCTAGACCAACGTTTGGGTCAAGTTTCGTCGAATTCTGAGAACGTTCAAAATTAAGCTTTGCACGATTTTATTAGAGGAACTTCGTTTTCCTTTTATACAAACTTTTAATTATTATCACGCTTAAAAAATTTACTACACAAATTCTTGGGCCTAGACCAACGTTTTGGGTCAAGTTTCGTCGAATTCTGAGAACGTTCAAAATTTAGCTGTTTTCTACGGTTTTATTAAAGCAAGTTTGTTCTCCTTTTATAAAAACTTGTAGTTATTATTACGCTTAGCAAATTTACCACACAAATTCTTGGGTCCAAACCTACGTTTGGGCCAAGTTTCGTCGAATTCTGGTACCGTTCAAAATTTAGCTGTTTCTTGAACGGTTTTATTAGAGCAAGTTTGTTTTTCTTTTATACAAAATCGTAGTTATTATTAAATTTAGCAAATTTACCACACAAATTCTATGGTCTAGACCATTTTTTGGGTCAAATTTCATCGAATTCTGGTAACGTTCAAAATGTAACTGTTTTGCACGGTTTTATTATAACTAGTTTGTTTCCCTTTTATACAAACTTGTAGTTGTTATTACGCTTATCAAATTTACCACACAAATTGTTGGGTCTAGACCAACGTTTGGGTCAAGTTTCGTTGAATTCTGACAATTTTCAAAATTTAGCTGTTTTGCACGGTTTTATTAGAGCAAGATTGTTTCCCTTTTATACAAACTTGTAGTTATTATTAAAGCTTAGAAAATTACCACACAAATCCTTAGGTCTAAACCAACATTTGGGTATAGTTTCGTCGAATTCTAAAAACGTTTAAAGTTTAGCTGTTTTGTACGGTTTTATTAAAGTAAGTTTGTTTGCCTTTTATAAAAACTTGTAGTTATTATTATGCTTAGCAAATTTACAACACAAATTCATGGGTCTAGACCAACGTTTGGGTCAAGTTTCGTCGAATTCTGAGAACGTTCAAAATTTAGCTTTGCACAATTTTATTATAGCAACTTTGTTTCCCTTTTATACAAACTTTTAGTTATTATTACGCTTAGCAAATTACCACAGAAATACTTGGGTTCACACAAACGTTTGGGTGAAGTTTCATCGAATTCTGAGAACGTTCAAAATTTAGTTGTTTTGCACGGTTTTATTAGTGCAAGTTTGTTTCCCTTTTATAAAAACTTGTAGTTATTATTATTCTTAGCAAATTACCACACAAATTCTTGGGTCTGGACGAACGTTTGGGTCAAGTTTCGTCAAAAATTCTAAGAACGTTCAAATTTTAGCTGTTTTGTACGGTTTTATTTAAGTAAGTTTGTCTGCCTTTTATAAAAACCTGTAGTTATTATTATACTTAGTAAATTTACAATACAAATTCATGGGTCTAGACCAACGTTTGGGTCAAGTTTCGTCGAATTCTGAGAACGTTCAAAATTAAGCTTTGCACGATTTTATTAGAGCAACTTCGTTTCCCTTTTATACAAACTTTTAATTATTATCACGCTTAAAAAATTTACTACACAAATTCTTGGGCCTAGACCAACGTTTCGGGTCAAGTTTCGTCGAATTCTGAGAACGTTCAAAATTTAGCTGTTTTGTACGGTTTTATTAAAGCAAGTTTGTTCTCCTTTTATAAAAACTTGTAGTTATTATTACGCTTAGCAAATTTACCACACAAATTCTTGGGTCTAAACCTACGTTTGGGCCAAGTTTCGTCGAATTCTGGTACCGTTCAAAATTTAGCTATTTCTTGAACGGTTTTATTAGAGCAAGTTTGTTACTCTTTTATACAAAATCGTAGTTATTATTAAACTTAGCAAATTTACCACACAAATTCTATGGTCTAGACCAATTTTGGGGTCAAATTTTATCGAATTCTGGTAACGTTCAAAATGTAACTGTTTTGCACGGTTTTATTATAACTAGATTGTTTCCCTTTTATACAAACTTGTAGTTGTTTATTACGCTTAGCAAATTTACCACACAAACTGTTGGGTCTAGACCAACGTTTGGGTCAAGTTTCGTTGAATTCTGACAATTTTCAAAATTTAGCTGTTTTGCACGGTTTTATTAGAGCAAGATTGTTTCCCTTTTATACAAACTTGTTGTTATTATTAAAGCTTAGCAAATTACCACACAAATTCTTAGGTCTAAACCAACGTTTGGGTCAAGTTTCGTCGAATTCTAAGAACGTTTAAAGTTTAGCTGTTTTGTACGGTTTTATTAAAGTAAGTTTGTTTGCCTTTTATAAAAACTTGTAGTTATTATTATGCTTAGCAAATTTACAACCCAAATTCATGGGTCTAGACCAACGTTTGGGTCAAGTTTCGTCGAATTCTGAGATCGTTCAAAATTTAGCTTTGCACAATTTTATTATTGCAACTTTGTTTCCCTTTTATACAAACTTTTAGTTATTATTACGCTTAGCAAATTTACCACAGAAATGCTTGGGTTCAGACAAACGTTTGGGTCAAGTTTTATCGAATTCTGAGAACGTTCAAAATTTAGTTGTTTTGCACAGTTTTATTAGTGCAAGTTTGTTTCCCTTTTATAAAAACTTGTAGTTATTATTATTCTTAGCAAATTACCACTCAAATTCTTGGGTCTGGACGAACGTTTGGGTCAAGTTTCGTCAAATTCTAAGAACGTTCAAATTTTAGCTGTTTTGTACGGTTTTATTTAAGTAAGTTTGTCTGCCTTTTATAAAAACCTGTAGTTATTATTATGGTTAGTAAATTTACAATACAAATTCATGGGTCTAGACCAACGTTTGGGTCAAGTTTCGTCGAATTCTGAGAACGTTCAAAATTAAGCTTTGCACGATTTTATTAGAGGAACTTCGTTTCCCTTTTATACAAACTTTTAATTATTATCACGCTTAAAAAATTTACTACACAAATTCTTGGGCCTAGACCAACGTTTTGGGTCAAGTTTCGTCGAATTCTGAGAATGTTCAAAATTTAGCTGTTTTCTACGGTTTTATTAAAGCAAGTTTGTTCTCCTTTTATAAAAACTTGTAGTTATTATTACGCTTAGCAAATTTACCACACGAATTCTTGGGTCTAAACCTACGTTTGGGCCAAGTTTCGTCGAATTCTGGTACCGTTCAAAATTTAGCTGTTTCTTGAACGGTTTTATTAGAGCAAGTTTGTTTCTCTTTTATACAAAATCGTAGTTATTATTAAATTTAGCAAATTTACCACACAAAATCTATGGTCTAGACCAATTTTTGGGTCAAATTTCATCGAATTCTGGTAACGTTCAAAATGTAACTGTTTTGCACGGTTTTATTATAACTAGTTTGTTTCCCTTTTATACAAACTTGTAGTTGTTATTACGCTTAGCAAATTTACCACACAAATTGTTGGGTCTAGACCAACGTTTGGGTCAAGTTTCGTTGAATTCTGACAATTTTCAAAATTTAGCTGTTTTGCACGGTTTTATTAGAGCAAGATTGTTTCCCTTTTATACAAACTTGTAGTTATTATTAAAGCTTAGAAAATTACCACACAAATCCTTAGGTCTAAACCAACGTTTGGGTATAGTTTCGTCGAATTCTAAAAACGTTTAAAGTTTAGCTGTTTTGTACGGTTTTATTAAAGTAAGTTTGTTTGCCTTTTATAAAAACTTGTAGTTATTATTATGCTTAGCAAATTTACAACACAAATTCATGGGTCTAGACCAACGTTTGGGTCAAGTTTCGTCGAATTCTGAGAACGTTCAAAATTTAGCTTTGCACAATTTTATTATAGCAACTTTGTTTCCCTTTTATACAAACTTTTAGTTATTATTACGCTTAGCAAATTACCACAGAAATACTTGGGTTCACACAAACGTTTGGGTCAAGTTTCATCGAATTCTGAGAACGTCCAAAATTTAGTTGTTTTGCACGGTTTTATTAGTGCATGTTTGTTTCCCTTTTATAAAAACTTGTAGTTATTATTATTCTTAGCAAATTACCACACAAATTCTTGGGTCTGGACGAACGTTTGGGTCAAGTTTCGTCAAAAATTCTAAGAACGTTCAAATTTTAGCTGTTTTGTACGGTTTTATTTAAGTAAGTTTGTCTGCCTTTTATAAAAACCTGTAGTTATTATTATGCTTAGTAAATTTACAATACAAATTCATGGGTCTAGACCAACGTTTGGGTCAAGTTTCGTCGAATTCTGAGAACGTTCAAAATTAAGCTTTGCACGATTTTATTAGAGCAACTTCGTTTCCCTTTTATACAAACTTTTAATTATTATCACGCTTAAAAAATTTACTACACAAATTCTTGGGCCTAGACCAACGTTTTGGGTCAAGTTTCGTCGAATTCTGAGAACGTTCAAAATTTAGCTGTTTTGTACGGTTTTATTAAAGCAAGTTTGTTCTCCTTTTATAAAAACTTGTAGTTATTATTACGCTTAGCAAATTTACCACACAAATTCTTGGGTCTAAACCTACGTTTGGGCCAAGTTTCACCGAATTCTGGTACCGTTCAAAATTTAGCTGTTTCTTGAACGGTTTTATTAGAGCAAGTTTGTTACTCTTTTATACAAAATCGTAGTTATTATTAAACTTAGCAAATTTACCACACAAATTCTATGGTCTAGACCAATTTTGGGGTCAAATTTCATCGAATTCTGGTAACGTTCAAAATGTAACTGTTTTGCACGGTTTTATTATAACTAGATTGTTTCCCTTTTATACAAACTTGTAGTTGTTTATTACGCTTAGCAAATTTACCACACAAACTGTTGGGTCTAGACCAACGTTTGGGTCAAGTTTCGTTGAATTCTGACAATTTTCAAAATTTAGCTGTTTTGCACGGTTTTATTAGAGCAAGATTGTTTCCCTTTTATACAAACTTGTTGTTATTATTAAAGCTTAGCAAATTACCACACAAATTCTTAGGTCTAAACCAACGTTTGGGTCAAGTTTCGTCGAATTCTAAGAACGTTTAAAGTTTAGCTGTTTTGTACGGTTTTATTAAAGTAAGTTTGTTTGCCTTTTATAAAAACTTGTAGTTATTATTATGCTTAGCAAATTTACAACCCAAATTCATGGGTCTAGACCAACGTTTGGGTCAAGTTTCGTCGAATTCTGAGATCGTTCAAAATTTAGCTTTGCACAATTTTATTATTGCAACTTTGTTTCCCTTTTATACAAACTTTTAGTTATTATTACGCTTAGCAAATTTACCACAGAAATGCTTGGGTTCAGACAAACGTTTGGGTCAAGTTTTATCGAATTCTGAGAACGTTCAAAATTTAGTTGTTTTGCACAGTTTTATTAGTGCAAGTTTGTTTCCCTTTTATAAAAACTTGTAGTTATTATTATTCTTAGCAAATTACCACTCAAATTCTTGGGTCTGGACGAACGTTTGGGTCAAGTTTCGTCAAATTCTAAGAACGTTCAAATTTTAGCTGTTTTGTACGGTTTTATTTAAGTAAGTTTGTCTGCCTTTTATAAAAACCTGTAGTTATTATTATGCTTAGTAAATTTACAATACAAATTCATGGGTCTAGACCAACGTTTGGGTCAAGTTTCGTCGAATTCTGAGAACGTTCAAAATTAAGCTTTGCACGATTTTATTAGAGGAACTTCGTTTCCCTTTTATACAAACTTTTAATTATTATCACGCTTAAAAAATTTACTACACAAATTCTTGGGCCTAGACCAACGTTTTGGGTCAAGTTTCGTCGAATTCTGAGAACGTTCAAAATTTAGCTGTTTTCTACGGTTTTATTAAAGCAAGTTTTTTCTCCTTTTATAAAAACTTGTAGTTATTATTACGCTTAGCAAATTTACCACACGAATTCTTGGGTCTAAACCTACGTTTGGGCCAAGTTTCGTCGAATTCTGGTACCGTTCAAAATTTAGCTGTTTCTTGAACGGTTTTATTAGAGCAAGTTTGTTTCTCTTTTATACAAAATCGTAGTTATTATTAAATTTAGCAAATTTACCACACAAATTCTATGGTCTAGACCAATTTTTGGGTCAAATTTCATCGAATTCTGGTAACGTTCAAAATGTAACTGTTTTGCACGGTTTTATTATAACTAGTTTGTTTCCCTTTTATACAAACTTGTAGTTGTTATTACGCTTAGCAAATTTACCACACAAATTGTTGGGTCTAGACCAACGTTTGGGTCAAGTTTCGTTGAATTCTGACAATTTTCAAAATTTAGCTGTTTTGCACGGTTTTATTAGAGCAAGATTGTTTCCCTTTTATACAAACTTGTAGTTATTATTAAAGCTTAGAAAATTACCACACAAATCCTTAGGTCTAAACCAACGTTTGGGTATAGTTTCGTCGAATTCTAAAAACGTTTAAAGTTTAGTTGTTTTGTACGGTTTTATTAAAGTAAGTTTGTTTGCCTTTTATAAAAACTTGTAGTTATTATTATGCTTAGCAAATTTACAACACAAATTCATGGGTCTAGACCAACGTTTGGGTCAAGTTTCGTCGAATTCTGAGAACGTTCAAAATTTAGCTTTGCACAATTTTATTATAGCAACTTTGTTTCCCTTTTATACAAACTTTTAGTTATTATTACGCTTAGCAAATTACCACAGAAATACTTGGGTTCACACAAACGTTTGGGTCAAGTTTAATCGAATTCTGAGAACGTTCAAAATTTAGTTGTTTTGCACGGTTTTATTAGTGCAAGTTTGTTTCCCTTTTATAAAAACTTGTAGTTATTATTATTCTTAGCAAATTACCACACAAATTCTTGGGTCTGGACGAACGTTTGGGTCAAGTTTCGTCAAAAATTCTAAGAACGTTCAAATTTTAGCTGTTTTGTACGGTTTTATTTAAGTAAGTTTGTCTGCCTTTTATAAAAACCTGTAGTTATTATTATGCTTAGTAAATTTACAATACAAATTCATGGGTCTAGACCAACGTTTGGGTCAAGTTTCGTCGAATTCTGAGAACGTTCAAAATTAAGCTTTGCACGATTTTATTAGAGCAACTTCGTTTCCCTTTTATACAAACTTTTAATTATTATCACGCTTAAAAAATTTACTACACAAATTCTTGGGCCTAGACCAACGTTTTGGGTCAAGTTTCGTCAAATTCTGAGAACGTTCAAAATTTAGCTGTTTTGTACGGTTTTATTAAAGCATGTTTGTTCTCCTTTTATAAAAACTTGTAGTTATTATTACGCTTAGCAAATTTACCACACAAATTCTTGGGTCTAAACCTACGTTTGGGCCAAGTTTCGTCGAATTCTGGTACCGTTCAAAATTTAGCTGTTTCTTGAACGGTTTTATTAGAGCAAGTTTGTTACTCTTTTATACAAAATCGTAGTTATTATTAAACTTAGCAAATTTACCACACAAATTCTATGGTCTAGACCAATTTTGGGGTCAAATTTCATCGAATTCTGGTAACGTTCAAAATGTAACTGTTTTGCACGGTTTTATTATAACTAGATTGTTTCCCTTTTATACAAACTTGTAGTTGTTTATTACGCTTAGCAAATTTACCACACAAACTGTTGGGTCTAGACCAACGTTTGGGTCAAGTTTCGTTGAATTCTGACAATTTTCAAAATTTAGCTGTTTTGCACGGTTTTATTAGAGCAAGATTGTTTCCCTTTTATACAAACTTGTTGTTATTATTAAAGCTTAGCGAATTACCACACAAATTCTTAGGTCTAAACCAACGTTTGGGTCAAGTTTCGTCGAATTCTAAGAACGTTTAAAGTTTAGCTGTTTTGTACGGTTTTATTAAAGTAAGTTTGTTTGCCTTTTATAAAAACTTGTAGTTATTATTATGCTTAGCAAATTTACAACCCAAATTCATGGGTCTAGACCAACGTTTGGGTCAAGTTTCGTCGAATTCTGAGATCGTTCAAAATTTAGCTTTGCACAATTTTATTATTGCAACTTTGTTTCCCTTTTATACAAACTTTTAGTTATTATTACGCTTAGCAAATTTACCACAGAAATGCTTGGGTTCAGACAAACGTTTGGGTCAAGTTTTATCGAATTCTGAGAACGTTCAAAATTTAGTTGTTTTGCACAGTTTTATTAGTGCAAGTTTGTTTCCCTTTTATAAAAACTTGTAGTTATTATTATTCTTAGCAAATTACCACTCAAATTCTTGGGTCTGGACGAACGTTTGGGTCAAGTTTCGTCAAATTCTAAGAACGTTCAAATTTTAGCTGTTTTGTACGGTTTTATTTAAGTAAGTTTGTCTGTCTTTTATAAAAACCTGTAGTTATTATTATGCTTAGTAAATTTACAATACAAATTCATGGGTCTAGACCAACGTTTGGGTCAAGTTTCGTCGAATTCTGAGAACGTTCAAAATTAAGCTTTGCACGATTTTATTAGAGCAACTTCGTTTCCCTTTTATACAAACTTTTAATTATTATCACGCTTAAAAAATTTACTACACAAATTCTTGGGCCTAGACCAACATTTTGGGTCAAGTTTCGTCGAATTCTGAGAACGTTCAAAATTTAGCTGTTTTCTACGGTTTTATTAAAGCAAGTTTGTTCTCCTTTTATAAAAACTTGTAGTTATTATTACGCTTTGCAAATTTACCACACGAATTCTTGGGTCTAAACCTTACGTTTGGGCCAAGTTTCGTCGAATTCTGGTACCGTTCAAAATTTAGCTGTTTCTTGAACGGTTTTATTAGAGCAAGTTTGTTTCTCTTTTATACAAAATCGTAGTTATTATTAAATTTAGCAAATTTACCACACAAATTCTATGGTCTAGACCAATTTTTGGGTCAAATTTCATCGAATTCTGGTAACGTTCAAAATGTAACTGTTTTGCACGGTTTTATTATAACTAGTTTGTTTCCCTTTTATACAAACTTGTAGTTGTTATTACGCTTAGCAAATTTACCACACAAATTGTTGGGTCTAGACCAACGTTTGGGTCAAGTTTCGTTGAATTCTGACAATTTTCAAAATTTAGCTGTTTTGCACGGTTTTATTAGAGCAAGATTGTTTCCCTTTTATACAAACTTGTTGTTATTATTAAAGCTTAGCGAATTACCACACAAATTCTTAGGTCTAAACCAACGTTTGGGTCAAGTTTCGTCGAATTCTAAGAACGTTTAAAGTTTAGCTGTTTGTACGGTTTTATTAAAGTAAGTTTGTTTGCCTTTTATAAAAACTTGTAGTTATTATTATGCTTAGCAAATTTACAACCCAAATTCATGGGTCTAGACCAACGTTTGGGTCAAGTTTCGTCGAATTCTGAGATCGTTCAAAATTTAGCTTTGCACAATTTTATTATTGCAACTTTGTTTCCCTTTTATACAAACTTTTAGTTATTATTACGCTTAGCAAATTTACCACAGAAATGCTTGGGTTCAGACAAACGTTTGGGTCAAGTTTTATCGAATTCTAAGAACGTTCAAAATTTAGTTGTTTTGCACAGTTTTATTAGTGCAAGTTTGTTTCCCTTTTATAAAAACTTGTAGTTATTATTATTCTTAGCAAATTACCACTCAAATTCTTGGGTCTGGACGAACGTTTGGGTCAAGTTTCGTCAAATTCTAAGAACGTTCAAATTTTAGCTGTTTTGTACGGTTTTATTTAAGTAAGTTTGTCTGCCTTTTATAAAAACCTGTAGTTATTATTATGCTTAGTAAATTTACAATACAAATTCATGGGTCTAGACCAACGTTTGGGTCAAGTTTCGTCGAATTCTGAGAACGTTCAAAATTAAGCTTTGCACGATTTTATTAGAGCAACTTCGTTTCCCTTTTATACAAACTTTTAATTATTATCACGCTTAAAAAATTTACTACACAAATTCTTGGGCCTAGACCAACATTTTGGGTCAAGTTTCGTCGAATTCTGAGAACGTTCAAAATTTAGCTGTTTTCTACGGTTTTATTAAAGCAAGTTTGTTCTCCTTTTATAAAAACTTGTAGTTATTATTACGCTTAACAAATTTACCACACGAATTCTTGGGTCTAAACCTACGTTTGGGCCAAGTTTCGTCGAATTCTGGTACCGTTCAAAATTTAGCTGTTTCTTGAACGGTTTTATTACAGCAAGTTTGTTTCTCTTTTATACAAAATCGTAGTTATTATTAAATTTAGCAAATTTACCACACAAATTCTATGGTCTAGACCAATTTTTGGGTCAAATTTCATCGAATTCTGGTAACGTTCAAAATGTAACTGTTTTGCACGGTTTTATTATAACTAGTTTGTTTCCCTTTTATACAAACTTGTAGTTGTTATTACGCTTAGCAAATTTACCACACAAATTGTTGGGTCTAGACCAACGTTTGGGTCAAGTTTCGTTGAATTCTGACAATTTTCAAAATTTAGCTGTTTTGCACGGTTTTATTAGAGCAAGATTGTTTCACTTTTATACAAACTTGTAGTTATTATTAAAGCTTAGAAAATTACCACACAAATCCTTAGGTCTAAACCAACGTTTGGGTATAGTTTCGTCGAATTCTAAAAACGTTTAAAGTTTAGCTGTTTTGTACGGTTTTATTAAAGTAAGTTTGTTTGCCTTTTATAAAAACTTGTAGTTATTATTATGCTTAGCAAATTTACAACACAAATTCATGGGTCTAGACCAACGTTTGGGTCAAGTTTCGTCGAATTCTGAGAACGTTCAAAATTTAGCTTTGCACAATTTTATTATAGCAACTTTGTTTCCCTTTTATACAAACTTTTAGTTATTATTACGCTTAGCAAATTTACCACAGAAATACTTGGGTTCACACAAACGTTTGGATCAAATTTCATCGAATTCTGAGAACGTTCAAAATTTAGTTGTTTTGTACGGTTTTATTAGTGCAAGTTTGTTTCCCTTTTATAAAAACTTGTAGTTATTATTATTCTTAGCAAATTACCACACAAATTCTTGGGTCTGGACGAACGTTTGGGTCAAGTTTCGTCAAAAATTCTAAGAACGTTCAAATTTTAGCTGTTTTGTACGGTTTTATTTAAGTAAGTTTGTCTGCCTTTTATAAAAACCTGTAGTTATTATTATGCTTAGTAAATTTACAATACAAATTCATGGGTCTAGACCAACGTTTGGGTCAAGTTTCGTCGAATTCTGAGAACGTTCAAAATTAAGCTTTGCACGATTTTATTAGAGCAACTTCGTTTCCCTTTTATACAAACTTTTAATTATTATCACGCTTAAAAAATTTACTACACAAATTCTTGGGCCTAGACCAACGTTTTGGGTCAAGTTTCGTCGAATTCTGAGAACGTTCAAAATTTAGCTGTTTTCTACGGTTTTATTAAAGCAAGTTTGTTCTCCTTTTATAAAAACTTGTAGTTATTATTACGCTTAGCAAATTTACCACACGAATTCTTGGGTCTAAACCTACGTTTGGGCCAAGTTTCGTCGAATTCTGGTACCGTTCAAAATTTAGCTGTTTCTTGAACGGTTTTATTAGAGCAAGTTTGTTCTCTTTTATACAAAATCGTAGTTATTATTAAATTTAGCAAATTTACCACACAAATTCTATGGTCTAGACCAATTTTTGGGTCAAATTTCATCGAATTCTGGTAACGTTCAAAATGTAACTGTTTTGCACGGTTTTATTATAACTAGTTTGTTTCCCTTTTATACAAACTTGTAGTTGTTATTACGCTTATCAAATTTACCACACAAATTGTTGGGTCTAGACCAACGTTTGGGTCAAGTTTCGTTGAATTCTGACAATTTTCAAAATTTAGCTGTTTTGCACGGTTTTATTAGAGCAAGATTGTTTCCCTTTTATACAAACTTGTAGTTATTATTAAAGCTTAGAAAATTACCACACAAATCCTTAGGTCTAAACCAACATTTGGGTATAGTTTTGTCGAATTCTAAAAACGTTTAAAGTTTAGCTGTTTTGTACGGTTTTATTAAAGTAAGTTTGTTTGCCTTTTATAAAAACTTGTAGTTATTATTATGCTTAGCAAATTTACAACACAAATTCATGGGTCTAGACCAACGTTTGGGTCAAGTTTCGTCGAATTCTGAGAACGTTCAAAATTTAGCTTTGCACAATTTTATTATAGCAACTTTGTTTCCCTTTTATACAAACTTTTAGTTATTATTACGCTTAGCAAATTACCACAGAAATACTTGGGTTCACACAAACGTTTGGGTCAAGTTTCATCGAATTCTGAGAACGTTCAAAATTTAGTTATTTTGCACGGTTTTATTAGTGCAAGTTTGTTTCCCTTTTATAAAAACTTGTAGTTATTATTATTCTTAGCAAATTACCACACAAATTCTTGGGTCTGGACGAACGTTTGGGTCAAGTTTCGACAAAAATTCTAAGAACGTTCAAATTTTAGCTGTTTTGTACGGTTTTATTTAAGTAAGTTTGTCTGCCTTTTATAAAAACCTGTAGTTATTATTATGCTTAGTAAATTTACAATACAAATTCATGGGTCTAGACCAACGTTTGGGTCAAGTTTCGTCGAATTCTGAGAACGTTCAAAATTAAGCTTTGCACGATTTTATTAGAGCAACTTCGTTTCCCTTTTATACAAACTTTTAATTATTATCACGCTTAAAAAATTTACTACACAAATTCTTGGGCCTAGACCAACGTTTTGGGTCAAGTTTCGTCGAATTCTGAGAACGTTCAAAATTTAGCTGTTTTCTACCGTTTTATTAAAGCAAGTTTGTTCTCCTTTTATAAAAACTTGTAGTTATTATTACGCTTAGCAAATTTACCACACGAATTCTTGGGTCTAAACCTACGTTTGGGCCAAGTTTCGTCGAATTCTGGTACCGTTCAAAATTTAACTGTTTCTTGAACGGTTTTATTAGAGCAAGTTTGTTTCTCTTTTATACAAAATCGTAGTTATTATTAAATTTAGCAAATTTACCACACAAATTCTATGGTCTAGACCAATTTTTGGGTCAAATTTCATCGAATTCTGGTAACGTTCAAAATGTAACTGTTTTGCACGGTTTTATTATAACTAGTTTGTTTCCCTTTTATACAAACTTGTAGTTGTTATTACGCTTAGCAAATTTACCACACAAATTGTTGGGTCTAGACCAACGTTTGGGTCAAGTTTCGTTGAATTCTGACAATTTTCAAAATTTAGCTGTTTTGCACGGTTTTATTAGAGCAAGATTGTTTCCCTTTTATACAAACTTGTAGTTATTATTAAAGCTTAGCAAATTACCACACAAATCCTTAGGTCTAAACCAACGTTTGGGTATAGTTTCGTCGAATTCTAAAAATGTTTAAAGTTTAGCTGTTTTGTACGGTTTTATTAAAGTAAGTTTGTTTGCCTTTTATAAAAACTTGTAGTTATTATTATGCTTAGCAAATTTACAACACAAATTCATGGGTCTAGACCAACGTTTGGGTCAAGTTTCGTCGAATTCTGAGAACGTTCAAAATTTAGCTTTGCACAATTTTATTATAGCAACTTTGTTTCCCTTTTATACAAAATTTTAGTTATTATTACGCTTAGCAAATTTACCACAGAAATACTTGGGTTCACACAAATGTTTGGGTCAAGTTTCATCGAATTCTGAGAACGTTCAAAATTTAGTTGTTTTGCACGGTTTTATTAGTGCAAGTTTGTTTCCCTTTTATAAAAACTTGTAGTTATTATTATTCTTAGCAAATTACCACACAAATTCTTGGGTCTGGACGAACGTTTGGGTCAAGTTTCGTCAAAAATTCTAAGAACGTTCAAATTTTAGCTGTTTTGTACGGTTTTATTTAAGTAAGTTTGTCTGCCTTTTATAAAAACCTGTAGTTATTATTATGCTTAGTAAATTTACAATACAAATTCATGGGTCTAGACCAACGTTTGGGTCAAGTTTCGTCGAATTCTGAGAACGTTCAAAATTGCTTTGCACGATTTTATTAGAGCAACTTCGTTTCCCTTTTATACAAACTTTTAATTATTATCACGCTTAAAAAATTTACTACACAAATTGTTGGGCCTAGACCAATGTTTAGGGTCAAGTTTCGTCGAATTCTGAGAACGTTCAAAATTTAGCTGTTTTCTACGGTTTTATTAAAGCAAGTTTGTTCTCCTTTTATAAAAACTTGTAGTTATTATTACGCTTAGCAAATTTACCACACGAATTCTTGGGTCTAAACCTACGTTTGGGCCAAGTTTCGTCGAATTTTGGCACCGTTCAAAATTTAGCTGTTTCTTGAACGGTTTTATTAGAGCAAATTTGTTTCTCTTTTATACAAAATCGTAGTTATTATTAAATTTAGCAAATTTACCACACAAATTCTATGGTCTAGACCAATTTTTGGGTCAAATTTCATCGAATTCTGATAACGTTCAAAATGTAACTGTTTTGTACGGTTTTATTAAAGCAAGTTTGTTCTCCTTTTATAAAAACTTGTAGTTATTATTACGCTTAGCAAATTTACCACACAAATTGTTGGGTCTAGACCAACGTTTGGGTCAAGTTTCGTTGAATTTTGACAATTTTCAAAATTTAGCTGTTTTGCACGGTTTTATTAGAGCAAGATTGTTTCCCTTTTATACAAACTTGTAGTTATTATTAAAGCTTAGAAAATTACCACACAAATCCTTAGGTCTAAACCAACGTTTGGGTATAGTTTCGTCGAATTCTAAAAACGTTTAAAGTTTAGCTGTTTTATACGGTTTTATTAAAGTAAGTTTGTTTGCCTTTTATAAAAACTTGTAGTTATTATTATGCTTAGCAAATTTACAACACAAATTCATGGGTCTAGACCAACGTTTGGGTCAAGTTTCGTCGAATTCTGAGAACGTTCAAAATTTAGCTTTGCACAATTTTATTATAGCAACTTTGTTTCCCTTTTATACAAACTTTTAGTTATTATTACGCTTAGCAAATTTACCACAGAAATACTTGGGTTCACACAAATGTTTGGGTCAAGTTTCATCGAATTCTGAGAACGTTCAAAATTTAGTTGTTTTGCACGGTTTTATTAGTGCAAGTTTGTTTCCCTTTTATAAAAACTTGTAGTTATTATTATTCTTAGCAAATTACCACACAAATTCTTGGGTCTGGACGAACGTTTGGGTCAAGTTTCGTCAAAAATTCTAAGAACGTTCAAATTTTAGCTGTTTTGTACGGTTTTATTTAAGTAAGTTTGTCTGCCTTTTATAAAAACCTGTAGTTATTATTATGCTTAGTAAATTTACAATACAAATTCATGGGTCTAGACCAACGTTTGGGTCAAGTTTCGTCGAATTCTGAGAACGTTCAAAATTGCTTTGCACGATTTTATTAGAGCAACTTCGTTTCCCTTTTATACAAACTTTTAATTATTATCACGCTTAAAAAATTTACTACACAAATTGTTGGGCCTAGACCAATGTTTAGGGTCAAGTTTCGTCGAATTCTGAGAACGTTCAAAATTTAGCTGTTTTCTACGGTTTTATTAAAGCAAGTTTGTTCTCCTTTTATAAAAACTTGTAGTTATTATTACGCTTAGCAAATTTACCACACGAATTCTTGGGTCTAAACCTACGTTTGGGCCAAGTTTCGTCGAATTCTGGCACCGTTCAAAATTTAGCTGTTTCTTGAACGGTTTTATTAGAGCAAATTTGTTTTTCTTTTATACAAAATCGTAGTTATTATTAAATTTAGCAAATTTACCACACAAATTCTATGGTCTAGACCAATTTTTGGGTCAAATTTCATCGAATTCTGATAACGTTCAAAATGTAACTGTTTTGTACGGTTTTATTAAAGCAAGTTTGTTCTCCTTTTATAAAAACTTGTAGTTATTATTACGCTTAGCAAATTTACCACACAAATTGTTGGGTCTAGACCAACGTTTGGGTCAAGTTTCGTTGAATTTTGACAATTTTCAAAATTTAGCTGTTTTGCACGGTTTTATTAGAGCAAGATTGTTTCCCTTTTATACAAACTTGTAGTTATTATTAAAGCTTAGAAAATTACCACACAAATCCTTAGGTCTAAACCAACGTTTGGGTATAGTTTCGTCGAATTCTAAAAACGTTTAAAGTTTAGCTGTTTTATACGGTTTTATTAAAGTAAGTTTGTTTGCCTTTTATAAAAACTTGTAGTTATTATTATGCTTAGCAAATTTACAACACAAATTCATGGGTCTAGACCAACGTTTGGGTCAAGTTTCGTCGAATTCTGAGAACGTTCAAAATTTAGCTTTGCACAATTTTATTATAGCAACTTTGTTTCCCTTTTATACAAACTTTTAGTTATTATTACGCTTAGCAAATTTACCACAGAAATACTTGGGTTCACACAAACGTTTGGGTCAAGTTTCATCGAATTCTGAGAACGTTCAAAATTTAGTTGTTTTGCACGGTTTTATTAGTGCAAGTTTGTTTCCCTTTTATAAAAACTTGTAGTTATTATTATTCTTAGCAAATTACCACACAAATTCTTGGGTCTGGACGAACGTTTGGGTCAAGTTTCGTCAAATTCTAAGAACGTTCAAATTTTAGCTGTTTTGTACGGTTTTATTTAAGTAAGTTTGTCTGCCTTTTATAAAAACCTGTAGTTATTATTATGCTTAGTAAATTTACAATACAAATTCATGGGTCTAGACCAACGTTTGGGTCAAGTTTCGTCGAATTCTGAGAACGTTCAAAATTAAGCTTTGCACGATTTTATTAGAGCAACTTCGTTTCCCTTTTATACAAACTTTTAATTATTATCACGCTTAAAAAATTTACTACACAAATTCTTGGGCCTAGACCAACGTTTTGGGTCAAGTTTCGTCGAATTCTGAGAACGTTCAAAATTTAGCTGTTTTGTACAGTTTTATTAAAGCAAGTTTGTTCTCCTTTTATAAAAACTTGTAGTTATTATTACGCTTAGCAAATTTACCACACAAATTGTTGGGTCTAGACCAACGTTTGGGTCAAGTTTCGTTGAATTCTGACAATTTTCAAAATTTAGCTGTTTTGCACGGTTTTATTAGAGCAAGATTGTTTCCCTTTTATACAAACTTGTAGTTATTATTAAAGCTTAGAAAATTACCACACAAATCCTTAGGTCTAAACTAACGTTTGGGTATAGTTTCGTCGAATTCTAAAAACGTTTAAAGTTTAGCTGTTTTGTACGGTTTTATTAAAGTAAGTTTGTTTGCCTTTTATAAAAACTTGTAGTTATTATTATGCTTAGCAAATTTACAACACAAATTCATGGGTCTAGACCAACGTTTGGGTCAAGTTTCGTCGAATTCTGAGAACGTTTAAAATTTAGCTTTGCACAATTTTATTATAGCAACTTTGTTTCCCTTTTATACAAACTTTTAGTTATTATTACGCTTAGCAAATTTTCCACAGAAATACTTGGGTTCACACAAACGTTTGGGTCAAGTTTCATCGAATTCTGAGAACGTTCAAAATTTAGTTGTTTTGCACGGTTTTATTAGTGCAAGTTTGTTTCCCTTTTATAAAAACTTGTAGTTATTATTATTCTTAGCAAATTACCACACAAATTCTTGGGTCTGGACGAACGTTTGGGTCAAGTTTCGTCAAATTCTAAGAACGTTCAAATTTTAGCTGTTTTGTACGGTTTTATTTAAGTAAGTTTGTCTGCCTTTTATAAAAACCTGTAGTTATTATTATGCTTAGTAAATTTACAATACAAATTCATGGGTCTAGACCAACGTTTGGGTCAAGTTTCGTCGAATTCTGAGAACGTTCAAAATTAAGCTTTGCACGATTTTATTAGAGCAACTTCGTTTCCCTTTTATACAAACTTTTAATTATTATCACGCTTAAAAAATTTACTACACAAATTCTTGGGCCTAGACCAACGTTTTGGGTCAAGTTTCGTCGAATTCTGAGAACGTTCAAAATTTAGCTGTTTTGTACGGTTTTATTAAAGCAAGTTTGTTCTCCTTTTATAAAAACTTGTAGTTATTATTACGCTTTGCAAATTTACCACACAAATTCTTGGGTCGAAACCTACGTTTGGGCCAAGTTTCGTCGAATTCTGGTACCGTTCAAAATTTAGCTGTTTCTTGAACGGTTTTATTAGAGCAAGTTTGTTTCTCTTTTATACAAAATCGTAGTTATTATTAAATTTAGCAAATTTACCACACAAATTCTATGGTCTAGACCAATTTTTGGGTCAAATTTCATCGAATTCTGGTAACGTTCAAAATGTAACTGTTTTGCACGGTTTTATTATAACTAGTTTGTTTCCCTTTTATACAAACTTGTAGTTGTTATTACGCTTAGCAAATTTACCACACAAACTGTTGGGTCTAGACCAACGTTTGGGTCAAGTTTCGTTGAATTCTGACAATTTTCAAAATTTAGCTGTTTTGCACGGTTTTATTAGAGCAAGATTGTTTCCCTTTTATACAAACTTGTAGTTATTATTAAAGCTTAGCAAATTACCACACAAATCCTTAGGTCTAAACCAACGTTTGGGTCAAGTTTCGTCGAATTCTAAAAACGTTTAAAGTTTAGCTGTTTTGTACGGTTTTATTAAAGTAAGTTTGTTTGCCTTTTATAAAAACTTGTAGTTATTATTATGCTTAGCAAATTTACAACACAAATTCATGGGTCTAGACCAACGTTTGGGTCAAGTTTCGTCGAATTCTGAGAACGTTCAAAATTTAGCTTTGCACAATTTTATTAATGCAACTTTGTTTCCCTTTTATACAAACTTTTAGTTATTATTACGCTTAGCAAATTTACCACAGAAATGCTTGGGTTCAGACAAACGTTTGGGTCAAGTTTTATCGAATTCTGAGAACGTTCAAAATTTAGTTGTTTTGCACGGTTTTATTAGTGCAAGTTTGTTTCCCTTTTATAAAAACTTTTAGTTATTATTATTCTTAGCAAATTACCACACAAATTCTTGGGTCTGGACGAACGTTTGGGTCAAGTTTCGTCAAATTCTAAGAACGTTCAAATTTTAGCTGTTTTGTACGGTTTTATTTAAGTAAGTTTGTCTGCCTTTTATAAAAACCTGTAGTTATTATTATGCTTAGTAAATTTACAATACAAATTCATGGGTCTAGACCAACGTTTGGGTCAAGTTTCGTCGAATTCTGAGAACGTTCAAAATTAAGCTTTGCACGATTTTATTAGAGCAACTTCGTTTCCCTTTTATACAAACTTTTAATTATTATCACGCTTAAAAAATTTACTACACAAATTCTTGGGCCTAGACCAACGTTTTGGGTCAAGTTTCGTCGAATTCTGAGAACGTTCAAAATTTAGCTATTTTATACGGTTTTATTAAAGCAAGTTTGTTCTCCTTTTATAAAAACTTGTAGTTATTATTACGCTTAGCAAATTTACCACACAAATTCTTGGGTCGAAACCTACGTTTGGGCCAAGTTTCGTCGAATTCTGGTACCGTTCAAAATTTAGCTGTTTCTTGAACGGTTTTATTAGAGCAAGTTTGTTTCTCTTTTATACAAAATCGTAGTTATTATTAAATTTAGCAAATTTACCATACAAATTCTATGGTCTAGACCAATTTTTGGGTCAAATTTCATCGAATTCTGGTAACTTTCAAAATGTAACTGTTTTGCACGGTTTTATTATAACTAGTTTGTTTCCCTTTTATACAAACTTGTAGTTGTTATTACGCTTACCAAATTTACCACACAAACTGTTGGGTCTAGACCAACGTTTGGGTCAAGTTTCGTTGAATTCTGACAATTTTCAAAATTTAGCTGTTTTGCACGGTTTTATTAGAGCAAGATTGTTTCCCTTTTATACAAACTTGTAGTTATTATTAAAGCTTAGCAAATTACCACACAAATCCTTAGGTCTAAACCAACGTTTGGGTCAAGTTTCGTCGAATTCTAAAAACGTTTAAATTTTAGCTGTTTTGTACGGTTTTATTAAAGTAAGATTGTTTGCCTTTTATAAAAACTTGTAGTTATTATTATGCTTAGCAAATTTACAACACAAATTCATGGGTCTAGACCAACGTTTGGGTCAAGTTTCGTCGAATTCTGGTTCCGTTCAAAATTTAGCTGTTTCTTGAACGGTTTTATTAGAGCAAGTTTGTTACTCTTTTATACAAAATCGTAGTTATTATTAAACTTAGCAAATTTACCACACAAATTCTATGGTCTAGACCAATTTTTGGGTCAAATTTCATCGAATTCTGGTAACGTTCAAAATGTAACTGTTTTGCACGGTTTTATTATAACTAGTTTGTTTCCCTTTTATACAAACTTGTAGTTGTTATTACGCTTAGCTAATTTACCACACAAACTGTTGGGTCTAGACCAACGTTTGGGTCAAGTTTCGTTGAATTCTGACAATTTTCAAAATTTAGCTGTTTTGCACGGTTTTATTAGAGCAAGATTGTTTCCCTTTTATACAAACTTGTTGTTATTATTAAAGCTTACAAATTACCACACAAATTCTTAGGTCTAAACCAACGTTTGGGTCAAGTTTCGTCGAATTCTAAGAACGTTTAAAGTTTAGCTGTTTTGTACGGTTTTATTAAAGTAAGTTTGTTTGCCTTTTATAAAAACTTGTAGTTATTATTATGCTTAGCAAATTTACAACACAAATTCATGGGTCTAGACCAACGTTTGGGTCAAGTTTCGTCGAATTCTGAGAACGTTCAAAATTTAGCTTTGCACAATTTTATTATAGCAACTTTGTTTCCCTTTTATACAAACTTTTAGTTATCATTACGCTTAGCAAATTTACCACAGAAATACTTGGGTTCACACAAACGTTTGGGTCAAGTTTCATCGAATTCTGAGAACGTTCAAAATTTAGTTGTTTTGCACGGTTTTATTAGTGCAAGTTTGTTTCCCTTTTATAAAAACTTGTAGTTATTATTATTCTTAGCAAATTACCACACAAATTCTTGGGTCTGGACGAACGTTTGGGTCAAGTTTCGTCAAAAATTCTAAGAACGTTCAAATTTTAGCTGTTTTGTACGGTTTTATTTAAGTAAGTTTGTCTGCCTTTTATAAAAACCTGTAGTTATTATTATGCTTAGTAAATTTACAATACAAATTCATGGGTCTAGACCAACGTTTGGGTCAAGTTTCGTCGAATTCTGAGAACGTTCAAAATTGCTTTGCACGATTTTATTAGAGCAACTTCGTTTCCCTTTTATACAAACTTTTAATTATTATCACGCTTAAAAAATTTACTACACAAATTGTTGGGCCTAGACCAACGTTTTGGGTCAAGTTTCGTCGAATTCTGAGAACGTTCAAAATTTAGCTGTTTTCTACGGTTTTATTAAAGCAAGTTTGTTCTCCTTTTATAAAAACTTGTAGTTATTATTACGCTTAGCAAATTTACCGCACGAATTCTTGGGTCTAAACCTACGTTTGGGCCAAGTTTCGTCGAATTCTGGTACCGTTCAAAATTTAGCTGTTTCTTGAACGGTTTTATTAGAGCAAGTTTGTTTCTCTTTTATACAAAATCGTAGTTATTATTAAATTTAGCAAATTTACCACACAAATTCTATGGTCTAGACCAATTTTTGGGTCAAATTTCATCGAATTCTGGTAACGTTCAAAATGTAACTGTTTTGTACGGTTTTATTAAAGCAAGTTTGTTCTCCTTTTATAAAAACTTGTAGTTATTATTACGCTTAGCAAATTTACCACACAAATTGTTGGGTCTAGACCAACGTTTGGGTCAAGTTTCGTTGAATTCTGACAATTTTCAAAATTTAGCTGTTTTGCACGGTTTTATTAGAGCAAGATTGTTTTCCTTTTATACAAACTTGTAGTTATTATTAAAGCTTAGAAAATTACCACACAAATCCTTAGGTCTAAACCAACGTTTGGGTCAAGTTTCGTCGAATTCTAAGAACGTTTAAAGTTTAGCTGTTTTGTACGGTTTTATTAAAGTAAGTTTGTTTGCCTTTTATAAAAACTTGTAGTTATTATTATGCTTAGCAAATTTACAACACAAATTCATGGGTCTAGACCAACGTTTGGGTCAAGTTTCGTCGAATTCTGAGAACGTTCAAAATTTAGCTTTGCACAATTTTATTATAGCAACTTTGTTTCCCTTTTATACAAACTTTTAGTTATTATTACGCTTAGCAAATTTACCACAGAAATACTTGGGTTCACACAAACGTTTGGGTCAAGTTTCATCGAATTCTGAGAACGTTCAAAATTTAGTTGTTTTGCACGGTTTTATTAGTGCAAGTTTGCTTCCCTTTTATAAAAACTTGTAGTTATTATTATTCTTAGCAAATTACCATACAAATTCTTGGGTCTGGACGAACGTTTGGGTCAAGTTTCGTCAAATTCTAAGAACGTTCAAATTTTAGCTGTTTTGTACGGTTTTATTTAAGTAAGTTTGTCTGCCTTTTATAAAAACCTGTAGTTATTATTATGCTTAGTAAATTTACAATACAAATTCATGGGTCTAGACCAACGTTTGGGTCAAGTTTCGTCGAATTCTGAGAACGTTCAAAATTAAGCTTTGCACGATTTTATTAGAGCAACTTCGTTTCCCTTTTATACAAACTTTTAATTATTATCACGCTTAAAAAATTTACTACACAAATTCTTGGGCCTAGACCAACGTTTTGGGTCAAGTTTCGTCGAATTCTGAGAACGTTCAAAATTTAGCTGTTTTGTACGGTTTTATTAAAGCAAGTTTGTTCTCCTTTTATAAAAACTTGTAGTTATTATTACGCTTAGCAAATTTACCACACAAATTCTTGGGTCTAAACCTACGTTTGGGCCAAGTTTCGTTGAATTCTGACAATTTTCAAAATTTAGCTGTTTTGCACGGTTTTATTAGAGCAAGATTGTTTCCCTTTTATACAAACTTGTAGTTATTATTAAAGCTTAGAAAATTACCACACAAATCCTTAGGTCTAAACTAACGTTTGGGTATAGTTTCGTCGAATTCTAAAAACGTTTAAAGTTTAGCTGTTTTGTACGGTTTTATTAAAGTAAGTTTCTTTGCCTTTTATAAAAACTTGTAGTTATTATTATGCTTAGCAAATTTACAACACAAATTCATGGGTCTAGACCAACGTTTGGGTCAAGTTTCGTCGAATTCTGAGAACGTTCAAAATTTAGCTTTGCACAATTTTATTATAGCAACTTTGTTTCCCTTTTATACAAACTTTTAGTTATTATTACGCTTAGCAAATTTTCCACAGAAATACTTGGGTTCACACAAACGTTTGGGTCAAGTTTCATCGAATTCTGAGAACGTTCAAAATTTAGTTGTTTTGCACGGTTTTATTAGTGCAAGTTTGTTTCCCTTTTATAAAAACTTGTAGTTATTATTATTCTTAGCAAATTACCACACAAATTCTTGGGTCTGGACGAACGTTTGGGTCAAGTTTCGTCAAATTCTAAGAACGTTCAAATTTTAGCTGTTTTGTACGGTTTTATTTAAGTAAGTTTGTCTGCCTTTTATAAAAACCTGTAGTTATTATTATGCTTAGTAAATTTACAATACAAATTCATGGGTCTAGACCAACGTTTGGGTCAAGTTTCGTCGAATTCTGAGAACGTTCAAAATTAAGCTTTGCACGATTTTATTAGAGCAACTTCGTTTCCCTTTTATACAAACTTTTAATTATTATCACGCTTAAAAAATTTACTACACAAATTCTTGGGCCTAGACCAACGTTTTGGGTCAAGTTTCGTCGAATTCTGAGAACGTTCAAAATTTAGCTGTTTTGTACGGTTTTATTAAAGCAAGTTTGTTCTCCTTTTATAAAAACTTGTAGTTATTATTACGCTTAGCAAATTTACCACACAAATTCTTGGGTCTAAACCTACGTTTGGGCCAAGTTTCGTCGAATTCTGGTACCGTTCAAAATTTAGTTGTTTCTTGAACGGTTTTATTAGAGCAAGTTTGTTACTCTTTTATACAAAATCGTAGTTATTATTAAACTTCGCAAATTTACCACACGAATTCTATGGTCTAGACCAATTTTTGGGTCAAATTTCATCGAATTCTGGTAACGTTCAAAATGTAACTGTTTTGCACGGTTTTATTATAACTAGTTTGTTTCCCTTTTATACAAACTTGTAGTTGTTATTACGCTTAGCTAATTTACCACACAAACTGTTGGGTCTAGACCAACGTTTGGGTCAAGTTTCGTTGAATTCTGACAATTTTCAAAATTTAGCTGTTTTGCACGGTTTTATTAGAGCAAGATTGTTTCCCTTTTATACAAACTTGTTGTTATTATTAAAGCTTAGCAAATTACCACACAAATTCTTAGGTCTAAACCAACGTTTGGGTCAAGTTTCGTCGAATTCTAAGAACGTTTAAAGTTTAGCTGTTTTGTACGGTTTTATTAAAGTAAGTTTGTTTGCCTTTTATAAAAACTTGTAGTTATTATTATGCTTAGCAAATTTACAACACAAATTCATGGGTCTAGACCAACGTTTGGGTCAAGTTTCGTCGAATTCTGAGAACGTTCAAAATTTAGCTTTGCACAATTTTATTATAGCAACTTTGTTTCCCTTTTATACAAACTTTTAGTTATCATTACGCTTAGCAAATTTACCACAGAAATACTTGGGTTCACACAAACGTTTGGGTCAAGTTTCATCGAATTCTGAGAACGTTCAAAATTTAGTTGTTTTGCACGGTTTTATTAGTGCAAGTTTGCTTCCCTTTTATAAAAACTTGTAGTTATTATTATTCTTAGCAAATTACCATACAAATTCTTGGGTCTGGACGAACGTTTGGGTCAAGTTTCGTCAAATTCTAAGAACGTTCAAATTTTAGCTGTTTTGTACGGTTTTATTTAAGTAAGTTTGTCTGCCTTTTATAAAAACCTGTAGTTATTATTATGCTTAGTAAATTTACAATACAAATTCATGGGTCTAGACCAACGTTTGGGTCAAGTTTCGTCGAATTCTGAGAACGTTCAAAATTAAGCTTTGCACGATTTTATTAGAGCAACTTCGTTTCCCTTTTATACAAACTTTTAATTATTATCACGCTTAAAAAATTTACTACACAAATTGTTGGGCCTAGACCAACGTTTTGGGTCAAGTTTCGTCGAATTCTGAGAACGTTCAAAATTTAGCTGTTTTCTACGGTTTTATTAAAGCAAGTTTGTTCTCCTTTTATAAAAACTTGTAGTTATTATTACGCTTAGCAAATTTACCGCACGAATTCTTGGGTCTAAACCTACGTTTGGGCCAAGTTTCGTCGAATTCTGGTACCGTTCAAAATTTAGCTGTTTCTTGAACTGTTTTATTAGAGCAAGTTTGTTTCTCTTTTATACAAAATCGTAGTTATTATTAAATTTAGCAAATTTACCACACAAATTCTATGGTCTAGACCAATTTTTGGGTCAAATTTCATCGAATTCTGGTAACGTTCAAAATGTAACTGTTTTGTACGGTTTTATTAAAGCAAGTTTGTTCTCCTTTTATAAAAACTTGTAGTTATTATTACGCTTAGCAAATTTACCACACAAATTGTTGGGTCTAGACCAACGTTTGGGTCAAGTTTCGTTGAATTCTGACAATTTTCAAAATTTAGCTGTTTTGCACGGTTTTATTAGAGCAAGATTGTTTTCCTTTTATACAAACTTGTAGTTATTATTAAAGCTTAGAAAATTACCACACAAATCCTTAGGTCTAAACCAACGTTTGGGTCAAGTTTCGTCGAATTCTAAGAACGTTTAAAGTTTAGCTGTTTTGTACGGTTTTATTAAAGTAAGTTTGTTTGCCTTTTATAAAAACTTGTAGTTATTATTATGCTTAGCAAATTTACAACACAAATTCATGGGTCTAGACCAACGTTTGGGTCAAGTTTCGTCGAATTCTGAGAACGTTCAAAATTTAGCTTTGCACAATTTTATTATAGCAACTTTGTTTCCCTTTTATACAAACTTTTAGTTATTATTACGCTTAGCAAATTTACCACAGAAATACTTGGGTTCACACAAACGTTTGGGTCAAGTTTCATCGAATTCTGAGAACGTTCAAAATTTAGTTGTTTTGCACGGTTTTATTAGTGCAAGTTTGCTTCCCTTTTATAAAAACTTGTAGTTATTATTATTCTTAGCAAATTACCATACAAATTCTTGGGTCTGGACGAACGTTTGGGTCAAGTTTCGTCAAATTCTAAGAACGTTCAAATTTTAGCTGTTTTGTACGGTTTTATTTAAGTATGTTTGTCTGCCTTTTATAAAAACCTGTAGTTATTATTATGCTTAGTAAATTTACAATACAAATTCATGGGTCTAGACCAACGTTTGGGTCAAGTTTCGTCGAATTCTGAGAACGTTCAAAATTAAGCTTTGCACGATTTTATTAGAGCAACTTCGTTTCCCTTTTATACAAACTTTTAATTATTATCACGCTTAAAAAATTTACTACACAAATTCTTGGGCCTAGACCAACGTTTTGGGTCAAGTTTCGTCAAATTCTGAGAACGTTCAAAATTTAGCTGTTTTGTACGGTTTTATTAAAGCAAGTTTGTTCTCCTTTTATAAAAACTTGTAGTTGTTATTACGCTTAGCAAATTTACCACACAAACTGTTGGGTCTAGACCAACGTTTGGGTCAAGTTTCGTTGAATTCTGACAATTTTCAAAATTTAGCTGTTTTGCACGGTTTTATTAGAGCAAGATTGTTTCCCTTTTATACAAACTTGTAGTTATTATTAAAGCTTAGCAAATTACCACACAAATCCTTAGGTCTAAACCAACGTTTGGGTCAAGTTTCGTCGAATTCTAAAAACGTTTAAAGTTTAGCTGTTTTGTACGGTTTTATTAAAGTAAGTTTGTTTGCCTTTTATAAAAACTTGTAGTTATTATTATGCTTAGCAAATTTACAACACAAATTCATGGGTCTAGACCAACGTTTGGGTCAAGTTTCGTCGAATTCTGAGAACGTTCAAAATTTAGCTTTGCACAATTTTATTATTGCAACTTTGTTTCCCTTTTATACAAACTTTTAGTTATTATTACGCTTAGCAAATTTACCACAGAAATGCTTGGGTTCAGACAAACGTTTGGGTCAAGTTTTATCGAATTCTGAGAACGTTCAAAATTTAGTTGTTTTGCACGGTTTTATTAGTGCAAGTTTGTTTCCCTTTTATAAAAACTTGTAGTTATTATTATTCTTAGCAAATTACCACACAAATTCTTGGGTCTGGACGAACGTTTGGGTCAAGTTTCGTCAAATTCTAAGAACGTTCAAATTTTAGCTGTTTTTTACGGTTTTATTTAAGTAAGTTTGTCTGCCTTTTATAAAAACCTGTAGTTATTATTATGCTTAGTAAATTTACAATACAAATTCATGGGTCTAGACCAACGTTTGGGTCAAGTTTCGTCGAATTCTGAGAACGTTCAAAATTAAGCTTTGCACGATTTTATTAGAGCAACTTCGTTTCCCTTTTATACAAACTTTTAATTATTATCACGCTTAAAAAATTTACTACACAAATTCTTGGGCCTAGACCAACGTTTTGGGTCAAGTTTCGTCGAATTCTGAGAACGTTCAAAATTTAGCTGTTTTATACGGTTTTATTAAAGCAAGTTTGTTCTCCTTTTATAAAAACTTGTAGTTATTATTACGCTTAGCAAATTTACCACACAAATTCTTGGGTCGAAACCTACGTTTGGGCCAAGTTTCGTCGAATTCTGGTACCGTTCAAAATTTAGCTGTTTCTTGAACGGTTTTATTAGAGCAAGTTTGTTTCTCTTTTATACAAAATCGTAGTTATTATTAAATTTAGCAAATTTACCACACAAATTCTATGGTCTAGACCAATTTTTGGGTCAAATTTCATCGAATTCTGGTAACGTTCAAAATGTAACTGTTTTGCACGGTTTTATTATAACTAGTTTGTTTCCCTTTTATACAAACTTGTAGTTGTTATTACGCTTAGCAAATTTACCACACAAACTGTTGGGTCTAGACCAACGTTTGGGTCAAGTTTCGTTGAATTCTGACAATTTTCAAAATTTAGCTGTTTTGCACGGTTTTATTAGAGCAAGATTGTTTCCCTTTTATACAAACTTGTAGTTATTATTAAAGCTTAGCAAATTACCACACAAATCCTTAGGTCTAAACCAACGTTTGGGTCAAGTTTCGTCGAATTCTAAAAACGTTTAAAGTTTAGCTGTTTCGTACGGTTTTATTAAAGTAAGTTTGTTTGCCTTTTATAAAAACTTGTAGTTATTATTATGCTTAGCAAATTTACAACACAAATTCATGGGTCTAGACCAACGTTTGGGTCAAGTTTCGTCGAATTCTGAGAACGTTCAAAATTTAGCTTTGCACAATTTTATTATAGCAACTTTGTTTCCCTTTTATATAAACTTTTAGTTATTATTACGCTTAGCAAATTTACCACAGAAATACTTGGGTTCACACAAACGTTTGGGTCAAGTTTCATCGAATTCTGAGAACGTTCAAAATTTAGTTGTTTTGCACGGTTTTATTAGTGCAAGTTTGTTTCCCTTTTATAAAAACTTGTAGTTATTATTATTCTTAGCAAATTACCACACAAATTCTTGGGTCTGGACGAACGTTTGGGTCAAGTTTCGTCAAAAATTCTAAGAACGTTCAAATTTTAGCTGTTTTGTACGGTTTTATTTAAGTAAGTTTGTCTGCCTTTTATAAAAACCTGTAGTTATTATTATGCTTAGTAAATTTACAATACAAATTCATGGGTCTAGACCAACGTTTGGGTCAAGTTTCGTCGAATTCTGAGAACGTTCAAAATTAAGCTTTGCACGATTTTATTAGAGCAATTTCGTTTCCCTTTTATACAAACTTTTAATTATTATCACGCTTAAAAAATTTACTACACAAATTCTTGGGCCTAGACCAACGTTTTGGGTCAAGTTTCGTCGAATTCTGAGAACGTTCAAAATTTAGCTGTTTTGTACGGTTTTATTAAAGCAAGTTTGTTCTCCTTTTATAAAAACTTGTAGTTATTATTACGCTTAGCAAATTTACCACACAAATTCTTGGGTCTAAACCTACGTTTGGGCCAAGTTTCGTCGAATTCTGGTACCGTTCAAAATTTAGTTGTTTCTTGAACGGTTTTATTAGAACAAGTTTGTTACTCTTTTATACAAAATCGTAGTTATTATTAAACTTAGCAAATTTACCACACAAATTCTATGGTCTAGACCAATTTTTGGGTCAAATTTCATCGAATTCTGGTAACGTTCAAAATGTAACTGTTTTGCACGGTTTTATTATAACTAGTTTGTTTCCCTTTTATACAAACTTGTAGTTGTTATTACGCTTAGCTAATTTACCACACAAACTGTTGGGTCTAGACCAACGTTTGGGTCAAGTTTCGTTGAATTCTGACAATTTTCAAAATTTAGCTGTTTTGCACGGTTTTATTAGAGCAAGATTGTTTCCCTTTTATACAAACTTGTTGTTATTATTAAAGCTTAGCAAATTACCACACAAATTCTTAGGTCTAAACCAACGTTTGGGTCAAGTTTCGTCGAATTCTAAGAACGTTTAAAGTTTAGCTGTTTTGTACGGTTTTATTAAAGTAAGTTTGTTTGCCTTTTATAAAAACTTGTAGTTATTATTATGCTTAGCAAATTTACAACACAAATTCATGGGTCTAGACCAACGTTTGGGTCAAGTTTCATCGAATTCTGAGAACGTTCAAAATTTAGCTTTGCACAATTTTATTATAGCAACTTTGTTTCCCTTTTATACAAACTTTTAGTTATTATTACGCTTAGCAAATTTACCACAGAAATACTTGGGTTCACACAAACGTTTGGGTCAAGTTTCATCGAATTTTGAGAACGTTCAAAATTTAGTTGTTTTGCACGGTTTTATTAGTGCAAGTTTGTTTCCCTTTTATAAAAACTTGTAGTTATTATTATTCTTAGCAAATTACCACACAAATTCTTGGGTCTGGACGAACGTTTGGGTCAAGTTTCGTCAAAAATTCTAAGAACGTTCAAATTTTAGCTGTTTTGTACGGTTTTATTAAAGTAAGTTTGTCTGCCTTTTATAAAAACCTGTAGTTATTATTATGCTTAGTAAATTTACAATACAAATTCATGGGTCTAGACCAACGTTTGGGTCAAGTTTCGTCGAATTCTGAGAACGTTCAAAATTAAGCTTTGCACGATTTTATTAGAGCAACTTCGTTTCCCTTTTATACAAACTTTTAATTATTATCACGCTTAAAAAATTTACTACACAAATTCTTGGGCCTAGACCAACGTTTTGGGTCAAGTTTCGTCGAATTCTGAGAACGTTCAAAATTTAGCTGTTTTGTACGGTTTTATTAAAGCAAGTTTGTTCTCCTTTTATAAAAACTTGTAGTTATTATTACGCTTAGCAAATTTACCACACAAATTCTTGGGTCTAAACCTACGTTTGGGCCAAGTTTCGTCGAATTCTGGTACCGTTCAAAATTTAGCTGTTTCTTGAACGGTTTTATTAGAGCAAGTTTGTTACTCTTTTATACAAAATCGTAGTTATTATTAAATTTAGCAAATTTACCACACAAATTCTATGGTCTAGACCAATTTTTGGGTCAAATTTCATCGAATTCTGGTAACGATCAAAATGTAACTGTTTTGCACGGTTTTATTATAACTAGTTTGTTTCCCTTTTATACAAACTTGTAGTTGTTATTACGCTTAGCAAATTTACCACACAAACTGTTGGGTCTAGACCAACGTTTGGGTCAAGTTTCGTTGAATTCTGACAATTTTCAAAATTTAGCTGTTTTGCACGGTTTTATTAGAGCAAGATTGTTTCCCTTTTATACAAACCCTTAGTTATTATTAAAGCTTAGCAAATTACCACACAAATCCTTAGGTCTAAACCAACGTTTGGGTCAAGTTTCGTCGAATTCTAAAAACGTTTAAAGTTTAGCTGTTTTGTACGGTTTTATTAAAGTAAGTTTGTTTGCCTTTTATAAAAACTTGTAGTTATTATTATGCTTAGCAAATTTACAACACAAATTCATGGGTCTAGACCAACGTTTGGGTCAAGTTTCGTCGAATTCTGAGAACGTTCAAAATTTAGCTTTGCACAATTTTATTATTGCAACTTTGTTTCCCTTTTATACAAACTTTTGGTTATTATTACGCTTAGCAAATTTACCACAGAAATGCTTGGGTCCAGACAAACGTTTGGGTCAAGTTTTATCGAATTCTGAGAACGTTCAAAATTTAGTTGTTTTGCACGGTTTTATTAGTGCAAGTTTGTTTCCCTTTTATAAAAACTTGTAGTTATTATTATTCTTAGCAAATTACCACACAAATTCTTGGGTCTGGACGAACGTTTGGGTCAAGTTTCGTCAAATTCTAAGAACGTTCAAATTTTAGCTGTTTTGTACGGTTTTATTTAAGTAAGTTTGTCTGCCTTTTATAAAAACCTGTAGTTATTATTATGCTTAGTAAATTTACAATACAAATTCATGGGTCTAGACCAACGTTTGGGTTAAGTTTCGTCGAATTCTGAGAACGTTCAAAATTAAGCTTTGCACGATTTTATTAGAGCAACTTCGTTTCCCTTTTATACAAACTTTTAATTATTATCACGCTTAAAAAATTTACTACACAAATTCTTGGGCCTAGACCAACGTTTTGGGTCAAGTTTCGTCGAATTCTGAGAACGTTCAAAATTTAGCTGTTTTGTACGGTTTTATTAAAGCAAGTTTGTTCTCCTTTTATAAAAATTTGTAGTTATTATTACGCTTAGCAAATTTACCACACAAATTCTTGGGTCTAAACCTACGTTTGGGCCAAGTTTCGTCGAATTCTGGTACCGTTCAAAATTTAGCTGTTTCTTGAATGGTTTTATTAGAGCAAGTTTGTTACTCTTTTATACAAAATCGTAGTTATTATTAAATTTAGCAAATTTACCACACAAATTCTATGGTCTAGACCAATTTTTGGGTCAAATTTCATCGAATTCTGGTAACGTTCAAAATGTAACTGTTTTGCACGGTTTTATTATAACTAGTTTGTTTCCCTTTTATACAAACTTGTAGTTGTTATTACGCTTAGCAAATTTACCACACAAACTGTTGGGTCTAGACCAACGTTTGGGTCAAGTTTCGTTGAATTCTGACAATTTTCAAAATTTAGCTGTTCTGCACGGTTTTATTAGAGCAAGATTGTTTCCCTTTTATACAAACTTGTAGTTATTATTAAAGCTTAGCAAATTACCACACAAATCCTTAGGTCTAAACCAACGTTTGGGTCAAGTTTCGTCGAATTCTAAAAACGTTTAAAGTTTAGCTGTTTCGTACGGTTTTATTAAAGTAAGTTTGTTTGCCTTTTATAAAAACTTGTAGTTATTATTATGCTTAGCAAATTTACAACACAAATTCATGGGTCTAGACCAACGTTTGGGTCAAGTTTCGTCGAATTCTGAGAACGTTCAAAATTTAGCTTTGCACAATTTTATTATAGCAACTTTGTTTCCCTTTTATATAAACTTTTAGTTATTATTACGCTTAGCAAATTTACCACAGAAATACTTGGGTTCACACAAACGTTTGGGTCAAGTTTCATCGAATTCTGAGAACGTTCAAAATTTAGTTGTTTTGCACGGTTTTATTAGTGCAAGTTTGTTTCCCTTTTATAAAAACTTGTAGTTATTATTATTCTTAGCAAATTACCACACAAATTCTTGGGTCTGGACGAACGTTTGGGTCAAGTTTCGTCAAAAATTCTAAGAACGTTCAAATTTTAGCTGTTTTGTACGGTTTTATTTAAGTAAGTTTGTCTGCCTTTTATAAAAACCTGTAGTTATTATTATGCTTAGTAAATTTACAATACAAATTCATGGGTCTAGACCAACGTTTGGGTCAAGTTTCGTCGAATTCTGAGAACGTTCAAAATTAAGCTTTGCACGATTTTATTAGAGCAATTTCGTTTCCCTTTTATACAAACTTTTAATTATTATCACGCTTAAAAAATTTACTACACAAATTCTTGGGCCTAGACCAACGTTTTGGGTCAAGTTTCGTCGAATTCTGAGAACGTTCAAAATTTAGCTGTTTTGTACGGTTTTATTAAAGCAAGTTTGTTCTCCTTTTATAAAAACTTGTAGTTATTATTACGCTTAGCAAATTTACCACACAAATTCTTGGGTCTAAACCTACGTTTGGGCCAAGTTTCGTCGAATTCTGGTACCGTTCAAAATTTAGTTGTTTCTTGAACGGTTTTATTAGAACAAGTTTGTTACTCTTTTATACAAAATCGTAGTTATTATTAAACTTAGCAAATTTACCACACAAATTCTATGGTCTAGACCAATTTTTGGGTCAAATTTCATCGAATTCTGGTAACGTTCAAAATGTAACTGTTTTGCACGGTTTTATTATAACTAGTTTGTTTCCCTTTTATACAAACTTGTAGTTGTTATTACGCTTAGCTAATTTACCACACAAACTGTTGGGTCTAGACCAACGTTTGGGTCAAGTTTCGTTGAATTCTGACAATTTTCAAAATTTAGCTGTTTTGCACGGTTTTATTAGAGCAAGATTGTTTCCCTTTTATACAAACTTGTTGTTATTATTAAAGCTTAGCAAATTACCACACAAATTCTTAGGTCTAAACCAACGTTTGGGTCAAGTTTCGTCGAATTCTAAGAACGTTTAAAGTTTAGCTGTTTTGTACGGTTTTATTAAAGTAAGTTTGTTTGCCTTTTATAAAAACTTGTAGTTATTATTATGCTTAGCAAATTTACAACACAAATTCATGGGTCTAGACCAACGTTTGGGTCAAGTTTCATCGAATTCTGAGAACGTTCAAAATTTAGCTTTGCACAATTTTATTATAGCAACTTTGTTTCCCTTTTATACAAACTTTTAGTTATTATTACGCTTAGCAAATTTACCACAGAAATACTTGGGTTCACACAAACGTTTGGGTCAAGTTTCATCGAATTTTGAGAACGTTCAAAATTTAGTTGTTTTGCACGGTTTTATTAGTGCAAGTTTGTTTCCCTTTTATAAAAACTTGTAGTTATTATTATTCTTAGCAAATTACCACACAAATTCTTGGGTCTGGACGAACGTTTGGGTCAAGTTTCGTCAAAAATTCTAAGAACGTTCAAATTTTAGCTGTTTTGTACGGTTTTATTAAAGTAAGTTTGTCTGCCTTTTATAAAAACCTGTAGTTATTATTATGCTTAGTAAATTTACAATACAAATTCATGGGTCTAGACCAACGTTTGGGTCAAGTTTCGTCGAATTCTGAGAACGTTCAAAATTAAGCTTTGCACGATTTTATTAGAGCAACTTCGTTTCCCTTTTATACAAACTTTTAATTATTATCACGCTTAAAAAATTTACTACACAAATTCTTGGGCCTAGACCAACGTTTTGGGTCAAGTTTCGTCGAATTCTGAGAACGTTCAAAATTTAGCTGTTTTGTACGGTTTTATTAAAGCAAGTTTGTTCTCCTTTTATAAAAACTTGTAGTTATTATTACGCTTAGCAAATTTACCACACAAATTCTTGGGTCTAAACCTACGTTTGGGCCAAGTTTCGTCGAATTCTGGTACCGTTCAAAATTTAGCTGTTTCTTGAACGGTTTTATTAGAGCAAGTTTGTTACTCTTTTATACAAAATCGTAGTTATTATTAAATTTAGCAAATTTACCACACAAATTCTATGGTCTAGACCAATTTTTGGGTCAAATTTCATCGAATTCTGGTAACGATCAAAATGTAACTGTTTTGCACGGTTTTATTATAACTAGTTTGTTTCCCTTTTATACAAACTTGTAGTTGTTATTACGCTTAGCAAATTTACCACACAAACTGTTGGGTCTAGACCAACGTTTGGGTCAAGTTTCGTTGAATTCTGACAATTTTCAAAATTTAGCTGTTTTGCACGGTTTTATTAGAGCAAGATTGTTTCCCTTTTATACAAACCCTTAGTTATTATTAAAGCTTAGCAAATTACCACACAAATCCTTAGGTCTAAACCAACGTTTGGGTCAAGTTTCGTCGAATTCTAAAAACGTTTAAAGTTTAGCTGTTTTGTACGGTTTTATTAAAGTAAGTTTGTTTGCCTTTTATAAAAACTTGTAGTTATTATTATGCTTAGCAAATTTACAACACAAATTCATGGGTCTAGACCAACGTTTGGGTCAAGTTTCGTCGAATTCTGAGAACGTTCAAAATTTAGCTTTGCACAATTTTATTATTGCAACTTTGTTTCCCTTTTATACAAACTTTTGGTTATTATTACGCTTAGCAAATTTACCACAGAAATGCTTGGGTCCAGACAAACGTTTGGGTCAAGTTTTATCGAATTCTGAGAACGTTCAAAATTTAGTTGTTTTGCACGGTTTTATTAGTGCAAGTTTGTTTCCCTTTTATAAAAACTTGTAGTTATTATTATTCTTAGCAAATTACCACACAAATTCTTGGGTCTGGACGAACGTTTGGGTCAAGTTTCGTCAAATTCTAAGAACGTTCAAATTTTAGCTGTTTTGTACGGTTTTATTTAAGTAAGTTTGTCTGCCTTTTATAAAAACCTGTAGTTATTATTATGCTTAGTAAATTTACAATACAAATTCATGGGTCTAGACCAACGTTTGGGTCAAGTTTCGTCGAATTCTGAGAACGTTCAAAATTAAGCTTTGCACGATTTTATTAGAGCAACTTCGTTTCCCTTTTATACAAACTTTTAATTATTATCACGCTTAAAAAATTTACTACACAAATTCTTGGGCCTAGACCAACGTTTTGGGTCAAGTTTCGTCGAATTCTGAGAACGTTCAAAATTTAGCTGTTTTGTACGGTTTTATTAAAGCAAGTTTGTTCTCCTTTTATAAAAACTTGTAGTTATTATTACGCTTAGCAAATTTACCACACAAATTCTTGGGTCGAAACCTACATTTGGGCCAAGTTTCGTCGAATTCTGGTACCGTTCAAAATTTAGCTGTTTCTTGAACGGTTTTATTAGAGCAAGTTTGTTTCTCTTTTATACAAAATCGTAGTTATTATTAAATTTAGCAAATTTACCACACAAATTCTATGGTCTAGACCAATTTTTGGGTCAAATTTCATCGAATTCTGGTAACGTTCAAAATGTAACTGTTTTGCACGGTTTTATTATAACTAGTTTGTTTCCCTTTTATACAAACTTGTAGTTGTTATTACGCTTAGCAAATTTACCACACAAACTGTTGGGTCTAGACCAACGTTTGGGTCAAGTTTCGTTGAATTCTGACAATTTTCAAAATTTAGCTGTTTTGCACGGTTTTATTAGAGCAAGATTGTTTCCCTTTTATACAAACTTGTAGTTATTATTAAAGCTTAGCAAATTACCACACAAATCCTTAGGTCTAAACCAACGTTTGGGTCAAGTTTCGTCGAATTCTAAAAACGTTTAAAGTTTAGCTGTTTTGTACGGTTTTATTAAAGTAAGTTTGTTTGCCTTTTATAAAAACTTGTAGTTATTATTATGCTTAGCAAATTTACAACACAAATTCATGGGTCTAGACCAACGTTTGGGTCAAGTTTCATCGAATTCTGAGAACGTTCAAAATTTAGCTTTGCACAATTTTATTATAGCAACTTTGTTTCCCTTTTATACAAACTTTTAGTTATTATTACGCTTAGCAAATTTACCACAGAAATACTTGGGTTCACACAAACGTTTGGGTCAAGTTTCATCGAATTTTGAGAACGTTCAAAATTTAGTTGTTTTGCACGGTTTTATTAGTGCAAGTTTGTTTCCCTTTTATAAAAACTTGTAGTTATTATTATTCTTAGCAAATTACCACACAAATTCTTGGGTCTGGACGAACGTTTGGGTCAAGTTTCGTCAAAAATTCTAAGAACGTTCAAATTTTAGCTGTTTTGTACGGTTTTATTAAAGTAAGTTTGTCTGCCTTTTATAAAAACCTGTAGTTATTATTATGCTTAGTAAATTTACAATACAAATTCATGGGTCTAGACCAACGTTTGGGTCAAGTTTCGTCGAATTCTGAGAACGTTCAAAATTAAGCTTTGCACGATTTTATTAGAGCAACTTCGTTTCCCTTTTATACAAACTTTTAATTATTATCACGCTTAAAAAATTTACTACACAAATTCTTGGGCCTAGACCAACGTTTTGGGTCAAGTTTCGTCGAATTCTGAGAACGTTCAAAATTTAGCTGTTTTGTACGGTTTTATTAAAGCAAGTTTGTTCTCCTTTTATAAAAACTTGTAGTTATTATTACGCTTAGCAAATTTACCACACAAATTCTTGGGTCTAAACCTACGTTTGGGCCAAGTTTCGTCGAATTCTGGTACCGTTCAAAATTTAGCTGTTTCTTGAACGGTTTTATTAGAGCAAGTTTGTTACTCTTTTATACAAAATCGTAGTTATTATTAAATTTAGCAAATTTACCACACAAATTCTATGGTCTAGACCAATTTTTGGGTCAAATTTCATCGAATTCTGGTAACGATCAAAATGTAACTGTTTTGCACGGTTTTATTATAACTAGTTTGTTTCCCTTTTATACAAACTTGTAGTTGTTATTACGCTTAGCAAATTTACCACACAAACTGTTGGGTCTAGACCAACGTTTGGGTCAAGTTTCGTTGAATTCTGACAATTTTCAAAATTTAGCTGTTTTGCACGGTTTTATTAGAGCAAGATTGTTTCCCTTTTATACAAACCCTTAGTTATTATTAAAGCTTAGCAAATTACCACACAAATCCTTAGGTCTAAACCAACGTTTGGGTCAAGTTTCGTCGAATTCTAAAAACGTTTAAAGTTTAGCTGTTTTGTACGGTTTTATTAAAGTAAGTTTGTTTGCCTTTTATAAAAACTTGTAGTTATTATTATGCTTAGCAAATTTACAACACAAATTCATGGGTCTAGACCAACGTTTGGGTCAAGTTTCGTCGAATTCTGAGAACGTTCAAAATTTAGCTTTGCACAATTTTATTATTGCAACTTTGTTTCCCTTTTATACAAACTTTTGGTTATTATTACGCTTAGCAAATTTACCACAGAAATGCTTGGGTCCAGACAAACGTTTGGGTCAAGTTTTATCGAATTCTGAGAACGTTCAAAATTTAGTTGTTTTGCACGGTTTTATTAGTGCAAGTTTGTTTCCCTTTTATAAAAACTTGTAGTTATTATTATTCTTAGCAAATTACCACACAAATTCTTGGGTCTGGACGAACGTTTGGGTCAAGTTTCGTCAAATTCTAAGAACGTTCAAATTTTAGCTGTTTTGTACGGTTTTATTTAAGTAAGTTTGTCTGCCTTTTATAAAAACCTGTAGTTATTATTATGCTTAGTAAATTTACAATACAAATTCATGGGTCTAGACCAACGTTTGGGTCAAGTTTCGTCGAATTCTGAGAACGTTCAAAATTAAGCTTTGCACGATTTTATTAGAGCAACTTCGTTTCCCTTTTATACAAACTTTTAATTATTATCACGCTTAAAAAATTTACTACACAAATTCTTGGGCCTAGACCAACGTTTTGGGTCAAGTTTCGTCGAATTCTGAGAACGTTCAAAATTTAGCTGTTTTGTACGGTTTTATTAAAGCAAGTTTGTTCTCCTTTTATAAAAATTTGTAGTTATTATTACGCTTAGCAAATTTACCACACAAATTCTTGGGTCTAAACCTACGTTTGGGCCAAGTTTCGTCGAATTCTGGTACCGTTCAAAATTTAGCTGTTTCTTGAACGGTTTTATTAGAGCAAGTTTGTTACTCTTTTATACAAAATCGTAGTTATTATTAAATTTAGCAAATTTACCACACAAATTCTATGGTCTAGACCAATTTTTGGGTCAAATTTCATCGAATTCTGGTAACGATCAAAATGTAACTGTTTTGCACGGTTTTATTATAACTAGTTTGTTTCCCTTTTATACAAACTTGTAGTTGTTATTACGCTTAGCAAATTTACCACACAAACTGTTGGGTCTAGACCAACGTTTGGGTCAAGTTTCGTTGAATTCTGACAATTTTCAAAATTTAGCTGTTTTGCACGGTTTTATTAGAGCAAGATTGTTTCCCTTTTATACAAACCCTTAGTTATTATTAAAGCTTAGCAAATTACCACACAAATCCTTAGGTCTAAACCAACGTTTGGGTCAAGTTTCGTCGAATTCTAAAAACGTTTAAAGTTTAGCTGTTTTGTACGGTTTTATTAAAGTAAGTTTGTTTGCCTTTTATAAAAACTTGTAGTTATTATTATGCTTAGCAAATTTACAACACAAATTCATGGGTCTAGACCAACGTTTGGGTCAAGTTTCGTCGAATTCTGAGAACGTTCAAAATTTAGCTTTGCACAATTTTATTATTGCAACTTTGTTTCCCTTTTATACAAACTTTTGGTTATTATTACGCTTAGCAAATTTACCACAGAAATGCTTGGGTCCAGACAAACGTTTGGGTCAAGTTTTATCGAATTCTGAGAACGTTCAAAATTTAGTT
The DNA here is from genome assembly GCF_026168435.1 of Sesamum indicum. Classification (NCBI taxonomy): domain Eukaryota; kingdom Viridiplantae; phylum Streptophyta; class Magnoliopsida; order Lamiales; family Pedaliaceae; genus Sesamum; species Sesamum indicum. Next base: position 10,818,512 of record NC_142658.1, on the reverse strand, counting down.
GTTTTGCACGGTTTTATTAGTGCAAGTTTGTTTCCCTTTTATAAAAACTTGTAGTTATTATTATTCTTAGCAAATTACCACACAAATTCTTGGGTCTGGACGAACGTTTGGGTCAAGTTTCGTCAAATTCTAAGAACGTTCAAATTTTAGCTGTTTTGTACGGTTTTATTTAAGTAAGTTTGTCTGCCTTTTATAAAAACCTGTAGTTATTATTATGCTTAGTAAATTTACAATACAAATTCATGGGTCTAGACCAACGTTTGGGTCAAGTTTCGTCGAATTCTGAGAACGTTCAAAATTAAGCTTTGCACGATTTTATTAGAGCAACTTCGTTTCCCTTTTATACAAACTTTTAATTATTATCACGCTTAAAAAATTTACTACACAAATTCTTGGGCCTAGACCAACGTTTTGGGTCAAGTTTCGTCGAATTCTGAGAACGTTCAAAATTTAGCTGTTTTGTACGGTTTTATTAAAGCAAGTTTGTTCTCCTTTTATAAAAACTTGTAGTTATTATTACGCTTAGCAAATTTACCACACAAATTCTTGGGTCGAAACCTACATTTGGGCCAAGTTTCGTCGAATTCTGGTACCGTTCAAAATTTAGCTGTTTCTTGAACGGTTTTATTAGAGCAAGTTTGTTTCTCTTTTATACAAAATCGTAGTTATTATTAAATTTAGCAAATTTACCACACAAATTCTATGGTCTAGACCAATTTTTGGGTCAAATTTCATCGAATTCTGGTAACGTTCAAAATGTAACTGTTTTGCACGGTTTTATTATAACTAGTTTGTTTCCCTTTTATACAAACTTGTAGTTGTTATTACGCTTAGCAAATTTACCACACAAACTGTTGGGTCTAGACCAACGTTTGGGTCAAGTTTCGTTGAATTCTGACAATTTTCAAAATTTAGCTGTTTTGCACGGTTTTATTAGAGCAAGATTGTTTCCCTTTTATACAAACTTGTAGTTATTATTAAAGCTTAGCAAATTACCACACAAATCCTTAGGTCTAAACCAACGTTTGGGTCAAGTTTCGTCGAATTCTAAAAACGTTTAAAGTTTAGCTGTTTTGTACGGTTTTATTAAAGTAAGTTTGTTTGCCTTTTATAAAAACTTGTAGTTATTATTATGCTTAGCAAATTTACAACACAAATTCATGGGTCTAGACCAACGTTTGGGTCAAGTTTCGTCGAATTCTGAGAACGTTCAAAATTTAGCTTTGCACAATTTTATTATAGCAACTTTGTTTCCCTTTTATACAAACTTTTAGTTATTATTACGCTTAGCAAATTTACCACAGAAATACTTGGGTTCACACAAACGTTTGGGTCAAGTTTCATCGAATTCTGAAAACGTTCAAAATTTAGTTGTTTTGCACGGTTTTATTAGTGCAAGTTTGTTTCCCTTTTATAAAAACTTGTAGTTATTATTATTCTTAGCAAATTACCACACAAATTCTTGGGTCTGGACGAACGTTTGGGTCAAGTTTCGTCAAAAATTCTTAGAACGTTCAAATTTTAGCTGTTTTGTACGGTTTTATTTAAGTAAGTTTGTCTGCCTTTTATACAAACCTGTAGTTATTATTATGCTTAGTAAATTTACAATACAAATTCATTGGTCTAGACCAACGTTTGGGTCAAGTTTCGTCGAATTCTGAGAACGTTCAAAATTAAGCTTTGCACGATTTTATTAGAGCAACTTCGTTTCCCTTTTATACAAACTTTTAATTATTATCACGCTTAAAAAATTTACTACACAAATTCTTGGGCCTAGACCAACGTTTTGGGTCAAGTTTCGTCGAATTCTGAGAACGTTCAAAATTTAGCTGTTTTGTACGGTTTTATTAAAGCAAGTTTGTTCTCCTTTTATAAAAATTTGTAGTTATTATTACGCTTAGCAAATTTACCACACAAATTCTTGGGTCTAAACCTACGTTTGGGCCAAGTTTCGTCGAATTCTGGTACCGTTCAAAATTTAGCTGTTTCTTGAACGGTTTTATTAGAGCAAGTTTGTTACTCTTTTATACAAAATCGTAGTTATTATTAAATTTAGCAAATTTACCACACAAATTCTATGGTCTAGACCAATTTTTGGGTCAAATTTCATCGAATTCTGGTAACGTTCAAAATGTAACTGTTTTGCACGGTTTTATTATAACTAGTTTGTTTCCCTTTTATACAAACTTGTAGTTGTTATTACGCTTAGCAAATTTACCACACAAACTGTTGGGTCTAGACCAACGTTTGGGTCAAGTTTCGTTGAATTCTGACAATTTTCAAAATTTAGCTGTTTTGCACGGTTTTATTAGAGCAAGATTGTTTCCCTTTTATACAAACTTGTAGTTATTATTAAAGCTTAGCAAATTACCACACAAATCCTTAGGTCTAAACCAACGTTTGGGTCAAGTTTCGTCGAATTCTAAAAACGTTTAAAGTTTAGCTGTTTTGTACGGTTTTATTAAAGTAAGTTTGTTTGCCTTTTATAAAAACTTGTAGTTATTATTATGCTTAGCAAATTTACAACACAAATTCATGGGTCTAGACCAACGTTTGGGTCAAGTTTCGTCGAATTCTGAGAACGTTCAAAATTTAGCTTTGCACAATTTTATTATTGCAACTTTGTTTCCCTTTTATACAAACTTTTGGTTATTATTACGCTTAGCAAATTTACCACAGAAATGCTTGGGTCCAGACAAACGTTTGGGTCAAGTTTTATCGAATTCTGAGAACGTTCAAAATTTAGTTGTTTTGCACGGTTTTATTAGTGCAAGTTTGTTTCCCTTTTATAAAAACTTGTAGTTATTATTATTCTTAGCAAATTACCACACAAATTCTTGGGTCTGGACGAACGTTTGGGTCAAGTTTCGTCAAATTCTAAGAACGTTCAAATTTTAGCTGTTTTGTACGGTTTTATTTAAGTAAGTTTGTCTGCCTTTTATACAAACCTGTAGTTATTATTATGCTTAGTAAATTTACAATACAAATTCATGGGTCTAGACCAACGTTTGGGTCAAGTTTCGTCGAATTCTGAGAACGTTCAAAATTAAGCTTTGCACGATTTTATTAGAGCAACTTCGTTTCCCTTTTATACAAACTTTTAATTATTATCACGCTTAAAAAATTTACTACACAAATTCTTGGGCCTAGACCAACGTTTTGGGTCAAGTTTCGTCGAATTCTGAGAACGTTCAAAATTTAGCTGTTTTGTACGGTTTTATTAAAGCAAGTTTGTTCTCCTTTTATAAAAACTTGTAGTTATTATTACGCTTAGCAAATTTACCACACAAATTCTTGGGTCGAAACCTACATTTGGGCCAAGTTTCGTCGAATTCTGGTACCGTTCAAAATTTAGCTGTTTCTTGAACGGTTTTATTAGAGCAAGTTTGTTTCTCTTTTATACAAAATCGTAGTTATTATTAAATTTAGCAAATTTACCACACAAATTCTATGGTCTAGACCAATTTTTGGGTCAAATTTCATCGAATTCTGGTAACGTTCAAAATGTAACTGTTTTGCACGGTTTTATTATAACTAGTTTGTTTCCCTTTTATACAAACTTGTAGTTGTTATTACGCTTAGCAAATTTACCACACAAACTGTTGGGTCTAGACCAACGTTTGGGTCAAGTTTCGTTGAATTCTGACAATTTTCAAAATTTAGCTGTTTTGCACGGTTTTATTAGAGCAAGATTGTTTCCCTTTTATACAAACTTGTAGTTATTATTAAAGCTTAGCAAATTACCACACAAATCCTTAGGTCTAAACCAACGTTTGGGTCAAGTTTCGTCGAATTCTAAAAACGTTTAAAGTTTAGCTGTTTTGTACGGTTTTATTAAAGTAAGTTTGTTTGCCTTTTATAAAAACTTGTAGTTATTATTATGCTTAGCAAATTTACAACACAAATTCATGGGTCTAGACCAACGTTTGGGTCAAGTTTCGTCGAATTCTGAGAACGTTCAAAATTTAGCTTTGCACAATTTTATTATAGCAACTTTGTTTCCCTTTTATACAAACTTTTAGTTATTATTACGCTTAGCAAATTTACCACAGAAATACTTGGGTTCACACAAACGTTTGGGTCAAGTTTCATCGAATTCTGAAAACGTTCAAAATTTAGTTGTTTTGCACGGTTTTATTAGTGCAAGTTTGTTTCCCTTTTATAAAAACTTGTAGTTATTATTATTCTTAGCAAATTACCACACAAATTCTTGGGTCTGGACGAACGTTTGGGTCAAGTTTCGTCAAAAATTCTTAGAACGTTCAAATTTTAGCTGTTTTGTACGGTTTTATTTAAGTAAGTTTGTCTGCCTTTTATACAAACCTGTAGTTATTATTATGCTTAGTAAATTTACAATACAAATTCATGGGTCTAGACCAACGTTTGGGTCAAGTTTCGTCGAATTCTGAGAACGTTCAAAATTAAGCTTTGCACGATTTTATTAGAGCAACTTCGTTTCCCTTTTATACAAACTTTTAATTATTATCACGCTTAAAAAATTTACTACACAAATTCTTGGGCCTAGACCAACGTTTTGGGTCAAGTTTCGTCGAATTCTGAGAACGTTCAAAATTTAGCTGTTTTGTACGGTTTTATTAAAGCAAGTTTGTTCTCCTTTTATAAAAATTTGTAGTTATTATTACGCTTAGCAAATTTACCACACAAATTCTTGGGTCTAAACCTACGTTTGGGCCAAGTTTCGTCGAATTCTGGTACCGTTCAAAATTTAGCTGTTTCTTGAACGGTTTTATTAGAGCAAGTTTGTTACTCTTTTATACAAAATCGTAGTTATTATTAAATTTAGCAAATTTACCACACAAATTCTATGGTCTAGACCAATTTTTGGGTCAAATTTCATCGAATTCTGGTAACGTTCAAAATGTAACTGTTTTGCACGGTTTTATTATAACTAGTTTGTTTCCCTTTTATACAAACTTGTAGTTGTTATTACGCTTAGCAAATTTACCGCACAAACTGTTGGGTCTAGACCAACGTTTGGGTCAAGTTTCGTTGAATTCTGACAATTTTCAAAATTTAGCTGTTTTGCACGGTTTTATTAGAGCAAGATTGTTTCCCTTTTATACAAACTTGTAGTTATTATTAAAGCTTAGCAAATTACCACACAAATCCTTAGGTCTAAACCAACGTTTGGGTCAAGTTTCGTCGAATTCTAAAAACGTTTAAAGTTTAGCTGTTTTGTACGGTTTTATTAAAGTAAGTTTGTTTGCCTTTTATAAAAACTTGTAGTTATTATTATGCTTAGCAAATTTACAACACAAATTCATGGGTCTAGACCAACGTTTGGGTCAAGTTTCGTCGAATTCTGAGAACGTTCAAAATTTAGCTTTGCACAATTTTATTATTGCAACTTTGTTTCCCTTTTATACAAACTTTTGGTTATTATTACGCTTAGCAAATTTACCACAGAAATGCTTGGGTCCAGACAAACGTTTGGGTCAAGTTTTATCGAATTCTGAGAACGTTCAAAATTTAGTTGTTTTGCACGGTTTTATTAGTGCAAGTTTGTTTCCCTTTTATAAAAACTTGTAGTTATTATTATTCTTAGCAAATTACCACACAAATTCTTGGGTCTGGACGAACGTTTGGGTCAAGTTTCGTCAAATTCTAAGAACGTTCAAATTTTAGCTGTTTTGTACGGTTTTATTTAAGTAAGTTTGTCTGCCTTTTATACAAACCTGTAGTTATTATTATGCTTAGTAAATTTACAATACAAATTCATGGGTCTAGACCAACGTTTGGGTCAAGTTTCGTCGAATTCTGAGAACGTTCAAAATTAAGCTTTGCACGATTTTATTAGAGCAACTTCGTTTCCCTTTTATACAAACTTTTAATTATTATCACGCTTAAAAAATTTACTACACAAATTCTTGGGCCTAGACCAACGTTTTGGGTCAAGTTTCGTCGAATTCTGAGAACGTTCAAAATTTAGCTGTTTTGTACGGTTTTATTAAAGCAAGTTTGTTCTCCTTTTATAAAAACTTGTAGTTATTATTACGCTTAGCAAATTTACCACACAAATTCTTGGGTCGAAACCTACATTTGGGCCAAGTTTCGTCGAATTCTGGTACCGTTCAAAATTTAGCTGTTTCTTGAACGGTTTTATTAGAGCAAGTTTGTTTCTCTTTTATACAAAATCGTAGTTATTATTAAATTTAGCAAATTTACCACACAAATTCTATGGTCTAGACCAATTTTTGGGTCAAATTTCATCGAATTCTGGTAACGTTCAAAATGTAACTGTTTTGCACGGTTTTATTATAACTAGTTTGTTTCCCTTTTATACAAACTTGTAGTTGTTATTACGCTTAGCAAATTTACCACACAAACTGTTGGGTCTAGACCAACGTTTGGGTCAAGTTTCGTTGAATTCTGACAATTTTCAAAATTTAGCTGTTTTGCACGGTTTTATTAGAGCAAGATTGTTTCCCTTTTATACAAACTTGTAGTTATTATTAAAGCTTAGCAAATTACCACACAAATCCTTAGGTCTAAACCAACGTTTGGGTCAAGTTTCGTCGAATTCTAAAAACGTTTAAAGTTTAGCTGTTTTGTACGGTTTTATTAAAGTAAGTTTGTTTGCCTTTTATAAAAACTTGTAGTTATTATTATGCTTAGCAAATTTACAACACAAATTCATGGGTCTAGACCAACGTTTGGGTCAAGTTTCGTCGAATTCTGAGAACGTTCAAAATTTAGCTTTGCACAATTTTATTATAGCAACTTTGTTTCCCTTTTATACAAACTTTTAGTTATTATTACGCTTAGCAAATTTACCACAGAAATACTTGGGTTCACACAAACGTTTGGGTCAAGTTTCATCGAATTCTGAAAACGTTCAAAATTTAGTTGTTTTGCACGGTTTTATTAGTGCAAGTTTGTTTCCCTTTTATAAAAACTTGTAGTTATTATTATTCTTAGCAAATTACCACACAAATTCTTGGGTCTGGACGAACGTTTGGGTCAAGTTTCGTCAAAAATTCTTAGAACGTTCAAATTTTAGCTGTTTTGTACGGTTTTATTTAAGTAAGTTTGTCTGCCTTTTATACAAACCTGTAGTTATTATTATCCTTAGTAAATTTACAATACAAATTCATTGGTCTAGACCAACGTTTGGGTCAAGTTTCGTCGAATTCTGAGAACGTTCAAAATTAAGCTTTGCACGATTTTATTAGAGCAACTTCGTTTCCCTTTTATACAAACTTTTAATTATTATCACGCTTAAAAAATTTACTACACAAATTCTTGGGCCTAGACCAACGTTTTGGGTCAAGTTTCGTCGAATTCTGAGAACGTTCAAAATTTAGCTGTTTTGTACGGTTTTATTAAAGCAAGTTTGTTCTCCTTTTATAAAAATTTGTAGTTATTATTACGCTTAGCAAATTTACCACACAAATTCTTGGGTCTAAACCTACGTTTGGGCCAAGTTTCGTCGAATTCTGGTACCGTTCAAAATTTAGCTGTTTCTTGAACGGTTTTATTAGAGCAAGTTTGTTACTCTTTTATACAAAATCGTAGTTATTATTAAACTTAGCAAATTTACCACACAAATTCTATGGTCTAGACCAATTTTTGGGTCAAATTTCATCGCATTCTGGTAACGTTCAAAATGTAACTGTTTTGCACGGTTTTATTATAACTAGTTTGTTTCCCTTTTATACAAACTTGTAGTTGTTATTACGCTTAGCTAATTTACCACACAAACTGTTGGGTCTAGACCAACGTTTGGGTCAAGTTTCGTTGAATTCTGACAATTTTCAAAATTTAGCTGTTTTGCACGGTTTTATTAGAGCAAGATTGTTTCCCTTTTATACAAACTTGTTGTTATTATTAAAGCTTAGCAAATTACCACACAAATTCTTAGGTCTAAACCAACGTTTGGGTCAAGTTTCGTCGAATTCTAAGAACGTTTAAAGTTTAGCTGTGTTGTACGGATTTATTAAAGTAAGTTTGTTTGCCTTTTATAAAAACTTGTAGTTATTATTATGCTTAGCAAATTTACAACACAAATTCATGGGTCTAGACCAACGTTTGGGTCAAGTTTCGTCGAATTCTGAGAACGTTCAAAATTTAGCTTTGCACAATTTTATTATTGCAACTTTGTTTCCCTTTTATACAAACTTTTGGTTATTATTACGCTTAGCAAATTTACCACAGAAATGCTTGGGTCCAGACAAACGTTTGGGTCAAGTTTTATCGAATTCTGAGAACGTTCAAAATTTAGTTGTTTTGCACGGTTTTATTAGTGCAAGTTTGTTTCCCTTTTATAAAAACTTGTAGTTATTATTATTCTTAGCAAATTACCACACAAATTCTTGGGTCTGGACGAACGTTTGGGTCAAGTTTCGTCAAATTCTAAGAACGTTCAAATTTTAGCTGTTTTGTACGGTTTTATTTAAGTAAGTTTGTCTGCCTTTTATACAAACCTGTAGTTATTATTATGCTTAGTAAATTTACAATACAAATTCATGGGTCTAGACCAACGTTTGGGTCAAGTTTCGTCGAATTCTGAGAACGTTCAAAATTAAGCTTTGCACGATTTTATTAGAGCAACTTCGTTTCCCTTTTATACAAACTTTTAATTATTATCACGCTTAAAAAATTTACTACACAAATTCTTGGGCCTAGACCAACGTTTTGGGTCAAGTTTCGTCGAATTCTGAGAACGTTCAAAATTTAGCTGTTTTGTACGGTTTTATTAAAGCAAGTTTGTTCTCCTTTTATAAAAACTTGTAGTTATTATTACGCTTAGCAAATTTACCACACAAATTCTTGGGTCGAAACCTACATTTGGGCCAAGTTTCGTCGAATTCTGGTACCGTTCAAAATTTAGCTGTTTCTTGAACGGTTTTATTAGAGCAAGTTTGTTTCTCTTTTATACAAAATCGTAGTTATTATTAAATTTAGCAAATTTACCACACAAATTCTATGGTCTAGACCAATTTTTGGGTCAAATTTCATCGAATTCTGGTAACGTTCAAAATGTAACTGTTTTGCACGGTTTTATTATAACTAGTTTGTTTCCCTTTTATACAAACTTGTAGTTGTTATTACGCTTAGCAAATTTACCACACAAACTGTTGGGTCTAGACCAACGTTTGGGTCAAGTTTCGTTGAATTCTGACAATTTTCAAAATTTAGCTGTTTTGCACGGTTTTATTAGAGCAAGATTGTTTCCCTTTTATACAAACTTGTAGTTATTATTAAAGCTTAGCAAATTACCACACAAATCCTTAGGTCTAAACCAACGTTTGGGTCAAGTTTCGTCGAATTCTAAAAACGTTTAAAGTTTAGCTGTTTTGTACGGTTTTATTAAAGTAAGTTTGTTTGCCTTTTATAAAAACTTGTAGTTATTATTATGCTTAGCAAATTTACAACACAAATTCATGGGTCTAGACCAACGTTTGGGTCAAGTTTCGTCGAATTCTGAGAACGTTCAAAATTTAGCTTTGCACAATTTTATTATAGCAACTTTGTTTCCCTTTTATACAAACTTTTAGTTATTATTACGCTTAGCAAATTTACCACAGAAATACTTGGGTTCACACAAACGTTTGGGTCAAGTTTCATCGAATTCTGAAAACGTTCAAAATTTAGTTGTTTTGCACGGTTTTATTAGTGCAAGTTTGTTTCCCTTTTATAAAAACTTGTAGTTATTATTATTCTTAGCAAATTACCACACAAATTCTTGGGTCTGGACGAACGTTTGGGTCAAGTTTCGTCAAAAATTCTTAGAACGTTCAAATTTTAGCTGTTTTGTACGGTTTTATTTAAGTAAGTTTGTCTGCCTTTTATACAAACCTGTAGTTATTATTATCCTTAGTAAATTTACAATACAAATTCATTGGTCTAGACCAACGTTTGGGTCAAGTTTCGTCGAATTCTGAGAACGTTCAAAATTAAGCTTTGCACGATTTTATTAGAGCAACTTCGTTTCCCTTTTATACAAACTTTTAATTATTATCACGCTTAAAAAATTTACTACACAAATTCTTGGGCCTAGACCAACGTTTTGGGTCAAGTTTCGTCGAATTCTGAGAACGTTCAAAATTTAGCTGTTTTGTACGGTTTTATTAAAGCAAGTTTGTTCTCCTTTTATAAAAATTTGTAGTTATTATTACGCTTAGCAAATTTACCACACAAATTCTTGGGTCTAAACCTACGTTTGGGCCAAGTTTCGTCGAATTCTGGTACCGTTCAAAATTTAGCTGTTTCTTGAACGGTTTTATTAGAGCAAGTTTGTTACTCTTTTATACAAAATCGTAGTTATTATTAAACTTAGCAAATTTACCACACAAATTCTATGGTCTAGACCAATTTTTGGGTCAAATTTCATCGCATTCTGGTAACGTTCAAAATGTAACTGTTTTGCACGGTTTTATTATAACTAGTTTGTTTCCCTTTTATACAAACTTGTAGTTGTTATTACGCTTAGCTAATTTACCACACAAACTGTTGGGTCTAGACCAACGTTTGGGTCAAGTTTCGTTGAATTCTGACAATTTTCAAAATTTAGCTGTTTTGCACGGTTTTATTAGAGCAAGATTGTTTCCCTTTTATACAAACTTGTTGTTATTATTAAAGCTTAGCAAATTACCACACAAATTCTTAGGTCTAAACCAACGTTTGGGTCAAGTTTCGTCGAATTCTAAGAACGTTTAAAGTTTAGCTGTGTTGTACGGATTTATTAAAGTAAGTTTGTTTGCCTTTTATAAAAACTTGTAGTTATTATTATGCTTAGCAAATTTACAACACAAATTCATGGGTCTAGACCAACGTTTGGGTCAAGTTTCGTCGAATTCTGAGAACGTTCAAAATTTAGCTTTGCACAATTTTATTATAGCAACTTTGTTTCCCTTTTATACAAACTTTTAGTTATTATTACGCTTAGCAAATTTACCACAGAAATACTTGGGTTGACACAAACGTTTGGGTCAAGTTTCATCGAATTCTGAGAACGTTCAAAATTTAGTTGTTTTGCACGGTTTTATTAGTGCAAGTTTGTTTCCTTTTTATAAAAACTTGTAGTTATTATTATTCTTAGCAAATTACCACACAAATTCTTGGGTCTGGACGAACGTTTGGGTCAAGTTTCGTCAAAAATTCTAAGAACGTTCAAATTTTAGCTGTTTTGTACGGTTTTATTAAAGTAAGTTTGTCTGCCTTTTATAAAAACCTGTAGTTATTATTATGCTTAGTAAATTTACAATACAAATTCATGGGTCTAGACCAACGTTTGGGTCAAGTTTCGTCGAATTCTGAGAACGTTCAAAATTAAGCTTTGCACGATTTTATTAGAGCAACTTCGTTTCCCTTTTATACAAACTTTTAATTATTATCACGCTTAAAAAATTTACTACACAAATTCTTGGGCCTAGACCAACGTTTTGGGTCAAGTTTCGTCGAATTCTGATAACGTTCAAAATTTAGCTGTTTTGTACGGTTTTATTAAAGCAAGTTTGTTCTCCTTTTATAAAAACTTGTAGTTATTATTACGCTTAGCAAATTTACCACAAAAATTCTTGGGTCTAAACCTACGTTTGGGCCAAGTTTCGTCGAATTCTGGTACCGTTCAAAATTTAGCTGTTTCTTGAACGGTTTTATTAGAGCAAGTTTGTTTCTCTTTTATACAAAATCGTAGTTATTATTAAATTTAGCAAATTTACCACACAAATTCTATGGTCTAGACCAATTTTTGGGCCAAATTTCATCGAATTCTGGTAACGTTCAAAATGTAACTGTTTTGCACGGTTTTATTATAACTAGTTTGTTTCCCTTTTATACAAACTTGTAGTTGTTATTACGCTTAGCAAATTTACCACACAAACTGTTGGGTCTAGACCAACGTTTGGGTCAAGTTTCGTTGAATTCTGACAATTTTCAAAATTTAGCTGTTTTGCACGGTTTTATTAGAGCATGATTGTTTCCCTTTTATACAAACTTGTAGTTATTATTAAAGCTTAGCAAATTACCACACAAATCCTTAGGTCTAAACCAACGTTTGGGTCAAGTTTCGTCGAATTCTAAAAACGTTTAAAGTTTAGCTGTTTTGTACGGTTTTATTAAAGTAAGTTTGTTTGCCTTTTATAAAAACTTGTAGTTATTATTATGCTTAGCAAATTTACAACACAAATTCATGGGTCTAGACCAACGTTTGGGTCAAGTTTCGTCGAATTCTGAGAACGTTCAAAATTTAGCTTTGCACAATTTTATTATTGCAACTTTGTTTCCCTTTTATACAAACTTTTGGTTATTATTACGCTTAGCAAATTTACCACAGAAATGCTTGGGTTCAGACAAACGTTTGGGTCAAGTTTTATCGAATTCTGAGAACGTTCAAAATTTAGTTGTTTTGCACGGTTTTATTAGTGCAAGTTTGTTTCCCTTTTATAAAAACTTGTAGTTATTATTATTCTTAGCAAATTACCACACAAATTCTTGGGTCTGGACGAACGTTTGGGTCAAGTTTCGTCAAAAATTCTAAGAACGTTCAAATTTTAGCTGTTTTGTACGGTTTTATTAAAGTAAGTTTGTCTGCCTTTTATAAAAACCTGTAGTTATTATTATGCTTAGTAAATTTACAATACAAATTCATGGGTCTAGACCAACGTTTGGGTCAAGTTTCGTCGAATTCTGAGAACGTTCAAAATTAAGCTTTGCACGATTTTATTAGAGCAACTTCGTTTCCCTTTTATACAAACTTTTAATTATTATCACGCTTAAAAAATTTACTACACAAATTCTTGGGCCTAGACCAACGTTTTGGGTCAAGTTTCGTCGAATTCTGAGAACGTTCAAAATTTAGCTGTTTTGTACGGTTTTATTAAAGCAAGTTTGTTCTCCTTTTATAAAAACTTGTAGTTATTATTACGCTTAGCAAATTTACCACACAAATTCTTGGGTCTAAACCTACGTTTGGGCCAAGTTTCGTCGAATTCTGGTACTGTTCAAAATTTAGCTGTTTCTTGAACGGTTTTATTAGAGCAAGTTTGTTACTCTTTTATACAAAATCGTAGTTATTATTAAACTTAGCAAATTTACCACACAAATTCTATGGTCTAGACCAATTTTTGGGTCAAATTTCATCGAATTCTGGTAACGTTCAAAATGTAACTGTTTTGCACGGTTTTATTATAACTAGTTTGTTTCCCTTTTATACAAACTTGTAGTTGTTATTACGCTTAGCTAATTTACCACACAAACTGTTGGGTCTAGACCAACGTTTGGGTCAAGTTTCGTTGAATTCTGACAATTTTCAAAATTTAGCTGTTTTGCACGGTTTTATTAGAGCAAGATTGTTTCCCTTTTATACAAACTTGTTGTTATTATTAAAGCTTAGCAAATTACCACACAAATTCTTAGGTCTAAACCAACGTTTGGGTCAAGTTTCGTCGAATTCTAAGAACGTTTAAAGTTTAGCTGTTTTGTACGGATTTATTAAAGTAAGTTTGTTTGCCTTTTATAAAAACTTGTAGTTATTATTATGCTTAGCAAATTTACAACACAAATTCATGGGTCTAGACCAACGTTTGGGTCAAGTTTCGTCGAATTCTGAGAACGTTCAAAATTTAGCTTTGCACAATTTTATTATAGCAACTTTGTTTCCCTTTTATACAAACTTTTAGTTATTATTACGCTTAGCAAATTTACCACAGAAATACTTAGGTTCACACAAACGTTTGGGTCAAGTTTCATCGAATTCTGAGAACGTTCAAAATTTAGTTGTTTTGCACGGTTTTATTAGTGCAAGTTTGTTTCCCTTTTATAAAAACTTGTAGTTATTATTATTCTTAGCAAATTACCACACAAATTCTTGGGTCTGGACGAACGTTTGGGTCAAGTTTCGTCAAAAATTCTAAGAACGTTCAAATTTTAGCTGTTTTGTACGGTTTTATTTAAGTAAGTTTGTCTGCCTTTTATAAAAACCTGTAGTTATTATTATGCTTAGTAAATTTACAATACAAATTCATGGGTCTAGACCAACGTTTGGGTCAAGTTTCGTCGAATTCTGAGAACGTTCAAAATTAAGCTTTGCACGATTTTATTAGAGCAACTTCGTTTCCCTTTTATACAAACTTTTAATTATTATCACGCTTAAAAAATTTACTACACAAATTCTTGGGTCTAGACCAACGTTTTGGGTCAAGTTTCGTCGAATTCTGAGAACGTTCAAAATTTAGCTGTTTTGTACGGTTTTATTAAAGCAAGTTTGTTCTCCTTTTATAAAAACTTGTAGTTATTATTACGCTTAGCAAATTTACCACACAAATTCTTGGGTCGAAACCTACGTTTGGGCCAAGTTTCGTCGAATTCTGGTACCGTTCAAAATTTAGCTGTTTCTTGAACGGTTTTATTAGAGCAAGTTTGTTTCTCTTTTATACAAAATCGTAGTTATTATTAAATTTAGCAAATTTACCACACAAATTCTATGGTCTAGACCAATTTTTGGGTCAAATTTCATCGAATTCTGGTAACGTTCAAAATGTAACTGTTTTGCACGGTTTTATTATAACTAGTTTGTTTCCCTTTTATACAAACTTGTAGTTGTTATTACGCTTAGCAAATTTACCACACAAACTGTTGGGTCTAGACCAACGTTTGGGTCAAGTTTCGTTGAATTCTGACAATTTTCAAAATTTAGCTGTTTTGCACGGTTTTATTAGAGCAAGATTGTTTCCCTTTTATACAAACTTGTAGTTATTATTAAAGCTTAGCAAATTACCACACAAATCCTTAGGTCTAAACCAACGTTTGGGTCAAGTTTCGTCGAATTCTAAAAACGTTTAAAGTTTAGCTGTTTTGTACGGTTTTATTAAAGTAAGTTTGTTTGCCTTTTATAAAAACTTGTAGTTATTATTATGCTTAGCAAATTTACAACACAAATTCATGGGTCTAGACCAACGTTTGGGTCAAGTTTCGTCGAATTCTGAGAACGTTCAAAATTTAGCTTTGCACAATTTTATTATAGCAACTTTGTTTCCCTTTTATACAAACTTTTAGTTATTATTACGCTTAGCAAATTTACCACAGAAATACTTGGGTTCACACAAACGTTTGGGTCAAGTTTCATCGAATTCTGAAAACGTTCAAAATTTAGTTGTTTTGCACGGTTTTATTAGTGCAAGTTTGTTTCCCTTTTATAAAAACTTGTAGTTATTATTATTCTTAGCAAATTACCACACAAATTCTTGGGTCTGGACGAACGTTTGGGTCAAGTTTCGTCAAAAATTCTTAGAACGTTCAAATTTTAGCTGTTTTGTACGGTTTTATTTAAGTAAGTTTGTCTGCCTTTTATACAAACCTGTAGTTATTATTATGCTTAGTAAATTTACAATACAAATTCATGGGTCTAGACCAACGTTTGGGTCAAGTTTCGTCGAATTCTGAGAACGTTCAAAATTAAGCTTTGCACGATTTTATTAGAGCAACTTCGTTTCCCTTTTATACAAACTTTTAATTATTATCACGCTTAAAAAATTTACTACACAAATTCTTGGGCCTAGACCAACGTTTTGGGTCAAGTTTCGTCGAATTCTGAGAACGTTCAAAATTTAGCTGTTTTGTACGGTTTTATTAAAGCAAGTTTGTTCTCCTTTTATAAAAACTTGTAGTTATTATTACACTTAACAAATTTACCACACAAATTCTTGGGTCTAAACCTACGTTTGGGCCAAGTTTCGTCGAATTCTGGTACCGTTCAAAATTTAGCTGTTTCTTGAACGGTTTTATTAGAGCAAGTTTGTTTCTCTTTTATACAAAATCGTAGTTATTATTAAATTTAGCAAATTTACCACACAAATTCTATGGTCTAGACCAATTTTTGGGTCAAATTTCATCGAATTCTGGTAACGTTCAAAATGTAACTGTTTTGCACGGTTTTATTATAACTAGTTTGTTTCCCTTTTATACAAACTTGTAGTTGTTATTACGCTTAGCAAATTTACCACACAAACTGTTGGGTCTAGACCAACGTTTGGGTCAAGTTTCGTTGAATTCTGACAATTTTCAAAATTTAGCTGTTTTGCACGGTTTTATTAGAGCAAGATTGTTTCCCTTTTATACAAACTTGTAGTTATTATTAAAGCTTAGCAAATCACCACACAAATCCTTAGGTCTAAACCAACGTTTGGGTCAAGTTTCGTCGAATTCTAAAAACGTTTAAAGTTTAGCTGTTTTGTACGGTTTTATTAAAGTAAGTTTGTTTGCCTTTTATAAAAACTTGTAGTTATTATTATGCTTAGCAAATTTACAACCCAAATTCATGGGTCTAGACCAACGTTTGGGTCAAGTTTCGTCGAATTCTGAGAACGTTCGAAATTTAGCTTTGCACAATTTTATTATTGCAACTTTGTTTCCCTTTTATACAAACTTTTAGTTATTATTACGCTTAGCAAATTTACCACAGAAATGCTTGGGTTCAGACAAACGTTTGGGTCAAGTTTTATCGAATTCTGAGAACGTTCAAAATTTAGTTGTTTTGCACAGTTTTATTAGTGCAAGTTTGTTTCCCTTTTATAAAAACTTGTAGTTATTATTATTCTTAGCAAATTACCACTCAAATTCTTGGGTGTGGACGAACGTTTGGGTCAAGTTTCGTCAAATTCTAAGAACGTTCAAATTTTAGCTGTTTTGTACGGTTTTATTTAAGTAAGTTTGTCTGCCTTTTATAAAAACCTGTAGTTATTATTATGCTTAGTAAATTTACAATACAAATTCATGGGTCTAGACCAACGTTTGGGTCAAGTTTCGTCGAATTCTGAGAACGGTCAAAATTAAGCTTTGAACGATTTTATTAGAGCAACTTCGTTTCCCTTTTATACAAACTTTTAATTATTATCACGCTTAAAAAATTTACTACACAAATTCTTGGGCCTAGACCAACGTTTTGGGTCAAGTTTCGTCGAATTCTGAGAACGTTCAAAATTTAGCTGTTTTGTACGGTTTTATTAAAGCAAGTTTGTTCTCCTTTTATAAAAACTTGTAGTTATTATTACGCTTAGCAAATTTACCACACAAATTCTTGGGTCTAAACCTACGTTTGGGCCAAGTTTCGTCGAATTCTGGTACCGTTCAAAATTTAGCTGTTTCTTGAACGGTTTTATTAGAGCAAGTTTGTTACTCTTTTATACAAAATCGTAGTTATTATTAAATTTAGCAAATTTACCACACAAATTCTATGGTCTAGACCAATTTTTGGGTCAAATTTCATCGAATTCTGGTAACGTTCAAAATGTAACTGTTTTGCACGGTTTTATTATAACTAGTTTGTTTCCCTTTTATACAAACTTGTAGTTGTTATTATGCTTAGCAAATTTACCACACAAACTGTTGGGTCTAGACCAACGTTTGGGTCAAGTTTCGTTGAATTCTGACAATTTTCAAAATTTAGCTGTTTTGCACGGTTTTATTAGAGCAAGATTGTTTCCCTTTTATACAAACTTGTAGTTATTATTAAAGCTTAGCAAATTACCACACAAATCCTTAGGTCTAAACCAACGTTTGGGTCAAGTTTCGTCGAATTCTAAAAACGTTTAAAGTTTAGCTGTTTTGTACGGTTTTATTAAAGTAAGTTTGTTTGCCTTTTATAAAAACTTGTAGTTATTATTATGCTTAGCAAATTTACAACACAAATTCATGGGTCTAGACCAACGTTTGGGTCAAGTTTCGTCGAATTCTGAGAACGTTCAAAATTTAGCTTTGCACAATTTTATTATTGCAACTTTGTTTCCCTTTTATACAAACTTTTGGTTATTATTACGCTTAGCAAATTTACCACAGAAATGCTTGGGTTCAGACAAACGTTTGGGTCAAGTTTTATCGAATTCTGAGAACGTTCAAAATTTAGTTGTTTTGCACGGTTTTATTAGTGCAAGTTTGTTTCCATTTTATAAAAACATGTAGTTATTATTATTCTTAGCAAATTACCACACAAATTCTTGGGTCTGGACGAACGTTTGGGTCAAGTTTCGTCAAATTCTAAGAACGTTCAAATTTTAGCTGTTTTGTACGGTTTTATTTAAGTAAGTTTGTCTGCCTTTTATAAAAACCTGTAGTTATTATTATGCTTAGTAAATTTACAATACAAATTCATGGGTCTAGACCAACGTTTGGGTCAAGTTTCGTCGAATTCTGAGAACGTTCAAAATTAAGCTTTGCACGATTTTATTAGAGCAACTTCGTTTCCCTTTTATACAAACTTTTAATTATTATCACGCTTAAAAAATTTACTACACAAATTCTTGGGCCTAGACCAACGTTTTGGGTCAAGTTTCGTCGAATTCTGAGAACGTTCAAAATTTAGCTGTTTTGTACGGTTTTATTAAAGCAAGTTTGTTCTCCTTTTATAAAAACTTGTAGTTATTATTACGCTTAGCAAATTTACCACACAAATTCTTGGGTCGAAACCTACGTTTGGGCCAAGTTTCATCGAATTCTGGTACCGTTCAAAATTTAGCTGTTTCTTGAACGGTTTTATTAGAGCAAGTTTGTTTCTCTTTTATACAAAATCGTAGTTATTATTAAATTTAGCAAATTTACCACACAAATTCTATGGTCTAGACCAATTTTTGGGTCAAATTTCATCGAATTCTGGTAACGTTCAAAATGTAACTGTTTTGCACGGTTTTATTATAACTAGTTTGTTTCCCTTTTATACAAACTTGTAGTTGTTATTACGCTTAGCAAATTTACCACACAAACTGTTGGGTCTAGACCAACGTTTGGGTCAAGTTTCGTTGAATTCTGACAATTTTCAAAATTTAGCTGTTTTGCACGGTTTTATTAGAGCAAGATTGTTTCCCTTTTATACAAACTTGTAGTTATTATTAAAGCTTAGCAAATCACCACACAAATCCTTAGGTCTAAACCAACGTTTGGGTCAAGTTTCGTCGAATTCTAAAAACGTTTAAAGTTTAGCTGTTTTGTACGGTTTTATTAAAGTAAGTTTGTTTGCCTTTTATAAAAACTTGTAGTTATTATTATGCTTAGCAAATTTACAACACAAATTCATGGGTCTAGACCAACGTTTGGGTCAAGTTTCGTCGAATTCTGAGAACGTTCAAAATTTAGCTTTGCACAATTTTATTATAGCAACTTTGTTTCCCTTTTATACAAACTTTTAGTTATTATTACGCTTAGCAAATTTACCACAGAAATACTTGGGTTCACACAAACGTTTGGGTCAAGTTTTATCGAATTCTGAGAACGTTCAAAATTTAGTTGTTTTGCACGGTTTTATTAGTGCAAGTTTGTTTCCCTTTTATAAAAACTTGTAGTTATTATTATTCTTAGCAAATTACCACACAAATTCTTGGGTCTGGACGAACGTTTGGGTCAAGTTTCGTCAAAAATTCTAAGAACGTTCAAATTTTAGCTGTTTTGTACGGTTTTATTTAAGTAAGTTTGTCTGCCTTTTATAAAAACCTGTAGTTATTATTATGCTTAGTAAATTTACAATACAAATTCATGGGTCTAGACCAACGTTTGGGTCAAGTTTCGTCGAATTCTGAGAACGTTCAAAATTAAGCTTTGCACGATTTTATTAGAGCAACTTCGTTTCCCTTTTATACAAACTTTTAAT
This sequence comes from Sesamum indicum, assembly GCF_026168435.1. NCBI lineage: Eukaryota > Viridiplantae > Streptophyta > Magnoliopsida > Lamiales > Pedaliaceae > Sesamum > Sesamum indicum. The sequence continues at coordinate 10,798,915 of NC_142658.1, read as the reverse complement.
TATTATCACGCTTAAAAAATTTACTACACAAATTCTTGGGCCTAGACCAACGTTTTGGGTCAAGTTTCGTCGAATTCTGAGAACGTTCAAAATTTAGCTGTTTTGTACGGTTTTATTAAAGCAAGTTTGTTCTCCTTTTATAAAAACTTGTAGTTATTATTACGCTTAGCAAATTTACCACACGAATTCTTGGGTCTAAACCTACGTTTGGGCCAAGTTTCGTCGAATTCTGGTACCGTTCAAAATTTAGCTGTTTCTTGAACGGTTTTATTAGAGCAAGTTTGTTTCTCTTTTATACAAAATCGTAGTTATTATTAAATTTAGCAAATTTACCACACAAATTCTATGGTCTAGACCAATTTTTGGGTCAAATTTCATCGAATTCTGGTAACGTTCAAAATGTAACTGTTTTGCACGGTTTTATTATAACTAGTTTGTTTCCCTTTTATACAAACTTGTAGTTGTTATTACGCTTAGCAAATTTACCACACAAACTGTTGGGTCTAGACCAACGTTTGGGTCAAGTTTCGTTGAATTCTGACAATTTTCAAAATTAAGCTATTTTGCACGGTTTTATTAGAGCAAGATTGTTTCCCTTTTATACAAACTTGTAGTTATTATTAAAGCTTAGCAAATTACCACACAAATCCTTAGGTCTAAACCAACGTTTGGGTCAAGTTTCGTCGAATTCTAAAAACGTTTAAGGTTTAGCTGTTTTGTACGGTTTTATTAAAGTAAGTTTGTTTGCCTTTTATAAAAACTTGTAGTTATTATTATGCTTAGCAAATTTACAACCCAAATTCATGGGTCTAGACCAACGTTTGGGTCAAGTTTCGTCGAATTCTGAGAACGTTCAAAATTTAGCTTTGCACAATTTTATTATTGCAACTTTGCTTCCCTTTTATACAAACTTTTAGTTATTATTACGCTTAGCAAATTTACCATAGAAATGCTTGGGTTCAGACAAACGTTTGGGTCAAGTTTTATCGAATTCTGAGAACGTTCAAAATTTAGTTGTTTTGCACAGTTTTATTAGTGCAAGTTTGTTTCCCTTTTATAAAAACTTGTAGTTATTATTATTCTTAGCAAATTACCACTCAAATTCTTGGCTCTGGACGAACGTTGTTTCGTCAAATTCTAAGAACGTTCAAATTTTAGCTGTTTTGTATGGTTTTATTTAAGTAAGTTTGTCTGCCTTTTATAAAAACCTGTAGTTATTATTATGCTTAGTAAATTTACAATACAAATTCATGGGTCTAGACCAACGTTTGGGTCAAGTTTCGTCGAATTCTGAGAACGTTCAAAATTAAGCTTTGCACGATTTTATTAGAGCAACTTCGTTTCCCTTTTATACAAACTTTTAATTATTATCACGCTTAAAAAATTTACTACACAAATTCTTGGGCCTAGACCAACGTTTTGGGTCAAGTTTCGTCGAATTCTGAGAACGTTCAAAATTTAGCTGTTTTGTACGGTTTTATTAAAGCAAGTTTGTTCTTCTTTTATAAAAACTTGTAGTTATTATTACGCTTAGCAAATTTACCACACAAATTCTTGGGTCTAAACCTACGTTTGGGCCAAGTTTCGTCGAATTCTGGTACCGTTCAAAATTTAGCTGTTTCTTGAATGGTTTTATTAGAGCAAGTTTGTTTCTCTTTTATACAAAATCGTAGTTATTATTAAATTTAGCAAATTTACCACACAAATTCTATGGTCTAGACCAATTTTTGGGTCAAATTTCATCGAATTCTTTTAACGTTCAAAATGTAACTGTTTTGCACGGTTTTATTATAACTAGTTTGTTTCCCTTTTATACAAACTTGTAGTTGTTATTACGCTTAGCAAATTTACCACACAAACTGTTGGGTGTAGACCAATGTTTGGGTCAAGTTTCGTTGAATTCTGACAATTTTCAAAATTTAGCTGTTTTGCACGGTTTTATTAGAGCAAGATTGTTTCCCTTTTATACAAACTTGTAGTTATTATTAAAGCTTAGCAAATTACCACACAAATCCTTAGGTCTAAACCAACGTTTGGGTCAAGTTTCGTCGAATTCTAAAAACGTTTAAAGTTTAGCTGTTTGTTATTAAAGTAAGTTTGTTTGCCTTTTATAAAAACTTGTAGTTATTATTATGCTTAGCAAATTTACAACACAAATTCATGGGTCTACACCAACGTTTGGGTCAAGTTTCGTCGAATTCTGAGAACGTTCAAAATTTAGCTTTGCACAATTTTATTATAGCAACTTTGTTTCCCTTTTATACAAACTTTTAGTTATTATTACGCTTAGCAAATTTACCACAGAAATACTTGGGTTCACACAAACGTTTGGGTCAAATTTCATCGAATTCTGAGAACGTTCAAAATTTAGTTGTTTTGCACGATTTTATTAGTGCAAGTTTGTTTCCCTTTTATAAAAACTTGTAGTTATTATTATTCTTAGCAAATTACCACACAAATTCTTGGGTCTGGACGAACGTTTGGGTCAAGTTTCGTCAAATTCTAAGAAACGTTCAAATTTTAGCTGTTTTGTACGGTTTTATTTAAGTAAGTTTGTCTGCCTTTTATAAAAACCTGTAGTTATTATTATGCTTAGTAAATTTACAAGACAAATTCATGGGTCTAGACCAACGTTTGGGTCAAGTTTCGTCGAATTCTGAGAACGTTCAAAATTAAGCTTTGCACGATTTATTAGAGCAACTTCGTTTCCCTTTTATACAAACTTTTAATTATTATCACGCTTAAAAAATTTACTACACAAATTCTTGGGCCTAGACCAACGTTTTGGGTCAAGTTTCGTCGAATTCTGAGAACGTTCAAAATTTAGCAGTTTTGTACGGTTTATTAAAGGAAGTTTGTTCTTCTTTTATAAAAACTTGTAGTTATTATTACGCTAAGCAAATTTACCACACAAATTCTTGGGTCAAAACCTACGTTTGGGCCAAGTTTCGTCGAATTCTGGTACCGTTCAAAATGTAGTTGTTTCTTGAACGGTTTTATTAGAGCAAGTTTGTTTTCTCTTTTATACAAAATCGTAGTTATTATTAAACTTAGCAAATTTACCACACAAATTCTATGGTCTAGACCAATTTTTGGGTCAAATTTCATCGAATTCTTGTAACGTTCAAACTGTAACTGTTTTGCACGGTTTTATTATAACTAGTTTGTTTCCCTTTTATACAAACTTGTAGTTGTTATTATGCCTAGCAAATTTACCACACAAACTGTTGGGTCTAGACCAACGTTTGGGTCAAGTTTCGTTGAATTCTGACAATTTTCAAAATTTAGCTGTTTTGCACGGTTTTATTAGAGCAAGATTGTTTCCCTTTTATACAAACTTGTAGTTATTATTAAAGCTTAGCAAATTACCACACAAATCCTTAGGTCTAAACCAACGTTTGGGTCAAGTTTCGTCGAATTCTAAAAACGTTTAAACTTTAGCTGTTTTGTACGGTTTTATTAAAGTAAGTTTGTTTGCCTTTTATAAAAACTTGTAGTTATTATTATGCTTAGCAAGTTTACAACACAAATTCATGGGTCTAGTCCAACTTTTGGGTCAAGTTTCGTCGAATTCTGAGAATGTTCAAAATTTAGCTTTGCACAATTTTATTATAGCAATTTTGTTTCCCTTTTATACAAACTTTTAATTATTATTACGCTTAGCAAATTTACCACAGAAATGCTTGGGTTCAGACAAACGTTTGGGTCAAATTTCATCGAATTCTGAGAACGTTCAAAATTTAGTTGTTTTGCACGGTTTTATTAGTGCAAGTTTGTTTCCCTTTTATAAAAACTTGTAGTTATTATTATTCTTAGCAAATTACCACACAAATTCTTGGGTCTGGACGAACGTTTGGGTCAAGTTTCGTCAAATTCTAAGAACGTTCAAATTTTAGCTGTTTTGTACGGTTTTATTTAAATAAGTTTGTCTGCCTTTTATAAAAACCTGTAGTTATTATTATGCTTAGTAAATTTACAATACAAATTCATGGGTCTAGACCAACGTTTGGGTCAAGTTTCGTCGAATTCTGAAAACGTTCAAAATTAAGCTTTGCACGATTTTATTAGAGCAACTTCGTTTCCCTTTTATACAAACTTTTAATTATTATCACGCTTAAAAAATTTACTACACAAATTCTTGGGCCTAGACCAACGTTTTGGGTCAAGTTTCGTCGAATTCTGAGAACGTTCAAAATTTAGTTGTTTTGTACGGTTTTATTAAAGCAAGTTTGTTCTCCTTTTATAAAAACTTGTAGTTATTATTACGCTTAGCAAATTTACCACAAAAATTCTTGGGTCTAAACCTATGTTTGGGCCAAGTTTCGTCGAATTCTGGTACCGTTCAAAATTTAGCTGTTTCTTGAACGGTTTTATTAGAGCAAGTTTGTTTCTCTTTTATACAAAATCGTAGTTATTATTAAACTTAGCAAATTTACCACACAAATTCTATGGTCTAGACCAATTTTTGGGTCAAATTTCATCGAATTCTGGTAACGTTCAAAATGTAACTATTTTGCACGGTTTTATTATAACTAGTTTGTTTCCCTTTTATACAAACTTGTAGTTGTTATTACGCTTAGCAAATTTACCACACAAACTGTTGGGTCTAGACCAATGTTTGGGTCAAGTTTCGTTGAATTCTGACAATTTTCAAAATTTAGCTGTTTTGCACGGTTTTATTAGAGCAAGATTGTTTCCCTTTTATACAAACTTGTAGTTATTATTAAAGCTTAGCAAATTACCACACAAATCCTTAGGTCTAAACCAACGTTTGGGTCAAGTTTCGTCGAATTCTAAAAACGTTTAAAGTTTAGCTGTTTTGTACGGTTTTATTAAAGTAAGTTTGTTTGCCTTTTATAAACACTTGTAGTTATTATTATGCTTAGCAAATTTACAACACAAATTCATGGGTCTAGACCAACGTTTGGGTCAAGTTTCGTCGAATTCTAAGAACGTTCAAAATTTAGCTTTGCACAATTTTATTATAGCAACTTTGTTTCCCTTTTATACAAACTTTTAGTTATTATTACGCTTAGCAAATTTACCACAGAAATACTTGGGTTCACACAAAGGTTTGGGTCAAGTTTCATCGAATTCTGAGAACGTTCAAAATTTAGTTGTTTTGCACGGTTTTATTAGTGCAAGTTTGTTTCCCTTTTATAAAAACTTGTAGTTATTATTATTCTTAGCAAATTACCACATAAATTCTTGGGTCTGGACGAACGTTTGGGTCAAGTTTCGTCAAATTCTAAGAACGTTCAAATTTTAGCTATTTTATACGGTTTTATTTAAGTAAGTTTGTCTGCCTTTTATAAAAACCTGTAGTTATTATTATGCTTAGTAAATTTACAATACAAATTCATGGGTCTAAACCAACGTTTGGGTCAAGTTTCGTCGAATTCTGAGAACGTTCAAAATTAAGCTTTGCACGATTTTATTAGAGCAACTTCGTTTCCCTTTTATACAAACTTTTAATTATTATCACGCTTAAAAAATTTACTACACAAATTCTTGGGCCTAGACCAACGTTTTGGGTCAAGTTTCATCGAATTCTGAGAACGTTCAAAATTTAGCTGTTTTGTACGGTTTTATTAAAGCAAGTTTGTTCTTCTTTTATAAAAACTTGTAGTTATTATTACGCTTAGCAAATTTACCACAAAAATTCTTGGGTCTAAACCTACGTTTGGGCCAAGTTTCGTCGAATTCTGGTACCGTTCAAAATTTAGCTGTTTCTTGAACGGTTTTATTAGAGCAAGTTTGTTTCTCTTTTATACAAAATCGTAGTTATTATTAAACTTAGCAAATTTACCACACAAATTCTATGGTCTAGACCAATTTTTGGGTCAAATTTTATCGAATTCTGGTAACGTTCAAAATGTAACTGTTTTGCACGGTTTTATTATAACTAGTTTGTTTCCCTTTTATACAAACTTGTAGTTGTTATTACGCTTAGCAAATTTACCACACAAACTGTTGGGTCTAGACCAACGTTTGGGTCAAGTTTCGTTGAATTCTGACAATTTTCAAAATTTAGCTGTTTTGCACGGTTTTATTAGAGCAAGATTGTTTCCCTTTTATACAAACTTGTAGTTATTATTAAAGCTTAGCAAATTACCACACAAATCGTTAGGTCTAAACCAACGTTTGGGTCAAGTTTCGTCGAATTCTAAAAACGTTTAAAGTTTAGCTGTTTTGTACGGTTTTATTAAAGTAAGTTTGTTTGCCTTTTATAAAAACTTGTAGTTATTATTATGCTTAGCAAATTTACAACACAAATTCATGGGTCTAGACCAACGTTTGGGTCAAGTTTCGTCGAATTCTGAGAACGTTCAAAATTTAGCTTTGCACAATTTTATTATAGCAACTTTGTTTCCCTTTTATACAAACTTTTAGTTATTATTACGCTTAGCAAATTTACCACAGAAATACTTGGGTTCACACAAACGTTTGGGTCAAGTTATCGAATTCTGAGAACGTTCAAAATTTAGTTGTTTTGCACGGTTTTATTAGTGCAAGTTTGTTTCCCTTTTATAAAAACTTGTAGTTATTATTATTCTTAGCAAATTACCACACAAATTCTTGGGTCTGGACGAACGTTTGGGTCAAGTTTCGTCAAAAATTCTAAGAACGTTCAAATTTTAGCTGTTTTGTACGGTTTTATTTAAGTAAGTTTGTCTGCCTTTTATACAAACCTGTAGTTATTATTATGCTTAGTAAATTTACAATACAAATTCATGGGTCTAGACCAACGTTTGGGTCAAGTTTCATCGAATTCTGAGAACGTTCAAAATTAAGCTTTGCACGATTTTATTAGAGCAACTTCGTTTCCCTTTTATACAAACTTTTAATTATTATCACGCTTAAAAAATTTACTACACAAATTCTTGGGCCTAGACCAACGTTTTGGGTCAAGTTTCGTCGAATTCTGAGAACGTTCAAAATTTAGCTGTTTTGTACGGTTTTATTAAAGCAAGTTTGTTCTCCTTTTATAAAAACTTGTAGTTATTATTACGCTTAGCAAATTTACCACACAAATTCTTGGGTCTAAACCTACGTTTGGGCCAAGTTTCGTCGAATTCTGGTACCGTTCAAAATTTAGCTGTTTCTTGAACGGTTTTATTAGAGCAACTTTGTTACTCTTTTATACAAAATCGTAGTTATTATTAAACTTAGCAAATTTACCACACAAATTCTATGGTCTAGACCAATTTTTGGGTCAAATTTCATCGAATTCTGGTAACGTTCAAAATGTAACTATTTTGCACGGTTTTATTATAACTAGTTTGTTTCCCTTTTATACAAACTTGTAGTTGTTATTACGCTTAGCTAATTTACCACACAAACTGTTGGGTCTAGACCAACGTTTGGGTCAAGTTTCGTTGAATTCTGACAATTTTCAAAATTTAGCTGTTTTGCACAGTTTTATTAGAGCAAGATTGTTTCCCTTTTATACAAACTTGTTGTTATTATTAAAGCTTAGCAAATTACCACACAAATTCTTAGGTCTAAACCAACGTTTGGGTCAAGTTTCGTCGAATTCTAAGAACGTTTAAAGTTTAGCTGTTTTGTACGGTTTTATTAAAGTAAGTTTGTTTGCCTTTTATAAAAACTTGTAGTTATTATTATGCTTAGCAAATTTACAACACAAATTCATGGGTCTAGACCAACGTTTGGGTCAAGTTTCGTCGAATTCTGAGAACGTTCAAAATTTAGCTTTGCACAATTTTATTATAGCAACTTTGTTTCCCTTTTATACAAACTTTTAGTTATTATTACGCTTAGCAAATTTACCATAGAAATACTTGGGTTCACACAAACGTTTGGGTCAAGTTTCATCGAATTCTGAGAACGTTCAAAATTTAGTTGTTTTGCACGGTTTTATTAGTGCAAGTTTGTTTCCCTTTTATAAAAACTTGTAGTTATTATTATTCTTAGCAAATTACCACACAAATTCTTGGGTCTGGACGAACGTTTGGGTCAAGTTTCGTCAAAAATTCTAAGAACGTTCAAATTTTAGCTGTTTTGTACGGTTTTATTTAAGTAAGTTTGTCTGCCTTTTATAAAAACCTGTAGTTATTATTATGCTTAGTAAATTTACAATACAAATTTATGGGTCTAGACCAACGTTTGGGTCAAGTTTCGTCGAATTCTGAGAACGTTCAAAATTAAGCTTTGCACGATTTTATTAGAGCAACTTCGTTTCCCTTTTATACAAACTTTTAATTATTATCACGCTTAAAAAATTTACTACACAAATTCTTGGGTCTAGACCAACGTTTTGGGTCAAGTTTCGTCGAATTCTGAGAACGTTCAAAATTTAGCTGTTTTGTACGGTTTTATTAAAGCAAGTTTGTTCTCCTTTTATAAAAACTTGTAGTTATTATTACGCTTAGCAAATTTACCACACAAATTCTTGGGTCTAAACCTACGTTTGGGCCAAGTTTCGTCGAATTCTGGTACCGTTCAAAATTTAGCTGTTTCTTGAACGGTTTTATTAGAGCAAGTTTGTTACTCTTTTATACAAAATCGTAGTTATTATTAAACTTAGCAAATTTACCACACAAATTCTATGGTCTAGACCAATTTTTGGGTCAAATTTCATCGAATTCTGGTAACGTTCAAAATGTAACTGTTTTGCACGGTTTTATTATAACTAGTTTGTTTCCCTTTTATACAAACTTGTAGTTGTTATTACGCTTAGCAAATTTACCACACAAACTGTTTGGGTCTAGACCAACGTTTAGGTCAAGTTTCGTTGAATTCTGACAATTTTCAAAATTTAGCTGTTTTGCACGGTTTTATTAGAATAAGATTGTTTCCCTTTTATACAAACTTGTTGTTATTATTAAAGCTTAGCAAATTACCACACAAATTCTTAGGTCTAAACCAACGTTTGGGTCAAGTTTCGTCGAATTCTAAGAACGTTTAAAGTTTAGCTGTTTTGTACGGTTTTATTAAAGTAAGTTTGTTTGCCTTTTATAAAAACTTGTAGTTATTATTATGCTTAGCAAATTTACAACACAAATTCATGGGTCTAGACAAACGTTTGGGTCAAGTTTCGTCGAATTCTGAGAACGTTCAAAATTTAGCTTTGCACAATTTTATTATAGCAACTTTGTTTCCCTTTTATACAAACTTTTAGTTATTATTACGCTTAGCAAATTTACCACAGAAATACTTGGGTTCACACAAACGTTTGGGTCAAGTTTCATCGAATTCTGAGAACGTTCAAAATTTAGTTGTTTTGCACGGTTTTATTAGTGCAAGTTTGTTTCCCTTTTATAAAAACTTGTAGTTATTATTATTCTTAGCAAATTACCACACAAATTCTTGGGTCTGGACGAACGTTTGGGTCAAGTTTCGTCAAAAATTCTAAGAACGTTCAAATTTTAGCTGTTTTGTACGGTTTTATTTAAGTAAGTTTGTCTGCCTTTTATACAAACCTGTAGTTATTATTATGCTTAGTAAATTTACAATACAAATTCATGGGTCTAGACCAACGTTTGGGTCAAGTTTCATCGAATTCTGAGAACGTTCAAAATTAAGCTTTGCACGATTTTATTAGAGCAACTTCGTTTCCCTTTTATACAAACTTTTAATTATTATCACGCTTAAAAAATTTACTACACAAATTCTTGGGCCTAGACCAACGTTTTGGGTCAAGTTTCGTCGAATTCTGAGAACGTTCAAAATTTAGCTGTTTTGTACGGTTTTATTAAAGCAAGTTTGTTCTCCTTTTATAAAAACTTGTAGTTATTATTACGCTTAGCAAATTTACCACACAAATTCTTGGGTCTAAACCTACGTTTGGGCCAAGTTTCGTCGAATTCTGGTACCGTTCAAAATTTAGCTGTTTCTTGAACGGTTTTATTAGAGCAACTTTGTTACTCTTTTATACAAAATCGTAGTTATTATTAAACTTAGCAAATTTACCACACAAATTCTATGGTCTAGACCAATTTTTGGGTCAAATTTCATCGAATTCTGGTAACGTTCAAAATGTAACTGTTTTGCACGGTTTTATTATAACTAGTTTGTTTCCCTTTTATACAAACTTGTAGTTGTTATTACGCTTAGCTAATTTACCACACAAACTGTTGGGTCTAGACCAACGTTTGGGTCAAGTTTCGTTGAATTCTGACAATTTTCAAAATTTAGCTGTTTTGCACAGTTTTATTAGAGCAAGATTGTTTCCCTTTTATACAAACTTGTTGTTATTATTAAAGCTTAGCAAATTACCACACAAATTCTTAGGTCTAAACCAACGTTTGGGTCAAGTTTCGTCGAATTCTAAGAACGTTTAAAGTTTAGCTGTTTTGTACGGTTTTATTAAAGTAAGTTTGTTTGCCTTTTATAAAAACTTGTAGTTATTATTATGCTTAGCAAATTTACAACACAAATTCATGGGTCTAGACCAACGTTTGGGTCAAGTTTCGTCGAATTCTGAGAACGTTCAAAATTTAGCTTTGCACAATTTTATTATAGCAACTTTGTTTCCCTTTTATACAAACTTTTAGTTATTATTACGCTTAGCAAATTTACCACAGAAATACTTGGGTTCACACAAACGTTTGGGTCAAGTTTCATCGAATTCTGAGAACGTTCAAAATTTAGTTGTTTTGCACGGTTTTATTAGTGCAAGTTTGTTTCCCTTTTATAAAAACTTGTAGTTATTATTATTCTTAGCAAATTACCACACAAATTCTTGGGTCTGGACGAACGTTTGGGTCAAGTTTCGTCAAAAATTCTAAGAACGTTCAAATTTTAGCTGTTTTGTACGGTTTTATTTAAGTAAGTTTGTCTGCCTTTTATAAAAACCTGTAGTTATTATTATGCTTAGTAAATTTACAATACAAATTTATGGGTCTAGACCAACGTTTGGGTCAAGTTTCGTCGAATTCTGAGAACGTTCAAAATTAAGCTTTGCACGATTTTATTAGAGCAACTTCGTTTCCCTTTTATACAAACTTTTAATTATTATCACGCTTAAAAAATTTACTACACAAATTCTTGGGTCTAGACCAACGTTTTGGGTCAAGTTTCGTCGAATTCTGAGAACGTTCAAAATTTAGCTGTTTTGTACGGTTTTATTAAAGCAAGTTTGTTCTCCTTTTATAAAAACTTGTAGTTATTATTACGCTTAGCAAATTTACCACACAAATTCTTGGGTCTAAACCTACGTTTGGGCCAAGTTTCGTCGAATTCTGGTACCGTTCAAAATTTAGCTGTTTCTTGAACGGTTTTATTAGAGCAACTTTGTTACTCTTTTATACAAAATCGTAGTTATTATTAAACTTAGCAAATTTACCACACAAATTCTATGGTCTAGACCAATTTTTGGGTCAAATTTCATCGAATTCTTGTAACGTTCAAACTGTAACTGTTTTGCACGGTTTTATTATAACTAGTTTGTTTCCCTTTTATACAAACTTGTAGTTGTTATTATGCTTAGCAAATTTACCACACAAACTGTTGGGTCTAGACCAACGTTTGGGTCAAGTTTCGTTGAATTCTGACAATTTTCAAAATTTAGCTGTTTTGCACGGTTTTATTAGAGCAAGATTGTTTCCCTTTTATACAAACTTGTAGTTATTATTAAAGCTTAGCAAATTACCACACAAATCCTTAGGTCTAAACCAACGTTTGGGTCAAGTTTCGTCGAATTCTAAAAACGTTTAAACTTTAGCTGTTTTGTACGGTTTTATTAAAGTAAGTTTGTTTGCCTTTTATAAAAACTTGTAGTTATTATTATGCTTAGCAAATTTACAACACAAATTCATGGGTCTAGTCCAACTTTTGGGTCAAGTTTCGTCGAATTCTGAGAATGTTCAAAATTTAGCTTTGCACAATTTTATTATAGCAACTTTGTTTCCCTTTTATACAAACTTTTAATTATTATTACGCTTAGCAAATTTACCACAGAAATGCTTGGGTTCAGACAAACGTTTGGGTCAAATTTCATCGAATTCTGAGAACGTTCAAAATTTAGTTGTTTTGCACGGTTTTATTAGTGCAAGTTTGTTTTCCTTTTATAAAAACTTGTAGTTATTATTATTCTTAGCAAATTACCACACAAATTCTTGGGTCTGGACGAACGTTTGGGTCAAGTTTCGTCAAATTCTAAGAACGTTCAAATTTTAGCTGTTTTGTACGGTTTTATTTAAATAAGTTTGTCTGCCTTTTATAAAAACCTGTAGTTATTATTATGCTTAGTAAATTTACAATACAAATTCATGGGTCTAGACCAACGTTTGGGTCAAGTTTCGTCGAATTCTGAAAACGTTCAAAATTAAGCTTTGCACGATTTTATTAGAGCAACTTCGTTTCCCTTTTATACAAACTTTTAATTATTATCACGCTTAAAAAATTTACTACACAAATTCTTGGGCCTAGACCAACGTTTTGGGTCAAGTTTCGTCGAATTCTGAGAACGTTCAAAATTTAGTTGTTTTGTACGGTTTTATTAAAGCAAGTTTGTTCTCCTTTTATAAAAACTTGTAGTTATTATTACGCTTAGCAAATTTACCACAAAAATTCTTGGGTCTAAACCTATGTTTGGGCCAAGTTTCGTCGAATTCTGGTACCGTTCAAAATTTAGCTGTTTCTTGAACGGTTTTATTAGAGCAAGTTTGTTTCTCTTTTATACAAAATCGTAGTTATTATTAAACTTAGCAAATTTACCACACAAATTCTATGGTCTAGACCAATTTTTGGGTCAAATTTCATCGAATTCTGGTAACGTTCAAAATGTAACTATTTTGCACGGTTTTATTATAACTAGTTTGTTTCCCTTTTATACAAACTTGTAGTTGTTATTACGCTTAGCAAATTTACCACACAAACTGTTGGGTCTAGACCAATGTTTGGGTCAAGTTTCGTTGAATTCTGACAATTTTCAAAATTTAGCTGTTTTGCACGGTTTTATTAGAGCAAGATTGTTTCCCTTTTATACAAACTTGTAGTTATTATTAAAGCTTAGCAAATTACCACACAAATCCTTAGGTCTAAACCAACGTTTGGGTCAAGTTTCGTCGAATTCTAAAAACGTTTAAAGTTTAGCTGTTTTGTACGGTTTTATTAAAGTAAGTTTGTTTGCCTTTTATAAAAACTTGTAGTTATTATTATGCTTAGCAAATTTACAACACAAATTCATGGGTCTAGACCAACGTTTGGGTCAAGTTTCGTCGAATTCTGAGAACGTTCAAAATTTAGCTTTGCACAATTTTATTATAGCAACTTTGTTTCCCTTTTATACAAACTTTTAGTTATTATTACGCTTAGCAAATTTACCACAGAAATACTTGGGTTCACACAAAGGTTTGGGTCAAGTTTCATCGAATTCTGAGAACGTTCAAAATTTAGTTGTTTTGCACGGTTTTATTAGTGCAAGTTTGTTTCCCTTTTATAAAAACTTGTAGTTATTATTATTCTTAGCAAATTACCACATAAATTCTTGGGTCTGGACGAACGTTTGGGTCAAGTTTCATCAAATTCTAAGAACGTTCAAATTTTAGCTATTTTGTACGGATTTATTTAAGTAAGTTTGTCTGCCTTTTATAAAAACCTGTAGTTATTATTATGCTTAGTAAATTTACAATACAAATTCATGGGTCTAGACCAACGTTTGGGTCAAGTTTCGTCGAATTCTGAGAACGTTCAAAATTAAGCTTTGCACGATTTTATTAGAGCAACTTCGTTTCCCTTTTATACAAACTTTTAATTATTATCACGCTTAAAAAATTTACTACACAAATTCTTGGGCCTAGACCAACGTTTTGGGTCAAGTTTCATCGAATTCTGAGAACGTTCAAAATTTAGCTGTTTTGTACGGTTTTATTAAAGCAAGTTTGTTCTTCTTTTATAAAAACTTGTAGTTATTATTACGCTTAGCAAATTTACCACACAAATTCTTGGGTCTAAACCTACGTTTGGGCCAAGTTTCGTCGAATTCTGGTACCGTTCAAAATTTAGCTATTTCTTGAACGGTTTTATTAGAGCAAGTTTGTTTCTCTTTTATACAAAATCGTAGTTATTATTAAATTTAGCAAATTTACCACACAAATTCTATGGTCTAGACCAATTTTTGGGTCAAATTTCATCGAATTCTGGTAACGTTCAAAATGTAACTGTTTTGCACGGTTTTATTATAACTAGTTTGTTTCCCTTTTATACAAACTTGTAGTTGTTATTACGCTTAGCAAATTTACCACACAAACTGTTGGGTCTAGACCAACGTTTGGGTCAAGTTTCGTTGAATTCTGACAATTTTCAAAATTTAGCTGTTTTGCACGGTTTTATTAGAGCAAGATTGTTTCCCTTTTATACAAACTTGTAGTTATTATTAAAACTTAGAAAATTACCACACAAATCCTTAGGTCTAAACCAACGTTTCGGTCAAGTTTCGTCGAATTCTAAAAACGTTTAAAGTTTAGCTGTTTTGTACGGTTTTATTAAAGTAAGTTTGTTTGCCTTTTATAAAAACTTGTAGTTATTATTATGCTTAGCAAATTTACAACACAAATTCATAGGTCTAGACCAACGTTTGGGTCAAGTTTCGTCGAATTCTGAGAACGTTCAAAATTTAGCTTTGCAAAATTTTATTATAGCAACTTTGTTTCCCTTTTATACAAATTTTTAATTATTATTACGCTTAGCAAATTTACCACAGAAATACTTGGGTTCACACAAACGTTTGGGTCAAGTTTCATCGAATTCTGAGAACGTTCAAAATTTAGTTGTTTGGCACGGTTTTATTAGTGCAAGTTTGTTTCCCTTTTATAAAAACTTGTAGTTATTATTATTCTTAGCAAATTACCACACAAATTCTTGGGTCTGGACGAACGTTTGGGTCAAGTTTCGTCAAATTCTAAGAACGTTCAAATTTTAGCTGTTTTGTACGGTTTTATTTAAATAAGTTTGTCTGCCTTTTATAAAAACCTGTAGTTATTATTATGCTTAGTAAATTTACAATACAAATTCATGGGTCTAGACCAACATTTGGGTCAAGTTTCGTCGAATTCTAAGAACGTTAAAAATTAAGCTTTGCACGATTTTATTAGAGCAACTTCGTTTCCCTTTTATACAAACTTTTAATTATTATCACGCTTAAAAAATTTACTACACAAATTCTTGGGCCTAGACCAACGTTTTGGGTCAAGTTTCGTCGAATTCTGAGAACGTCCAAAATTTAGTTGTTTTGTACGGTTTTATTAAAGCAAGTTTGTTCTCCTTTTATAAAAACTTGTAGTTATTATTACGCTTATCAAATTTACCACAAAAATTCTTGGGTCTAAACCTACGTTTGGGCCAAGTTTCGTCGAATTCTGGTACCGTTCAAAATTTAGCTGTTTCTTGAACGGTTTTATTAGAGCAAGTTTGTTTCTCTTTTATACAAAATCGTAGTTATTATTAAACTTAGCAAATTTACCACACAAATTCTATGGTCTAGACCAATTTTTGGTCAAATTTTATCGAATTCTGGTAACGTTCAAAATGTAACTGTTTTGCACGGTTTTATTATAACTAGTTTGTTTCCCTTTTATACAAACTTGTAGTTGTTATTACGCTTAGCAAATTTACCACACAAACTGTTGGGTCTAGACCAACGTTTGGGTCAAGTTTCGTTGAATTCTGACAATTTTCAAAATTTAGCTGTTTTGCACGGTTTTATTAGAGCAAGATTGTTAACCTTTTATACAAACTTGTAGTTATTATTAAAGCTTAGCAAATTACCACACAAATCCTTAGGCCTAAACCAACGTTTGGGTCAAGTTTCGTCGAATTCTAAAAACGTTTAAAGTTTAGCTGTTTTGTACGGTTTTATTAAAGTAAGTTTGTTTGCCTTTTATAAAAACTTGTAGTTATTATTATGCTTAGCAAATTTACAACACAAATTCATGGGTCTAGACCAACGTTTGGGTCAAGTTTCGTCGAATTCTGAGAACGTTCAAAATTTAGCTTTGCACAATTTTATTATAGCAACTTTGTTTCCCTTTTATACAAACTTTTAGTTATTATTACGCTTAGCAAATTTACCACAGAAATGCTTGGGTTCAGACAAACGTTTGGGTCAAGTTTCATCGAATTCTGGGAACGTTCAAAATTTAGTTGTTTTGCACGGTTTTATTAGTGCAAGTTTGTTTCCCTTTTATAAAAACTTGTAGTTATTATTATTCTTAGCAAATTACCACACAAATTCTTGGGTCTGGATGAACGTTTGGGTCAAGTTTCGTCAAATTCTAAGAACGTTCAAATTTTAGTTGTTTTGTACGGTTTTATTTAAGTAAGTTTGTCTGCCTTTTATAAAAACCTGTAGTTATTATTATGCTTAGTAAATTTACAATACAAATTCATGGGTCTAGACCAACGTTTGGGTCAAGTTTCGTCGAATTCTGAGAACGTTCAAAATTAAGCTTTGCACGATTTTATTAGAGCAACTTCGTTTCCCTTTTATACAAACTTTTAATTATTATCACGCTTAAAAAATTTGCTACACAAATTCTTGGGCCTAGACCAACGTTTTGGGTCATGTTTCGTCGAATTTTGAGAACGTTCAAAATTTAGCTGTTTTGTACGGTTTTATTAAAGCAAGTTTGTTCTTCTTTTATAAAAACTTGTAGTTATTATTACGCTTAGCAAATTTACCACACAAATTCTTGGGTCTAAACCTACGTTTGGGCCAAGTTTCGTCGAATTCTGGTACCGTTCAAAATTTAGCTGTTTCTTGAACGGTTTTATTAGAGCAAGTTTGTTTCTCTTTTATACAAAATCGTAGTTATTATTAAATTTAGTAAATTTACCACACAAATTCTATGGTCTAGACCAATTTTTGGGTCAAATTTCATCGAATTCTGGTAACGTTCAAAATGTAACTGTTTTGCACGGTTTTATTATAACTAGTTTGTTTCCCTTTTATACAAACTTGTAGTTGTTATTACGCTTAGCAAATTTACCACACAAACTGTTGGGTCTAGACCAACGTTTGGGTCAAGTTTCGTTGAATTCTGACAATTTTCAAAATTTAGCTGTTTTGCACGGTTTATGAGAGCAAGATTGTTTCCCTTTTATACAAACTTATAGTTATTATTAAAGCTTAGCAAATTACCACACAAATTCTTAGGTCTAAACCAACGTTTGGGTCAAGTTTCGTCGAATTCTAAGAACGTTTAAAGTTTAGCTGTTTTGAACGGTTTTATTAAAGTAAGTTTGTTTGCCTTTTATAAAAACTTGTAGTTATTATTATGCTTAGCAAATTTACAACCCAAATTCATGGGTCTAGACCAACGTTTGGGTTAAGTTTCGTCGAATTCTGAGAACGTTCAAAATTTAGCTTTGCACAATTTTATTATTGCAACTTTGTTTCCCTTTTATACAAACTTTTAATTATTATTACGCTTAGCAAATTTACCACAGAAATGCTTGGGTTCAGACAAACGTTTGGGTCAAGTTTTATCGAATTCTGAGAACGTTCAAAATTTAGTATTTTTGCACGGTTTTATTAGTGCAAGTTTGTTTCCCTTTTATAAAAACTTGTAGTTATTATTATTCTTAGCATATTACCACACAAATTCTTGGGTCTGGACGAACGTTTGGGTCAAGTTTCGTCAAATTCTAAGAACGTTCAAATTCTAGTTGTTTTGTACGGTGTTATTTAAGTAAGTTGTCTGCCTTTTATAAAACCTGTAGTTATTATTATGCTTAGTAAATTTACAATACAAATTCATGGGTCTAGATCAACGTTTGGGTCAAGTTTCGTCGAATTCTGAGAACGTTCAAAATTAAGCTTTGCACGATTTTATTAGAGCAACTTCGTTTCCCTTTTATACAAACTTTTAATTATTGTCACGCTTAAAAAATTTACTACACAAATTCTTGGGCCTAGACGTTGGGTCAAGTTTTGTCGAATTCTGAGAACGTTCAAAATTTAGCTATTTTGTACGGTTTTATTAAAGCAAGGTTGTTCTCCTTTTATAAAAACTTGTAGTTATTATTACGCTAAGCAAATTTACCACACAAATTCTTGGGTCTAAACCTACGTTTGGGCCAAGTTTCGTCGAATTCTGGTACCGTTCAAAATTTAGTTGTTTTTTGAACGGTTTTATTAGAGCAAGTTTGTTTCTCTTTTATACAAAATCGTAGTTATTATTAAACTTAGCAAATTTACCACACAAATTCTATGGTATAGACCAATTTTTGGGTCAAATTTCATCGAATTCTTGTAACGTTCAAAATGTAACTGTTTTGCACGATTTTATTATAACTAGTTTGTTTCCCTTTTATACAAACTTGTAGTTGTTATTACGCTTAACAAATTTACCACACAAACTGTTGGGTCTAGACCAACGTTTGGGTCAAGTTTCGTTGAATTCTGACAATTTTCAAAATTTAGCTGTTTTGCACGGTTTTATTAGAGCAAGATTGTTTCCCTTTTATACAAACTTGTAGTTATTATTAAAGCTTAGCAAATTACCACACAAATTCTTGGGTCTGGACGAACGTTTGGGTCAAGTTTCGTCAAATTCTAAGAACGTTCAAATTTTAGCTGTTTTGTACGGTTTTATTTAAGTAAGTTTGTCTGCCTTTTATAAAATCTGTAGTTATTATTATGCTTAGTAAATTTACAATACAAATTCATTGGTCTAGACCAACGTTTGGGTCAAGTTTCGTCGAATTCTGAGAACGTTCAAAATTAAGCTTTGCACGATTTTATTAGAGCAACTTCGTTTCCCTTTTATACAAACTTTTAATTATTATCACGCTTAAAAAATTTACTACACAAATTCTTGGGCCTAGACCAACGTTTGGGTCAAGTTTCGTCGAATTCTGAGAACGTTCAAAATTTAGCTTTGCACAATTTTATTATAGCAACTTTGTTTCCCTTTTATACAAACTTTCAGTTATTATTACGCTTAGCAAATTTACCACAGAAATGCTTGGGTTCAGACAAACGTTTGGGTCAAGTTTCATCGAATTCTGAGAACGTTCAAAATTTAGTTGTTTTGCACGGTTTTATTAGTGCAAGTTTGTTTCCCTTTTATAAAAACTTGTAGTTATTATTATTCTTAGCAAATTATCACACAAATTCTTGGGTCTGGATGAACGTTTGGGTCAAGTTTCGTCAAATTCTAAGAACGTTCAAATTTTAGCTGTTTTGTACGGTTTTATTTAAGTAAGTTTGTCTGCCTTTTATAAAACCTGTAGTTATTATTATGCTTAGTAAATTTACAATACAAATTCATTGGTCTAGACCAACGTTTGGGTCAAGTTTCGTCGAATTCTGAGAACGTTCAAAATTAAGCTTTGTACGATTTTATTAGAGCAACTTCGTTTCCCTTTTATACAAACTTTCAATTATTATCACGCTTAAAAAATTTACTACACAAATTCTTGAGCCTAGACCAACGTTTTGGGTCAAGTCTCGTCGAATTCTGAGAACGTTCAAAATTTAGCTGTTTTGTACGGTTTTATTAAAGCAAGTTTGTTCTCCTTTTATAAAAACTTGTAGTTATTATTACGCTTAGTAAATTTACCACAAAAATTCTTGGGTCTAAACCTATGTTTGGGCCAAGTTTCGTCGAATTCTGGTACCGTTCAAAATTTAGCTGTTTCTTGAACGGTTTTATTAGAGCATGTTTGTTTCTCTTTTATACAAAATCGTAGTTATTATTAAACTTAGCAAATTTACCAGACAAATTCTATGGTCTAGACCAATTTTTGGGTCAAATTTCATCGAATTCTGGTAACATTCAAAATGTAAACTGTTTTGCACGGTTTTATTATAACTAGTTTGTCTCCCTTTTATACAAACTTGTAGTTGTTATTACGCTTAGCAAATTTACCACACAAACTGTTGGGTCTAGACCAACGTTTGGGTCAAGTTTCGTTGAATTCTGAGAATTATCAAAATTTAGCTGTTTTGAACGGTTTTATTAGAGCAAGATTGTTTCCCTTTTATACAAACTTGTAGTTATTATTAAAACTTAGCAAATTACCACACAAATTCTTAGGTCTAAACCAACGTTTGGGTCAAGTTTCGTCGAATTCTAAGAACGTTTAAAGTTTAGCTGTTTTGTACGGTTTTATTAAAGTAAGTTTGTTTGCCTTTTATAAAAACTTTTAGTTATTATTATGCTTAGCAAATTTACAACCCAAATTCATGGGTCTAGACCAACGTTTGGGTCAAGTTTCGTCGAATTCTGAGAACGTTCAAAATTTAGCTTTGCACAATTTTATTATTGCAACTTTGTTTCCCTTTTATACAAACTTTTAGTTATTATTACGTTTAGCAAATTTACCACAGAAATGCTTGGGTTCAGACAAACGTTTGGGTCAAGTTTTATCGAATTCTGAGAACGTTCAAAATTTAGTTGTTTTGCACGGTTTTATTAGTGCAAGTTTGTTTCCCTTTTATAAAAACTTGTAGTTATTATTATTCTTAACAAATTACCACACAAATTCTTGGGTCTGGACAAACGTTTGGGTCAAGTTTCGTCAAATTCTAAGAACGTTCAAATTTTAGCTGTTTTGTACGGTTTTATTTAAGTAAGTTTGTCTGCCTTTTATAAAAACTTGTAGTTATTATTATGCTTAGTAAATTTACAATACAAATTCATGGGTCTAGACCAACGTTTGGGTCAAGTTTCGTTGAATTCTGAGAACGTTCAAAATTAAGCTTTGCACGATTTTATTAGAGCAACTTCGTTTCCCTTTTATACAAACTTTTAATTATTATCACGCTTAAAAAATTTACTACACAAATTCTTGGGCCTAGACCAACGTTTTGGGTCAAGTTTCGTCGAATTCTGAGAAAGTTCAAAATTTAGCTGTTTTGTACGGTTTTATTAAAGCAAGTTTGTTCTTCTTTTATAAAAACTTGTAGTTATTATTACGTTTAGCAAATTTACCACACAAATTCTTGGGTCTAAACCTACGTTTGGGCCAAGTTTCATCGAATTCTGGTACCGTTCAAAATTTAGCTGTTTCTTGAACGGTTTTATTAGAGCAAGTTTGTTTCTCTTGTGTACAAAATCGTAGTTATTATTAAACTTAGCAAATTTACCACACAAATTCTATGGTCTAGACCAATTTTTGGGTCAAATTTCATCGAATTCTTGTAACGTTCAAAATGTAACTGTTTTGCACGGTTTTATTATAACTAGTTTGTTTCCCTTTTATACAAACTTTTAGTTGTTATTACGCTTAGGAAATTTACAATACAAACTGTTGGGTCTAGACCAACGTTTGGGTCAAGTTTCGTTGAATTCTGACAATTTTCAAAATTTAGCTGTTTTGCACGGTTTTATTAGAGCAAGATTGTTTCCCTTTTATACAAACTTGTAGTTATTATTAAAGCTTAGCAAATTACCACACAAATCCTTAGGTCTAAACCAACGTTTGGGTCAAGTTTCGTCGAATTCTAAAAACGTTTAAAGTTTAGCTGTTTTGTACGGTTTTATTAAAGTAAGTTTGTTTGCCTTTTATAAAAACTTGTAGTTATTATTATGCTTAGCAAATTTACAACACAAATTCATGGGTCTAGACCAACGTTTGGGTCAAGTTTCGTCGAATTCTGAGAACGTTCAAAATTTAGCTTTGCACAATTTTATTATAGCAACTTTGTTTCCCTTTTATACAAACTTTTAGTTATTATTACGCTTAGTAAATTTACGACGAAAATGCTTGGGTTCAGACAAACGTTTGGGTCAAGTTTCATCGAATTCTGAGAACGTTCAAAATTTAGTTGTTTTGCACGGTTTTATTAGTGCAAGTTTGTTTCCCTTTTATAAAAACTTGTAGTTATTATTATTCTTAGCAAATTACCACACAAATTCTTGGGTCTGGACGAACGTTTGGGTCAAGTTTCGTCAAATTCTAAGAACGTTCAAATTTTAGCTGTTTTGTACGGTTTTATTTAAGTAAGTTTGTCTGCCTTTTATAAAAACCTGTAGTTATTATTATGCTTAGTAAATTTACAATACAAATTCATGGGTCTAGACCAACGTTTGGGTCAAGTTTCGTCGAATTCTGAGAACGTTCAAAATTAAGCTTTGCACGATTTTATTAGAGCAACTTCGTTTCCCTTTTATACAAACTTTTAATTATTATCACGCTTAAAAAATTTACTACACAATTTCTTGGGCCTAGACCAACGTTTTGGGTCAAGTTTCGTCGAATTTTGAGAACGTTCAAAATTTAGCTGTTTTGTACGGTTTTATTAAAGCAAGTTTGTTCTCCTTTTATAAAAACTTGTAGTTATTATTACGCTTAGCAAATTTACCACACAAATTCTTGGGTCTAAACCTACGTTTGGGCCAAGTTTCGTCGAATTCTGGTACCGTTCAAAATTTAGTTGTTTCTTGAACGGTTTTATTAGAGCAAGTTTGTTTCTCTTTTATACAAAATCGTAGTTATTATTAAATTTAGCAAATTTACCACACAAATTCTATGGTCTAGACCAATTTTTGGGTCTAATTTCATGGAATTCTGGTAACGTTCAAAATGTAACTGTTTTGCACGGTTTTATTATAACTAGTTTGTTTCCCTTTTATACAAACTTGTAGTTGTTATTACGCTTAGCAAATTTACCACACAAACTGTTGGGTCTAGACCAACGTTTGGGTCAAGTTTCGTTGAATTCTGACAATTTTCAAAATTTAGTTGTTTTGCACGGTTTTATTAGAGCAAGATTGTTTCCCTTTTATACAAACTTTTAATTATTATCACGCTTAAAAAATTTACTACACAATTTCTTGGGCCTAGACCAACATTTTGGGTCAAGTTTCGTCGAATTTTGAGAACGTTCAAAATTTAGCTGTTTTGTACGGTTTATTAAAGCAAATTTGTTCTCCTTTTATAAAAACTTGTAGTTATTATTTGCTAACAACTTGTAGTTATTATTACGCTTAGCAAATTTACCACACAAATTCTTGGGTCTAAACCTACATTTGGGCCAAGTTTCGTCCAATTCTGGTACCGTTCAAAATTTAGTTGTTTCTTGAACGGTTTTATTAGAGCAAGTTTGTTTCTCTTTTATACAAAATCGTAGTTATTATTAAACTTAGCAAATTTACCACACAAATTCTATGGTCTAGACCAATTTTTGGGTCAAATTTCATCGAATTCTTGTAACGTTCAAAATGTAACTGTTTTGCACGGTTTTATAATAACTAGTTTGTTTCCCTTTTATACAAACTTGTAGTTGTTATTACGCTTAGCAAATTTACCGCACAAACTGTTGGGTATAGACCAACGTTTGGGTCAAGTTTCGTTGAATTCTGACAATTTTCAAAATTTAGCTGTTTTGCACGGTTTTATTAGAGCAAGATTGTTTCCCTTTTATACAAACTTGTAGTTATTATTAAAGCTTAGCAAATTACCACACAAATCCTTAGGTCTAAACCAACGTTTGGGTCGAGTTTCGTCAAATTCTAAAAACGTTTAAAGTTTAGCTGTTTTGTACGGTTTTATTAAAGTAAGTTTGTTTGCCTTTTATAAAAAATTGTAGTTATTATTATGCTTAGCAAATTTACAACACAAATTCATAGGTCTAGACCAACGTTTGGGTCAAGTTTCGTCGAATTCTGAAAACGTTCAAAATTTAGCTTTGCACAATTTTATTATAGCAACTTTGTTTCCCTTTTATACAAACTTTTAGTTATTATTACGCTTAGCAAATTTACCACAGAAATGCTTGGGTTCAGACAAACGTTTGGGTCAAATTTCATCGAATTCTGAGAACGTTCAAAATTTAGTTGTTTTGCACGGTTTTATTAGTGCAAGTTTGTTTCCCTTTTATAAAAACTTGTAGTTATTATTATTCTTAGCAAATTACCACACAAATTCTTGGGTCTGGACGAACGTTTGGGTCAAGTTTCGTCAAATTCTAAGAACGTTCAAATTTTAGCTGTTTTGTACGGTTTTATTTAAGTAAGTTTGTCTGCCTTTTATAAAAACCTGTAGTTATTATTATGCTTAGTAAATTTACAATACAAATTCATGGGTCTAGACCAACGTTTGGGTCAAGTTTCGTCGAATTCTGAGAACGTTCAAAATTAAGCTTTGCATGATTTTATTAGAGCAACTTCGTTTCCCTTTTATACAAACTTTTAATTATTATCACGCTTAAAAAATTTACTACACAAATTCTTGGGCCTAGACCAACGTTTTGGGTCAAGTTTCGTCGAATTCTGAGAACGTTCAAAATTTAGCTTTGCACAATTTTATTATAGCAACTTTGTTTCCCTTTTATAAAAACTTGTAGTTATTATTACGCTTAGCAAATTTACCACAGAAATGCTTGGGTTCAGACAAACGTTTGGGTCAAGTTTCATCGAATTCTGAGAACGTTCAAAATTTAGTTGTTTTGCACGGTTTTATTAGTGCAAGTTTGTTTCCCTTTTATAAAAACATGTAGTTATTATTATTCTTAGCAAATTACCACACAAATTCTTGGGTCTGGACGAACGTTTGGGTCAAGTTTCGTCAAATTCTAAGAACGTTCAAACTTTAGCTGTTTGGTACGGTTTTATTTAAGTAAGTTTGTCTGCCTTTTATAAAAACCTGTAGTTATTACGCTTAGCAAATTTACCACACAAATTCTTGGGTCTAAACCTACGTTTGGGCCAAGTTTCGTCGAATTATGGTACCGTTCAAAATTTAGCTGTTTCTTGAACGGTTTTATTAGAGCAAGTTTATTTCCCTTTTATACAAAATCGTAGTTATTATTAAATTTAGCAAATTTACCACACAAATTCTATGGTCTAGACCAATTTTTGGGTCTAATTTCATGGAATTCTGGTAACGTTCAAAATGTAACTGTTTTGCACGGTTTTATTATAACTAGTTTGTTTCCCTTTTATACAAACTTGTAGTTGTTATTACGCTTAGCAAATTTACCACACAAACTGTTGGGTCTAGACCAACGTTTGGGTCAAGTTTCGTTGAATTCTGACAATTTTCAAAATTTAGTTGTTTTGCACGGTTTTATTAGAGCAAGATTGTTTCCCTTTTATACAAACTTGTAGTTATTATTAAAGCTTAGCAAATTACCACACAAATCCTTAGGTCTAAACCAACGTTTGGGTCAAGTTTCGTCGAATTCTAAGAACGTTTAAAGTTTAGCTGTTTTATACGGTTTTATTAAAGTAAGTTTGTTTGCCTTTTATAAAAACTTGTAGTTATTATTATGCTTAGCAAATTTACCACACAAATTCTTGGGTCTAAACCTACGTTTGGGCCAAGTTTCGTCGAATTCTGGTACCGTTCAAAATTTAGTTGTTTCTTGAACAGTTTTATTAGAGCAAGTTTGTTTCTCTTTTATACAAAATCGTAGTTATTATTAAACTTAGCAAATTTACCACACAAATTCTATGGACTAGACCAATTTTTGGGTCAAATTTCATCGAATTCTTGTAACGTTCAAAATGTAACTGTTTTGCACGGTTTTATTATAACTAGTTTGTTTCCCTTTTATACAAACTTGTAGTTGTTATTACGCTTAGCAAATTTACCACACAAACTGTTGGGTATAGACCAACGTTTGGGTCAAGTTTCGTTGAATTCTGACAATTTTCAAAATTTAGCTGTTTTGCACGGTTTTATTAGAGCAAGATTGTTTCCCTTTTATACAAACTTGTAGTTATTATTAAAGCTTAGCAAATTACCACACAAATCTTTAGGTCTAAACCAACGTTTGGGTCAAGTTTCGTCGAATTGTAAAAATGTTTAAAGTTTAGCTGTTTTGTACGGTTTTATTAAAGTAAGTTTGTTTGCCTTTTATAAAAACTTGTAGTTATTATTATGCTTAGCAAATTTACAACACAAATTCATAGGTCTAGACCAACGTTTGGGTCAAGTTTCGTCGAATTCTGAGAACGTTCAAAATTTAGCTTTGCACAATTTTATTATAGCAACTTTGTTTCCCTTTTATACAAACTTTTAGTTATTATTACGCTTAGCAAATTTACCACAGAAATGCTTGGGTTCAGACAAACGTTTGGGTCAAGTTTCATCGAATTCTGAGAACGTTCAAAATTTAGTTGTTTTGCACGGTTTTATTAGTGCAAGTTTGTTTCCATTTTATAAAAACTTGTAGTTATTATTATTCTTAGCAAATTACCACACAAATTCTTGGGTCTGGACGAACGTTTGGGTCAAGTTTCGTCAAATTCTAAGAACGTTCAAACTTTAGCTGTTTGGTACGGTTTTATTTAAGTAAGTTTGTCTGCCTTTTATAAAAACCTGTAGTTATTACGCTTAGCAAATTTACCACACAAATTCTTGGGTCTAAACCTACGTTTGGGCCAAGTTTCGTCGAATTATGGTACCGTTCAAAATTTAGCTGTTTCTTGAACGGTTTTATTAGAGCAAGTTTATTTCCCTTTTATACAAAATCGTAGTTATTATTAAATTTAGCAAATTTACCACACAAATTCTATGGTCTAGACCAATTTTTGGGTCTAATTTCATCGAATTCTGGTAACGTTCAAAATGTAACTGTTTTGCACGGTTTTATTATAACTAGTTTGTTTCCCTTTTATACAAACTTGTAGTTGTTATTACGCTTAGCAAATTTACCACACAAACTGTTGGGTCTAGACCAACGTTTGGGTCAAGTTTCGTTGAATTCTGACAATTTTCAAAATTTAGTTGTTTTGCACGGTTTTATTAGAGCAAGATTGTTTCCCTTTTATACAAACTTGTAGTTATTATTAAAGCTTAGCAAATTACCACACAAATCCTTAGGTCTAAACCAACGTTTGGGTCAAGTTTCGTCGAATTCTAAGAACGTTTAAAGTTTAGCTGTTTTATACGGTTTTATTAAAGTAAGTTTGTTTGCCTTTTATAAAAACTTGTAGTTATTATTATGCTTAGCAAATTTACCACACAAATTCTTGGGTCTAAACCTACGTTTGGGCCAAGTTTCGTCGAATTCTGGTACCGTTCAAAATTTAGTTGTTTCTTGAACAGTTTTATTAGAGCAAGTTTGTTTCTCTTTTATACAAAATCGTAGTTATTATTAAACTTAGCAAATTTACCACACAAATTCTATGGACTAGACCAATTTTTGGGTCAAATTTCATCGAATTCTTGTAACGTTCAAAATGTAACTGTTTTGCACGGTTTTATTATAACTAGTTTGTTTCCCTTTTATACAAACTTGTAGTTGTTATTACGCTTAGCAAATTTTCCACACAAACTGTTGGGTATAGACCAACGTTTGGGTCAAGTTTCGTTGAATTCTGACAATTTTCAAAATTTAGCTGTTTTGCACGGTTTTATTAGAGCAAGATTGTTTCCCTTTTATACAAACTTGTAGTTATTATTAAAGCTTAGCAAATTACCACACAAATCTTTAGGTCTAAACCAACGTTTGGGTCAAGTTTCGTCGAATTGTAAAAATGTTTAAAGTTTAGCTGTTTTGTACGGTTTTATTAAAGTAAGTTTGTTTGCCTTTTATAAAAACTTGTAGTTATTATTATGCTTAGCAAATTTACAACACAAATTCATAGGTCTAGACCAACGTTTGGGTCAAGTTTCGTCGAATTCTGAGAACGTTCAAAATTTAGCTTTGCACAATTTTATTATAGCAACTTTGTTTCCCTTTTATACAAACTTTTAGTTATTATTACGCTTAGCAAATTTACCACAGAAATGCTTGGGTTCAGACAAACGTTTGGGTCAAGTTGCATCGAATTCTGAGAACGTTCAAAATTTAGTTGTTTTGCACGGTTTTATTAGTGCAAGTTTGTTTCCATTTTATAAAAACTTGTAGTTATTATTATTCTTAGCAAATTACCACACAAATTCTTGGGTCTGGACGAACGTTTGGGTCAAGTTTCGTCAAATTCTAAGAACGTTCAAACTTTAGCTGTTTGGTACGGTTTTATTTAAGTAAGTTTGTCTGCCTTTTATAAAAACCTGTAGTTATTACGCTTAGCAAATTTACCACACAAATTCTTGGGTCTAAACCTACGTTTGGGCCAAGTTTCGTCGAATTATGGTACCGTTCAAAATTTAGCTGTTTCTTGAACGGTTTTATTAGAGCAAGTTTATTTCCCTTTTATACAAAATCGTAGTTATTATTAAATTTAGCAAATTTACCACACAAATTCTATGGTCTAGACCAATTTTTGGGTCTAATTTCATCGAATTCTGGTAACGTTCAAAATGTAACTGTTTTGCACGGTTTTATTATAACTAGTTTGTTTCCCTTTTATACAAACTTGTAGTTGTTATTACGCTTAGCAAATTTACCACACAAACTGTTGGGTCTAAACCAACGTTTGGGTCAAGTTTCGTTGAATTCTGACAATTTTCAAAATTTAGCTGTTTTGCACGGTTTTATTAGAGCAAGATTGTTCCCTTTTATACAAACTTGTAGTTATTATTAAAGCTTAGCAAATTACCACACAAATCCTTAGGTCTAAACCAACGTTTGGGTCAAGTTTCGTCGAATTCTAAGAACGTTTAAAGTTTAGCTGTTTTATACGGTTTTATTAAAGTAAGTTTGTTTGCCTTTTATAAAAACTTGTAGTTATTATTATGCTTAGCAAATTTACAACCCAATTTCATGGGTCTAGACGAACGTTTGGGTCAAGTTTCGTCGAATTCTGAGAACGTTCCAAATTTAGCTTTGCACAATTTTATTATTGCAACTTTGTTTCCCTTTTATACAAACTTTTAGTTATTATTACGCTTAGCAAATTAACCACAGAAATGCTTGGGTTCAGACAAACGTTTGGGTCAAGTTTTATCGAATTCTGAGAACATTCAAAATTTAGTTGTTTTGCACGGTTTTATTAGTGCAAGTTTGTTTCCCTTTTATAAAAACTTGTAGTTATTATTATTCTTAGCAAATTACCACACAAATTCTTGGGTCTGGACAAACGTTTGAGTCAAGTTTCGTCAAATTCTAAGAACGTTCAAATTTTAGCTGTTTTGTACGGTTTTATTTAAGTAAGTTTGTCTGCCTTTTATAAAAACCTGTAGTTATTATTATGCTTAGTAAATTTACAATACAAATTCATGGGTCTAGACCAACGTTTGGGTCAAGTTTCGTCGAATTCTGAGAACGTTCAAAATTAAGCTTTGCACGATTTTATTAGAGCAACTTCGTTTCCCTTTTATACAAACTTTTAATTATTATCACGCTTAAAAAATTTACTACACAAATTCTTGGGCCTAGACCAACGTTTTGGGTCAAGTTTCGTCGAATTCTGAGAACGTTCAAAATTTAGCTGTTTTGTACGGTTTTATTAAAGCAAGTTTGTTCTTCTTTTATAAAAACTTGTAGTTATTATTACGCTTAGCAAATTTACAACACAAATTCTTGGGTCTAAACCTACGTTTGGGCCAAGTTTCGTCGAATTCTGGTACCGTTCAAAATTTAGCTGTTTCTTGAATGGTTTTATTAGAGCAAGTTTGTTTCTCTTTTATACAAAATCGTAGTATTTATTAAATTTAGCAAATTTACCACACAAATTCTATGGTCTAGACCAATTTTTGGGTCAAATTTCATTGGAATTCTGGTAACGTTCAAAATGTAACTGTTTTGCACGGTTTTATTATAACTAGTTTGTTTCCCTTTTATACAAACTTGTAGTTGTTATTACGCTTAGCAAATTTACCACACAAACTGTTGGGTGTAGACCAATGTTTGGGTCAAGTTTCGTTGAATTCTGACAATTTTCAAAATTTAGCTGTTTTGCACGGTTTTATTAGAGCAAGATTGTTCCCTTTTATACAAACTTGTAGTTATTATTAAAGCTTAGCAAATTACCACACAAATCCTTAGGTCTAAACCAACGTTTGGGTCAAGTTTCGTCGAATTCTAAGAACGTTTAAAGTTTAGCTGTTTTATACGGTTTTATTAAAGTAAGTTTGTTTGCCTTTTATAAAAACTTGTAGTTATTATTATGCTTAGCAAATTTACAACCCAATTTCATGGGTCTAGACGAACGTTTGGGTCAAGTTTCGTCGAATTCTGAGAACGTTCAAAATTTAGCTTTGCACAATTTTATTATTGCAACTTTGTTTCCCTTTTATACAAACTTTTAGTTATTATTACGCTTAGCAAATTAACCACAGAAATGCTTGGGTTCAGACAAACGTTTGGGTCAAGTTTTATCGAATTCTGAGAACATTCAAAATTTAGTTGTTTTGCACGGTTTTATTAGTGCAAGTTTGTTTCCCTTTTATAAAAACTTGTAGTTATTATTATTCTTAGCAAATTACCACACAAATTCTTGGGTCTGGACAAACGTTTGGGTCAAGTTTCGTCAAATTCTAAGAACGTTCAAATTTTAGCTGTTTTGTACGGTTTTATTTAAGTAAGTTTGTCTGCCTTTTATAAAAACCTGTAGTTATTATTATGCTTAGTAAATTTACAATACAAATTCATGGGTCTAGACCAACGTTTGGGTCAAGTTTCGTCGAATTCTGAGAACGTTCAAAATTAAGCTTTGCACGATTTTATTAGAGCAACTTCGTTTCCCTTTTATACAAACTTTTAATTATTATCACGCTTAAAAAATTTACTACACAAATTCTTGGGCCTAGACCAACGTTTTGGGTCAAGTTTCGTCGAATTCTGAGAACGTTCAAAATTTAGCTGTTTTGTACGGTTTTATTAAAGCAAGTTTGTTCTTCTTTTATAAAAACTTGTAGTTATTATTACGCTTAGCAAATTTACAACACAAATTCTTGGGTCTAAACCTACGTTTGGGCCAAGTTTCGTCGAATTCTGGTACCGTTCAAAATTTAGCTGTTTCTTGAATGGTTTTATTAGAGCAAGTTTGTTTCTCTTTTATACAAAATCGTAGTATTTATTAAATTTAGCAAATTTACCACACAAATTCTATGGTCTAGACCAATTTTTGGGTCAAATTTCATTGGAATTCTGGTAACGTTCAAAATGTAACTGTTTTGCACGGTTTTATTATAACTAGTTTGTTTCCCTTTTATACAAACTTGTAGTTGTTATTACGCTTAGCAAATTTACCACACAAACTGTTGGGTGTAGACCAATGTTTGGGTCAAGTTTCGTTGAATTCTGACAATTTTCAAAATTTAGCTGTTTTGCACGGTTTTATTAGAGCAAGATTGTTTCCCTTTTATACAAACTTGTAGTTATTATTAAAGCTTAGCAAATTACCACACAAATCCTTAGGTCTAAACCAACGTTTGGGTCAAGTTTCGTCGAATTCTAAAAACGTTTAAAGTTTAGCTGTTTTGTACGGTTTTATTAAAGTAAGTTTGTTTGCCTTTTATAAAAACTTGTAGTTATTATTATGCTTAGCAAATTTAC
Source organism: Sesamum indicum (assembly GCF_026168435.1). Taxonomy (NCBI): domain Eukaryota; kingdom Viridiplantae; phylum Streptophyta; class Magnoliopsida; order Lamiales; family Pedaliaceae; genus Sesamum; species Sesamum indicum. The sequence continues at coordinate 10,767,609 of NC_142658.1, read as the reverse complement.
AACACAAATTCATGGGTCTACACCAACGTTTGGGTCAAGTTTCGTCGAATTCTGAGAATGTTCAAAATTTAGCTTTGCACAATTTTATTATAGCAACTTTGTTTCCCTTTTATACAAACTTTTAGTTATTATTACGCTTAGCAAATTTACCACAGAAATACTTGGGTGCACACAAACGTTTGGGTCAAATTTCATCGAATTCTGAGAACGTTCAAAATTTAGTTGTTTTGCACGATTTTATTAGTGCAAGTTTGTTTCCCTTTTATAAAAACTTGTAGTTATTATTATTCTTAGCAAATTACCACACAAATTCTTGGGTCTGGACAAACGTTTGGGTCAAGTTTCGTCAAATTCTAAGAACGTTCAAATTTTAGCTGTTTTGTACGGTTTTATTTAAGTAAGTTTGTCTGCCTTTTATAAAAACCTGTAGTTATTATTATGCTTAGTAAATTTACAATACAAATTCATGGGTCTAGACCAACGTTTGGGTCAAGTTTCGTCGAATTCTGAGAACGTTCAAAATTAAGCTTTGCACGATTTTATTAGAGCAACTTCGTTTCCCTTTTATACAAACTTTTAATTATTATCACGCTTAAAAAATTTACTACACAAATTCTTGGGCCTAGACCAACGTTTTGGGTCAAGTTTCGTCGAATTCTGAGAACGTTCAAAATTTAGCTGTTTTGTACGGTTTTATTAAAGCAAGTTTGTTCTTCTTTTATAAAAACTTGTAGTTATTATTACGCTTAGCAAATTTACAACACAAATTCTTGGGTCTAAACCTACGTTTGGGCCAAGTTTCGTCGAATTCTGGTACCGTTCAAAATTTAGCTGTTTCTTGAATGGTTTTATTAGAGCAAGTTTGTTTCTCTTTTATACAAAATCGTAGTATTTATTAAATTTAGCAAATTTACCACACAAATTCTATGGTCTAGACCAATTTTTGGGTCAAATTTCATTGGAATTCTGGTAACGTTCAAAATGTAACTGTTTTGCACGGTTTTATTATAACTAGTTTGTTTCCCTTTTATACAAACTTGTAGTTGTTATTACGCTTAGCAAATTTACCACACAAACTGTTGGGTGTAGACCAATGTTTGGGTCAAGTTTCGTTGAATTCTGACAATTTTCAAAATTTAGCTGTTTTGCACGGTTTTATTAGAGCAAGATTGTTTCCCTTTTATACAAACTTGTAGTTATTATTAAAGCTTAGCAAATTACCACACAAATCCTTAGGTCTAAACCAACGTTTGGGTCAAGTTTCGTCGAATTCTAAAAACGTTTAAAGTTTAGCTGTTTTGTACGGTTTTATTAAAGTAAGTTTGTTTGCCTTTTATAAAAACTTGTAGTTATTATTATGCTTAGCAAATTTACAACACAAATTCATGGGTCTACACCAACGTTTGGGTCAAGTTTCGTCGAATTCTGAGAATGTTCAAAATTTAGCTTTGCACAATTTTATTATAGCAACTTTGTTTCCCTTTTATACAAACTTTTAGTTATTATTACGCTTAGCAAATTTACCACAGAAATACTTGGGTGCACACAAACGTTTGGGTCAAATTTCATCGAATTCTGAGAACGTTCAAAATTTAGTTGTTTTGCACGATTTTATTAGTGCAAGTTTGTTTCCCTTTTATAAAAACTTGTAGTTATTATTATTCTTAGCAAATTACCACACAAATTCTTGGGTCTGGACGAACGTTTGGGTCAAGTTTCGTCAAATTCTAAGAACGTTCAAATTTTAGCTGTTTTGTACGGTTTTATTTAAGTAAGTTTGTCTGCCTTTTATAAAAACCTGTAGTTATTATTATGCTTAGTAAATTTACAATACAAATTCATGGGTCCAGACCAACGTTTGGGTCAAGTTTCGTCGAATTCTGAGAACGTTCAAAATTAAGCTTTGCACGATTTATTAGAGCATCTTCGTTTCCCTTTTATACAAACTTTTAATTATTATCACGCTTAAAAAATTTACTACACAAATTCTTGGGCCTAGACCAACGTTTTGGGTCAAGTTTCGTCGAATTCTGAGAACGTTCAAAATTTAGCTGTTTTGTACGGTTTATTAAAGGAAGTTTGTTCTTCTTTTATAAAAACTTGTAGTTATTATTACGCTTAGCAAATTTACCACACAAATTCTTGGGTCTAAACCTACGTTTGGGCCAAGTTTCGTCGAATTCTGGTACCGTTCAAAATGTAGTTGTTTCTTGAACGGTTTTATTAGAGCAAGTTTGTTTTCTCTTTTATACAAAATCGTAGTTATTATTAAACTTAGCAAATTTACCACACAAATTCTATGGTCTAGACCAATTTTTGGGTCAAATTTCATCGAATTCTTGTAACGTTCAAACTGTAACTGTTTTGCACGGTTTTATTATAACTAGTTTGTTTCCCTTTTATACAAACTTGTAGTTGTTATTATGCTTAGCAAATTTACCACACAAACTGTTGGGTCTAGACCAACGTTTGGGTCAAGTTTCGTTGAATTCTGACAATTTTCAAAATTTAGCTGTTTTGCACGGTTTTATTAGAGCAAGATTGTTTCCCTTTTATACAAACTTGTAGTTATTATTAAAGCTTAGCAAATTACCACACAAATCCTTAGGTCTAAACCAACGTTTGGGTCAAGTTTCGTCGAATTCTAAAAACGTTTAAACTTTAGCTGTTTTGTACGGTTTTATTAAAGTAAGTTTGTTTGCCTTTTATAAAAACGTGTAGTTATTATTATGCTTAGCAAATTTACAACACAAATTCATGGGTCTAGTCCAACTTTTGGGTCAAGTTTCGTCGAATTCTGAGAATGTTCAAAATTTAGCTTTGCACAATTTTATTATAGCAACTTTGTTTCCCTTTTATACAAACTTTTAATTATTATTACGCTTAGCAAATTTACCACAGAAATGCTTGGGTTCAGACAAACGTTTGGGTCAAATTTCATCGAATTCTGAGAACGTTCAAAATTTAGTTGTTTTGCACGGTTTTATTAGTGCAAGTTTGTTTCCCTTTTATAAAAACTTGTAGTTATTATTATTCTTAGCAAATTACCACACAAATTTTGGGTCTGGACGAACGTTTGGGTCAAGTTTCGTCAAATTCTAAGAACGTTCAAATTTTAGCTGTTTTGTACGGTTTTATTTAAATAAGTTTGTCTGCCTTTTATAAAAACCTGTAGTTATTATTATGCTTAGTAAATTTACAATACAAATTCATGGGTCTAGACCAACGTTTGGGTCAAGTTTCGTCGAATTCTGAAAACGTTCAAAATTAAGCTTTGCACGATTTTATTAGAGCAACTTCGTTTCCCTTTTATACAAACTTTTAATTATTATCACGCTTAAAAAATTTACTACACAAATTCTTGGGCCTAGACCAACGTTTTGGGTCAAGTTTCGTCGAATTCTGAGAACGTTCAAAATTTAGTTGTTTTGTACGGTTTTATTAAAGCAAGTTTGTTCTCCTTTTATAAAAACTTGTAGTTATTATTACGCTTAGCAAATTTACCACAAAAATTCTTGGGTCTAAACCTATGTTTGGGCCAAGTTTCGTCGAATTCTGGTACCGTTCAAAATTTAGCTATTTCTTGAACGGTTTTATTAGAGCAAGTTTGTTTCTCTTTTATACAAAATCGTAGTTATTATTAAATTTAGCAAATTTACCACACAAATTCTATGGTCTAGACCAATTTTTGGGTCAAATTTCATCGAATTCTGGTAACGTTCAAAATGTAACTGTTTTGCACGGTTTTATTATAACTAGTTTGTTTCCCTTTTATACAAACTTGTAGTTGTTATTACGCTTAGCAAATTTACCACACAAACTGTTGGGTCTAGACCAACGTTTGGGTCAAGTTTCGTTGAATTCTGACAATTTTCAAAATTTAGCTGTTTTGCACGGTTTATGAGAGCAAGATTGTTTCCCTTTTATACAAACAAATAGTTATTATTAAAGCTTAGCAAATTACCACACAAATCCTTAGGTCTAAACCAACGTTTCGATCAAGTTTCGTCGAATTCTAAAAACATTTAAAGTTTAGCTGTTTTGTACGGTTTTATTAAAGTAAGTTTGTTTGCCTTTTATAAAAACTCTTAGTTATTATTATGCTTAGCAAATTTACAACACAAATTCATAGGTCTAGACCAACGTTTGGGTCAAGTTTCGTCGAATTCTGAGAACGTTCAAAATTTAGCTTTGCAAAATTTTATTATAGCAACTTTGTTTCCCTTTTATACAAATTTTTAATTATTATTACGCTTAGCAAATTTACCACAGAAATACTTGGGTTCACACAAACGTTTGGGTCAAGTTTCATCGAATTCTGAGAACGTTCAAAATTTAGTTGTTTGGCACGGTTTTATTAGTGCAAGTTTGTTTCCCTTTTATAAAAACTTGTAGTTATTATTATTCTTAGCAAAATTACCACACAAATTCTTGGGTCTGGACGAACGTTTGGGTCAAGTTTCGTCAAATTCTAAGAACGTTCAAATTTTAGCTGTTTTGTACGGTTTTATTTAAGTAAGTTTGTCTGCCTTTTATAAAAACCTGTAGTTATTATTATGCTTAGTAAATTTACAATACAAATTCATGGGTCTAGACCAACGTTTGGGTCAAGTTTCGTCGAATTCTGAGAACGTTCAAAATTAAGCTTTGCACGATTTTATTAGAGCAACTTCGTTTCCCTTTTATACAAACTTTTAATTATTATCACGCTTAAAAAATTTACTACACAATTTCTTGGGCCTAGACCAACGTTTTGGGTCAAGTTTCGTCGAATTTTGAGAACGTTCAAAATTTAGCTGTTTTGTACGGTTTTATTAAAGCAAGTTTGTTCTCCTTTTATAAAAACTTGTAGTTATTATTACGCTTAGCAAATTTACCACACAAATTCTTGGGTCTAAACCTACGTTTGGGCCAAGTTTCGTCGAATTCTGGTACCGTTCAAAATTTAGTTGATTCTTGAACGGTTTTATTAGAGCAAGTTTGTTTCTCTTTTATACAAAATCGTAGTTATTATTAAACTTAGCAAATTTACCACACAAATTCTATGGTCTAGACCAATTTTTGGGTCAAATTTCATCGAATTCTTGTAACGTTCAAAATGTAACTGTTTTGCACGGTTTTATTATAACTAGTTTGTTTCCCTTTTATACAAACTTGTAGTTGTTATTACGCTTAGCAAATTTACCACACAAACTGTTGGGTCTAGACCAACGTTTGGGTCAAGTTTCGTTGAATTCTGACAATTTTCAAAATTTAGCTGTTTTGCACGGTTTATGAGAGCAAGATTGTTTCCCTTTTATACAAACTTATAGTTATTATTAAAGCTTAGCAAATTACCACACAAATCCTTAGGTCTAAACCAACGTTTCGGTCAAGTTTCGTCGAATTCTAAAAACGTTTAAAGTTTAGCTGTTTTGTACGGTTTTATTAAAGTAAGTTTGTTTGCCTTTTATAAAAACTCTTAGTTATTATTATGCTTAGCAAATTTACAACACAAATTCATAGGTCTAGACCAACGTTTGGGTCAAGTTTCGTCGAATTCTGAGAACGTTCAAAATTTAGCTTTGCAAAATTTTATTATAGCAACTTTGTTTCCCTTTTATACAAATTTTTAATTATTATTACGCTTAGCAAATTTACCACAGAAATACTTGGGTTCACACAAACGTTTGGGTCAAGTTTCATCGAATTCTGAGAACGTTCAAAATTTAGTTGTTTGGCACGGTTTTATTAGTGCAAGTTTGTTTCCCTTTTATAAAAACTTGTAGTTATTATTATTCTTAGCAAAATTACCACACAAATTCTTGGGTCTGGACGAACGTTTGGGTCAAGTTTCGTCAAATTCTAAGAACGTTCAAATTTTAGCTGTTTTGTACGGTTTTATTTAAGTAAGTTTGTCTGCCTTTTATAAAAACCTGTAGTTATTATTATGCTTAGTAAATTTACAATACAAATTCATGGGTCTAGACCAACGTTTGGGTCAAGTTTCGTCGAATTCTGAGAACGTTCAAAATTAAGCTTTGCACGATTTTATTAGAGCAACTTCGTTTCCCTTTTATACAAACTTTTAATTATTATCACGCTTAAAAAATTTACTACACAATTTCTTGGGCCTAGACCAACGTTTTGGGTCAAGTTTCGTCGAATTTTGAGAACGTTCAAAATTTAGCTGTTTTGTACGGTTTTATTAAAGCAAGTTTGTTCTCCTTTTATAAAAACTTGTAGTTATTATTACGCTTAGCAAATTTACCACACAAATTCTTGGGTCTAAACCTACGTTTGGGCCAAGTTTCGTCGAATTCTGGTACCGTTCAAAATTTAGTTGTTTCTTGAACGGTTTTATTAGAGCAAGTTTGTTTCTCTTTTATACAAAATCGTAGTTATTATTAAACTTAGCAAATTTACCACACAAATTCTATGGTCTAGACCAATTTTTGGGTCAAATTTCATCGAATTCTTGTAACGTTCAAAATGTAACTGTTTTGCACGGTTTTATTATAACTAGTTTGTTTCCCTTTTATACAAACTTGTAGTTGTTATTACGCTTAGCAAATTTACCACACAAACTGTTGGGTCTAGACCAACGTTTGGGTCAAGTTTCGTTGAATTCTGACAATTTTCAAAATTTAGCTATTTTGCACGGTTTTATTAGAGCAAGATTGTTTCCCTTTTATACAAACTCTTAGTTATTATTAAAGCTTAGCAAATTACCACACAAATTCTTAGGTCTAAACCAACGTTTGGGTCAAGTTTCGTCGAATTCTAAGAACGTTTAAAGTTTAGCTGTTTTGAACGGTTTTATTAAAGTAAGTTTGTTTGCCTTTTATAAAAACTTGTAGTTATTATTATGCTTAGCAAATTTACAACCCAAATTCATGGGTCTAGACCAACGTTTGGGTCAAGTTTCGTCGAATTCTGAGAATGTTCAAAATTTAGCTTTGCACAATTTTATTATTGCAACTTTGTTTTCCTTTTATACAAACTTTTAGTTATTATTACGCTTAGCAAATTTACCACAGAAATGCTTGGGTTCAGACAAACGTTTGGGTCAAGTTTCATCGAATTCTGAGAACGTTCAAAATTTAGTTGTTTTGCACGGTTTTATTAGTGCAAGTTTGTTTCCCTTTTATAAAAACTTGTAGTTATTATTATTCTTAGCAAATTACCACACAAATTCTTGGGTCTGGACGAACGTTTGGGTCAAGTTTCGTCAAATTCTAAGAACGTTCAAATTTTAGCTGTTTTGTACGGTTTTATTTAAATAAGTTTGTCTGCCTTTTATAAAAACCTGTAGTTATTATTATGCTTAGTAAATTTACAATACAAATTCATGGGTCTAGACCAACATTTGGGTCAAGTTTCGTCGAATTCTAAGAACGTTAAAAATTAAGCTTTGCACGATTTTATTAGAGCAACTTCGTTTCCCTTTTATACAAACTTTTAATTATTATCGCGCTTAAAAAATTTACTACACAAATTCTTGGGCCTAGACCAACGTTTTGGGTCAAGTTTCGTCGAATTCTGAGAACGTTCAAAATTTAGTTGTTTTGTACGGTTTTATTAAAGCAAGTTTGTTCTCCTTTTATAAAAACTTGTAGTTATTATTACGCTTAGCAAATTTACCACAAAAATTCTTGGGTCTAAACCTACGTTTGGGCCAAGTTTCGTCGAATTCTGGTACCGTTCAAAATTTAGCTGTTTCTTGAACGGTTTTATTAGAGCAAGTTTGTTTCTCTTTTATACAAAATCGTAGTTATTATTAAACTTAGCAAATTTACCACACAAATTCTATGGTCTAGACCAATTTTTGGGTCAAATTTTATCGAATTCTGGTAACGTTCAAAATGTAACTGTTTTGCACGGTTTTATTATAACTAGTTTGTTTCCCTTTTATACAAACTTGTAGTTGTTATTACGCTTAGCAAATTTACCACACAAACTGTTGGGTCTAGACCAACGTTTGGGTCAAGTTTCGTTGAATTCTGACAATTTTCAAAATTTAGCTGTTTTGCACGGTTTTATTAGAGCAAGATTGTTAACCTTTTATACAAACTTGTAGTTATTATTAAAGCTTAGCAAATTACCACACAAATCCTTAGGCCTAAACCAACGTTTGGGTCAAGTTTCGTCGAATTCTAAAAACGTTTAAAGTTTAGCTGTTTTGTACGGTTTTATTAAAGTAAGTTTGTTTGCCTTTTATAAAAACTTGTAGTTATTATTATGCTTAGCAAATTTACAACACAAATTCATGGGTCTAGACCAACGTTTGGGTCAAGTTTCGTCGAATTCTGAGAACGTTCAAAATTTAGCTTTGCACAATTTTATTATAGCAACTTTGTTTCCCTTTTATACAAACTTTTAGTTATTATTACGCTTAGCAAATTTACCACAGAAATGCTTGGGTTCAGACAAACGTTTGGGTCAAGTTTCATCGAATTCTGGGAACGTTCAAAATTTAGTTGTTTTGCACGGTTTTATTAGTGCAAGTTTGTTTCCCTTTTATAAAAACTTGTAGTTATTATTATTCTTAGCAAATTACCACACAAATTCTTGGGTCTGGATGAACGTTTGGGTCAAGTTTCGTCAAATTCTAAGAACGTTCAAATTTTAGTTGTTTTGTACGGTTTTATTTAAGTAAGTTTGTCTGCCTTTTATAAAAACCTGTAGTTATTATTATGCTTAGTAAATTTACAATACAAATTCATGGGTCTAGACCAACGTTTGGGTCAAGTTTCGTCGAATTCTGAGAACGTTCAAAATTAAGCTTTGCACGATTTTATTAGAGCAACTTCGTTTCCCTTTTATACAAACTTTTAATTATTATCACGCTTAAAAAATTTGCTACACAAATTCTTGGGCCTAGACCAACGTTTTGGGTCATGTTTCGTCGAATTTTGAGAACGTTCAAAATTTAGCTGTTTTGTACGGTTTTATTAAAGCAAGTTTGTTCTTCTTTTATAAAAACTTGTAGTTATTATTACGCTTAGCAAATTTACCACACAAATTCTTGGGTCTAAACCTACGTTTGGGCCAAGTTTCGTCGAATTCTGGTACCGTTCAAAATTTAGCTGTTTCTTGAACGGTTTTGTTAGAGCAAGTTTGTTTCTCTTTTATACAAAATCGTAGTTATTATTAAATTTAGCAAATTTACCACACAAGTTCTATGGTCTAGACCAATTTTTGGGTCTAATTTCATCGAATTCTGGTAACGTTCAAAATGTAACTGTTTTGCACGATTTTATTATAACTAGTTTGTTTCCCTTTTATACAAACTTGTAGTTGTTATTACGCTTAGCAAATTTACCACACAAACTGTTGAGTCTAGACCAACGTTTGGGTCAAGTTTCGTTGAATTCTGACAATTTTCAAAATTTAGCTGTTTTGCACGGTTTTATTAGAGCAAGATTGTTAACCTTTTATACAAACTTGTAGTTATTATTAAAGCTTAGCAAATTACCACACAAATCCTTAGGCCTAAACCAACGTTTGGGTCAAGTTTCGTCGAATTCTAAAAACGTTTAAAGTTTAGCTGTTTTGTACGGTTTTATTAAAGTAAGTTTGTTTGCCTTTTATAAAAACTTGTAGTTATTATTATGCTTAGCAAATTTACAACACAAATTCATGGGTCTAGACCAACGTTTGGATCAAGTTTCGTCGAATTCTGAGAACGTTCAAAATTTAGCTTTGCACAATTTTATTATAGCAACTTTGTTTCCCTTTTATACAAACTTTTAATTATTATTACGCTTAGCAAATTTACCACAGAAATACTTGGGTTCACACAAACGTTTGGGTCAAGTTTCATCGAATTCTGGGTACGTTCAAAATTTAGTTGTTTTGCACGGTTTTATTAGTGCAAGTTTGTTTCCCTTTTATAAAAACTTGTAGTTATTATTATTCTTAGCAAATTACCACACAAATTCTTGGGTCTGGATGAACGTTTGGGTCAAGTTTCGTCAAATTCTAAGAACGTTCAAATTTTAGTTGTTTTGTACGGTTTTATTTAAGTAAGTTTGTCTGCCTTTTATAAAAACCTGTAGTTATTATTATGCTTAGTAAATTTACAATACAAATTCATGGGTCTAGACCAACGTTTGGGTCAAGTTTCGTCGAATTCTGAGAACGTTCAAAATTAAGCTTTGCACGATTTTATTAGAGCAACTTCGTTTCCCTTTTATACAAACTTTTAATTATTATCACGCTTAAAAAATTTGCTACACAAATTCTTGGGCCTAGACCAACGTTTTGGGTCATGTTTCGTCGAATTTTGAGAACGTTCAAAATTTAGCTGTTTTGTACGGTTTTATTAAAGCAAGTTTGTTCTTCTTTTATAAAAACTTGTAGTTATTATTACGCTTAGCAAATTTACCACACAAATTCTTGGGTCTAAACCTACGTTTGGGCCAAGTTTCGTCGAATTCTGGTACCGTTCAAAATTTAGCTGTTTCTTGAACGGTTTTGTTAGAGCAAGTTTGTTTCTCTTTTATACAAAATCGTAGTTATTATTAAATTTAGTAAATTTACCACACAAATTCTATGGTCTAGACCAATTTTTGGGTCAAATTTCATCGAATTCTGGTAACGTTCAAAATGTAACTGTTTTGCACGGTTTTATTATAACTAGTTTGTTTCCCTTTTATACAAACTTGTAGTTGTTATTACGCTTAGCAAATTTACCACACAAACTGTTGGGTCTAGACCAACGTTTGGGTCAAGTTTCGTTGAATTCTGACAATTTTCAAAATTTTGCTGTTTTGCACGGTTTATGAGAGCAAGATTGTTTCCCTTTTATACAAACTTATAGTTATTATTAAAGCTTAGCAAATTACCACACAAATTCTTAGGTCTAAACCAACGTTTGGGTCAAGTTTCGTCGAATTCTAAGAACGTTTAAAGTTTAGCTGTTTTGAACGGTTTTATTAAAGTAAGTTTGTTTGCCTTTTATAAAAACTTGTAGTTATTATTATGCTTAGCAAATTTACAACCCAAATTCATGGGTCTAGACCAACGTTTGGGTCAAGTTTCGTCGAATTCTGAGAATGTTCAAAATTTAGCTTTGCACAATTTTATTATTGCAACTTTGTTTTCCTTTTATACAAACTTTTAGTTATTATTACGCTTAGCAAATTTACCACAGAAATGCTTGGGTTCAGACAAACGTTTGGGTCAAGTTTCATCGAATTCTGAGAACGTTCAAAATTTAGTTGTTTTGCACGGTTTTATTAGTGCAAGTTTGTTTCCCTTTTATAAAAACTTGTAGTTATTATTATTCTTAGCAAATTACCACACAAATTCTTGGGTCTGGACGAACGTTTGGGTCAAGTTTCGTCAAATTCTAAGAACGTTCAAATTTTAGCTGTTTTGTACGGTTTTATTTAAATAAGTTTGTCTGCCTTTTATAAAAACCTGTAGTTATTATTATGCTTAGTAAATTTACAATACAAATTCATGGGTCTAGACCAACATTTGGGTCAAGTTTCGTCGAATTCTAAGAACGTTAAAAATTAAGCTTTGCACGATTTTATTAGAGCAACTTCGTTTCCCTTTTATACAAACTTTTAATTATTATCACGCTTAAAAAATTTACTACACAAATTCTTGGGCCTAGACCAACGTTTTGGGTCAAGTTTCGTCGAATTCTGAGAACGTTCAAAATTTAGTTGTTTTGTACGGTTTTATTAAAGCAAGTTTGTTCTCCTTTTATAAAAACTTGTAGTTATTATTACGCTTAGCAAATTTACCACAAAAATTCTTGGGTCTAAACCTACGTTTGGGCCAAGTTTCGTCGAATTCTGGTACCGTTCAAAATTTAGCTGTTTCTTGAACGGTTTTATTAGAGCAAGTTTGTTTCTCTTTTATACAAAATCGTAGTTATTATTAAACTTAGCAAATTTACCACACAAATTCTATGGTCTAGACCAATTTTTGGGTCAAATTTTATCGAATTCTGGTAACGTTCAAAATGTAACTGTTTTGCACGGTTTTATTATAACTAGTTTGTTTCCCTTTTATACAAACTTGTAGTTGTTATTACGCTTAGCAAATTTACCACACAAACTGTTGGGTCTAGACCAACGTTTGGGTCAAGTTTCGTTGAATTCTGACAATTTTCAAAATTTAGCTGTTTTGCACGGTTTTATTAGAGCAAGATTATTAACCTTTTATACAAACTTGTAGTTATTATTAAAGCTTAGCAAATTACCACACAAATCCTTAGGCCTAAACCAACGTTTGGGTCAAGTTTCGTCGAATTCTAAAAACGTTTAAAGTTTAGCTGTTTTGTACGGTTTTATTAAAGTAAGTTTGTTTGCCTTTTATAAAAACTTGTAGTTATTATTATGCTTAGCAAATTTACAACACAAATTCATGGGTCTAGACCAACGTTTGGGTCAAGTTTCGTCGAATTCTGAGAACGTTCAAAATTTAGCTTTGCACAATTTTATTATAGCAACTTTGTTTCCCTTTTATACAAACTTTTAGTTATTATTACGCTTAGCAAATTTACCACAGAAATGCTTGGGTTCAGACAAACGTTTGGGTCAAGTTTCATCGAATTCTGGGAACGTTCAAAATTTAGTTGTTTTGCACGGTTTTATTAGTGCAAGTTTGTTTCCCTTTTATAAAAACTTGTAGTTATTATTATTCTTAGCAAATTACCACACAAAGTCTTGGGTCTGGATGAACGTTTGGGTCAAGTTTCGTCAAATTCTAAGAACGTTCAAATTTTAGCTGTTTTGTACGGTTTTATTTAAATAAGTTTGTCTGCCTTTTATAAAAACCTGTAGTTATTATTATGCTTAGTAAATTTACAATACAAATTCATGGGTCTAGACCAACATTTGGGTCAAGTTTCGTCGAATTCTGAGAACGTTAAAAATTAAGCTTTGCACGATTTTATTGGGCCTAGACCAACGTTTTGGGTCAAGTTTCGTCGAATTCTGAGAACGTTCAAAATTTAGTTGTTTTGTACGGTTTTATTAAAGCAAGTTTGTTCTCCTTTTATAAAAACTTGTAGTTATTATTACGCTTAGCAAATTTACCACAAAAATTCTTGGGTCTAAACCTACGTTTGGGCCAAGTTTCGTCGAATTCTGGTACCGTTCAAAATTTAGCTGTTTCTTGAACGGTTTTATTAGAGCAAGTTTGTTTCTCTTTTATACAAAATCGTAGTTATTATTAAACTTAGCAAATTTACCACACAAATTCTATGGTCTAGACCAATTTTTGGGTCAAATTTTATCGAATTCTGGTAACGTTCAAAATGTAACTGTTTTGCACGGTTTTATTATAACTAGTTTGTTTCCCTTTTATACAAACTTGTAGTTGTTATTACGCTTAGCAAATTTACCACACAAACTGTTGGGTCTAGACCAACGTTTGGGTCAAGTTTCGTTGAATTCTGACAATTTTCAAAATTTAGCTGTTTTGCACGGTTTTATTAGAGCAAGATTGTTAACCTTTTATACAAACTTGTAGTTATTATTAAAGCTTAGCAAATTACCACACAAATCCTTAGGCCTAAACCAACGTTTGGGTCAAGTTTCGTCGAATTCTAAAAACGTTTAAAGTTTAGCTGTTTTGTACGGTTTTATTAAAGTAAGTTTGTTTGCCTTTTATAAAAACTTGTAGTTATTATTATGCTTAGCAAATTTACAACACAAATTCATGGGTCTAGACCAACGTTTGGGTCAAGTTTCGTCGAATTCTGAGAACGTTCAAAATTTAGCTTTGCACAATTTTATTATAGCAACTTTGTTTCCCTTTTATACAAACTTTTAGTTATTATTACGCTTAGCAAATTTACCACAGAAATGCATGGGTTCAGACAAACGTTTGGGTCAAGTTTCATCGAATTCTGGGTACGTTCAAAATTTAGTTGTTTTGCACGGTTTTATTAGTGCAAGTTTGTTTCCCTTTTATAAAAACTTGTAGTTATTATTATTCTTAGCAAATTACCACACAAATTCTTGGGTCTGGATGAACGTTTGGGTCAAGTTTCGTCAAATTCTAAGAACGTTCAAATTTTAGTTGTTTTGTACGGTTTTATTTAAGTAAGTTTGTCTGCCTTTTATAAAAACCTGTAGTTATTATTATGCTTAGTAAATTTACAATACAAATTCATGGGTCTAGACCAACGTTTGGGTCAAGTTTCGTCGAATTCTGAGAACGTTCAAAATTAAGCTTTGCACGATTTTATTAGAGCAACTTCGTTTCCCTTTTATACAAACTTTTAATTATTATCACGCTTAAAAAATTTGCTACACAAATTCTTGGGCCTAGACCAACGTTTTGGGTCATGTTTCGTCGAATTTTGAGAACGTTCAAAATTTAGCTGTTTTGTACGGTTTTATTAAAGCAAGTTTGTTCTTCTTTTATAAAAACTTGTAGTTATTATTACGCTTAGCAAATTTACCACACAAATTCTTGGGTCTAAACCTACGTTTGGGCCAAGTTTCGTCGAATTCTGGTAACGTTCAACATTTAGCTGTTTCTTGAACGGTTTTATTAGAGCAAGTTTATTTCCCTTTTATACAAAATCGTAGTTATTATTAAATTTTAGCAAATTTACCACACAAGTTCTATGGTCTAGACCAATTTTTGGGTCTAATTTCATCGAATTCTGGTAACGTTCAAAATGTAACTGTTTTGCACGGTTTTATTATAACTAGTTTGTTTCCCTTTTATACAAACTTGTAGTTGTTATTACGCTTAGCAAATTTACCACACAAACTGTTGAGTCTAGACCAACGTTTGGGTCAAGTTTCGTTGAATTCTGACAATTTTCAAAATTTAGCTGTTTTGCACGGTTTTATTAGAGCAAGATTGTTAACCTTTTATACAAACTTGTAGTTATTATTAAAGCTTAGCAAATTACCACACAAATCCTTAGGCCTAAACCAACGTTTGGGTCAAGTTTCGTCGAATTCTAAAAACGTTTAAAGTTTAGCTGTTTTGTACGGTTTTATTAAAGTAAGTTTGTTTGCCTTTTATAAAAACTTGTAGTTATTATTATGCTTAACAAATTTACAACACAAATTCATGGGTCTAGACCAACGTTTGGGTCAAGTTTCGTCGAATTCTGAGAACGTTCAAAATTTAGCTTTGCACAATTTTATTATAGCAACTTTGTTTCCCTTTTATACAAACTTTTAGTTATTATTACGCTTAGCAAATTTACCACAGAAATGCATGGGTTCAGACAAACGTTTGGGTCAAGTTTCATCGAATTCTGGGTACGTTCAAAATTTAGTTGTTTTGCACGGTTTTATTAGTGCAAGTTTGTTTCCCTTTTATAAAAACTTGTAGTTATTATTATTCTTAGCAAATTACCACACAAATTCTTGGGTCTGGATGAACGTTTGGGTCAAGTTTCGTCAAATTCTAAGAACGTTCAAATTTTAGTTGTTTTGTACGGTTTTATTTAAGTAAGTTTGTCTGCCTTTTATAAAAACCTGTAGTTATTATTATGCTTAGTAAATTTACAATACAAATTCATGGGTCTAGACCAACGTTTGGGTCAAGTTTCGTCGAATTCTGAGAACGTTCAAAATTAAGCTTTGCACGATTTTATTAGAGCAACTTCGTTTCCCTTTTATACAAACTTTTAATTATTATCACGTTTAAAAAATTTGCTACACAAATTCTTGGGCCTAGACCAACGTTTTGGGTCATGTTTCGTCGAATTTTGAGAACGTTCAAAATTTAGCTGTTTTGTACGGTTTTATTAAAGCAAGTTTGTTCTTCTTTTATAAAAACTTGTAGTTATTATTACGCTTAGCAAATTTACCACACAAATTCTTGGGTCTAAACCTACGTTTGGGCCAAGTTTCGTCGAATTCTGGTACCGTTCAAAATTTAGCTGTTTCTTGAACGGTTTTGTTAGAGCAAGTTTGTTTCTCTTTTATACAAAATCGTAGTTATTATTAAATTTAGTAAATTTACCACACAAATTCTATGGTCTAGACCAATTTTTGGGTCAAATTTCATCGAATTCTGGTAACGTTCAAAATGTAACTGTTTTGCACGGTTTTATTATAACTAGTTTGTTTCCCTTTTATACAAACTTGTAGTTGTTATTACGCTTAGCAAATTTACCACACAAACTGTTGGGTCTAGACCAACGTTTGGGTCAAGTTTCGTTGAATTCTGACAATTTTCAAAATTTTGCTGTTTTGCACGGTTTATGAGAGCAAGATTGTTTCCCTTTTATACAAACTTATAGTTATTATTAAAGCTTAGAAAATTACCACACAAATTCTTAGGTCTAAACCAACGTTTGGGTCAAGTTTCGTCGAATTCTGAGAATGTTCAAAATTTAGCTTTGCACAATTTTATTATTGCAACTTTGTTTTCCTTTTATACAAACTTTTAGTTATTATTACGCTTAGCAAATTTACCACAGAAATGCTTGGGTTCAGACAAACGTTTGGGTCAAGTTTCATCGAATTCTGAGAACGTTCAAAATTTAGTTGTTTTGCACGGTTTTATTAGTGCAAGTTTGTTTCCCTTTTATAAAAACTTGTAGTTATTATTATTCTTAGCAAATTACCACACAAATTCTTGGGTCTGGACGAACGTTTGGGTCAAGTTTCGTCAAATTCTAAGAACGTTCAAATTTTAGCTGTTTTGTACGGTTTTATTTAAATAAGTTTGTCTGCCTTTTATAAAAACCTGTAGTTATTATTATGCTTAGTAAATTTACAATACAAATTCATGGGTCTAGACCAACATTTGGGTCAAGTTTCGTCGAATTCTAAGAACGTTAAAAATTAAGCTTTGCACGATTTTATTAGAGCAACTTCGTTTCCCTTTTATACAAACTTTTAATTATTATCACGCTTAAAAAATTTACTACACAAATTCTTGGGCCTAGACCAACGTTTTGGGTCAAGTTTCGTCGAATTCTGAGAACGTTCAAAATTTAGTTGTTTTGTACGGTTTTATTAAAGCAAGTTTGTTCTCCTTTTATAAAAACTTGTAGTTATTATTACGCTTAGCAAATTTACCACAAAAATTCTTGGGTCTAAACCTACGTTTGGGCCAAGTTTCGTCGAATTCTGGTACCGTTCAAAATTTAGCTGTTTCTTGAACGGTTTTATTAGAGCAAGTTTGTTTCTCTTTTATACAAAATCGTAGTTATTATTAAACTTAGCAAATTTACCACACAAATTCTATGGTCTAGACCAATTTTTGGGTCAAATTTTATCGAATTCTGGTAACGTTCAAAATGTAACTGTTTTGCACGGTTTTATTATAACTAGTTTGTTTCCCTTTTATACAAACTTGTAGTTGTTATTACGCTTAGCAAATTTACCACACAAACTGTTGGGTCTAGACCAACGTTTGGGTCAAGTTTCGTTGAATTCTGACAATTTTCAAAATTTAGCTGTTTTGCACGGTTTTATTAGAGCAAGATTGTTAACCTTTTATACAAACTTGTAGTTATTATTAAAGCTTAGCAAATTACCACACAAATCCTTAGGCCTAAACCAACGTTTGGGTCAAGTTTCGTCGAATTCTAAAAACGTTTAAAGTTTAGCTGTTTTGTACGGTTTTATTAAAGTAAGTTTGTTTGCCTTTTATAAAAACTTGTAGTTATTATTATGCTTAGCAAATTTACAACACAAATTCATGGGTCTAGACCAACGTTTGGGTCAAGTTTCGTCGAATTCTGAGAACGTTCAAAATTTAGCTTTGCACAATTTTATTATAGCAACTTTGTTTCCCTTTTATACAAACTTTTAGTTATTATTACGCTTAGCAAATTTACCACAGAAATGCTTGGGTTCAGACAAACGTTTGGGTCAAGTTTCATCGAATTCTGGGAACGTTCAAAATTTATTTGTTTTGCACGGTTTTATTAGTGCAAGTTTGTTTCCCTTTTATAAAAACTTGTAGTTATTATTATTCTTAGCAAATTACCACACAAATTCTTGGGTCTGGATGAACGTTTGGGTCAAGTTTCGTCAAATTCTAAGAACGTTCAAATTTTAGTTGTTTTGTACGGTTTTATTTAAGTAAGTTTGTCTGCCTTTTATAAAAACCTGTAGTTATTATTATGCTTAGTAAATTTACAATACAAATTCATGGGTCTAGACCAACGTTTGGGTCAAGTTTCGTCGAATTCTGAGAACGTTCAAAATTAAGCTTTGCACGATTTTATTAGAGCAACTTCGTTTCCCTTTTATACAAACTTTTAATTATTATCACGCTTAAAAAATTTGCTACACAAATTCTTGGGCCTAGACCAACGTTTTGGGTCATGTTTCGTCGAATTTTGAGAACGTTCAAAATTTAGCTGTTTTGTACGGTTTTATTAAAGCAAGTTTGTTCTTCTTTTATAAAAACTTGTAGTTATTATTACGCTTAGCAAATTTACCACACAAATTCTTGGGTCTAAACCTACGTTTGGGCCAAGTTTCGTCGAATTCTGGTAACGTTCAACATTTAGCTGTTTCTTGAACGGTTTTATTAGAGCAAGTTTATTTCCCTTTTATACAAAATCGTAGTTATTATTAAATTTAGCAAATTTACCACACAAGTTCTATGGTCTAGACCAATTTTTGGGTCTAATTTCATCGAATTCTGGTAACGTTCAAAATGTAACTGTTTTGCACGGTTTTATTATAACTAGTTTGTTTCCCTTTTATACAAACTTGTAGTTGTTATTACGCTTAGCAAATTTACCACACAAACTGTTGAGTCTAGACCAACGTTTGGGTCAAGTTTCGTTGAATTCTGACAATTTTCAAAATTTAGCTGTTTTGCACGGTTTTATTAGAGCAAGATTGTTAACCTTTTATACAAACTTGTAGTTATTATTAAAGCTTAGCAAATTACCACACAAATCCTTAGGCCTAAACCAACGTTTGGGTCAAGTTTCGTCGAATTCTAAAAACGTTTAAAGTTTAGCTGTTTTGTACGGTTTTATTAAAGTAAGTTTGTTTGCCTTTTATAAAAACTTGTAGTTATTATTATGCTTAGCAAATTTACAACACAAATTCATGGGTCTAGACCAACGTTTGGGTCAAGTTTCGTCGAATTCTGAGAACGTTCAAAATTTAGCTTTGCACAATTTTATTATAGCAACTTTGTTTCCCTTTTATACAAACTTTTAGTTATTATTACGCTTAGCAAATTTACCACAGAAATGCATGGGTTCAGACAAACGTTTGGGTCAAGTTTCATCGAATTCTGGGTACGTTCAAAATTTAGTTGTTTTGCACGGTTTTATTAGTGCAAGTTTGTTTCCCTTTTATAAAAACTTGTAGTTATTATTATTCTTAGCAAATTACCACACAAATTCTTGGGTCTGGATGAACGTTTGGGTCAAGTTTCGTCAAATTCTAAGAACGTTCAAATTTTAGTTGTTTTGTACGGTTTTATTTAAGTAAGTTTGTCTGCCTTTTATAAAAACCTGTAGTTATTATTATGCTTAGTAAATTTACAATACAAATTCATGGGTCTAGACCAACGTTTGGGTCAAGTTTCGTCGAATTCTGAGAACGTTCAAAATTAAGCTTTGCACGATTTTATTAGAGCAACTTCGTTTCCCTTTTATACAAACTTTTAATTATTATCACGCTTAAAAAATTTGCTACACAAATTCTTGGGCCTAGACCAACGTTTTGGGTCATGTTTCGTCGAATTTTGAGAACGTTCAAAATTTAGCTGTTTTGTACGGTTTTATTAAAGCAAGTTTGTTCTTCTTTTATAAAAACTTGTAGTTATTATTACGCTTAGCAAATTTACCACACAAATTCTTGGGTCTAAACCTACGTTTGGGCCAAGTTTCGTCGAATTCTGGTACCGTTCAAAATTTAGCTGTTTCTTGAACGGTTTTGTTAGAGCAAGTTTGTTTCTCTTTTATACAAAATCGTAGTTATTATTAAATTTAGTAAATTTACCACACAAATTCTATGGTCTAGACCAATTTTTGGGTCAAATTTCATCGAATTCTGGTAACGTTCAAAATGTAACTGTTTTGCACGGTTTTATTATAACTAGTTTGTTTCCCTTTTATACAAACTTGTAGTTGTTATTACGCTTAGCAAATTTACCACACAAACTGTTGGGTCTAGACCAACGTTTGGGTCAAGTTTCGTTGAATTCTGACAATTTTCAAAATTTTGCTGTTTTGCACGGTTTATGAGAGCAAGATTGTTTCCCTTTTATACAAACTTATAGTTATTATTAAAGCTTAGCAAATTACCACACAAATTCTTAGGTCTAAACCAACGTTTGGGTCAAGTTTCGTCGAATTCTAAGAACGTTTAAAGTTTAGCTGTTTTGAACGGTTTTATTAAAGTAAGTTTGTTTGCCTTTTATAAAAACTTGTAGTTATTATTATGCTTAGCAAATTTACAACCCAAATTCATGGGTCTAGACCAACGTTTGGGTCAAGTTTCGTCGAATTCTGAGAAAACGTTCAAAATTTAGCTTTGCACAATTTTATTATTGCAACTTTGTTTCCCTTTTATACAAACTTTTAATTATTATTACGCTTAGCAAATTTACCACAGAAATGCTTGGGTTCAGACAAACGTTTGGGTCAAGTTTTATCGAATTCTGAGAACGTTCAAAATTTAGTTTTTTTGCACGGTTTTATTAGTGCAAGTTTGTTTCCCTTTTATAAAAACTTGTAGTTATTATTATTCTTAGCATATTACCACACAAATTCTTGGGTCTGGACGAACGTTTGGGTCAAGTTTCGTCAAATTCTAAGAACGTTCAAATTCTAGTTGTTTTGTACGGTTTTATTTAAGTAAGTTGTCTGCCTTTTATAAAACCTGTAGTTATTATTATGCTTAGTAAATTTACAATACAAATTCATGGGTCTAGATCAACGTTTGGGTCAAGTTTCGTCGAATTCTGAGAACGTTCAAAATTAAGCTTTGCACGATTTTATTAGAGCAACTTCGTTTCCCTTTTATACAAACTTTTAATTATTGTCACGCTTAAAAAATTTACTACACAA
Organism: Sesamum indicum; assembly: GCF_026168435.1. Taxonomy (NCBI): domain Eukaryota; kingdom Viridiplantae; phylum Streptophyta; class Magnoliopsida; order Lamiales; family Pedaliaceae; genus Sesamum; species Sesamum indicum. Next base: position 10,746,632 of record NC_142658.1, on the reverse strand, counting down.
ATTCTTGGGCCTAGACCAACGTTTTGGGTCAAGTTTTGTCGAATTCTGAGAACGTTCAAAATTTAGCTGTTTTGTACGGTTTTATTAAAGCAAGGTTGTTCTCCTTTTATAAAAACTTGTAGTTATTATTACGCTTAGCAAATTTACCACACAAATTCTTGGGTCTAAACCTACGTTTGGGCCAAGTTTCGTCGAATTCTGGTACCGTTCAAAATTTAGCTGTTTCTTGAACGGTTTTGTTAGAGCAAGTTTGTTTCTCTTTTATACAAAATCGTAGTTATTATTAAATTTAGTAAATTTACCACACAAATTCTATGGTCTAGACCAATTTTTGGGTCAAATTTCATCGAATTCTGGTAACGTTCAAAATGTAACTGTTTTGCACGGTTTTATTATAACTAGTTTGTTTCCCTTTTATACAAACTTGTAGTTGTTATTACGCTTAGCAAATTTACCACACAAACTGTTGGGTCTAGACCAACGTTTGGGTCAAGTTTCGTTGAATTCTGATAATTTTCAAAATTTTGCTGTTTTGCACGGTTTATGAGAGCAAGATTGTTTCCCTTTTATACAAACTTATTGTTATTATTAAAGCTTAGCAAATTACCACACAAATTCTTAGGTCTAAACCAACGTTTGGGTCAAGTTTCGTCGAATTCTAAGAACGTTTAAAGTTTAGCTGTTTTGAACGGTTTTATTAAAGTAAGTTTGTTTGCCTTTTATAAAAACTTGTAGTTATTATTATGCTTAGCAAATTTACAACACAAATTCATGGGTCTAGACCAACGTTTGGGTCAAGTTTCGTCGAATTCTGAGAACGTTCAAAATTTAGCTTTGCACAATTTTATTATAGCAACTTTGTTTCCCTTTTATACAAACTTTTAGTTATTATTACGCTTAGCAAATTTACCACAGAAATGCATGGGTTCAGACAAACGTTTGGGTCAAGTTTCATCGAATTCTGGGTACGTTCAAAATTTAGTTGTTTTGCACGGTTTTATTAGTGCAAGTTTGTTTCCCTTTTATAAAAACTTGTAGTTATTATTATTCTTAGCAAATTACCACACAAATTCTTGGGTCTGGATGAACGTTTGGGTCAAGTTTCGTCAAATTCTAAGAACGTTCAAATTTTAGTTGTTTTGTACGGTTTTATTTAAGTAAGTTTGTCTGCCTTTTATAAAAACCTGTAGTTATTATTATGCTTAGTAAATTTACAATACAAATTCATGGGTCTAGACCAACGTTTGGGTCAAGTTTCGTCGAATTCTGAGAACGTTCAAAATTAAGCTTTGCACGATTTTATTAGAGCAACTTCGTTTCCCTTTTATACAAACTTTTAATTATTATCACGCTTAAAAAATTTGCTACACAAATTCTTGGGCCTAGACCAACGTTTTGGGTCATGTTTCGTCGAATTTTGAGAACGTTCAAAATTTAGCTGTTTTGTACGGTTTTATTAAAGCAAGTTTGTTCTTCTTTTATAAAAACTTGTAGTTATTATTACGCTTAGCAAATTTACCACACAAATTCTTGGGTCTAAACCTACGTTTGGGCCAAGTTTCGTCGAATTCTGGTACCGTTCAAAATTTAGCTGTTTCTTGAACGGTTTTGTTAGAGCAAGTTTGTTTCTCTTTTATACAAAATCGTAGTTATTATTAAATTTAGTAAATTTACCACACAAATTCTATGGTCTAGACCAATTTTTGGGTCAAATTTCATCGAATTCTGGTAACGTTCAAAATGTAACTGTTTTGCACGGTTTTATTATAACTAGTTTGTTTCCCTTTTATACAAACTTGTAGTTGTTATTACGCTTAGCAAATTTACCACACAAACTGTTGGGTCTAGACCAACGTTTGGGTCAAGTTTCGTTGAATTCTGACAATTTTCAAAATTTTGCTGTTTTGCACGGTTTATGAGAGCAAGATTGTTTCCCTTTTATACAAACTTATAGTTATTATTAAAGCTTAGCAAATTACCACACAAATTCTTAGGTCTAAACCAACGTTTGGGTCAAGTTTCGTCGAATTCTAAGAACGTTTAAAGTTTAGCTGTTTTGAACGGTTTTATTAAAGTAAGTTTGTTTGCCTTTTATAAAAACTTGTAGTTATTATTATGCTTAGCAAATTTACAACCCAAATTCATGGGTCTAGACCAACGTTTGGGTCAAGTTTCGTCGAATTCTGAGAAAACGTTCAAAATTTAGCTTTGCACAATTTTATTATTGCAACTTTGTTTCCCTTTTATACAAACTTTTAATTATTATTACGCTTAGCAAATTTACCACAGAAATGCTTGGGTTCAGACAAACGTTTGGGTCAAGTTTTATCGAATTCTGAGAACGTTCAAAATTTAGTTTTTTTGCACGGTTTTATTAGTGCAAGTTTGTTTCCCTTTTATAAAAACTTGTAGTTATTATTATTCTTAGCATATTACCACACAAATTCTTGGGTCTGGACGAACGTTTGGGTCAAGTTTCGTCAAATTCTAAGAACGTTCAAATTCTAGTTGTTTTGTACGGTTTTATTTAAGTAAGTTGTCTGCCTTTTATAAAACCTGTAGTTATTATTATGCTTAGTAAATTTACAATACAAATTCATGGGTCTAGATCAACGTTTGGGTCAAGTTTCGTCGAATTCTGAGAACGTTCAAAATTAAGCTTTGCACGATTTTATTAGAGCAACTTCGTTTCCCTTTTATACAAACTTTTAATTATTGTCACGCTTAAAAAATTTACTACACAAATTCTTGGGCCTAGACCAACGTTTTGGGTCAAGTTTTGTCGAATTCTGAGAACGTTCAAAATTTAGCTGTTTTGTACGGTTTTATTAAAGCAAGGTTGTTCTCCTTTTATAAAAACTTGTAGTTATTATTACGCTTAGCAAATTTACCACACAAATTCTTGGGTCTAAACCTACGTTTGGGCCAAGTTTCGTCGAATTCTGGTACCGTTCAAAATTTAGCTGTTTCTTGAACGGTTTTGTTAGAGCAAGTTTGTTTCTCTTTTATACAAAATCGTAGTTATTATTAAATTTAGTAAATTTACCACACAAATTCTATGGTCTAGACCAATTTTTGGGTCAAATTTCATCGAATTCTGGTAACGTTCAAAATGTAACTGTTTTGCACGGTTTTATTATAACTAGTTTGTTTCCCTTTTATACAAACTTGTAGTTGTTATTACGCTTAGCAAATTTACCACACAAACTGTTGGGTCTAGACCAACGTTTGGGTCAAGTTTCGTTGAATTCTGATAATTTTCAAAATTTTGCTGTTTTGCACGGTTTATGAGAGCAAGATTGTTTCCCTTTTATACAAACTTATTGTTATTATTAAAGCTTAGCAAATTACCACACAAATTCTTAGGTCTAAACCAACGTTTGGGTCAAGTTTCGTCGAATTCTAAGAACGTTTAAAGTTTAGCTGTTTTGAACGGTTTTATTAAAGTAAGTTTGTTTGCCTTTTATAAAAACTTGTAGTTATTATTATCCTTAGCAAATTTACAACCCAAATTCATGGGTCTAGACCAACGTTTGGGTCAAGTTTCGTCGAATTCTGAGAACGTTCAAAATTTAGCTTTGCACAATTTTATTATTGCAACTTTGTTTCCCTTTTATACAAACTTTTAATTATTATTACGCTTAGCAAATTTACCACAGAAATGCTTGGGTTCAGACAAACGTTTGGGTCAAGTTTTATCGAATTCTGAGAACGTTTAAAATTTAGTTTTTTTGCACGGTTTTATTAGTGCAAGTTTGTTTCCCTTTTATAAAAACTTGTAGTTATTATTATTCTTAGCATATTACCACACAAATTCTTGGGTCTGGACGAACGTTTGGGTCAAGTTTCGTCAAATTCTAAGAACGTTCAAATTCTAGTTGTTTTGTACGGTTTTATTTAAGTAAGTTGTCTGCCTTTTATAAAACTTGTAGTTATTATTATGCTTAGTAAATTTACAATACAAATTCATGGGTCTAGATCAACGTTTGGGTCAAGTTTCGTCGAATTCTGAGAACGTTCAAAATTAAGCTTTGCACGATTTTATTAGAGCAACTTCGTTTCCCTTTTATACAAACTTTTAATTATTGTCACGCTTAAAAAATTTACTACACAAATTCTTGGGCCTAGACCAACGTTTTGGGTCAAGTTTTGTCGAATTCTGAGAACGTTCAAAATTTAGCTGTTTTGTACGGTTTTATTAAAGCAAGGTTGTTCTCCTTTTATAAAAACTTGTAGTTATTATTACGCTAAGCAAATTTACCACACAAATTCTTGGGTCTAAACCTACGTTTGGGCCAAGTTTCGTCGAATTCTGGTACCGTTCAAAATTTAGTTGTTTTTTGAACGGTTTTATTAGAGCAAGTTTGTTTCTCTTTTATACAAAATCGTAGTTATTATTAAACTTAGCAAATTTACCACACAAATTCTATGGTCTAGACCAATTTTTGGGTCAAATTTCATCGAATTCTTGTAACGTTCAAAATGTAACTGTTTTGCACGATTTTATTATAACTAGTTTGTTTCCCTTTTATACAAACTTGTAGTTGTTATTACGCTTAACAAATTTACCACACAAACTGTTGGGTCTAGACCAACGTTTGGGTCAAGTTTCGTTGAATTCTGACAATTTTCAAAATTTAGCTGTTTTGCACGGTTTTATTAGAGCAAGATTGTTTCCCTTTTATACAAACTTGTAGTTATTATTAAAGCTTAGCAAATTACAATACAAATCCTTAGGTCTAAACCAACGTTTGGGTCAAGTTTCGTCGAATTCTAAAAACGTTTAAAGTTTAGCTGTTTTGTACGGTTTTATTAAAGTAAGTTTGTTTGCCTTTTATAAAAACTTATAGTTATTATTATGCTTAGCAAATTTACAACACAAATTCATGGGTCTAGACCAACGTTTGGGTCAAGTTTCGTCGAATTCTGAGAACGTTCAAAATTTAGCTTTGCACAATTTTATTATAGCAACTTTGTTTCCCTTTTATACAAACTTTCAGTTATTATTACGCTTAGAAAATTTACCACAGAAATGCTTGGGTTCAGACAAACGTTTGGGTCAAGTTTCATCGAATTCTGAGAACGTTCAAAATTTAGTTGTTTTGCACGGTTTTATTAGTGCAAGTTTGTTTCCCTTTTATAAAAACTTGTAGTTATTATTATTCTTAGCAAATTACCACACAAATTCTTGGGTCTAGACGAACGTTTGGGTCAAGTTTCGTCAAATTCTAAGAACGTTCAAATTTTAGCTGTTTTGTACGGTTTTATTTAAGTAAGTTTGTCTGCCTTTTATAAAACCTGTAGTTATTATTATGCTTAGTAAATTTACAATACAAATTCATTGGTCTAGACCAACGTTTGGGTCAAGTTTCGTCGAATTCTGAGAACGTTCAAAATTAAGCTTTGCACGATTTTATTAGAGCAACTTCGTTTCCCTTTTATACAAACTTTTAATTATTATCACGCTTAAAAAATTTACTACACAAATTCTTGGGCCTAGACCAACGTTTGGGTCAAGTTTCGTCGAATTCTGAGAACGTTCAAAATTTAGCTTTGCACAATTTTATTATAGCAACTTTGTTTCCCTTTTATACAAACTTTCAGTTATTATTACGCTTAGCAAATTTACCACAGAAATGCTTGGGTTCAGACAAACGTTTGGGTCAAGTTTCATCGAATTCTGAGAACGTTCAAAATTTAGTTGTTTTGCACGGTTTTATTAGTGCAAGTTTGTTTCCCTTTTATAAAAACTTGTAGTTATTATTATTCTTAGCAAATTACCACACAAATTCTTGGGTCTGGATGAACGTTTGGGTCAAGTTTCGTCAAATTCTAAGAACGTTCAAATTTTAGCTGTTTTGTACGGTTTTATTTAAGTAAGTTTGTCTGCCTTTTATAAAACCTGTAGTTATTATTATGCTTAGTAAATTTACAATACAAATTCATTGGTCTAGACCAACGTTTGGGTCAAGTTTCGTCGAATTCTGAGAACGTTCAAAATTAAGCTTTGCACGATTTTATTAGAGCAACTTCGTTTCCCTTTTATACAAACTTTTAATTATTATCACGCTTAAAAAATTTACTACACAAATTCTTGAGCCTAGACCAACGTTTTGGGTCAAGTCTCGTCGAATTCTGAGAACGTTCAAAATTTAGCTGTTTTGTACGGTTTTATTAAAGCAAGTTTGTTCTCCTTTTATAAAAACTTGTAGTTATTATTACGCTTAGTAAATTTACCACAAAAATTCTTGGGTCTAAACCTATGTTTGGGCCAAGTTTCGTCGAATTCTGGTACCGTTCAAAATTTAGCTGTTTCTTGAACGGTTTTATTAGAGCATGTTTGTTTCTCTTTTATACAAAATCGTAGTTATTATTAAACTTAGCAAATTTACCAGACAAATTCTATGGTCTAGACCAATTTTTGGGTCAAATTTCATCGAATTCTGGTAACATTCAAAATGTAAACTGTTTTGCACGGTTTTATTATAACTAGTTTGTTTCCCTTTTATACAAACTTGTAGTTGTTATTACGCTTAGCAAATTTACCACACAAACTGTTGGGTCTAGACCAACGTTTGGGTCAAGTTTCGTTGAATTCTGAGAATTATCAAAATTTAGCTGTTTTGAACGGTTTTATTAGAGCAAGATTGTTTCCCTTTTATACAAACTTGTAGTTATTATTAAAACTTAGCAAATTACCACACAAATTCTTAGGTCTAAACCAACGTTTGGGTCAAGTTTCGTCGAATTCTAAGAACGTTTAAAGTTTAGCTGTTTTGTACGGTTTTATTAAAGTAAGTTTGTTTGCCTTTTATAAAAACTTTTAGTTATTATTATGCTTAGCAAATTTACAACCCAAATTCATGGGTCTAGACCAACGTTTGGGTCAAGTTTCGTCGAATTCTGAGAACGTTCAAAATTTAGCTTTGCACAATTTTATTATTGCAACTTTGTTTCCCTTTTATACAAACTTTTAGTTATTATTACGTTTAGCAAATTTACCACAGAAATGCTTGGGTTCAGACAAACGTTTGGGTCAAGTTTTATCGAATTCTGAGAACGTTCAAAATTTAGTTGTTTTGCACGGTTTTATTAGTGCAAGTTTGTTTCCCTTTTATAAAAACTTGTAGTTATTATTATTCTTAGCAAATTACCACACAAATTCTTGGATCTGGACAAACGTTTGGGTCAAGTTTCGTCAAATTCTAAGAACGTTCAAATTTTAGCTGTTTTGTACGGTTTTATTTAAGTAAGTTTGTCTGCCTTTTATAAAAACTTGTAGTTATTATTATGCTTAGTAAATTTACAATACAAATTCATGGGTCTAGACCAACGTTTGGGTCAAGTTTCGTCGAATTCTGAGAACGTTCAAAATTAAGCTTTGCACGATTTTATTAGAGCAACTTCGTTTCCCTTTTATACAAACTTTTAATTATTATCACGCTTAAAAAATTTACTACACAAATTCTTGGGCCTAGACCAACGTTTTGGGTCAAGTTTCGTCGAATTCTGAGAACGTTCAAAATTTAGCTGTTTTGTACGGTTTTATTAAAGCAAGTTTGTTCTTCTTTTATAAAAACTTGTAGTTATTATTACGTTTAGCAAATTGACCACACAAATTCTTGGGTCTAAACCTACGTTTGGGCCAAGTTTCATCGAATTCTGGTACCGTTCAAAATTTAGCTGTTTCTTGAACGGTTTTATTAGAGCAAGTTTGTTTCTCTTGTATACAAAATCGTAGTTATTATTAAACTTAGCAAATTTACCACACAAATTCTATGGTCTAGACCAATTTTTGGGTCAAATTTCATCGAATTCTTGTAACGTTCAAAATGTAACTGTTTTGCACGGTTTTATTATAACTAGTTTGTTTCCTTTTTATACAAACTTGTAGTTGTTATTACGCTTAGCAAATTTACCACACAAACTGTTGGGTCTAGACCAACGTTTGGGTCAAGTTTCGTTGAATTCTGACAATTTTCAAAATTTTGCTGTTTTGCACGGTTTATGAGAGCAAGATTGTTTCCCTTTTATACAAACTTATAGTTACTATTAAAGCTTAGCAAATTACCACACAAATTCTTAGGTCTAAACCAACGTTTGGGTCAAGTTTCGTCGAATTCTAAGAACGTTTAAAGTTTAGCTGTTTTGAACGGTTTTATTAAAGTAAGTTTGTTTGCCTTTTATAAAAACTTGTAGTTATTATTATGCTTAGCAAATTTACAACCCAAATTCATGGGTCTAGACCAACGTTTGGGTCAAGTTTCGTCGAATTCTGAGAACGTTCAAAATTTAGCTTTGCACAATTTTATTATTGCAACTTTGTTTCCCTTTTATACAAACTTTTAATTATTATTACGCTTAGCAAATTTACCACAGAAATGCTTGGGTTCAGACAAACGTTTGGGTCAAGTTTTATCGAATTCTGAGAACGTTCAAAATTTAGTTTTTTTGCACGGTTTTATTAGTGCAAGTTTGTTTCCCTTTTATAAAAACTTGTAGTTATTATTATTCTTAGCATATTACCACACAAATTCTTGGGTCTGGACGAACGTTTGGGTCAAGTTTCGTCAAATTCTAAGAACGTTCAAATTCTAGTTGTTTTGTACGGTTTTATTTAAGTAAGTTGTCTGCGTTTTATAAAACCTGTAGTTATTATTATGCTTAGTAAATTTACAATACAAATTCATGGGTCTAGATCAACGTTTGGGTCAAGTTTCGTCGAATTCTGAGAACGTTCAAAATTAAGCTTTGCACGATTTTATTAGAGCAACTTCGTTTCCCTTTTATACAAACTTTTAATTATTGTCACGCTTAAAAAATTTACTACACAAATTCTTGGGCCTAGACCAACGTTTTGGGTCAAGTTTTGTCGAATTCTGAGAACGTTCAAAATTTAGCTGTTTTGTACGGTTTTATTAAAGCAAGGTTGTTCTCCTTTTATAAAAACTTGTAGTTATTATTACGCTAAGCAAATTTACCACACAAATTCTTGGGTCTAAACCTACGTTTGGGCCAAGTTTCGTCGAATTCTGGTACCGTTCAAAATTTAGTTGTTTTTTGAACGGTTTTATTAGAGCAAGTTTGTTTCTCTTTTATACAAAATCGTAGTTATTATTAAACTTAGCAAATTTACCACACAAATTCTATGGTCTAGACCAATTTTTGGGTCAAATTTCATCGAATTCTTGTAACGTTCAAAATGTAACTGTTTTGCACGATTTTATTATAACTAGTTTGTTTCCCTTTTATACAAACTTGTAGTTGTTATTACGCTTAACAAATTTACCACACAAACTGTTGGGTCTAGACCAATGTTTGGGTCAAGTTTCGTTGAATTCTGACAATTTTCAAAATTTAGCTGTTTTGCACGGTTTTATTAGAGCAAGATTGTTTCCCTTTTATACAAACTTGTAGTTATTATTAAAGCTTAGCAAATTACCACACAAATCCTTAGGTCTAAACCAACGTTTGGGTCAAGTTTCGTCGAATTCTAAAAACGTTTAAAGTTTAGCTGTTTTGTACGGTTTTATTAAAGTAAGTTTGTTTGCCTTTTATAAAAACTTATAGTTAATATTATGCTTAGCAAATTTACAACACAAATTCATGGGTCTAGACCAACGTTTGGGTCAAGTTTCGTCGAATTCTGAGAACGTTCAAAATTTAGCTTTGCACAATTTTATTATAGCAACTTTGTTTCCCTTTTATACAAACTTTCAGTTATTATTACGCTTAGAAAATTTACCACAGAAATGCTTGGGTTTAGACAAACGTTTGGGTCAAGTTTCATCGAATTCTGAGAACGTTCAAAATTTAGTTGTTTTGCACGGTTTTATTAGTGCAAGTTTGTTTCCCTTTTATAAAAACTTGTAGTTATTATTATTCTTAGCAAATTACCACACAAATTCTTGGGTCTAGACGAACGTTTGGGTCAAGTTTCGTCAAATTCTAAGAACGTTCAAATTTTAGCTGTTTTGTACGGTTTTATTTAAGTAAGTTTGTCTGCCTTTTATAAAACCTGTAGTTATTATTATGCTTAGTAAATTTACAATACAAATTCATTGGTCTAGACCAACGTTTGGGTCAAGTTTCGTCGAATTCTGAGAACGTTCAAAATTAAGCTTTGCACGATTTTATTAGAGCAACTTCGTTTCCCTTTTATACAAACTTTTAATTATTATCACGCTTAAAAAATTTACTACACAAATTCTTGGGCCTAGACCAACGTTTGGGTCAAGTTTCGTCGAATTCTGAGAACGTTCAAAATTTAGCTTTGCACAATTTTATTATAGCAACTTTGTTTCCCTTTTATACAAACTTTCAGTTATTATTACGCTTAGCAAATTTACCACAGAAATGCTTGGGTTCAGACAAACGTTTGGGTCAAGTTTCATCGAATTCTGAGAACGTTCAAAATTTAGTTGTTTTGCACGGTTTTATTAGTGCAAGTTTGTTTCCCTTTTATAAAAACTTGTAGTTATTATTATTCTTAGCAAATTACCACACAAATTCTTGGGTCTGGATGAACGTTTGGGTCAAGTTTCGTCAAATTCTAAGAACGTTCAAATTTTAGCTGTTTTGTACGGTTTTATTTAAGTAAGTTTGTCTGCCTTTTATAAAACCTGTAGTTATTATTATGCTTAGTAAATTTACAATACAAATTCATTGGTCTAGACCAACGTTTGGGTCAAGTTTCGTCGAATTCTGAGAACGTTCAAAATTAAGCTTTGCACGATTTTATTAGAGCAACTTCGTTTCCCTTTTATACAAACTTTTAATTATTATCACGCTTAAAAAATTTACTACACAAATTCTTGAGCCTAGACCAACGTTTTGGGTCAAGTCTCGTCGAATTCTGAGAACGTTCAAAATTTAGCTGTTTTGTACGGTTTTATTAAAGCAAGTTTGTTCTCCTTTTATAAAAACTTGTAGTTATTATTACGCTTAGTAAATTTACCACAAAAATTCTTGGGTCTAAACCTATGTTTGGGCCAAGTTTCGTCGAATTCTGGTACCGTTCAAAATTTAGCTGTTTCTTGAACGGTTTTATTAGAGCATGTTTGTTTCTCTTTTATACAAAATCGTAGTTATTATTAAACTTAGCAAATTTACTAGACAAATTCTATGGTCTAGACCAATTTTTGGGTCAAATTTCATCGAATTCTGGTAACATTCAAAATGTAAACTGTTTTGCACGGTTTTATTATAACTAGTTTGTTTCCCTTTTATACAAACTTGTAGTTGTTATTACGCTTAGCAAATTTACCACACAAACTGTTGGGTCTAGACCAACGTTTGGGTCAAGTTTCGTTGAATTCTGAGAATTATCAAAATTTAGCTGTTTTGAACGGTTTTATTAGAGCAAGATTGTTTCCCTTTTATACAAACTTGTAGTTATTATTAAAACTTAGCAAATTACCACACAAATTCTTAGGTCTAAACCAACGTTTGGGTCAAGTTTCGTCGAATTCTAAGAACGTTTAAAGTTTAGCTGTTTTGTACGGTTTTATTAAAGTAAGTTTGTTTGCCTTTTATAAAAACTTTTAGTTATTATTATGCTTAGCAAATTTACAACCCAAATTCATGGGTCTAGACCAACGTTTGGGTCAAGTTTCGTCGAATTCTGAGAACGTTCAAAATTTAGCTTTGCACAATTTTATTATTGCAACTTTGTTTCCCTTTTATACAAACTTTTAGTTATTATTACGTTTAGCAAATTTACCACAGAAATGCTTGGGTTCAGACAAACGTTTGGGTCAAGTTTTATCGAATTCTGAGAACGTTCAAAATTTAGTTGTTTTGCACGGTTTTATTAGTGCAAGTTTGTTTCCCTTTTATAAAAACTTGTAGTTATTATTATTCTTAGCAAATTACCACACAAATTCTTGGATCTGGACAAACGTTTGGGTCAAGTTTCGTCAAATTCTAAGAACGTTCAAATTTTAGCTGTTTTGTACGGTTTTATTTAAGTAAGTTTGTCTGCCTTTTATAAAAACTTGTAGTTATTATTATGCTTAGTAAATTTACAATACAAATTCATGGGTCTAGACCAACGTTTGGGTCAAGTTTCGTTGAATTCTGAGAACGTTCAAAATTAAGCTTTGCACGATTTTATTAGAGCAACTTCGTTTCCCTTTTATACAAACTTTTAATTATTATCACGCTTAAAAAATTTACTACACAAATTCTTGGGCCTAGACCAACGTTTTGGGTCAAGTTTCGTCGAATTCTGAGAACGTTCAAAATTTAGCTGTTTTGTACGGTTTTATTAAAGCAAGTTTGTTCTTCTTTTATAAAAACTTGTAGTTATTATTACGTTTAGCAAATTGACCACACAAATTCTTGGGTCTAAACCTACGTTTGGGCCAAGTTTCATCGAATTCTGGTACCGTTCAAAATTTAGCTGTTTCTTGAACGGTTTTATTAGAGCAAGTTTGTTTCTCTTGTATACAAAATCGTAGTTATTATTAAACTTAGCAAATTTACCACACAAATTCTATGGTCTAGACCAATTTTTGGGTCAAATTTCATCGAATTCTTGTAACGTTCAAAATGTAACTGTTTTGCACGGTTTTATTATAACTAGTTTGTTTCCCTTTTATACAAACTTTTAGTTGTTATTACGCTTAGGAAATTTACAATACAAACCGTTGGGTCTAGACCAACGTTTGGGTCAAGTTTCGTTGAATTCTGACAATTTTCAAAATTTAGCTGTTTTGCACGGTTTTATTAGAGCAAGATTGTTTCCCTTTTATACAAACTTGTAGTTATTATTAAAGCTTAGCAAATTACCACACAAATCCTTAGGTCTAAACCAACGTTTGGGTCAAGTTTCGTCGAATTCTAAAAACGTTTAAAGTTTAGCTGTTTTGTACGGTTTTATTAAAGTAAGTTTGTTTGCCTTTTATAAAAACTTGTAGTTATTATTATGCTTAGCAAATTTACAACACAAATTCATGGGTCTAGACCAACGTTTGGGTCAAGTTTCGTCGAATTCTGAGAACGTTCAAAATTTAGCTTTGCACAATTTTATTATAGCAACTTTGTTTCCCTTTTATACAAACTTTTAGTTATTATTATGCTTAGTAAATTTACCACGAAAATGCTTGGGTTCAGACAAACGTTTGGGTCAAGTTTCATCGAATTCTGAGAACGTTCAAAATTTAGTTGTTTTGCACGGTTTTATTAGTGCAAGTTTGTTTCCCTTTTATAAAAACTTGTAGTTATTATTATTCTTAGCAAATTACCACACAAATTCTTGGGTCTGGACGAACGTTTGGGTCAAGTTTCGTCAAATTCTAAGAACGTTCAAATTTTAGCTGTTTTGTACGGTTTTATTTAAGTAAGTTTGTCTGCCTTTTATAAAAACCTGTAGTTATTATTATGCTTAGTAAATTTACAATACAAATTCATGGGTCTAGACCAACGTTTGGGTCAAGTTTCGTCGAATTCTGAGAACGTTCAAAATTAAGCTTTGCACGATTTTATTAGAGCAACTTCGTTTCCCTTTTATACAAACTTTTAATTATTATCACGCTTAAAAAATTTACTACACAATTTCTTGGGCCTAGACCAACGTTTTGGGTCAAGTTTCGTCGAATTTTGAGAACGTTCAAAATTTAGCTGTTTTGTACGGTTTTATTAAAGTAAGTTTGTTCTCCTTTTATAAAAACTTGTAGTTATTATTACGCTTAGCAAATTTACCACACAAATTCTTGGGTCTAAACCTACGTTTGGGCCAAGTTTCGTCGAATTCTGGTACCGTTCAAAATTTAGTTGTTTCTTGAACGGTTTTATTAGAGCAAGTTTGTTTCTCTTTTATACAAAATCGTAGTTATTATTAAACTTAGCAAATTTACCACACAAATTCTATGGTCTAGACCAATTTTTGGGTCAAATTTCATCGAATTCTTGTAACGTTCAAAATGTAACTGTTTTGCACGGTTTTATTATAACTAGTTTGTTTCCCTTTTATACAAACTTGTAGTTGTTATTACGCTTAGCAAATTTACCACACAAACTGTTGGGTATAGACCAACGTTTGGGTCAAGTTTCGTTGAATTCTGACAATTTTCAAAATTTAGCTGTTTTGCACGGTTTTATTAGAGCAAGATTGTTTCCCTTTTATACAAACTTGTAGTTATTATTAAAGCTTAGCAAATTACCACACAAATCCTTAGGTCTAAACCAACGTTTGGGTCGAGTTTCGTCGAATTCTAAAAACGTTTAAAGTTTAGCTGTTTTGTACGGTTTTATTAAAGTAAGTTTGTTTGCCTTTTATAAAAAATTGTAGTTATTATTATGCTTAGCAAATTTACAACACAAATTCATAGGTCTAGACCAACGTTTGGGTCAAGTTTCGTCGAATTCTGAGAACGTTCAAAATTTAGCTTTGCACAATTTTATTATAGCAACTTTGTTTCCCTTTTATACAAACTTTTAGTTATTATTACGCTTAGCAAATTTACCACAGAAATGCTTGGGTTCAGACAAACGTTTGGGTCAAATTTCATCGAATTCTGAGAACGTTCAAAATTTAGTTGTTTTGCACGGTTTTATTAGTGCAAGTTTGTTTCCCTTTTATAAAAACTTGTAGTTATTATTATTCTTAGCATATTACCACACAAATTCTTGGGTCTGGACGAACGTTTGGGTCAAGTTTCGTCAAATTCTAAGAACGTTCAAATTCTAGTTGTTTTGTACGGTTTTATTTAAGTAAGTTGTCTGCCTTTTATAAAACCTGTAGTTATTATTATGCTTAGTAAATTTACAATACAAATTCATGGGTCTAGATCAACGTTTGGGTCAAGTTTCGTCGAATTCTGAGAACGTTCAAAATTAAGCTTTGCACGATTTTATTAGAGCAACTTCGTTTCCCTTTTATACAAACTTTTAATTATTGTCACGCTTAAAAAATTTACTACACAAATTCTTGGGCCTAGACCAACGTTTTGGGTCAAGTTTTGTCGAATTCTGAGAACGTTCAAAATTTAGCTGTTTTGTACGGTTTTTATTAAAGCAAGGTTGTTCTCCTTTTATATTATTACGCTTAGCAAATTTACCACACAAATTCTTGGGTCTAAACCTACGTTTGGGCCAAGTTTCGTCGAATTCTGGTACCGTTCAAAATTTAGCTGTTTCTTGAACGGTTTTGTTAGAGCAAGTTTGTTTCTCTTTTATACAAAATCGTAGTTATTATTAAATTTAGTAAATTTACCACACAAATTCTATGGTCTAGACCAATTTTTGGGTCAAATTTCATCGAATTCTGGTAACGTTCAAAATGTAACTGTTTTGCACGGTTTTATTATAACTAGTTTGTTTCCCTTTTATACAAACTTGTAGTTGTTATTACGCTTAGCAAATTTACCACACAAACTGTTGGGTCTAGACCAACGTTTGGGTCAAGTTTCGTTGAATTCTGACAATTTTCAAAATTTTGCTGTTTTGCACGGTTTATGAGAGCAAGATTGTTTCCCTTTTATACAAACTTATAGTTATTATTAAAGCTTAGCAAATTACCACACAAATTCTTAGGTCTAAACCAACGTTTGGGTCAAGTTTCGTCGAATTCTAAGAACGTTTAAAGTTTAGCTGTTTTGAACGGTTTTATTAAAGTAAGTTTGTTTGCCTTTTATAAAAACTTGTAGTTATTATTATGCTTAGCAAATTTACAACCCAAATTCATGGGTCTAGACCAACGTTTGGGTCAAGTTTCGTCGAATTCTGAGAACGTTCAAAATTTAGCTTTGCACAATTTTATTATTGCAACTTTGTTTCCGTTTTATACAAACTTTTAATTATTATTACGCTTAGCAAATTTACCACAGAAATGCTTGGGTTCAGACAAACGTTTGGGTCAAGTTTTATCGAATTCTGAGAACGTTCAAAATTTAGTTTTTTTGCACGGTTTTATTAGTGCAAGTTTGTTTCCCTTTTATAAAAACTTGTAGTTATTATTATTCTTAGCATATTACCACACAAATTCTTGGGTCTGGACGAACATTTGGGTCAAGTTTCGTCAAATTCTAAGAACGTTCAAATTCTAGTTGTTTTGTACGGTTTTATTTAAGTAAGTTGTCTGCCTTTTATAAAACCTGTAGTTATTATTATGCTTAGTAAATTTACAATACAAATTCATGGGTCTAGATCAACGTTTGGGTCAAGTTTCGTCGAATTCTGAGAACGTTCAAAATTAAGCTTTGCACGATTTTATTAGAGCAACTTCGTTTCCCTTTTATACAAACTTTTAATTATTGTCACGCTTAAAAAATTTACTACACAAATTCTTGGGCCTAGACCAACGTTTTGGGTCAAGTTTTGTCGAATTCTGAGAACGTTCAAAATTTAGCTGTTTTGTACGGTTTTATTAAAGCAAGGTTGTTCTCCTTTTATAAAAACTTGTAGTTATTATTACGCTAAGCAAATTTACCACACAAATTCTTGGGTCTAAACCTACGTTTGGGCCAAGTTTCGTCGAATTCTGGTACCGTTCAAAATTTAGTTGTTTTTTGAACGGTTTTATTAGAGCAAGTTTGTTTCTCTTTTATACAAAATCGTAGTTATTATTAAACTTAGCAAATTTACCACACAAATTCTATGGTCTAGACCAATTTTTGGGTCAAATTTCATCGAATTCTTGTAACGTTCAAAATGTAACTGTTTTGCACGATTTTATTATAACTAGTTTGTTTCCCTTTTATACAAACTTGTAGTTGTTATTACGCTTAACAAATTTACCACACAAACTGTTGGGTCTAGACCAACGTTTGGGTCAAGTTTCGTTGAATTCTGACAATTTTCAAAATTTAGCTGTTTTGCACGGTTTTATTAGAGCAAGATTGTTTCCCTTTTATACAAACTTGTAGTTATTATTAAAGCTTAGCAAATTACCACACAAATCCTTAGGTCTAAACCAACGTTTGGGTCAAGTTTCGTCGAATTCTAAAAACGTTTAAAGTTTAGCTGTTTTGTACGGTTTTATTAAAGTAAGTTTGTTTGCCTTTTATAAAAACTTGTAGTTATTATTATGCTTAGCAAATTTACAACACAAATTCATGGGTCTAGACCAACGTTTGGGTCAAGTTTCGTCGAATTCTGAGAACGTTCAAAATTTAGCTTTGCACAATTTTATTATAGCAACTTTGTTTCCCTTTTATACAAACTTTTAGTTATTATTATGCTTAGTAAATTTACCACGAAAATGCTTGGGTTCAGACAAACGTTTGGGTCAAGTTTCATCGAATTCTGAGAACGTTCAAAATTTAGTTGTTTTGCACGGTTTTATTAGTGCAAGTTTGTTTCCCTTTTATAAAAACTTGTAGTTATTATTATTCTTAGCAAATTACCACACAAATTCTTGGGTCTGGACGAACGTTTGGGTCAAGTTTCGTCAAATTCTAAGAACGTTCAAATTTTAGCTGTTTTGTACGGTTTTATTTAAGTAAGTTTGTCTGCCTTTTATAAAAACCTGTAGTTATTATTATGCTTAGTAAATTTACAATACAAATTCATGGGTCTAGACCAACGTTTGGGTCAAGTTTCGTCGAATTCTGAGAACGTTCAAAATTAAGCTTTGCACGATTTTATTAGAGCAACTTCGTTTCCCTTTTATACAAACTTTTAATTATTATCACGCTTAAAAAATTTACTACACAATTTCTTGGGCCTAGACCAACGTTTTGGGTCAAGTTTCGTCGAATTTTGAGAACGTTCAAAATTTAGCTGTTTTGTACGGTTTTATTAAAGTAAGTTTGTTCTCCTTTTATAAAAACTTGTAGTTATTATTACGCTTAGCAAATTTACCACACAAATTCTTGGGTCTAAACCTACGTTTGGGCCAAGTTTCGTCGAATTCTGGTACCGTTCAAAATTTAGTTGTTTCTTGAACGGTTTTATTAGAGCAAGTTTGTTTCTCTTTTATACAAAATCGTAGTTATTATTAAACTTAGCAAATTTACCACACAAATTCTATGGTCTAGACCAATTTTTGGGTCAAATTTCATCGAATTCTTGTAACGTTCAAAATGTAACTGTTTTGCACGGTTTTATTATAACTAGTTTGTTTCCCTTTTATACAAACTTGTAGTTGTTATTACGCTTAGCAAATTTACCACACAAACTGTTGGGTATAGACCAACGTTTGGGTCAAGTTTCGTTGAATTCTGACAATTTTCAAAATTTAGCTGTTTTGCACGGTTTTATTAGAGCAAGATTGTTTCCCTTTTATACAAACTTGTAGTTATTATTAAAGCTTAGCAAATTACCACACAAATCCTTAGGTCTAAACCAACGTTTGGGTCGAGTTTCGTCGAATTCTAAAAACGTTTAAAGTTTAGCTGTTTTGTACGGTTTTATTAAAGTAAGTTTGTTTGCCTTTTATAAAAAATTGTAGTTATTATTATGCTTAGCAAATTTACAACACAAATTCATAGGTCTAGACCAACGTTTGGGTCAAGTTTCGTCGAATTCTGAGAACGTTCAAAATTTAGCTTTGCACAATTTTATTATAGCAACTTTGTTTCCCTTTTATACAAACTTTTAGTTATTATTACGCTTAGCAAATTTACCACAGAAATGCTTGGGTTCAGACAAACGTTTGGGTCAAATTTCATCGAATTCTGAGAACGTTCAAAATTTAGTTGTTTTGCACGGTTTTATTAGTGCAAGTTTGTTTCCCTTTTATAAAAACTTGTAGTTATTATTATTCTTAGCATATTACCACACAAATTCTTGGGTCTGGACGAACGTTTGGGTCAAGTTTCGTCAAATTCTAAGAACGTTCAAATTCTAGTTGTTTTGTACGGTTTTATTTAAGTAAGTTGTCTGCCTTTTATAAAACCTGTAGTTATTATTATGCTTAGTAAATTTACAATACAAATTCATGGGTCTAGATCAACGTTTGGGTCAAGTTTCGTCGAATTCTGAGAACGTTCAAAATTAAGCTTTGCACGATTTTATTAGAGCAACTTCGTTTCCCTTTTATACAAACTTTTAATTATTGTCACGCTTAAAAAATTTACTACACAAATTCTTGGGCCTAGACCAACGTTTTGGGTCAAGTTTTGTCGAATTCTGAGAACGTTCAAAATTTAGCTGTTTTGTACGGTTTTTATTAAAGCAAGGTTGTTCTCCTTTTATATTATTACGCTTAGCAAATTTACCACACAAATTCTTGGGTCTAAACCTACGTTTGGGCCAAGTTTCGTCGAATTCTGGTACCGTTCAAAATTTAGCTGTTTCTTGAACGGTTTTGTTAGAGCAAGTTTGTTTCTCTTTTATACAAAATCGTAGTTATTATTAAATTTAGTAAATTTACCACACAAATTCTATGGTCTAGACCAATTTTTGGGTCAAATTTCATCGAATTCTGGTAACGTTCAAAATGTAACTGTTTTGCACGGTTTTATTATAACTAGTTTGTTTCCCTTTTATACAAACTTGTAGTTGTTATTACGCTTAGCAAATTTACCACACAAACTGTTGGGTCTAGACCAACGTTTGGGTCAAGTTTCGTTGAATTCTGACAATTTTCAAAATTTTGCTGTTTTGCACGGTTTATGAGAGCAAGATTGTTTCCCTTTTATACAAACTTATAGTTATTATTAAAGCTTAGCAAATTACCACACAAATTCTTAGGTCTAAACCAACGTTTGGGTCAAGTTTCGTCGAATTCTAAGAACGTTTAAAGTTTAGCTGTTTTGAACGGTTTTATTAAAGTAAGTTTGTTTGCCTTTTATAAAAACTTGTAGTTATTATTATGCTTAGCAAATTTACAACCCAAATTCATGGGTCTAGACCAACGTTTGGGTCAAGTTTCGTCGAATTCTAAGAACGTTCAAAATTTAGCTTTGCACAATTTTATTATTGCAACTTTGTTTCCCTTTTATACAAACTTTTAATTATTATTACGCTTAGCAAATTTACCACAGAAATGCTTGGGTTCAGACAAACGTTTGGGTCAAGTTTTATCGAATTCTGAGAACGTTCAAAATTTAGTTTTTTTGCACGGTTTTATTAGTGCAAGTTTGTTTCCCTTTTATAAAAACTTGTAGTTATTATTATTCTTAGCATATTACCACACAAATTCTTGGGTCTGGACGAACGTTTGGGTCAAGTTTCGTCAAATTCTAAGAACGTTCAAATTCTAGTTGTTTTGTACGGTTTTATTTAAGTAAGTTGTCTGCCTTTTATAAAACCTGTAGTTATTATTATGCTTAGTAAATTTACAATACAAATTCATGGGTCTAGATCAACGTTTGGGTCAAGTTTCGTCGAATTCTGAGAACGTTCAAAATTAAGCTTTGCACGATTTTATTAGAGCAACTTCGTTTCCCTTTTATACAAACTTTTAATTATTGTCACGCTTAAAAAATTTACTACACAAATTCTTGGGCCTAGACCAACGTTTTGGGTCAAGTTTTGTCGAATTCTGAGAACGTTCAAAATTTAGCTGTTTTGTACGGTTTTATTAAAGCAAGGTTGTTCTCCTTTTATAAAAACTTGTAGTTATTATTACGCTAAGCAAATTTACCACACAAATTCTTGGGTCTAAACCTACGTTTGGGCCAAGTTTCGTCGAATTCTGGTACCGTTCAAAATTTAGTTGTTTTTTGAACGGTTTTATTAGAGCAAGTTTGTTTCTCTTTTATACAAAATCGTAGTTATTATTAAACTTAGCAAATTTACCACACAAATTCTATGGTCTAGACCAATTTTTGGGTCAAATTTCATCGAATTCTTGTAACGTTCAAAATGTAACTGTTTTGCACGATTTTATTATAACTAGTTTGTTTCCCTTTTATACAAACTTGTAGTTGTTATTACGCTTAACAAATTTACCACACAAACTGTTGGGTCTAGACCAACGTTTGGGTCAAGTTTCGTTGAATTCTGACAATTTTCAAAATTTAGCTGTTTTGCACGGTTTTATTAGAGCAAGATTGTTTCCCTTTTATACAAACTTGTAGTTATTATTAAAGCTTAGCAAATTACCACACAAATCCTTAGGTCTAAACCAACGTTTGGGTCAAGTTTCGTCGAATTCTAAAAACGTTTAAAGTTTAGCTGTTTTGTACGGTTTTATTAAAGTAAGTTTGTTTGCCTTTTATAAAAACTTATAGTTATTATTATGCTTAGCAAATTTACAACACAAATTCATGGGTCTAGACCAACGTTTGGGTCAAGTTTCGTCGAATTCTGAGAACGTTCAAAATTTAGCTTTGCACAATTTTATTATAGCAACTTTGTTTCCCTTTTATACAAACTTTCAGTTATTATTACGCTTAGAAAATTTACCACAGAAATGCTTGGGTTCAGACAAACGTTTGGGTCAAGTTTCATCGAATTCTGAGAACGTTCAAAATTTAGTTGTTTTGCACGGTTTTATTAGTGCAAGTTTGTGTACCTTTTATAAAAACTTGTAGTTATTATTATTCTTAGCAAATTACCACACAAATTCTTGGGTCTAGACGAACGTTTGGGTCAAGTTTCGTCAAATTCTAAGAACGTTCAAATTTTAGCTGTTTTGTACGGTTATATTTAAGTAAGTTTGTCTGCCTTTTATAAAACCTGTAGTTATTATTATGCTTAGTAAATTTACAATACAAATTCATTGGTCTAGACCAACGTTTGGGTCAAGTTTCGTCGAATTCTGAGAACGTTTAAAATTAAGCTTTGCACGATTTTATTAGAGCAACTTCGTTTCCCTTTTATACAAACTTTTAATTATTATCACGCTTAAAAAATTTACTACACAAATTCTTGGGCCTAGACCAACGTTTGGGTCAAGTTTCGTCGAATTCTGAGAACGTTCAAAATTTAGCTTTGCACAATTTTATTATAGCAACTTTGTTTCCCTTTTATACAAACTTTCAGTTATTATTACGCTTAGCAAATTTACCACAGAAATGCTTGGGTTCAGACAAACGTTTGGGTCAAGTTTCATCGAATTCTGAGAACGTTCAAAATTTAGTTGTTTTGCACGGTTTTATTAGTGCAAGTTTGTTTCCCTTTTATAAAAACTTGTAGTTATTATTATTCTTAGCAAATTACCACACAAATTCTTGGGTCTGGATGAACGTTTGGGTCAAGTTTCGTCAAATTCTAAGAACGTTCAAATTTTAGCTGTTTTGTACGGTTTTATTTAAGTAAGTTTGTCTGCCTTTTATAAAACCTGTAGTTATTATTATGCTTAGTAAATTTACAATACAAATTCATTGGTCTAGACCAACGTTTGGGTCAAGTTTCGTCGAATTCTGAGAACGTTCAAAATTAAGCTTTGCACGATTTTATTAGAGCAACTTCGTTTCCCTTTTATACAAACTTTTAATTATTATCACGCTTAAAAAATTTACTACACAAATTCTTGAGCCTAGACCAACGTTTTGGGTCAAGTCTCGTCGAATTCTGAGAACGTTCAAAATTTAGCTGTTTTGTACGGTTTTATTAAAGCAAGTTTGTTCTCCTTTTATAAAAACTTGTAGTTATTATTACGCTTAGTAAATTTACCACAAAAATTCTTGGGTCTAAACCTATGTTTGGGCCAAGTTTCGTCGAATTCTGGTACCGTTCAAAATTTAGCTGTTTCTTGAACGGTTTTATTAGAGCATGTTTGTTTCTCTTTTATACAAAATCGTAGTTATTATTAAACTTAGCAAATTTACCAGACAAATTCTATGGTCTAGACCAATTTTTGGGTCAAATTTCATCGAATTCTGGTAACATTCAAAATGTAAACTGTTTTGCACGGTTTTATTATAACTAGTTTGTTTCCCTTTTATACAAACTTGTAGTTGTTATTACGCTTAGCAAATTTACCACACAAACTGTTGGGTCTAGACCAACGTTTGGGTCAAGTTTCGTTGAATTCTGAGAATATTCAAAATTTAGCTGTTTTGAACGGTTTTATTAGAGCAAGATTGTTTCCCTTTTATACAAACTTGTAGTTATTATTAAAACTTAGCAAATTACCACACAAATTCTTAGGTCTAAACCAACGTTTGGGTCAAGTTTCGTCGAATTCTAAGAACGTTTAAAGTTTAGCTGTTTTGTACGGTTTTATTAAAGTAAGTTTGTTTGCCTTTTATAAAAACTTTTAGTTATTATTATGCTTAGCAAATTTACAACCCAAATTCATGGGTCTAGACCAACGTTTGGGTCAAGTTTCGTCGAATTCTGAGAACGTTCAAAATTTAGCTTTGCACAATTTTATTATTGCAACTTTGTTTCCCTTTTATACAAACTTTTAGTTATTATTACGTTTAGCAAATTTACCACAGAAATGCTTGGGTTCAGACAAACGTTTGGGTCAAGTTTTATCGAATTCTGAGAACGTTCAAAATTTAGTTGTTTTGCACGGTTTTATTAGTGCAAGTTTGTTTCCCTTTTATAAAAACTTGTAGTTATTATTATTCTTAGCAAATTACCACACAAATTCTTGGATCTGGACAAACGTTTGGGTCAAGTTTCGTCAAATTCTAAGAACGTTCAAATTTTAGCTGTTTTGTACGGTTTTATTTAAGTAAGTTTGTCTGCCTTTTATAAAAACTTGTAGTTATTATTATGCTTAGTAAATTTACAATACAAATTCATGGGTCTAGACCAACGTTTGGGTCAAGTTTCGTTGAATTCTGAGAACGTTCAAAATTAAGCTTTGCACGATTTTATTAGAGCAACTTCGTTTCCCTTTTATACAAACTTTTAATTATTATCACGCTTAAAAAATTTACTACACAAATTCTTGGGCCTAGACCAACGTTTTGGGTCAAGTTTCGTCGAATTCTGAGAACGTTCAAAATTTAGCTGTTTTGTACGGTTTTATTAAAGCAAGTTTGTTCTTCTTTTATAAAAACTTGTAGTTATTATTACGTTTAGCAAATTGACCACACAAATTCTTGGGTCTAAACCTACGTTTGGGCCAAGTTTCATCGAATTCTGGTACCGTTCAAAATTTAGCTGTTTCTTGAACGGTTTTATTAGAGCAAGTTTGTTTCTCTTGTATACAAAATCGTAGTTATTATTAAACTTAGCAAATTTACCACACAAATTCTATGGTCTAGACCAATTTTTGGGTCAAATTTCATCGAATTCTTGTAACGTTCAAAATGTAACTGTTTTGCACGGTTTTATTATAACTAGTTTGTTTCCCTTTTATACAAACTTTTAGTTGTTATTACGCTTAGGAAATTTACAATACAAACTGTTGGGTCTAGACCAACGTTTGGGTCAAGTTTCGTTGAATTCTGACAATTTTCAAAATTTAGCTGTTTTGCACGGTTTTATTAGAGCAAGATTGTTTCCCTTTTATACAAACTTGTAGTTATTATTAAAGCTTAGCAAATTACCACACAAATCCTTAGGTCTAAACCAACGTTTGGGTCAAGTTTCGTCGAATTCTAAAAACGTTTAAAGTTTAGCTGTTTTGTACGGTTTTATTAAAGTAAGTTTGTTTGCCTTTTATAAAAACTTGTAGTTATTATTATGCTTAGCAAATTTACAACACAAATTCATGGGTCTAGACCAACGTTTGGGTCAAGTTTCGTCGAATTCTGAGAACGTTCAAAATTTAGCTTTGCACAATTTTATTATAGCAACTTTGTTTCCCTTTTATACAAACTTTTAGTTATTATTACGCTTAGTAAATTTACCACGAAAATGCTTGGGTTCAGACAAACGTTTGGGTCAAGTTTCATCGAATTCTGAGAACGTTCAAAATTTAGTTGTTTTGCACGGTTTTATTAGTGCAAGTTTGTTTTCCTTTTATAAAAACTTGTAGTTATTATTATTCTTAGCAAATTACCACACAAATTCTTGGGTCTGGACGAACGTTTGGGTCAAGTTTCGTCAAATTCTAAGAACGTTCAAATTTTAGCTGTTTTGTACGGTTTTATTTAAGTAAGTTTGTCTGCCTTTTATAAAAACCTGTAGTTATTATTATGCTTAGTAAATTTACAATACAAATTCATGGGTCTAGACCAACGTTTGGGTCAAGTTTCGTCGAATTCTGAGAACGTTCAAAATTAAGCTTTGCACGATTTTATTAGAGCAACTTCGTTTCCCTTTTATACAAACTTTTAATTATTATCACGCTTAAAAAATTTACTACACAATTTCTTGGGCCTAGACCAACGTTTTGGGTCAAGTTTCGTCGAATTTTGAGAACGTTCAAAATTTAGCTGTTTTGTACGGTTTTATTAAAGCAAGTTTGTTCTCCTTTTATAAAAACTTGTAGTTATTATTACGCTTAGCAAATTTACCACACAAATTCTTGGGTCTAAACCTACGTTTGGGCCAAGTTTCGTCGAATTCTGGTACCGTTCAAAATTTAGTTGTTTCTTGAACAGTTTTATTAGAGCAAGTTTGTTTCTCTTTTATACAAAATCGTAGTTATTATTAAACTTAGCAAATTTACCACACAAATTCTATGGGCTAGACCAATTTTTGGGTCAAATTTCATCGAATTCTTGTAACGTTCAAAATGTAACTGTTTTGCACGGTTTTATTATAACTAGTTTGTTTCCCTTTTATACAAACTTGTAGTTGTTATTACGCTTAGCAAATTTACCACACAAACTGTTGGGTATAGACCAACGTTTGGGTCAAGTTTTGTTGAATTCTGACAATTTTCAAAATTTAGCTGTTTTGCACGGTTTTATTAGAGCAAGATTGTTTCCCTTTTATACAAACTTGTAGTTATTATTAAAGCTTAGCAAATTACCACACAAATCCTTAGGTCTAAACCAACGTTTGGGTCGAGTTTCGTCGAATTCTAAAAACGTTTAAAGTTTAGCTGTTTTGTACGGTTTTATTAAAGTAAGTTTGTTTGCCTTTTATAAAAAATTGTAGTTATTATTATGCTTAGCAAATTTACAACACAAATTCATAGGTCTAGACCAACGTTTGGGTCAAGTTTCGTCGAATTCTGAGAACGTTCAAAATTTAGCTTTGCACAATTTTATTATAGCAACTTTGTTTCCCTTTTATACAAACTTTTAGTTATTATTACGCTTAGCAAATTTACAACAGAAATGCTTGGGTTCAGACAAACGTTTGGGTCAAATTTCATCGATTTCTGAGAACGTTCAAAATTTAGTTGTTTTGCACGGTTTTATTAGTGCAAGTTTGTTTCCCTTTTATAAAAACTTGTAGTTATTATTATTCTTAGCAAATTACCACACAAATTCTTGGGTCTGGACGAACGTTTGGGTCAAGTTTCGTCAAATTCTAAGAACGTTCAAATTTTAACTGTTTTGTATGATTTTATTTAAGTAAGTTTGTCTGCCTTTTATAAAAACCTGTAGTTATTATTATGCTTAGTAAATTTACAATACAAATTCATGGGTCTAGACCAACGTTTGGGTCAAGTTTCGTCGAATTCTGAGAACGTTCAAAATTAAGCTTTGCATGATTTTATTAGAGCAACTTCGTTTCCCTTTTATACAAACTTTTAATTATTATCACGCTTAAAAAATTTACTACACAAATTCTTGGGCCTAGACCAACGTTTTGGGTCAAGTTTCGTCGAATTCTGAGAACGTTCAAAATTTAGCTTTGCACAATTTTATTATAGCAACTTTGTTTCCCTTTTATAAAAACTTGTAGTTATTATTACGCTTAGCAAATTTACCACAGAAATGCTTGGGTT
Organism: Sesamum indicum; assembly: GCF_026168435.1. Classification (NCBI taxonomy): domain Eukaryota; kingdom Viridiplantae; phylum Streptophyta; class Magnoliopsida; order Lamiales; family Pedaliaceae; genus Sesamum; species Sesamum indicum. The sequence goes on along the minus strand of NC_142658.1, from coordinate 10,719,988 downwards.
CAGACAAACGTTTGGGTCAAGTTTCATCGAATTCTGAGAACGTTCAAAATTTAGTTGTTTTGCACGGTTTTATTAGTGCAAGTTTGTTTCCCTTTTATAAAAACTTGTAGTTATTATTATTCTTAGCAAATTACCACACAAATTCTTGGGTTTGGACGAACGTTTGGGTCAAGTTTCGTCAAATTCTAAGAACGTTCAAACTTTAGCTGTTTGGTACGGTTTTATTTAAGTAAGTTTGTCTGCCTTTTATAAAAACCTGTAGTTATTACGCTTAGCAAATTTACCACACAAATTCTTGGGTCTAAACCTACGTTTGGGCCAAGTTTCGTCGAATTATGGTACCGTTCAAAATTTAGCTGTTTCTTGAACGGTTTTATTAGAGCAAGTTTATTTCCCTTTTATACAAAATCGTAGTTATTATTAAATTTAGCAAATTTACCACACAAATTCTATGGTCTAGACCAATTTTTGGGTCTAATTTCATCGAATTCTGGTAACGTTCAAAATGTAACTGTTTTGCACGGTTTTATTATAACTAGTTTGTTTCCCTTTTATACAAACTTGTAGTTGTTATTACGCTTAGCAAATTTACCACACAAACTGTTGGGTCTAGACCAACGTTTGGGTCAAGTTTCGTTGAATTTTGACAATTTTCAAAATTTAGCTGTTTTGCACGGTTTTATTAGAGCAAGATTGTTTCCCTTTTATACAAACTTGTAGTTATTATTAAAGCTTAGCAAATTACCACACAAATCCTTAGGTCTAAACCAACGTTTGGGTCAAGTTTCGTCGAATTCTAAGAACGTTTAAAGTTTAGCTGTTTTATACGGTTTTATTAAAGTAAGTTTGTTTGCCTTTTATAAAAACTTGTAGTTATTATTATGCTTAGCAAATTTACCACACAAATTCTTGGGTCTAAACCTACGTTTGGGCCAAGTTTCGTCGAATTCTGGTACCGTTCAAAATTTAGTTGTTTCTTGAACAGTTTTATTAGAGCAAGTTTGTTTCTCTTTTATACAAAATCGTAGTTATTATTAAACTTAGCAAATTTACCACACAAATTCTATGGGCTAGACCAATTTTTGGGTCAAATTTCATCGAATTCTTGTAACGTTCAAAATGTAACTGTTTTGCACGGTTTTATTATAACTAGTTTGTTTCCCTTTTATACAAACTTTTAGTTGTTATTACGCTTAGGAAATTTACAATACAAACTGTTGGGTCTAGACCAACGTTTGGGTCAAGTTTCGTTGAATTCTGACAATTTTCAAAATTTAGCTGTTTTGCACGGTTTTATTAGAGCAAGATTGTTTCCCTTTTATACAAACTTGTAGTTATTATTAAAGCTTAGCAAATTACCACACAAATCCTTAGGTCTAAACCAACGTTTGGGTCAAGTTTCGTCGAATTCTAAAAACGTTTAAAGTTTAGCTGTTTTGTACGGTTTTATTAAAGTAAGTTTGTTTGCCTTTTATAAAAACTTGTAGTTATTATTATGCTTAGCAAATTTACAACACAAATTCATGGGTCTAGACCAACGTTTGGGTCAAGTTTCGTCGAATTCTGAGAACGTTCAAAATTTAGCTTTGCACAATTTTATTATAGCAACTTTGTTTCCCTTTTATACAAACTTTTAGTTATTATTACGCTTAGTAAATTTACCACGAAAATGCTTGGGTTCAGACAAACGTTTGGGTCAAGTTTCATCGAATTCTGAGAACGTTCAAAATTTAGTTGTTTTGCACGGTTTTATTAGTGCAAGTTTGTTTCCCTTTTATAAAAACTTGTAGTTATTATTATTCTTAGCAAATTACCACACAAATTCTTGGGTCTGGACGAACGTTTGGGTCAAGTTTCGTCAAATTCTAAGAACGTTCAAATTTTAGCTGTTTTGTACGGTTTTATTTAAGTAAGTTTGTCTGCCTTTTATAAAAACCTGTAGTTATTATTATGCTTAGTAAATTTACAATACAAATTCATGGGTCTAGACCAACGTTTGGGTCAAGTTTCGTCGAATTCTGAGAACGTTCAAAATTAAGCTTTGCACGATTTTATTAGAGCAACTTCGTTTCCCTTTTATACAAACTTTTAATTATTATCACGCTTAAAAAATTTACTACACAATTTCTTGGGCCTAGACCAACGTTTTGGGTCAAGTTTCGTCGAATTTTGAGAACGTTCAAAATTTAGCTGTTTTGTACGGTTTTATTAAAGCAAGTTTGTTCTCCTTTTATAAAAACTTGTAGTTATTATTACGCTTAGCAAATTTACCACACAAATTCTTGGGTCTAAACCTACGTTTGGGCCAAGTTTCGTCGAATTCTGGTACCGTTCAAAATTTAGTTGTTTCTTGAACGGTTTTATTAGAGCAAGTTTGTTTCTCTTTTATACAAAATCGTAGTTATTATTAAACTTAGCAAATTTACCACACAAATTCTATGGTCTAGACCAATTTTTGGGTCAAATTTCATCGAATTCTTGTAACGTTCAAAATGTAACTGTTTTGCACGGTTTTATTATAACTAGTTTGTTTCCCTTTTATACAAACTTGTAGTTGTTATTACGCTTAGCAAATTTACCACACAAACTGTTGGGTATAGACCAACGTTTGGGTCAAGTTTCGTTGAATTCTGACAATTTTCAAAATTTAGCTGTTTTGCACGGTTTTATTAGAGCAAGATTGTTTCCCTTTTATACAAACTTGTAGTTATTATTAAAGCTTAGCAAATTACCACACAAATCCTTAGGTCTAAACCAACGTTTGGGTCGAGTTTCGTCGAATTCTAAAAACGTTTAAAGTTTAGCTGTTTTGTACGGTTTTATTAAAGTAAGTTTGTTTGCCTTTTATAAAAAATTGTAGTTATTATTATGCTTAGCAAATTTACAACACAAATTCATAGGTCTAGACCAACGTTTGGGTCAAGTTTCGTCGAATTCTGAGAACGTTCAAAATTTAGCTTTGCACAATTTTATTATAGCAACTTTGTTTCCCTTTTATACAAACTTTTAGTTATTATTACGCTTAGCAAATTTACCACAGAAATGCTTGGGTTCAGACAAACGTTTGGGTCAAATTTCATCGAATTCTGAGAACGTTCAAAATTTAGTTGTTTTGCACGGTTTTATTAGTGCAAGTTTGTTTTCCTTTTATAAAAACTTGTAGTTATTATTATTCTTAGCAAATTACCACACAAATTCTTGGGTCTGGACGAACGTTTGGGTCAAGTTTCGTCAAATTCTAAGAACGTTCAAATTTTAACTGTTTTGTATGATTTTATTTAAGTAAGTTTGTCTGCCTTTTATAAAAACCTGTAGTTATTATTATGCTTAGTAAATTTACAATACAAATTCATGGGTCTAGACCAACGTTTGGGTCAAGTTTCGTCGAATTCTGAGAACGTTCAAAATTAAGCTTTGCATGATTTTATTAGAGCAACTTCGTTTCCCTTTTATACAAACTTTTAATTATTATCACGCTTAAAAAATTTACTACACAAATTCTTGGGCCTAGACCAACGTTTTGGGTCAAGTTTCGTCGAATTCTGAGAACGTTCAAAATTTAGCTTTACACAATTTTATTATAGCAACTTTGTTTCCCTTTTATAAAAACTTGTAGTTATTATTACGCTTAGCAAATTTACCACAGAAATGCTTGGGTTCAGACAAACGTTTGGGTCAAGTTTCATCGAATTCTGAGAACGTTCAAAATTTAGTTGTTTTGCACGGTTTTATTAGTGCAAGTTTGTTTCCCTTTTATAAAAACTTGTAGTTATTATTATTCTTAGCAAATTTACCACACAAATTCTTGGGTCTGGACGAACGTTTGGGTCAAGTTTCGTCAAATTCTAAGAACGTTCAAACTTTAGCTGTTTGGTACGGTTTTATTTAAGTAAGTTTGTCTGCCTTTTATAAAAACCTGTAGTTATTACGCTTAGCAAATTTACCACACAAATTCTTGGGTCTAAACCTACGTTTGGGCCAAGTTTCGTCGAATTATGGTACCGTTCAAAATTTAGCTGTTTCTTGAACGGTTTTATTAGAGCAAGTTTATTTCCCTTTTATACAAAATCGTAGTTATTATTAAATTTAGCAAATTTACCACACAAATTCTATGGTCTAGACCAATTTTTGGGTCTAATTTCATCGAATTCTGGTAACGTTCAAAATGTAACTGTTTTGCACGGTTTTATTATAACTAGTTTGTTTCCCTTTTATACAAACTTGTAGTTGTTATTACGCTTAGCAAATTTACCACACAAACTGTTGGGTCTAGACCAACGTTTGGGTCAAGTTTCGTTGAATTCTGACAATTTTCAAAATTTAGCTGTTTTGCACGGTTTTATTAGAGCAAGATTGTTTCCCTTTTATACAAACTTGTAGTTATTATTAAAGCTTAGCAAATTACCACACAAATCCTTAGGTCTAAACCAACGTTTGGGTCAAGTTTCGTCGAATTCTAAGAACGTTTAAAGTTTAGCTGTTTTATACGGTTTTATTAAAGTAAGTTTGTTTGCCTTTTATAAAAACTTGTAGTTATTATTATGCTTAGCAAATTTACCACACAAATTCTTGGGTCTAAACCTACGTTTGGGCCAAGTTTCGTCGAATTCTGGTACCGTTCAAAATTTAGTTGTTTCTTGAACAGTTTTATTAGAGCAAGTTTGTTTCTCTTTTATACAAAATCGTAGTTATTATTAAACTTAGCAAATTTACCACACAAATTCTATGGGCTAGACCAATTTTTGGGTCAAATTTCATCGAATTCTTGTAACGTTCAAAATGTAACTGTTTTGTACGGTTTTATTATAACTAGTTTGTTTCCCTTTTATACAAACTTTTAGTTGTTATTACGCTTAGGAAATTTACAATACAAACTGTTGGGTCTAGACCAACGTTTGGGTCAAGTTTCGTTGAATTCTGACAATTTTCAAAATTTAGCTGTTTTGCACGGTTTTATTAGAGCAAGATTGTTTCCCTTTTATACAAACTTGTAGTTATTATTAAAGCTTAGCAAATTACCACACAAATCCTTAGGTCTAAACCAACGTTTGGGTCAAGTTTCGTCGAATTCTAAAAACGTTTAAAGTTTAGCTGTTTTGTACGGTTTTATTAAAGTAAGTTTGTTTGCCTTTTATAAAAACTTGTAGTTATTATTATGCTTAGCAAATTTACAACACAAATTCATGGGTCTAGACCAACGTTTGGGTCAAGTTTCGTCGAATTCTGAGAACGTTCAAAATTTAGCTTTGCACAATTTTATTATAGCAACTTTGTTTCCCTTTTATACAAACTTTTAGTTATTATTACGCTTAGTAAATTTACCACGAAAATGCTTGGGTTCAGACAAACGTTTGGGTCAAGTTTCATCGAATTCTGAGAACGTTCAAAATTTAGTTGTTTTGCACGGTTTTATTAGTGCAAGTTTGTTTCCCTTTTATAAAAACTTGTAGTTATTATTATTCTTAGCAAATTACCACACAAATTCTTGGGTCTGGACGAACGTTTGGGTCAAGTTTCGTCAAATTCTAAGAACGTTCAAATTTTAGCTGTTTTGTACGGTTTTATTTAAGTAAGTTTGTCTGCCTTTTATAAAAACCTGTAGTTATTATTATGCTTAGTAAATTTACAATACAAATTCATGGGTCTAGACCAACGTTTGGGTCAAGTTTCGTCGAATTCTGAGAACGTTCAAAATTAAGCTTTGCACGATTTTATTAGAGCAACTTCGTTTCCCTTTTATACAAACTTTTAATTATTATCACGCTTAAAAAATTTACTACACAATTTCTTGGGCCTAGACCAACGTTTTGGGTCAAGTTTCGTCGAATTTTGAGAACGTTCAAAATTTAGCTGTTTTGTACGGTTTTATTAAAGCAAGTTTGTTCTCCTTTTATAAAAACTTGTAGTTATTATTACGCTTAGCAAATTTACCACACAAATTCTTGGGTCTAAACCTACGTTTGGGCCAAGTTTCGTCGAATTCTGGTACCGTTCAAAATTTAGTTGTTTCTTGAACGGTTTTATTAGAGCAAGTTTGTTTCTCTTTTATACAAAATCGTAGTTATTATTAAACTTAGCAAATTTACCACACAAATTCTATGGTCTAGACCAATTTTTGGGTCAAATTTCATCGAATTCTTGTAACGTTCAAAATGTAACTGTTTTGCACGGTTTTATTATAACTAGTTTGTTTCCCTTTTATACAAACTTGTAGTTGTTATTACGCTTAGCAAATTTACCACACAAACTGTTGGGTATAGACCAACGTTTGGGTCAAGTTTCGTTGAATTCTGACAATTTTCAAAATTTAGCTGTTTTGCACGGTTTTATTAGAGCAAGATTGTTTCCCTTTTATACAAACTTGTAGTTATTATTAAAGCTTAGCAAATTACCACACAAATCCTTAGGTCTAAACCAACGTTTGGGTCGAGTTTCGTCGAATTCTAAAAACGTTTAAAGTTTAGCTGTTTTGTACGGTTTTATTAAAGTAAGTTTGTTTGCCTTTTATAAAAAATTGTAGTTATTATTGTGCTTAGCAAATTTACAACACAAATTCAGGTCTAGACCAACGTTTGGGTCAAGTTTCGTCGAATTCTGAGAACGTTCAAAATTTAGCTTTGCACAATTTTATTATAGCAACTTTGTTTCCCTTTTATACAAACTTTTAGTTATTATTACGCTTAGCAAATTTACCACAGAAATGCTTGGGTTCAGACAAACGTTTGGGTCAAATTTCATCGAATTCTGAGAACGTTCAAAATTTAGTTGTTTTGCACGGTTTTATTAGTGCAAGTTTGTTTCCCTTTTATAAAAACTTGTAGTTATTATTATTCTTAGCAAATTACCACACAAATTCTTGGGTCTGGACGAACGTTTGGGTCAAGTTTCGTCAAATTCTAAGAACGTTCAAATTTTAACTGTTTTGTATGATTTTATTTAAGTAAGTTTGTCTGCCTTTTATAAAAACCTGTAGTTATTATTATGCTTAGTAAATTTACAATACAAATTCATGGGTCTAGACCAACGTTTGGGTCAAGTTTCGTCGAATTCTGAGAACGTTCAAAATTAAGCTTTGCATGATTTTATTAGAGCAACTTCGTTTCCCTTTTATACAAACTTTTAATTATTATCACGCTTAAAAAATTTACTACACAAATTCTTGGGCCTAGACCAACGTTTTGGGTCAAGTTTCGTCGAATTCTGAGAACGTTCAAAATTTAGCTTTGCACAATTTTATTATAGCAACTTTGTTTCCCTTTTATAAAAACTTGTAGTTATTATTACGCTTAGCAAATTTACCACAGAAATGCTTGGGTTCAGACCAACGTTTGGGTCAAGTTTCATCGAATTCTGAGAACGTTCAAAATTTAGTTGTTTTGCACGGTTTTATTAGTGCAAGTTTGTTTCCCTTTTATAAAAACTTGTAGTTATTATTATTCTTAGCAAATTACCACACAAATTCTTGGGTCTGGACGAACTTTTGGGTCAAGTTTCGTCAAATTCTAAGAACGTTCAAACTTTAGCTGTTTGGTACGGTTTTATTTAAGTAAGTTTGTCTGCCTTTTATAAAAACCTGTAGTTATTACGCTTAGCAAATTTACCACACAAATTCTTGGGTCTAAACCTACGTTTGGGCCAAGTTTCGTCGAATTATGGTACCGTTCAAAATTTAGCTGTTTCTTGAACGGTTTTATTAGAGCAAGTTTATTTCCCTTTTATACAAAATCGTAGTTATTATTAAATTTAGCAAATTTACCACACAAATTCTATGGTCTAGACCAATTTTTGGGTCTAATTTCATCGAATTCTGGTAACGTTCAAAATGTAACTGTTTTGCACGGTTTTATTATAACTAGTTTGTTTCCCTTTTATACAAACTTGTAGTTGTTATTACGCTTAGCAAATTTACCACACAAACTGTTGGGTATAGACCAACGTTTGGGTCAAGTTTCGTTGAATTCTGACAATTTTCAAAATTTAGCTGTTTTGCACGGTTTTATTAGAGCAAGATTGTTTCCCTTTTATACAAACTTGTAGTTATTATTAAAGCTTAGCAAATTACCACACAAATCCTTAGGTCTAAACCAACGTTTGGGTCGAGTTTCGTCGAATTCTAAAAACGTTTAAAGTTTAGCTGTTTTGTACGGTTTTATTAAAGTAAGTTTGTTTGCCTTTTATAAAAAATTGTAGTTATTATTATGCTTAGCAAATTTACAACACAAATTCATAGGTCTAGACCAACGTTTGGGTCAAGTTTCGTCGAATTCTGAGAACGTTCAAAATTTAGCTTTGCACAATTTTATTATAGCAACTTTGTTTCCCTTTTATACAAACTTTTAGTTATTATTACGCTTAGCAAATTTACCACAGAAATGCTTGGGTTCAGACAAACGTTTGGGTCAAATTTCATCGAATTCTGAGAACGTTCAAAATTTAGTTGTTTTGCACGGTTTTATTAGTGCAAGTTTGTTTCCCTTTTATAAAAACTTGTAGTTATTATTATTCTTAGCAAATTACCACACAAATTCTTGGGTCTGGACGAACGTTTGGGTCAAGTTTCGTCAAATTCTAAGAACGTTCAAATTTTAACTGTTTTGTATGATTTTATTTAAGTAAGTTTGTCTGCCTTTTATAAAAACCTGTAGTTATTATTATGCTTAGTAAATTTACAATACAAATTCATGGGTCTAGACCAACGTTTGGGTCAAGTTTCGTCGAATTCTGAGAACGTTCAAAATTAAGCTTTGCATGATTTTATTAGAGCAACTTCGTTTCCCTTTTATACAAACTTTTAATTATTATCACGCTTAAAAAATTTACTACACAAATTCTTGGGCCTAGACCAACGTTTTGGGTCAAGTTTCGTCGAATTCTGAGAACGTTCAAAATTTAGCTTTACACAATTTTATTATAGCAACTTTGTTTCCCTTTTATAAAAACTTGTAGTTATTATTACGCTTAGCAAATTTACCACAGAAATGCTTGGGTTCAGACAAACGTTTGGGTCAAGTTTCATCGAATTCTGAGAACGTTCAAAATTTAGTTGTTTTGCACGGTTTTATTAGTGCAAGTTTGTTTCCCTTTTATAAAAACTTGTAGTTATTATTATTCTTAGCAAATTTACCACACAAATTCTTGGGTCTGGACGAACGTTTGGGTCAAGTTTCGTCAAATTCTAAGAACGTTCAAACTTTAGCTGTTTGGTACGGTTTTATTTAAGTAAGTTTGTCTGCCTTTTATAAAAACCTGTAGTTATTACGCTTAGCAAATTTACCACACAAATTCTTGGGTCTAAACCTACGTTTGGGCCAAGTTTCGTCGAATTATGGTACCGTTCAAAATTTAGCTGTTTCTTGAACGGTTTTATTAGAGCAAGTTTATTTCCCTTTTATACAAAATCGTAGTTATTATTAAATTTAGCAAATTTACCACACAAATTCTATGGTCTAGACCAATTTTTGGGTCTAATTTCATCGAATTCTGGTAACGTTCAAAATGTAACTGTTTTGCACGGTTTTATTATAACTAGTTTGTTTCCCTTTTATACAAACTTGTAGTTGTTATTACGCTTAGCAAATTTACCACACAAACTGTTGGGTCTAGACCAACGTTTGGGTCAAGTTTCGTTGAATTCTGACAATTTTCAAAATTTAGCTGTTTTGCACGGTTTTATTAGAGCAAGATTGTTTCCCTTTTATACAAACTTGTAGTTATTATTAAAGCTTAGCAAATTACCACACAAATCCTTAGGTCTAAACCAACGTTTGGGTCAAGTTTCGTCGAATTCTAAGAACGTTTAAAGTTTAGCTGTTTTATACGGTTTTATTAAAGTAAGTTTGTTTGCCTTTTATAAAAACTTGTAGTTATTATTATGCTTAGCAAATTTACCACACAAATTCTTGGGTCTAAACCTACGTTTGGGCCAAGTTTCGTCGAATTCTGGTACCGTTCAAAATTTAGTTGTTTCTTGAACAGTTTTATTAGAGCAAGTTTGTTTCTCTTTTATACAAAATCGTAGTTATTATTAAACTTAGCAAATTTACCACACAAATTCTATGGGCTAGACCAATTTTTGGGTCAAATTTCATCGAATTCTTGTAACGTTCAAAATGTAACTGTTTTGCACGGTTTTATTATAACTAGTTTGTTTCCCTTTTATACAAACTTTTAGTTGTTATTACGCTTAGGAAATTTACAATACAAACTGTTGGGTCTAGACCAACGTTTGGGTCAAGTTTCGTTGAATTCTGACAATTTTCAAAATTTAGCTGTTTTGCACGGTTTTATTAGAGCAAGATTGTTTCCCTTTTATACAAACTTGTAGTTATTATTAAAGCTTAGCAAATTACCACAGAAATCCTTAGGTCTAAACCAACGTTTGGGTCAAGTTTCGTCGAATTCTAAAAACGTTTAAAGTTTAACTGTTTTGTACGGTTTTATTAAAGTAAGTTTGTTTGCCTTTTATAAAAACTTGTAGTTATTATTATGCTTAGCAAATTTACAACACAAATTCATAGGTCTAGACCAACGTTTGGGTCAAGTTTCGTCGAATTCTGAGAACGTTCAAAATTTAGCTTTGCACAATTTTATTATAGCAACTTTGTTTCCCTTTTATACAAACTTTTAGTTATTATTACGCTTAGTAAATTTACCACGAAAATGCTTGGGTTCAGACAAACGTTTGGGTCAAGTTTCATCGAATTCTGAGAACGTTCAAAATTTAGTTGTTTTGCACGGTTTTATTAGTGCAAGTTTGTTTCCCTTTTATAAAAACTTGTAGTTATTATTATTCTTAGCAAATTACCACACAAATTCTTGGGTCTGGACGAACGTTTGGGTCAAGTTTCGTCAAATTCTAAGAACGTTCAAATTTTAGCTGTTTTGTACGGTTTTATTTAAGTAAGTTTGTCTGCCTTTTATAAAAACCTGTAGTTATTATTATGCTTAGTAAATTTACAATACAAATTCATGGGTCTAGACCAACGTTTGGGTCAAGTTTCGTCGAATTCTGAGAACGTTCAAAATTAAGCTTTGCACGATTTTATTAGAGCAACTTCGTTTCCCTTTTATACAAACTTTTAATTATTATCACGCTTAAAAAATTTACTACACAATTTCTTGGGCCTAGACCAACGTTTTGGGTCAAGTTTCGTCGAATTTTGAGAACGTTCAAAATTTAGCTGTTTTGTACGGTTTTATTAAAGCAAGTTTGTTCTCCTTTTATAAAAACTTGTAGTTATTATTACGCTTAGCAAATTTACCACACAAATTCTTGGGTCTAAACCTACGTTTGGGCCAAGTTTCGTCGAATTCTGGTACCGTTCAAAATTTAGTTGTTTCTTGAACGGTTTTATTAGAGCAAGTTTGTTTCTCTTTTATACAAAATCGTAGTTATTATTAAACTTAGCAAATTTACCACACAAATTCTATGGTCTAGACCAATTTTTGGGTCAAATTTCATCGAATTCTTGTAACGTTCAAAATGTAACTGTTTTGCACGGTTTTATTATAACTAGTTTGTTTCCCTTTTATACAAACTTGTAGTTGTTATTACGCTTAGCAAATTTACCACACAAACTGTTGGGTATAGACCAACGTTTGGGTCAAGTTTCGTTGAATTCTGACAATTTTCAAAATTTAGCTGTTTTGCACGGTTTTATTAGAGCAAGATTGTTTCCCTTTTATACAAACTTGTAGTTATTAATAAAGATTAGCAAATTACCACACAAATCCTTAGGTCTAAACCAACGTTTGGGTCGAGTTTCGTCGAATTCTAAAAACGTTTAAAGTTTAGCTGTTTTGTACGGTTTTATTAAAGTAAGTTTGTTTGCCTTTTATAAAAAATTGTAGTTATTATTGTGCTTAGCAAATTTACAACACAAATTCATAGGTCTAGACCAACGTTTGGGTCAAGTTTCGTCGAATTCTGAGAACGTTCAAAATTTAGCTTTGCACAATTTTATTATAGCAACTTTGTTTCCCTTTTATACAAACTTTTAGTTATTATTACGCTTAGCAAATTTACCACAGAAATGCTTGGGTTCAGACAAACGTTTGGGTCAAATTTCATCGAATTCTGAGAACGTTCAAAATTTAGTTGTTTTGCACGGTTTTATTAGTGCAAGTTTGTTTCCCTTTTATAAAAACTTGTAGTTATTATTATTCTTAGCAAATTACCACACAAATTCTTGGGTCTGGACGAACGTTTGGGTCAAGTTTCGTCAAATTCTAAGAACGTTCAAATTTTAACTGTTTTGTATGATTTTATTTAAGTAAGTTTGTCTGCCTTTTATAAAAACCTGTAGTTATTATTATGCTTAGTAAATTTACAATACAAATTCATGGGTCTAGACCAACGTTTAGGTCAAGTTTCGTCGAATTCTGAGAACGTTCAAAATTAAGCTTTGCATGATTTTATTAGAGCAACTTCGTTTCCCTTTTATACAAACTTTTAATTATTATCACGCTTAAAAAATTTACTACACAAATTCTTGGGCCTAGACCAACGTTTTGGGTCAAGTTTCGTCGAATTCTGAGAACGTTCAAAATTTAGCTTTGCACAATTTTATTATAGCAACTTTGTTTCCCTTTTATAAAAACTTGTAGTTATTATTACGCTTAGCAAATTTACCACAGAAATGCTTGGGTTCAGACAAACGTTTGGGTCAAGTTTCATCGAATTCTGAGAACGTTCAAAATTTAGTTGTTTTGCACGGTTTTATTAGTGCAAGTTTGTTTCCCTTTTATAAAAACTTGTAGTTATTATTATTCTTAGCAAATTACCACACAAATTCTTGGGTCTGGACGAACGTTTGGGTCAAGTTTCGTCAAATTCTAAGAACGTTCAAACTTTAGCTGTTTGGTACGGTTTTATTTAAGTAAGTTTGTCTGCCTTTTATAAAAACCTGTAGTTATTACGCTTAGCAAATTTACCACACAAATTCTTGGGTCTAAACCTACGTTTGGGCCAAGTTTCGTCGAATTATGGTACCGTTCAAAATTTAGCTGTTTCTTGAACGGTTTTATTAGAGCAAGTTTATTTCCCTTTTATACAAAATCGTAGTTATTATTAAATTTAGCAAATTTACCACACAAATTCTATGGTCTAGACCAATTTTTGGGTCTAATTTCATCGAATTCTGGTAACGTTCAAAATGTAACTGTTTTGCACGGTTTTATTATAACTAGTTTGTTTCCCTTTTATACAAACTTGTAGTTGTTATTACGCTTAGCAAATTTACCACACAAACTGTTGGGTCTAGACCAACGTTTGGGTCAAGTTTCGTTGAATTTTGACAATTTTCAAAATTTAGCTGTTTTGCACGGTTTTATTAGAGCAAGATTGTTTCCCTTTTATACAAACTTGTAGTTATTATTAAAGCTTAGCAAATTACCACACAAATCCTTAGGTCTAAACCAACGTTTGGGTCAAGTTTCGTCGAATTCTAAGAACGTTTAAAGTTTAGCTGTTTTATACGGTTTTATTAAAGTAAGTTTGTTTGCCTTTTATAAAAACTTGTAGTTATTATTATGCTTAGCAAATTTACCACACAAATTCTTGGGTCTAAACCTACGTTTGGGCCAAGTTTCGTCGAATTCTGGTACCGTTCAAAATTTAGTTGTTTCTTGAACAGTTTTATTAGAGCAAGTTTGTTTCTCTTTTATACAAAATCGTAGTTATTATTAAACTTAGCAAATTTACCACACAAATTCTATGGGCTAGACCAATTTTTGGGTCAAATTTCATCGAATTCTTGTAACGTTCAAAATGTAACTGTTTTGCACGGTTTTATTATAACTAGTTTGTTTCCCTTTTATACAAACTTGTAGTTGTTATTACGCTTAGCAAATTTACCACACAAACTGTTGGGTCTAGACCAACGTTTGGGTCAAGTTTCGTTGAATTCTGACAATTTTCAAAATTTAGCTGTTTTGCACGGTTTTATTAGAGCAAGATTGTTTCCCTTTTATACAAACTTGTAGTTATTATTAAAGCTTAGCAAATTACCACACAAATCCTTAGGTCTAAACCAACGTTTGGGTCAAGTTTCGTCGAATTCTAAGAACGTTTAAAGTTTAGCTGTTTTATACGGTTTTATTAAAGTAAGTTTGTTTGCCTTTTATAAAAACTTGTAGTTATTATTATGCTTAGCAAATTTACCACACAAATTCTTGGGTCTAAACCTACGTTTGGGCCAAGTTTCGTCGAATTCTGGTACCGTTCAAAATTTAGTTGTTTCTTGAACAGTTTTATTAGAGCAAGTTTGTTTCTCTTTTATACAAAATCGTAGTTATTATTAAACTTAGCAAATTTACCACACAAATTCTATGGGCTAGACCAATTTTTGGGTCAAATTTCATCGAATTCTTGTAACGTTCAAAATGTAACTGTTTTGCACGGTTTTATTATAACTAGTTTGTTTCCCTTTTATAGAAACTTGTAGTTGTTATTACGCTTAGCAAATTTACCACACAAACTGTTGGGTCTAGACCAACGTTTGGGTCAAGTTTCGTTGAATTCTGACAATTTTCAAAATTTAGCTGTTTTGCACGGTTTTATTAGAGCAAGATTGTTTCCCTTTTATACAAACTTGTAGTTATTATTAAAGCTTAGCAAATTACCACACAAATCCTTAGGTCTAAACCAACGTTTGGGTCAAGTTTCGTCGAATTCTAAGAAAGTTTAAAGTTTAGCTGTTTTATACGGTTTTATTAAAGTAAGTTTGTTTGCCTTTTATAAAAACTTGTAGTTATTATTATGCTTAGCAAATTTACCACACAAATTCTTGGGTCTAAACCTACGTTTGGGCCAAGTTTCGTCGAATTCTGGTACCGTTCAAAATTTAGTTGTTTCTTGAACAGTTTTATTAGAGCAAGTTTGTTTCTCTTTTATACAAAATCGTAGTTATTATTAAACTTAGCAAATTTACCACACAAATTCTATGGGCTAGACCAATTTTTGGGTCAAATTTCATCGAATTCTTGTAACGTTCAAAATGTAACTGTTTTGCACGGTTTTATTATAACTAGTTTGTTTCCCTTTTATACAAACTTGTAGTTGTTATTACGCTTAGCAAATTTACCACACAAACTGTTGGGTATAGACCAACGTTTGGGTCAAGTTTCGTTGAATTCTGACAATTTTCAAAATTTAGCTGTTTTGCACGGTTTTATTAGAGCAAGATTGTTTCCCTTTTATACAAACTTGTAGTTATTATTAAAGCTTAGCAAATTACCACACAAATCCTTAGGTCTAAACCAACGTTTGGGTCGAGTTTCGTCGAATTCTAAAAACGTTTAAAGTTTAGCTGTTTTGTACGGTTTTATTAAAGTAAGTTTGTTTGCCTTTTATAAAAAATTGTAGTTATTATTGTGCTTAGCAAATTTACAACACAAATTCAGGTCTAGACCAACGTTTGGGTCAAGTTTCGTCGAATTCTGAGAACGTTCAAAATTTAGCTTTGCACAATTTTATTATAGCAACTTTGTTTCCCTTTTATACAAACTTTTAGTTATTATTACGCTTAGCAAATTTACCACAGAAATGCTTGGGTTCAGACAAACGTTTGGGTCAAATTTCATCGAATTCTGAGAACGTTCAAAATTTAGTTGTTTTGCACGGTTTTATTAGTGCAAGTTTGTTTCCCTTTTATAAAAACTTGTAGTTATTATTATTCTTAGCAAATTACCACACAAATTCTTGGGTCTGGACGAACGTTTGGGTCAAGTTTCGTCAAATTCTAAGAACGTTCAAATTTTAACTGTTTTGTATGATTTTATTTAAGTAAGTTTGTCTGCCTTTTATAAAAACCTGTAGTTATTATTATGCTTAGTAAATTTACAATACAAATTCATGGGTCTAGACCAACGTTTGGGTCAAGTTTCGTCGAATTCTGAGAACGTTCAAAATTAAGCTTTGCATGATTTTATTAGAGCAACTTCGTTTCCCTTTTATACAAACTTTTAATTATTATCACGCTTAAAAAATTTACTACACAAATTCTTGGGCCTAGACCAACGTTTTGGGTCAAGTTTCGTCGAATTCTGAGAACGTTCAAAATTTAGCTTTGCACAATTTTATTATAGCAACTTTGTTTCCCTTTTATAAAAACTTGTAGTTATTATTACGCTTAGCAAATTTACCACAGAAATGCTTGGGTTCAGACAAACGTTTGGGTCAAGTTTCATCGAATTCTGAGAACGTTCAAAATTTAGTTGTTTTGCACGGTTTTATTAGTGCAAGTTTGTTTCCCTTTTATAAAAACTTGTAGTTATTATTATTCTTAGCAAATTACCACACAAATTCTTGGGTCTGGACGAACGTTTGGGTCAAGTTTCGTCAAATTCTAAGAACGTTCAAACTTTAGCTGTTTGGTACGGTTTTATTTAAGTAAGTTTGTCTGCCTTTTATAAAAACCTGTAGTTATTACGCTTAGCAAATTTACCACACAAATTCTTGGGTCTAAACCTACGTTTGGGCCAAGTTTCGTCGAATTATGGTACCGTTCAAAATTTAGCTGTTTCTTGAACGGTTTTATTAGAGCAAGTTTATTTCCCTTTTATACAAAATCGTAGTTATTATTAAATTTAGCAAATTTACCACACAAATTCTATGGTCTAGACCAATTTTTGGGTCTAATTTCATCGAATTCTGGTAACGTTCAAAATGTAACTGTTTTGCACGGTTTTATTATAACTAGTTTGTTTCCCTTTTATACAAACTTGTAGTTGTTATTACGCTTAACAAATTTACCACACAAACTGTTGGGTCTAGACCAACGTTTGGGTCAAGTTTCGTTGAATTCTGACAATTTTCAAAATTTAGCTGTTTTGCACGGTTTTATTAGAGCAAGATTGTTTCCCTTTTATACAAACTTGTAGTTATTATTAAAGCTTAGCAAATTACCACAGAAATCCTTAGGTCTAAACCAACGTTTGGGTCAAGTTTCGTCGAATTCTAAAAACGTTTAAAGTTTAGCTGTTTTGTACGGTTTTATTAAAGTAAGTTTGTTTGCCTTTTATAAAAACTTGTAGTTATTATTATGCTTAGCAAATTTACAACACAAATTCATGGGTCTAGACCAACGTTTGGGTCAAGTTTCGTCGAATTCTGAGAACGTTCAAAATTTAGCTTTGCACAATTTTATTATAGCAACTTTGTTTCCCTTTTATACAAACTTTTAGTTATTATTACGCTTAGTAAATTTACCACGAAAATGCTTGGGTTCAGACAAACGTTTGGGTCAAGTTTCATCGAATTCTGAGAACGTTCAAAATTTAGTTGTTTTGCACGGTTTTATTAGTGCAAGTTTGTTTCCCTTTTATAAAAACTTGTAGTTATTATTATTCTTAGCAAATTACCACACAAATTCTTGGGTCTGGACGAACGTTTGGGTCAAGTTTCGTCAAATTCTAAGAACGTTCAAATTTTAGCTGTTTTGTACGGTTTTATTTAAGTAAGTTTGTCTGCCTTTTATAAAAACCTGTAGTTATTATTATGCTTAGTAAATTTACAATACAAATTCATGGGTCTAGACCAACGTTTGGGTCAAGTTTCGTCGAATTCTGAGAACGTTCAAAATTAAGCTTTGCACGATTTTATTAGAGCAACTTCGTTTCCCTTTTATACAAACTTTTAATTATTATCACGCTTAAAAAATTTACTACACAATTTCTTGGGCCTAGACCAACGTTTTGGGTCAAGTTTCGTCGAATTTTGAGAACGTTCAAAATTTAGCTGTTTTGTACGGTTTTATTAAAGCAAGTTTGTTCTCCTTTTATAAAAACTTGTAGTTATTATTACGCTTAGCAAATTTACCACACAAATTCTTGGGTCTAAACCTACGTTTGGGCCAAGTTTCGTCGAATTCTGGTACCGTTCAAAATTTAGTTGTTTCTTGAACGGTTTTATTAGAGCAAGTTTGTTTCTCTTTTATACAAAATCGTAGTTATTATTAAACTTAGCAAATTTACCACACAAATTCTATGGTCTAGACCAATTTTTGGGTCAAATTTCATCGAATTCTTGTAACGTTCAAAATGTAACTGTTTTGCACGGTTTTATTATAACTAGTTTGTTTCCCTTTTATACAAACTTGTAGTTGTTATTACGCTTAGCAAATTTACCACACAAACTGTTGGGTATAGACCAACGTTTGGGTCAAGTTTCGTTGAATTCTGACAATTTTCAAAATTTAGCTGTTTTGCACGGTTTTATTAGAGCAAGATTGTTTCCCTTTTATACAAACTTGTAGTTATTATTAAAGCTTAGCAAATTACCACACAAATCCTTAGGTCTAAACCAACGTTTGGGTCGAGTTTCGTCGAATTCTAAAAACGTTTAAAGTTTAGCTGTTTTGTACGGTTTTATTAAAGTAAGTTTGTTTGCCTTTTATAAAAAATTGTAGTTATTATTGTGCTTAGCAAATTTACAACACAAATTCAGGTCTAGACCAACGTTTGGGTCAAGTTTCGTCGAATTCTGAGAACGTTCAAAATTTAGCTTTGCACAATTTTATTATAGCAACTTTGTTTCCCTTTTATACAAACTTTTAGTTATTATTACGCTTAGCAAATTTACCACAGAAATGCTTGGGTTCAGACAAACGTTTGGGTCAAATTTCATCGAATTCTGAGAACGTTCAAAATTTAGTTGTTTTGCACGGTTTTATTAGTGCAAGTTTGTTTCCCTTTTATAAAAACTTGTAGTTATTATTATTCTTAGCAAATTACCACACAAATTCTTGGGTCTGGACGAACGTTTGGGTCAAGTTTCGTCAAATTCTAAGAACGTTCAAATTTTAACTGTTTTGTATGATTTTATTTAAGTAAGTTTGTCTGCCTTTTATAAAAACCTGTAGTTATTATTATGCTTAGTAAATTTACAATACAAATTCATGGGTCTAAACCAACGTTTGGGTCAAGTTTCGTCGAATTCTGAGAACGTTCAAAATTAAGCTTTGCATGATTTTATTAGAGCAACTTCGTTTCCCTTTTATACAAACTTTTAATTATTATCACGCTTAAAAAATTTACTACACAAATTCTTGGGCCTAGACCAACGTTTTGGGTCAAGTTTCGTCGAATTCTGAGAACGTTCAAAATTTAGCTTTGCACAATTTTATTATAGCAACTTTGTTTCCCTTTTATAAAAACTTGTAGTTATTATTACGCTTAGCAAATTTACCACAGAAATGCTTGGGTTCAGACAAACGTTTGGGTCAAGTTTCATCGAATTCTGAGAACGTTCAAAATTTAGTTGTTTTGCACGGTTTTATTAGTGCAAGTTTGTTTCCCTTTTATAAAAACTTGTAGTTATTATTATTCTTAGCAAATTACCACACAAATTCTTGGGTCTGGACGAACGTTTGGGTCAAGTTTCGTCAAATTCTAAGAACGTTCAAACTTTAGCTGTTTGGTACGGTTTTATTTAAGTAAGTTTGTCTGCCTTTTATAAAAACCTGTAGTTATTACGCTTAGCAAATTTACCACACAAATTCTTGGGTCTAAACCTACGTTTGGGCCAAGTTTCGTCGAATTATGGTACCGTTCAAAATTTAGCTGTTTCTTGAACGGTTTTATTAGAGCAAGTTTATTTCCCTTTTATACAAAATCGTAGTTATTATTAAATTTAGCAAATTTACCACACAAATTCTATGGTCTAGACCAATTTTTGGGTCTAATTTCATCGAATTCTGGTAACGTTCAAAATGTAACTGTTTTGCACGGTTTTATTATAACTAGTTTGTTTCCCTTTTATACAAACTTGTAGTTGTTATTACGCTTAACAAATTTACCACACAAACTGTTGGGTCTAGACCAACGTTTGGGTCAAGTTTCGTTGAATTCTGACAATTTTCAAAATTTAGCTGTTTTGCACGGTTTTATTAGAGCAAGATTGTTTCCCTTTTATACAAACTTGTAGTTATTATTAAAGCTTAGCAAATTACCACAGAAATCCTTAGGTCTAAACCAACGTTTGGGTCAAGTTTCGTCGAATTCTAAAAACGTTTAAAGTTTAGCTGTTTTGTACGGTTTTATTAAAGTAAGTTTGTTTGCCTTTTATAAAAACTTGTAGTTATTATTATGCTTAGCAAATTTACAACACAAATTCATGGGTCTAGACCAACGTTTGGGTCAAGTTTCGTCGAATTCTGAGAACGTTCAAAATTTAGCTTTGCACAATTTTATTATAGCAACTTTGTTTCCCTTTTATACAAACTTTTAGTTATTATTACGCTTAGTAAATTTACCACGAAAATGCTTGGGTTCAGACAAACGTTTGGGTCAAGTTTCATCGAATTCTGAGAACGTTCAAAATTTAGTTGTTTTGCACGGTTTTATTAGTGCAAGTTGGTTTCCCTTTTATAAAAACTTGTAGTTATTATTATTCTTAGCAAATTACCACACAAATTCTTGGGTCTGGACGAACGTTTGGGTCAAGTTTCGTCAAATTCTAAGAACGTTCAAATTTTAGCTGTTTTGTACGGTTTTATTTAAGTAAGTTTGTCTGCCTTTTATAAAAACCTGTAGTTATTATTATGCTTAGTAAATTTACAATACAAATTCATGGGTCTAGACCAACGTTTGGGTCAAGTTTCGTCGAATTCTGAGAACGTTCAAAATTAAGCTTTGCACGATTTTATTAGAGCAACTTCGTTTCCCTTTTATACAAACTTTTAATTATTATCACGCTTAAAAAATTTACTACACAATTTCTTGGGCCTAGACCAACGTTTTGGGTCAAGTTTCGTCGAATTTTGAGAACGTTCAAAATTTAGCTGTTTTGTACGGTTTTATTAAAGCAAGTTTGTTCTCCTTTTATAAAAACTTGTAGTTATTATTACGCTTAGCAAATTTACCACACAAATTCTTGGGTCTAAACCTACGTTTGGGCCAAGTTTCGTCGAATTCTGGTACCGTTCAAAATTTAGTTGTTTCTTGAACGGTTTTATTAGAGCAAGTTTGTTTCTCTTTTATACAAAATCGTAGTTATTATTAAACTTAGCAAATTTACCACACAAATTCTATGGTCTAGACCAATTTTTGGGTCAAATTTCATCGAATTCTTGTAACGTTCAAAATGTAACTGTTTTGCACGGTTTTATTATAACTAGTTTGTTTCCCTTTTATACAAACTTGTAGTTGTTATTACGCTTAGCAAATTTACCACACAAACTGTTGGGTATAGACCAACGTTTGGGTCAAGTTTCGTTGAATTCTGACAATTTTCAAAATTTAGCTGTTTTGCACGGTTTTATTAGAGCAAGATTGTTTCCCTTTTATACAAACTTGTAGTTATTATTAAAGCTTAGCAAATTACCACACAAATCCTTAGGTCTAAACCAACGTTTGGGTCGAGTTTCGTCGAATTCTAAAAACGTTTAAAGTTTAGCTGTTTTGTACGGTTTTATTAAAGTAAGTTTGTTTGCCTTTTATAAAAAATTGTAGTTATTATTGTGCTTAGCAAATTTACAACACAAATTCAGGTCTAGACCAACGTTTGGGTCAAGTTTCGTCGAATTCTGAGAACGTTCAAAATTTAGCTTTGCACAATTTTATTATAGCAACTTTGTTTCCCTTTTATACAAACTTTTAGTTATTATTACGCTTAGCAAATTTACCACAGAAATGCTTGGGTTCAGACAAACGTTTGGGTCAAATTTCATCGAATTCTGAGAACGTTCAAAATTTAGTTGTTTTGCACGGTTTTATTAGTGCAAGTTTGTTTCCCTTTTATAAAAACTTGTAGTTATTATTATTCTTAGCAAATTACCACACAAATTCTTGGGTCTGGACGAACGTTTGGGTCAAGTTTCGTCAAATTCTAAGAACGTTCAAATTTTAACTGTTTTGTATGATTTTATTTAAGTAAGTTTGTCTGCCTTTTATAAAAACCTGTAGTTATTATTATGCTTAGTAAATTTACAATACAAATTCATGGGTCTAGACCAACGTTTGGGTCAAGTTTCGTCGAATTCTGAGAACGTTCAAAATTAAGCTTTGCATGATTTTATTAGAGCAACTTCGTTTCCCTTTTATACAAACTTTTAATTATTATCACGCTTAAAAAATTTACTACACAAATTCTTGGGCCTAGACCAACGTTTTGGGTCAAGTTTCGTCGAATTCTGAGAACGTTCAAAATTTAGCTTTGCACAATTTTATTATAGCAACTTTGTTTCCCTTTTATAAAAACTTGTAGTTATTATTACGCTTAGCAAATTTACCACAGAAATGCTTGGGTTCAGACAAACGTTTGGGTCAAGTTTCATCGAATTCTGAGAACGTTCAAAATTTAGTTGTTTTGCACGGTTTTATTAGTGCAAGTTTGTTTCCCTTTTATAAAAACTTGTAGTTATTATTATTCTTAGCAAATTACCACACAAATTCTTGGGTCTGGACGAACGTTTGGGTCAAGTTTCGTCAAATTCTAAGAACGTTCAAACTTTAGCTGTTTGGTACGGTTTTATTTAAGTAAGTTTGTCTGCCTTTTATAAAAACCTGTAGTTATTACGCTTAGCAAATTTACCACACAAATTCTTGGGTCTAAACCTACGTTTGGGCCAAGTTTCGTCGAATTATGGTACCGTTCAAAATTTAGCTGTTTCTTGAACGGTTTTATTAGAGCAAGTTTATTTCCCTTTTATACAAAATCGTAGTTATTATTAAATTTAGCAAATTTACCACACAAATTCTATGGTCTAGACCAATTTTTGGGTCTAATTTCATCGAATTCTGGTAACGTTCAAAATGTAACTGTTTTGCACGGTTTTATTATAACTAGTTTGTTTCCCTTTTATACAAACTTGTAGTTGTTATTACGCTTAACAAATTTACCACACAAACTGTTGGGTCTAGACCAACGTTTGGGTCAAGTTTCGTTGAATTCTGATAATTTTCAAAATTTAGCTGTTTTGCACGGTTTTATTAGAGCAAGATTGTTTCCCTTTTATACAAACTTGTAGTTATTATTAAAGCTTAGCAAATTACCACAGAAATCCTTAGGTCTAAACCAACGTTTGGGTCAAGTTTCGTCGAATTCTAAAAACGTTTAAAGTTTAGCTGTTTTGTACGGTTTTATTAAAGTAAGTTTGTTTGCCTTTTATAAAAACTTGTAGTTATTATTATGCTTAGCAAATTTACAACACAAATTCATGGGTCTAGACCAACGTTTGGGTCAAGTTTCGTCGAATTCTGAGAACGTTCAAAATTTAGCTTTGCACAATTTTATTATAGCAACTTTGTTTCCCTTTTATACAAACTTTTAGTTATTATTACGCTTAGTAAATTTACCACGAAAATGCTTGGGTTCAGACAAACGTTTGGGTCAAGTTTCATCGAATTCTGAGAACGTTCAAAATTTAGTTGTTTTGCACGGTTTTATTAGTGCAAGTTTGTTTCCCTTTTATAAAAACTTGTAGTTATTATTATTCTTAGCAAATTACCACACAAATTCTTGGGTCTGGACGAACGTTTGGGTCAAGTTTCGTCAAATTCTAAGAACGTTCAAACTTTAGCTGTTTGGTACGGTTTTATTTAAGTAAGTTTGTCTGCCTTTTATAAAAACCTGTAGTTATTACGCTTAGCAAATTTACCACACAAATTCTTGGGTCTAAACCTACGTTTGGGCCAAGTTTCGTCGAATTATGGTACCGTTCAAAATTTAGCTGTTTCTTGAACGGTTTTATTAGAGCAAGTTTATTTCCCTTTTATACAAAATCGTAGTTATTATTAAATTTAGCAAATTTACCACACAAATTCTATGGTCTAGACCAATTTTTGGGTCTAATTTCATCGAATTCTGGTAACGTTCAAAATGTAACTGTTTTGCACGGTTTTATTATAACTAGTTTGTTTCCCTTTTATACAAACTTGTAGTTGTTATTACGCTTAACAAATTTACCACACAAACTGTTGGGTCTAGACCAACGTTTGGGTCAAGTTTCGTTGAATTCTGACAATTTTCAAAATTTAGCTGTTTTGCACGGTTTTATTAGAGCAAGATTGTTTCCCTTTTATACAAACTTGTAGTTATTATTAAAGCTTAGCAAATTACCACAGAAATCCTTAGGTCTAAACCAACGTTTGGGTCAAGTTTCGTCGAATTCTAAAAACGTTTAAAGTTTAGCTGTTTTGTACGGTTTTATTAAAGTAAGTTTGTTTGCCTTTTATAAAAACTTGTAGTTATTATTATGCTTAGCAAATTTACAACACAAATTCATGGGTCTAGACCAACGTTTGGGTCAAGTTTCGTCGAATTCTGAGAACGTTCAAAATTTAGCTTTGCACAATTTTATTATAGCAACTTTGTTTCCCTTTTATACAAACTTTTAGTTATTATTACGCTTAGTAAATTTACCACGAAAATGCTTGGGTTCAGACAAACGTTTGGGTCAAGTTTCATCGAATTCTGAGAACGTTCAAAATTTAGTTGTTTTGCACGGTTTTATTAGTGCAAGTTTGTTTCCCTTTTATAAAAACTTGTAGTTATTATTATTCTTAGCAAATTACCACACAAATTCTTGGGTCTGGACGAACGTTTGGGTCAAGTTTCGTCAAATTCTAAGAACGTTCAAATTTTAGCTGTTTTGTACGGTTTTATTTAAGTAAGTTTGTCTGCCTTTTATAAAAACCTGTAGTTATTATTATGCTTAGTAAATTTACAATACAAATTCATGGGTCTAGACCAACGTTTGGGTCAAGTTTCGTCGAATTCTGAGAACGTTCAAAATTAAGCTTTGCACGATTTTATTAGAGCAACTTCGTTTCCCTTTTATACAAACTTTTAATTATTATCACGCTTAAAAAATTTACTACACAATTTCTTGGGCCTAGACCAACGTTTTGGGTCAAGTTTCGTCGAATTTTGAGAACGTTCAAAATTTAGCTGTTTTGTACGGTTTTATTAAAGCAAGTTTGTTCTCCTTTTATAAAAACTTGTAGTTATTATTACGCTTAGCAAATTTACCACACAAATTCTTGGGTCTAAACCTACGTTTGGGCCAAGTTTCGTCGAATTCTGGTACCGTTCAAAATTTAGTTGTTTCTTGAACGGTTTTATTAGAGCAAGTTTGTTTCTCTTTTATACAAAATCGTAGTTATTATTAAACTTAGCAAATTTACCACACAAATTCTATGGTCTAGACCAATTTTTGGGTCAAATTTCATCGAATTCTTGTAACGTTCAAAATGTAACTGTTTTGCACGGTTTTATTATAACTAGTTTGTTTCCCTTTTATACAAACTTGTAGTTGTTATTACGCTTAGCAAATTTACCACACAAACTGTTGGGTATAGACCAACGTTTGGGTCAAGTTTCGTTGAATTCTGACAATTTTCAAAATTTAGCTGTTTTGCACGGTTTTATTAGAGCAAGATTGTTTCCCTTTTATACAAACTTGTAGTTATTATTAAAGCTTAGCAAATTACCACACAAATCCTTAGGTCTAAACCAACGTTTGGGTCGAGTTTCGTCGAATTCTAAAAACGTTTAAAGTTTAGCTGTTTTGTACGGTTTTATTAAAGTAAGTTTGTTTGCCTTTTATAAAAAATTGTAGTTATTATTGTGCTTAGCAAATTTACAACACAAATTCAGGTCTAGACCAACGTTTGGGTCAAGTTTCGTCGAATTCTGAGAACGTTCAAAATTTAGCTTTGCACAATTTTATTATAGCAACTTTGTTTCCCTTTTATACAAACTTTTAGTTATTATTACGCTTAGCAAATTTACCACAGAAATGCTTGGGTTCAGACAAACGTTTGGGTCAAATTTCATCGAATTCTGAGAACGTTCAAAATTTAGTTGTTTTGCACGGTTTTATTAGTGCAAGTTTGTTTCCCTTTTATAAAAACTTGTAGTTATTATTATTCTTAGCAAATTACCACACAAATTCTTGGGTCTGGACGAACGTTTGGGTCAAGTTTCGTCAAATTCTAAGAACGTTCAAATTTTAACTGTTTTGTATGATTTTATTTAAGTAAGTTTGTCTACCTTTTATAAAAACCTGTAGTTATTATTATGCTTAGTAAATTTACAATACAAATTCATGGGTCTAGACCAACGTTTGGGTCAAGTTTCGTCGAATTCTGAGAACGTTCAAAATTAAGCTTTGCATGATTTTATTAGAGCAACTTCGTTTCCCTTTTATACAAACTTTTAATTATTATCACGCTTAAAAAATTTACTACACAAATTCTTGGGCCTAGACCAACGTTTTGGGTCAAGTTTCGTCGAATTCTGAGAACGTTCAAAATTTAGCTTTGCACAATTTTATTATAGCAACTTTGTTTCCCTTTTATAAAAACTTGTAGTTATTATTACGCTTAGCAAATTTACCACAGAAATGCTTGGGTTCAGACCAACGTTTGGGTCAAGTTTCATCGAATTCTGAGAACGTTCAAAATTTAGTTGTTTTGCACGGTTTTATTAGTGCAAGTTTGTTTCCCTTTTATAAAAACTTGTAGTTATTATTATTCTTAGCAAATTACCACACAAATTCTTGGGTCTGGACGAACGTTTGGGTCAAGTTTCGTCAAATTCTAAGAACGTTCAAATTTTAACTGTTTTGTATGATTTTATTTAAGTAAGTTTGTCTGCCTTTTATAAAACCTGTAGTTATTATTATGCTTAGTAAATTTACAATACAAATTCATGGGTCTAGACCAACGTTTGGGTCAAGTTTCGTCGAATTCTGAGAACGTTCAAAATTAAGCTTTGCATGATTTTATTAGAGCAACTTCGTTTCCCTTTTATACAAACTTTTAATTATTATCACGCTTAAAAAATTTACTACACAAATTCTTGGGCCTAGACCAACGTTTTGGGTCAAGTTTCGTCGAATTCTGAGAACGTTCAAAATTTAGCTTTGCACAATTTTATTATAGCAATTTTGTTTCCCTTTTATAAAAACTTGTAGTTATTATTACGCTTAGCAAATTTACCACAGAAATGCTTGGGTTCAGACAAACGTTTGGGTCAAGTTTCATCGAATTCTGAGAACGTTCAAAATTTAGTTGTTTTGCACGGTTTTATTAGTGCAAGTTTGTTTCCCTTTTATAAAAACTTGTAGTTATTATTATTCTTAGCAAATTACCACACAAATTCTTGGGTCTGGACGAACGTTTGGGTCAAGTTTCGTCAAATTCTAAGAACGTTCAAACTTTAGCTGTTTGGTACGGTTTTATTTAAGTAAGTTTGTCTGCCTTTTATAAAAACCTGTAGTTATTACGCTTAGCAAATTTACCACACAAATTCTTGGGTCTAAACCTACGTTTGGGCCAAGTTTCGTCGAATTCTGGTACCGTTCAAAATTTAGTTGTTTCTTGAACAGTTTTATTAGAGCAAGTTTGTTTCTCTTTTATACAAAATCGTAGTTATTATTAAACTTAGCAAATTTACCACACAAATTCTATGGGCTAGACCAATTTTTGGGTCAAATTTCATCGAATTCTTGTAACGTTCAAAATGTAACTGTTTTGCACGGTTTTATTATAACTAGTTTGTTTCCCTTTTATACAAACTTGTAGTTGTTATTACGCTTAGCAAATTTACCACACAAACTGTTGGGTATAGACCAACGTTTGGGTCAAGTTTCGTTGAATTCTGACAATTTTCAAAATTTAGCTGTTTTGCACGGTTTTATTAGAGCAAGATTGTTTCCCTTTTATACAAACTTGTAGTTATTATTAAAGCTTAGCAAATTACCACACAAATCCTTAGGTCTAAACCAACGTTTGGGTCGAGTTTCGTCGAATTCTAAAAACGTTTAAAGTTTAGCTGTTTTGTACGGTTTTATTAAAGTAAGTTTGTTTGCCTTTTATAAAAAATTGTAGTTATTATTGTGCTTAGCAAATTTACAACACAAATTCAGGTCTAGACCAACGTTTGGGTCAAGTTTCGTCGAATTCTGAGAACGTTCAAAATTTAGCTTTGCACAATTTTATTATAGCAACTTTGTTTCCCTTTTATACAAACTTTTAGTTATTATTACGCTTAGCAAATTTACCACAGAAATGCTTGGGTTCAGACAAACGTTTGGGTCAAATTTCATCGAATTCTGAGAACGTTCAAAATTTAGTTGTTTTGCACGGTTTTATTAGTGCAAGTTTGTTTCCCTTTTATAAAAACTTGTAGTTATTATTATTCTTAGCAAATTACCACACAAATTCTTGGGTCTGGACGAACGTTTGGGTCAAGTTTCGTCAAATTCTAAGAACGTTCAAATTTTAACTGTTTTGTATGATTTTATTTAAGTAAGTTTGTCTGCCTTTTATAAAAACCTGTAGTTATTATTATGCTTAGTAAATTTACAATACAAATTCATGGGTCTAGACCAACGTTTGGGTCAAGTTTCGTCGAATTCTGAGAACGTTCAAAATTAAGCTTTGCATGATTTTATTAGAGCAACTTCGTTTCCCTTTTATACAAACTTTTAATTATTATCACGCTTAAAAAATTTACTACACAAATTCTTGGGCCTAGACCAACGTTTTGGGTCAAGTTTCGTCGAATTCTGAGAACGTTCAAAATTTAGCTTTGCACAATTTTATTATAGCAACTTTGTTTCCCTTTTATAAAAACTTGTAGTTATTATTACGCTTAGCAAATTTACCACAGAAAT
The DNA here is from genome assembly GCF_026168435.1 of Sesamum indicum. Taxonomy (NCBI): domain Eukaryota; kingdom Viridiplantae; phylum Streptophyta; class Magnoliopsida; order Lamiales; family Pedaliaceae; genus Sesamum; species Sesamum indicum. The sequence goes on along the minus strand of NC_142658.1, from coordinate 10,691,366 downwards.
GCTTGGGTTCAGACCAACGTTTGGGTCAAGTTTCATCGAATTCTGAGAACGTTCAAAATTTAGTTGTTTTGCACGGTTTTATTAGTGCAAGTTTGTTTCCCTTTTATAAAAACTTGTAGTTATTATTATTCTTAGCAAATTACCACACAAATTCTTGGGTCTGGACGAACGTTTGGGTCAAGTTTCGTCAAATTCTAAGAACGTTCAAATTTTAACTGTTTTGTATGATTTTATTTAAGTAAGTTTGTCTGCCTTTTATAAAAACCTGTAGTTATTATTATGCTTAGTAAATTTACAATACAAATTCATGGGTCTAGACCAACGTTTGGGTCAAGTTTCGTCGAATTCTGAGAACGTTCAAAATTAAGCTTTGCATGATTTTATTAGAGCAACTTCGTTTCCCTTTTATACAAACTTTTAATTATTATCACGCTTAAAAAATTTACTACACAAATTCTTGGGCCTAGACCAACGTTTTGGGTCAAGTTTCGTCGAATTCTGAGAACGTTCAAAATTTAGCTTTGCACAATTTTATTATAGCAATTTTGTTTCCCTTTTATAAAAACTTGTAGTTATTATTACGCTTAGCAAATTTACCACAGAAATGCTTGGGTTCAGACAAACGTTTGGGTCAAGTTTCATCGAATTCTGAGAACGTTCAAAATTTAGTTGTTTTGCACGGTTTTATTAGTGCAAGTTTGTTTCCCTTTTATAAAAACTTGTAGTTATTATTATTCTTAGCAAATTACCACACAAATTCTTGGGTCTGGACGAACGTTTGGGTCAAGTTTCGTCAAATTCTAAGAACGTTCAAACTTTAGCTGTTTGGTACGGTTTTATTTAAGTAAGTTTGTCTGCCTTTTATAAAAACCTGTAGTTATTACGCTTAGCAAATTTACCACACAAATTCTTGGGTCTAAACCTACGTTTGGGCCAAGTTTCGTCGAATTCTGGTACCGTTCAAAATTTAGTTGTTTCTTGAACAGTTTTATTAGAGCAAGTTTGTTTCTCTTTTATACAAAATCGTAGTTATTATTAAACTTAGCAAATTTACCACACAAATTCTATGGGCTAGACCAATTTTTGGGTCAAATTTCATCGAATTCTTGTAACGTTCAAAATGTAACTGTTTTGCACGGTTTTATTATAACTAGTTTGTTTCCCTTTTATACAAACTTGTAGTTGTTATTACGCTTAGCAAATTTACCACACAAACTGTTGGGTATAGACCAACGTTTGGGTCAAGTTTCGTTGAATTCTGACAATTTTCAAAATTTAGCTGTTTTGCACGGTTTTATTAGAGCAAGATTGTTTCCCTTTTATACAAACTTGTAGTTATTATTAAAGCTTAGCAAATTACCACACAAATCCTTAGGTCTAAACCAACGTTTGGGTCGAGTTTCGTCGAATTCTAAAAACGTTTAAAGTTTAGCTGTTTTGTACGGTTTTATTAAAGTAAGTTTGTTTGCCTTTTATAAAAAATTGTAGTTATTATTGTGCTTAGCAAATTTACAACACAAATTCAGGTCTAGACCAACGTTTGGGTCAAGTTTCGTCGAATTCTGAGAACGTTCAAAATTTAGCTTTGCACAATTTTATTATAGCAACTTTGTTTCCCTTTTATACAAACTTTTAGTTATTATTACGCTTAGCAAATTTACCACAGAAATGCTTGGGTTCAGACAAACGTTTGGGTCAAATTTCATCGAATTCTGAGAACGTTCAAAATTTAGTTGTTTTGCACGGTTTTATTAGTGCAAGTTTGTTTCCCTTTTATAAAAACTTGTAGTTATTATTATTCTTAGCAAATTACCACACAAATTCTTGGGTCTGGACGAACGTTTGGGTCAAGTTTCGTCAAATTCTAAGAACGTTCAAATTTTAACTGTTTTGTATGATTTTATTTAAGTAAGTTTGTCTGCCTTTTATAAAAACCTGTAGTTATTATTATGCTTAGTAAATTTACAATACAAATTCATGGGTCTAGACCAACGTTTGGGTCAAGTTTCGTCGAATTCTGAGAACGTTCAAAATTAAGCTTTGCATGATTTTATTAGAGCAACTTCGTTTCCCTTTTATACAAACTTTTAATTATTATCACGCTTAAAAAATTTACTACACAAATTCTTGGGCCTAGACCAACGTTTTGGGTCAAGTTTCGTCGAATTCTGAGAACGTTCAAAATTTAGCTTTGCACAATTTTATTATAGCAACTTTGTTTCCCTTTTATAAAAACTTGTAGTTATTATTACGCTTAGCAAATTTACCACAGAAATGCTTGGGTTCAGACCAACGTTTGGGTCAAGTTTCATCGAATTCTGAGAACGTTCAAAATTTAGTTGTTTTGCACGGTTTTATTAGTGCAAGTTTGTTTCCCTTTTATAAAAACTTGTAGTTATTATTATTCTTAGCAAATTACCACACAAATTCTTGGGTCTGGACGAACGTTTGGGTCAAGTTTCGTCAAATTCTAAGAACGTTCAAACTTTAGCTGTTTGGTACGGTTTTATTTAAGTAAGTTTGTCTGCCTTTTATAAAAACCTGTAGTTATTACGCTTAGCAAATTTACCACACAAATTCTTGGGTCTAAACCTACGTTTGGGCCAAGTTTCGTCGAATTATGGTACCGTTCAAAATTTAGCTGTTTCTTGAACGGTTTTATTAGAGCAAGTTTATTTCCCTTTTATACAAAATCGTAGTTATTATTAAATTTAGCAAATTTACCACACAAATTCTATGGTCTAGACCAATTTTTGGGTCTAATTTCATCGAATTCTGGTAACGTTCAAAATGTAACTGTTTTGCACGGTTTTATTATAACTAGTTTGTTTCCCTTTTATACAAACTTGTAGTTGTTATTACGCTTAGCAAATTTACCACACAAACTGTTGGGTCTAGACCAACGTTTGGGTCAAGTTTCGTTGAATTCTGACAATTTTCAAAATTTAGCTGTTTTGCACGGTTTTATTAGAGCAAGATTGTTTCCCTTTTATACAAACTTGTAGTTATTATTAAAGCTTAGCAAATTACCACACAAATCCTTAGGTCTAAACCAACGTTTGGGTCAAGTTTCGTCGAATTCTAAGAACGTTTAAAGTTTAGCTGTTTTATACGGTTTTATTAAAGTAAGTTTGTTTGCCTTTTATAAAAACTTGTAGTTATTATTATGCTTAGCAAATTTACCACACAAATTCTTGGGTCTAAACCTACGTTTGGGCCAAGTTTTGTCGAATTCTGGTACCGTTCAAAATTTAGTTGTTTCTTGAACAGTTTTATTAGAGCAAGTTTGTTTCTCTTTTATACAAAATCGTAGTTATTATTAAACTTAGCAAATTTACCACACAAATTCTATGGGCTAGACCAATTTTTGGGTCAAATTTCATCGAATTCTTGTAACGTTCAAAATGTAACTGTTTTGCACGGTTTTATTATAACTAGTTTGTTTCCCTTTTATACAAACTTGTAGTTGTTATTACGCTTAGCAAATTTACCACACAAACTGTTGGGTATAGACCAACGTTTGGGTCAAGTTTCGTTGAATTCTGAAAATTTTCAAAATTTAGCTGTTTTGCACGGTTTTATTAGAGCAAGATTGTTTCCCTTTTATACAAACTTGTAGTTATTATTAAAGCTTAGCAAATTACCACACAAATCCTTAGGTCTAAACCAACGTTTGGGTCGAGTTTCGTCGAATTCTAAAAACGTTTAAAGTTTAGCTGTTTTGTACGGTTTTATTAAAGTAAGTTTGTTTGCCTTTTATAAAAAATTGTAGTTATTATTGTGCTTAGCAAATTTACAACACAAATTCAGGTCTAGACCAACGTTTGGGTCAAGTTTCGTCGAATTCTGAGAACGTTCAAAATTTAGCTTTGCACAATTTTATTATAGCAACTTTGTTTCCCTTTTATACAAACTTTTAGTTATTATTACGCTTAGCAAATTTACCACAGAAATGCTTGGGTTCAGACAAACGTTTGGGTCAAATTTCATCGAATTCTGAGAACGTTCAAAATTTAGTTGTTTTGCACGGTTTTATTAGTGCAAGTTTGTTTCCCTTTTATAAAAACTTGTAGTTATTATTATTCTTAGCAAATTACCACACAAATTCTTGGGTCTGGACGAACGTTTGGGTCAAGTTTCGTCAAATTCTAAGAACGTTCAAATTTTAACTGTTTTGTATGATTTTATTTAAGTAAGTTTGTCTGCGTTTTATAAAAACCTGTAGTTATTATTATGCTTAGTAAATTTACAATACAAATTCATGGGTCTAGACCAACGTTTGGGTCAAGTTTCGTCGAATTCTGAGAACGTTCAAAATTAAGCTTTGCATGATTTTATTAGAGCAACTTCGTTTCCCTTTTATACAAACTTTTAATTATTATCACGCTTAAAAAATTTACTACACAAATTCTTGGGCCTAGACCAACGTTTTGGGTCAAGTTTCGTCGAATTCTGAGAACGTTCAAAATTTAGCTTTGCACAATTTTATTATAGCAACTTTGTTTCCCTTTTATAAAAACTTGTAGTTATTATTACGCTTAGCAAATTTACCACAGAAATGCTTGGGTTCAGACAAACGTTTGGGTCAAGTTTCATCGAATTCTGAGAACGTTCAATATTTAGTTGTTTTGCACGGTTTTATTAGTGCAAGTTTGTTTCCCTTTTATAAAAACTTGTAGTTATTATTATTCTTAGCAAATTACCACACAAATTCTTGGGTCTGGACGAACGTTTGGGTCAAGTTTCGTCAAATTCTAAGAACGTTCAAACTTTAGCTGTTTGGTACGGTTTTATTTAAGTAAGTTTGTCTGCCTTTTATAAAAACCTGTAGTTATTACGCTTAGCAAATTTACCACACAAATTCTTGGGTCTAAACCTACGTTTGGGCCAAGTTTCGTCGAATTATGGTACCGTTCAAAATTTAGCTGTTTCTTGAACGGTTTTATTAGAGCAAGTTTATTTCCCTTTTATACAAAATCGTAGTTATTATTAAATTTAGCAAATTTACCACACAAATTCTATGGTCTAGACCAATTTTTGGGTCTAATTTCATCGAATTCTGGTAACGTTCAAAATGTAACTGTTTTGCACGGTTTTATTATAACTAGTTTGTTTCCCTTTTATACAAACTTGTAGTTGTTATTACGCTTAACAAATTTACCACACAAACTGTTGGGTCTAGACCAACGTTTGGGTCAAGTTTCGTTGAATTCTGACAATTTTCAAAATTTAGCTGTTTTGCACGGTTTTATTAGAGCAAGATTGTTTCCCTTTTATACAAACTTGTAGTTATTATTAAAGCTTAGCAAATTACCACACAAATCCTTAGGTCTAAACCAACGTTTGGGTCAAGTTTCGTCGAATTCTAAGAACGTTTAAAGTTTAGCTGTTTTATACGGTTTTATTAAAGTAAGTTTGTTTGCCTTTTATAAAAACTTGTAGTTATTATTATGCTTAGCAAATTTACCACACAAATTCTTGGGTCTAAACCTACGTTTGGGCCAAGTTTCGTCGAATTCTGGTACCGTTCAAAATTTAGTTGTTTCTTGAACAGTTTTATTAGAGCAAGTTTGTTTCTCTTTTATACAAAATCGTAGTTATTATTAAACTTAGCAAATTTACCACACAAATTCTATGGGCTAGACCAATTTTTGGGTCAAATTTCATCGAATTCTTGTAACGTTCAAAATGTAACTGTTTTGCACGGTTTTATTATAACTAGTTTGTTTCCCTTTTATACAAACTTGTAGTTGTTATTACGCTTAGCAAATTTACCACACAAACTGTTGGGTATAGACCAACGTTTGGGTCAAGTTTCGTTGAATTCTGACAATTTTCAAAATTTAGCTGTTTTGCACGGTTTTATTAGAGCAAGATTGTTTCCCTTTTATACAAACTTGTAGTTATTATTAAAGCTTAGCAAATTACCACACAAATCCTTAGGTCTAAACCAACGTTTGGGTCGAGTTTCGTCGAATTCTAAAAACGTTTAAAGTTTAGCTGTTTTGTACGGTTTTATTAAAGTAAGTTTGTTTGCCTTTTATAAAAAATTGTAGTTATTATTGTGCTTAGCAAATTTACAACACAAATTCAGGTCTAGACCAACGTTTGGGTCAAGTTTCGTCGAATTCTGAGAACGTTCAAAATTTAGCTTTGCACAATTTTATTATAGCAACTTTGTTTCCCTTTTATACAAACTTTTAGTTATTATTACGCTTAGCAAATTTACCACAGAAATGCTTGGGTTCAGACAAACGTTTGGGTCAAATTTCATCGAATTCTGAGAACGTTCAAAATTTAGTTGTTTTGCACGGTTTTATTAGTGCAAGTTTGTTTCCCTTTTATAAAAACTTGTAGTTATTATTATTCTTAGCAAATTACCACACAAATTCTTGGGTCTGGACGAACGTTTGGGTCAAGTTTCGTCAAATTCTTAGAACGTTCAAATTTTAACTGTTTTGTATGATTTTATTTAAGTAAGTTTGTCTGCCTTTTATAAAAACCTGTAGTTATTATTATGCTTAGTAAATTTACAATACAAATTCATGGGTCTAGACCAACGTTTGGGTCAAGTTTCGTCGAATTCTGAGAACGTTCAAAATTAAGCTTTGCATGATTTTATTAGAGCAACTTCGTTTCCCTTTTATACAAACTTTTAATTATTATCACGCTTAAAAAATTTACTACACAAATTCTTGGGCCTAGACCAACGTTTTGGGTCAAGTTTCGTCGAATTCTGAGAACGTTCAAAATTTAGCTTTGCACAATTTTATTATAGCAACTTTGTTTCCCTTTTATAAAAACTTGTAGTTATTATTACGCTTAGCAAATTTACCACAGAAATGCTTGGGTTCAGACCAACGTTTGGGTCAAGTTTCATCGAATTCTGAGAACGTTCAAAATTTAGTTGTTTTGCACGGTTTTATTAGTGCAAGTTTGTTTCCCTTTTATAAAAACTTGTAGTTATTATTATTCTTAGCAAATTACCACACAAATTCTTGGGTCTGGACGAACGTTTGGGTCAAGTTTCGTCAAATTCTAAGAACGTTCAAACTTTAGCTGTTTGGTACGGTTTTATTTAAGTAAGTTTGTCTGCCTTTTATAAAAACCTGTAGTTATTACGCTTAGCAAATTTACCACACAAATTCTTGGGTCTAAACCTACGTTTGGGCCAAGTTTCGTCGAATTATGGTACCGTTCAAAATTTAGCTGTTTCTTGAACGGTTTTATTAGAGCAAGTTTATTTCCCTTTTATACAAAATCGTAGTTATTATTAAATTTAGCAAATTTACCACACAAATTCTATGGTCTAGACCAATTTTTGGGTCTAATTTCATCGAATTCTGGTAACGTTCAAAATGTAACTGTTTTGCACGGTTTTATTATAACTAGTTTGTTTCCCTTTTATACAAACTTGTAGTTGTTATTACGCTTAGCAAATTTACCACACAAACTGTTGGGTCTAGACCAACGTTTGGGTCAAGTTTCGTTGAATTCTGACAATTTTCAAAATTTAGCTGTTTTGCACGGTTTTATTAGAGCAAGATTGTTTCCCTTTTATACAAACTTGTAGTTATTATTAAAGCTTAGCAAATTACCACACAAATCCTTAGGTCTAAACCAACGTTTGGGTCAAGTTTCGTCGAATTCTAAGAACGTTTAAAGTTTAGCTGTTTTATACGGTTTTATTAAAGTAAGTTTGTTTGCCTTTTATAAAAACTTGTAGTTATTATTATGCTTAGCAAATTTACCACACAAATTCTTGGGTCTAAACCTACGTTTGGGCCAAGTTTCGTCGAATTCTGGTACCGTTCAAAATTTAGTTGTTTCTTGAACAGTTTTATTAGAGCAAGTTTGTTTCTCTTTTATACAAAATCGTAGTTATTATTAAACTTAGCAAATTTACCACACAAATTCTATGGGCTAGACCAATTTTTGGGTCAAATTTCATCGAATTCTTGTAACGTTCAAAATGTAACTGTTTTGCACGGTTTTATTATAACTAGTTTGTTTCCCTTTTATACAAACTTGTAGTTGTTATTACGCTTAGCAAATTTACCACACAAACTGTTGGGTATAGACCAACGTTTGGGTCAAGTTTCGTTGAATTCTGACAATTTTCAAAATTTAGCTGTTTTGCACGGTTTTATTAGAGCAAGATTGTTTCCCTTTTATACAAACTTGTAGTTATTATTAAAGCTTAGCAAATTACCACACAAATCCTTAGGTCTAAACCAACGTTTGGGTCGAGTTTCGTCGAATTCTAAAAACGTTTAAAGTTTAGCTGTTTTGTACGGTTTTATTAAAGTAAGTTTGTTTGCCTTTTATAAAAAATTGTAGTTATTATTGTGCTTAGCAAATTTACAACACAAATTCAGGTCTAGACCAACGTTTGGGTCAAGTTTCGTCGAATTCTGAGAACGTTCAAAATTTAGCTTTGCACAATTTTATTATAGCAACTTTGTTTCCCTTTTATACAAACTTTTAGTTATTATTACGCTTAGCAAATTTACCACAGAAATGCTTGGGTTCAGACAAACGTTTGGGTCAAATTTCATCGAATTCTGAGAACGTTCAAAATTTAGTTGTTTTGCACGGTTTTATTAGTGCAAGTTTGTTTCCCTTTTATAAAAACTTTTAGTTATTATTATTCTTAGCAAATTACCACACAAATTCTTGGGTCTGGACGAACGTTTGGGTCAAGTTTCGTCAAATTCTAAGAACGTTCAAATTTTAACTGTTTTGTATGATTTTATTTAAGTAAGTTTGTCTGCCTTTTATAAAAACCTGTAGTTATTATTATGCTTAGTAAATTTACAATACAAATTCATGGGTCTAGACCAACGTTTGGGTCAAGTTTCGTCGAATTCTGAGAACGTTCAAAATTAAGCTTTGCATGATTTTATTAGAGCAACTTCGTTTCCCTTTTATACAAACTTTTAATTATTATCACGCTTAAAAAATTTACTACACAAATTCTTGGGCCTAGACCAACGTTTTGGGTCAAGTTTCGTCGAATTCTGAGAACGTTCAAAATTTAGCTTTGCACAATTTTATTATAGCAACTTTGTTTCACTTTTATAAAAACTTGTAGTTATTATTACGCTTAGCAAATTTACCACAGAAATGCTTGGGTTCAGACAAACGTTTGGGTCAAGTTTCATCGAATTCTGAGAACGTTCAAAATTTAGTTGTTTTGCACGGTTTTATTAGTGCAAGTTTGTTTCCCTTTTATAAAAACTTGTAGTTATTATTATTCTTAGCAAATTACCACACAAATTCTTGGGTCTGGACGAACGTTTGGGTCAAGTTTCGTCAAATTCTAAGAACGTTCAAACTTTAGCTGTTTGGTACGGTTTTATTTAAGTAAGTTTGTCTGCCTTTTATAAAAACCTGTAGTTATTACGCTTAGCAAATTTACCACACAAATTCTTGGGTCTAAACCTACGTTTGGGCCAAGTTTCGTCGAATTATGGTACCGTTCAAAATTTAGCTGTTTCTTGAACGGTTTTATTAGAGCAAGTTTATTTCCCTTTTATACAAAATCGTAGTTATTATTAAATTTAGCAAATTTACCACACAAATTCTATGGTCTAGACCAATTTTTGGGTCTAATTTCATCGAATTCTGGTAACGTTCAAAATGTAACTGTTTTGCACGGTTTTATTATAACTAGTTTGTTTCCCTTTTATACAAACTTGTAGTTGTTATTACGCTTAACAAATTTACCACACAAACTGTTGGGTCTAGACCAACGTTTGGGTCAAGTTTCGTTGAATTCTGACAATTTTCAAAATTTAGCTGTTTTGCACGGTTTTATTAGAGCAAGATTGTTTCCCTTTTATACAAACTTGTAGTTATTATTAAAGCTTAGCAAATTACCACACAAATCCTTAGGTCTAAACCAACGTTTGGGTCAAGTTTCGTCGAATTCTAAGAACGTTTAAAGTTTAGCTGTTTTATACGGTTTTATTAAAGTAAGTTTGTTTGCCTTTTATAAAAACTTGTAGTTATTATTATGCTTAGCAAATTTACCACACAAATTCTTGGGTCTAAACCTACGTTTGGGCCAAGTTTCGTCGAATTCTGGTACCGTTCAAAATTTAGTTGTTTCTTGAACAGTTTTATTAGAGCAAGTTTGTTTCTCTTTTATACAAAATCGTAGTTATTATTAAACTTAGCAAATTTACCACACAAATTCTATGGGCTAGACCAATTTTTGGGTCAAATTTCATCGAATTCTTGTAACGTTCAAAATGTAACTGTTTTGCACGGTTTTATTATAACTAGTTTGTTTCCCTTTTATACAAACTTGTAGTTGTTATTACGCTTAGCAAATTTACCACACAAACTGTTGGGTATAGACCAACGTTTGGGTCAAGTTTCGTTGAATTCTGAAAATTTTCAAAATTTAGCTGTTTTGCACGGTTTTATTAGAGCAAGATTGTTTCCCTTTTATACAAACTTGTAGTTATTATTAAAGCTTAGCAAATTACCACACAAATCTTTAGGTCTAAACCAACGTTTGGGTCAAGTTTCGTCGAATTGTAAAAATGTTTAAAGTTTAGCTGTTTTGTACGGTTTTATTAAAGTAAGTTTGTTTGCCTTTTATAAAAACTTGTAGTTATTATTATGCTTAGCAAATTTACAACACAAATTCATAGGTCTAGACCAACGTTTGGGTCAAGTTTCGTCGAATTCTGAGAACGTTCAAAATTTAGCTTTGCACAATTTTATTATAGCAACTTTGTTTCCCTTTTATACAAACTTTTAGTTATTATTACGCTTAGCAAATTTACCACAGAAATGCTTGGGTTCAGACAAACGTTTGGGTCAAGTTTCATCGAATTCTGAGAACGTTCAAAATTTAGTTGTTTTGCACGGTTTTATTAGTGCAATTTTGTTTCCCTTTTATAAAAACTTGTAGTTATTATTATTCTTAGCAAATTACCACACAAATTCTTGGGTCTGGACGAACGTTTGGGTCAAGTTTCGTCAAATTCTAAGAACGTTCAAACTTTAGCTGTTTGGTACGGTTTTATTTAAGTAAGTTTGTCTGCCTTTTATAAAAACCTGTAGTTATTATTATGCTTAGTAAATTTACAATACAAATTCATGGGTCTAGACCAACGTTTGGGTCAAGTTTCGTCGAATTCTGAGAACGTTCAAAATTAAGCTTTGCATGATTTTATTAGAGCAACTTCGTTTCCCTTTTATACAAACTTTTAATTATTATCACGCTTAAAAAATTTACTACACAAATTCTTGGGCCTAGACCAACGTTTTGGGTCAAGTTTCGTCGAATTCTGAGAACGTTCAAAATTTAGCTTTGCACAATTTTATTATAGCAACTTTGTTTCACTTTTATAAAAACTTGTAGTTATTATTACGCTTAGCAAATTTACCACAGAAATGCTTGGGTTCAGACAAACGTTTGGGTCAAGTTTCATCGAATTCTGAGAACGTTCAAAATTTAGTTGTTTTGCACGGTTTTATTAGTGCAAGTTTGTTTCCCTTTTATAAAAACTTGTAGTTATTATTATTCTTAGCAAATTACCACACAAATTCTTGGGTCTGGACGAACGTTTGGGTCAAGTTTCGTCAAATTCTAAGAACGTTCAAACTTTAGCTGTTTGGTACGGTTTTATTTAAGTAAGTTTGTCTGCCTTTTATAAAAACCTGTAGTTATTACGCTTAGCAAATTTACCACACAAATTCTTGGGTCTAAACCTACGTTTGGGCCAAGTTTCGTCGAATTATGGTACCGTTCAAAATTTAGCTGTTTCTTGAACGGTTTTATTAGAGCAAGTTTATTTCCCTTTTATACAAAATCGTAGTTATTATTAAATTTAGCAAATTTACCACACAAATTCTATGGTCTAGACCAATTTTTGGGTCTAATTTCATCGAATTCTGGTAACGTTCAAAATGTAACTGTTTTGCACGGTTTTATTATAACTAGTTTGTTTCCCTTTTATACAAACTTGTAGTTGTTATTACGCTTAACAAATTTACCACACAAACTGTTGGGTCTAGACCAACGTTTGGGTCAAGTTTCGTTGAATTCTGACAATTTTCAAAATTTAGCTGTTTTGCACGGTTTTATTAGAGCAAGATTGTTTCCCTTTTATACAAACTTGTAGTTATTATTAAAGCTTAGCAAATTACCACACAAATCCTTAGGTCTAAACCAACGTTTGGGTCAAGTTTCGTCGAATTCTAAGAACGTTTAAAGTTTAGCTGTTTTATACGGTTTTATTAAAGTAAGTTTGTTTGCCTTTTATAAAAACTTGTAGTTATTATTATGCTTAGCAAATTTACCACACAAATTCTTGGGTCTAAACCTACGTTTGGGCCAAGTTTCGTCGAATTCTGGTACCGTTCAAAATTTAGTTGTTTCTTGAACAGTTTTATTAGAGCAAGTTTGTTTCTCTTTTATACAAAATCGTAGTTATTATTAAACTTAGCAAATTTACCACACAAATTCTATGGGCTAGACCAATTTTTGGGTCAAATTTCATCGAATTCTTGTAACGTTCAAAATGTAACTGTTTTGCACGGTTTTATTATAACTAGTTTGTTTCCCTTTTATACAAACTTGTAGTTGTTATTACGCTTAGCAAATTTACCACACAAACTGTTGGGTATAGACCAACGTTTGGGTCAAGTTTCGTTGAATTCTGAAAATTTTCAAAATTTAGCTGTTTTGCACGGTTTTATTAGAGCAAGATTGTTTCCCTTTTATACAAACTTGTAGTTATTATTAAAGCTTAGCAAATTACCACACAAATCTTTAGGTCTAAACCAACGTTTGGGTCAAGTTTCGTCGAATTGTAAAAATGTTTAAAGTTTAGCTGTTTTGTACGGTTTTATTAAAGTAAGTTTGTTTGCCTTTTATAAAAACTTGTAGTTATTATTATGCTTAGCAAATTTACAACACAAATTCATAGGTCTAGACCAACGTTTGGGTCAAGTTTCGTCGAATTCTGAGAACGTTCAAAATTTAGCTTTGCACAATTTTATTATAGCAACTTTGTTTCCCTTTTATACAAACTTTTAGTTATTATTACGCTTAGCAAATTTACCACAGAAATGCTTGGGTTCAGACAAACGTTTGGGTCAAGTTTCATCGAATTCTGAGAACGTTCAAAATTTAGTTGTTTTGCACGGTTTTATTAGTGCAATTTTGTTTCCCTTTTATAAAAACTTGTAGTTATTATTATTCTTAGCAAATTACCACACAAATTCTTGGGTCTGGACGAACGTTTGGGTCAAGTTTCGTCAAATTCTAAGAACGTTCAAACTTTAGCTGTTTGGTACGGTTTTATTTAAGTAAGTTTGTCTGCCTTTTATAAAAACCTGTAGTTATTACGCTTAGCAAATTTACCACACAAATTCTTGGGTCTAAACCTACGTTTGGGCCAAGTTTCGTCGAATTATGGTACCGTTCAAAATTTAGCTGTTTCTTGAACGGTTTTATTAGAGCAAGTTTATTTCCCTTTTATACAAAATCGTAGTTATTATTAAATTTAGCAAATTTACCACACAAATTCTATGGTCTAGACCAATTTTTGGGTCTAATTTCATCGAATTCTGGTAACGTTCAAAATGTAACTGTTTTGCACGGTTTTATTATAACTAGTTTGTTTCCCTTTTATACAAACTTGTAGTTGTTATTACGCTTAGCAAATTTACCACACAAACTGTTGGGTCTAGACCAACGTTTGGGTCAAGTTTCGTTGAATTCTGACAATTTTCAAAATTTAGCTGTTTTGCACGGTTTTATTAGAGCAAGATTGTTTCCCTTTTATACAAACTTGTAGTTATTATTAAAGCTTAGCAAATTACCACACAAATCCTTAGGTCTAAACCAACGTTTGGGTCAAGTTTCGTCGAATTCTAAGAACGTTTAAAGTTTAGCTGTTTTATACGGTTTTATTAAAGTAAGTTTGTTTGCCTTTTATAAAAACTTGTAGTTATTATTATGCTTAGCAAATTTACAACCCAATTTCATGGGTCTAGACGAACGTTTGGGTCAAGTTTCGTCGAATTCTGAGAACGTTCAAAATTTAGCTTTGCACAATTTTATTATTGCAACTTTGTTTCCCTTTTATACAAACTTTTAGTTATTATTACGCTTAGCAAATTTACCACAGAAATGCTTGGGTTCAGACAAACGTTTGGGTCAAGTTTTATCGAATTCTGAGAACGTTCAAAATTTAGTTGTTTTGCACGGTTTTATTAGTGCAAGTTTGTTTCCCTTTTATAAAAACTTGTAGTTATTATTATTCTTAGCAAATTACCACACAAATTCTTGGGTCTGGACAAACGTTTGGGTCAAGTTTCGTCAAATTCTAAGAACGTTCAAATTTTAGCTGTTTTGTACGGTTTTATTTAAGTAAGTTTGTCTGCCTTTTATAAAAACCTGTAGTTATTATTATGCTTAGTAAATTTACAATACAAATTCATGGGTCTAGACCAACGTTTGGGTCAAGTTTCGTCGAATTCTGAGAACGTTCAAAATTAAGCTTTGCACGATTTTATTAGAGCAACTTCGTTTCCCTTTTATACAAACTTTTAATTATTATCACGCTTAAAAAATTTACTACACAATTTCTTGGGCCTAGACCAACGTTTCGGGTCAAGTTTCGTCGAATTCTGAGAACGTTCAAAATTTAGCTGTTTTTTACGGTTTTATTAAAGCAAGTTTGTTCTCCTTTTATAAAAACTTGTAGTTATTATTACGCTTAGCAAATTTACCACACAAATTCTTGGGTCTAAACCTACGTTTGGGCCAAGTTTCGTCGAATTCTGGTACCGTTCAAAATTTAGTTGTTTCTTGAACAGTTTTATTAGAGCAAGTTTGTTTCTCTTTTATACAAAATCGTAGTTATTATTAAACTTAGCAAATTTACCACACAAATTCTATGGGCTAGACCAATTTTTGGGTCAAATTTCATCGAATTCTTGTAACGTTCAAAATGTAACTGTTTTGCACGGTTTTATTATAACTAGTTTGTTTCCCTTTTATACAAACTTGTAGTTGTTATTACGCTTAGCAAATTTACCACACAAACTGTTGGGTATAGACCAACGTTTGGGTCAAGTTTCGTTGAATTCTGACAATTTTCAAAATTTAGCTGTTTTGCACGGTTTTATTAGAGCAAGATTGTTTCCCTTTTTTACAAACTTGTAGTTATTATTAAAGCTTAGCAAATTACCACACAAATTCTTAGGTCTAAATCAACGTTTGGGTCAAGTTTCGTCGAATTCTAAGAACGTTTAAAGTTTAGCTGTTTTTCACGGTTTTATTAAAGTAAGTTTGTTTGCCTTTTATAAAAACTTGTAGTTATTATTATGCTTAGCAAATTTACAACCCAAATTCATAGGTCTAGACCAACGTTTGGGTCAAGTTTCGTCGAATTCTGAGAACGTTCAAAATTTAGCTTTGCACAATTTTATTATAGCAACTTTTTTCCCTTTTATACAAACTTTTAGATATTATTACGCTTAGCAAATTTACCACAGAAATGCTTGGGTTCAGACAAACGTTTTGGTCAAGTTTCATCGAATTCTGAGAACGTTCAAAATTTAGTTGTTTTGCACGGTTTTATTAGTGCAAGTTTGTTTCCCTTTTATAAAAATTTGTAGTTATTATTATTCTTAGCAAATTACCACACAAATTCTTGGGTATGGACGAACGTTTGGGTCAAATTTCGTCAAATTCTAAGAACGTTCAAATTTTAGCTGTTTTATACGGTTTTATTTAAGTAAGTTTGTCTGCCTTTTATAAAAATCTGTAGTTATTATTACGCTTAGTAAATTTACAATACAAATTCATGGGTCTAGACCAACGTTTCGGTCAAGTTTCATCGAATTCTGAGAACGTTCAAAATTAAGCTTTGCACGATTTTATTAGAGCAACTTCGTTTCCCTTTTATACAAACTTTTAATTATTATCACGCTTAAAAAATTTACTACACAAATTCTTGGGCCTAGACCAACGTTTTGGGTCATGTTTCGTCGAATTCTGAGAACGTTCAAAATTTAGCTGTTTTGTACGGTTTTATTAAAGCAAGTTTGTTCTTCTTTTATAAAAACTTGTAGTTATTATTACGCTTAGCAAATTTACCACACAAATTCTTGGGTCTAAACCTACGTTTGGGCCAAGTTTCGTCGAATTCTGGTACCGTTCAAAATTTAGTTGTTTCTTGAACGGTTTTATTAGAGCAAGTTTATTTCTCTTTTATACAAAATCGTAGTTATTATTAAACTTAGCAAATTTACCACACAAATTCTATGGTCTAGACCAATTTCTGGGTCAAATTTCATCGAATTCTTGTAACATTCAAAATGTAACTGTTTTGCACGGTTTTATTATAACTAGTTTGTTTCCCTTTTATACAAACTTGTAGTTGTTATTACGCTTAGCAAATTTACCACACAAACTGTTGGGTCTAGACCAACGTTTGGGTCAAGTTTCGTTGAATTCTGACAATTTTCAAAATTTAGCTGTTTTGCACGGTTTTATTAGAGCAAGATTGTTTCCCTTTTATACAAACTTGTAGTTATTATTAAAGCGTAGCAAATTACCACACAAATTCTTAGGTCTAAACCTACGTTTGGGTCAAGTTTCGTCGAATTCTAAGAACGTTTAAAGTTTAGCTGTTTTGTACGGTTTTATTAAAGTAAGTTTGTTTGCCTTTTATAAAAACTTGTAGTTATTATTATGCTTAGCAAATTTACAACACAAATTCATGGGTCTAGAACAACGTTTGGGTCAAGTTTCGTCGAATTCTGAGAACGTTCAAAATTTAGCTTTGCACAATTTTATTATAGCAACTTTGTTTCCCTTTTATACAAACTTTTAGTTATTATTACGCTTAGCAAATTTACCACAGAAATGCTTGGGTTCAGGCAAACGTTTGGGTCAAGTTTTATCGAATTCTGAGAATGTTCAAAATTTAGTTGTTTTGCACGGTTTTATTAGTGCAAGTTTGTTTCCCTTTTTTAAAAACTTGTAGTTATTATTACGCTTAGCAAATTTACCACAAAAATTCTTGGGTCTAAACCTACGTTTGGGCCAAGTTTCGTCGAATTCTGGTACCGTTCAAAATTTAGTTGTTTCTTGAACGGTTTTATTAGAGCAATTTTGTTTCTATTTTATACAAAATCGTAGTTATTATTAAACTTAGCAAATTTACCACACAAATTCTATGGTCTAGACCAATTTCTGGGTCAAATTTCATCGAATTCTTGTAACGTTCAAAATGTAACTGTTTTGCACGGTTTTATTATAACTAGTTTGTTTCCCTTTTATACAAACTTGTAGTTGTTATTACGCTTAGCAAATTTACCACACAAACTATTGGGTCTAGACCAACGTTTGGGTCAAGTTTCGTTGAATTCTGACAATTTTCAAAATTTAGCTGTTTTGCACGGTTTTATTAGAGCAAGATTGTTTCCCTTTTATACAAACTTGTAGTTATTATTAAAGCTTAGCAAATTACCACACAAATTCTTAGGTCTAAACCTACGTTTGGGTCAAGTTTCGTCGAATTCTAAGAACGTTTAAAGTTTAGCTGTTTTTCACGGTTTTATTAAAGTAAGTTTGTTTGCCTTTTATAAAAACTTGTAGTTATTATTATGCTTAGCAAATTTACAACCCAAATTCATAGGTCTAGACCAACGTTTGGGTCAAGTTTCGTCGAATTCTGAGAACGTTCAAAATTTAGCTTTGCACAATTTTATTATAGCAACTTTGTTTCCCTTTTATACAAACTCTTAGATATTATTACGCTTAGCGAATTTACCACAGAAATGCTTGGGTTCAGACAAACGTTTTGGTCAAGTTTCATCGAATTCTGAGAACGTTCAAAATTTAGTTGTTTTGCACAGTTTTATTAGTGCAAGTTTGTTTCCCTTTTATAAAAACTTGTAGTTATTATTATTCTTAGCAAATTACCACACAAATTCTTGGGTATGGACGAACGTTTGGGTTAAGTTTCGTCAAATTCTAAGAACGTTCAAATTTTAGCTGTTTTATACGGTTTTATTTAAGTAAGTTTGTCTGCCTTTTATAAAAACCTGTAGTTATTATTATGCTTAGTAAATTTACAATACAAATTCATGGGTCTAGACCAACGTTTGGGTCAAGTTTCGTTGAATTCTGACAATTTTCAAAATTTAGCTGTTTTGCACGGTTTTATTAGAGCAAGATTGTTTCCCTTTTATACAAACTTGTAGTTATTATTAAAGCTTAGCAAATTACCACACAAATTCTTAGGTCTAAATCAACGTTTGGGTCAAGTTTCGTCGAATTCTAAGAACGTTTAAAGTTTAGCTGTTTTTCACGGTTTTATTAAAGTAAGTTTGTTTGCCTTTTATAAAAACTTGTAGTTATTATTATGCTTAGCAAATTTACAACCCAAATTCATAGGTCTAGACCAACGTTTGGGTCAAGTTTCGTCGAATTCTGAGAACGTTCAAAATTTAGCTTTGCACAATTTTATTATAGCAACTTTTTTCCCTTTTATACAAACTTTTAGATATTATTACGCTTAGCAAATTTACCACAGAAATGCTTGGGTTCAGACAAACGTTTTGGTCAAGTTTCATCGAATTCTGAGAACGTTCAAAATTTAGTTGTTTTGCACGGTTTTATTAGTGCAAGTTTGTTTCCCTTTTATAAAAATTTGTAGTTATTATTATTCTTAGCAAATTACCACACAAATTCTTGGGTATGGACGAACGTTTGGGTCAAGTTTCGTCAAATTCTAAGAACGTTCAAATTTTAGCTGTTTTATACGGTTTTATTTAAGTAAGTTTGTCTGCCTTTTATAAAAACCTGTAGTTATTATTACGCTTAGTAAATTTACAATACAAATTCATGGGTCTAGACCAACGTTTGGGTCAAGTTTCATCGAATTCTGAGAACGTTCAAAATTAAGCTTTGCACGATTTTATTAGAGCAACTTCGTTTCCCTTTTATACAAACTTTTAATTATTATCACGCTTAAAAAATTTACTACACAAATTCTTGGGCCTAGACCAACGTTTTGGGTCATGTTTCGTCGAATTCTGAGAACGTTCAAAATTTAGCTGTTTTGTACGGTTTTATTAAAGCAAGTTTGTTCTTCTTTTATAAAAACTTGTAGTTATTATTACGCTTAGCAAATTTACCACACAAATTCTTGGGTCTAAACCTACGTTTGGGCCAAGTTTCATCGAATTCTGGTACCGTTCAAAATTTAGCTGTTTCTTGAACGGTTTTATTAGAGCAAGTTTGTTTCTCTTCTATACAAAATCGTAGTTATTATTAAATTTAGCAAATTTACCACACAAATTCTATGGTCTAGACCAATTTTTGGGTCAAATTTCATCGAATTCTGGTAACGTTCAAAATGTAACTGTTTTGCACGGTTTTTTTATAACTAGTTTGTTTTCCTTTTATACAAACTTGTAGTTGTTATTACGCTTAGCAAATTTACCACACAAACTGTTGGGTCTAGACCAACGTTTGGGTCAAGTTTCGTTGAATTCTGACAATTTTCAAAATTTAGCTGTTTAGCACGGTTTTATTAGAGCAAGATTGTTTCCCTTTTATACAAACTTGTAGTTATTATTAAAGCTTAGCAAATTACCACACAAATTCTTAGGTCTAAACCTACGTTTGGGTCAAGTTTCGTCGAATTCTAAGAACGTTTAAAGTTTAGCTGTTTTTCACGGTTTTATTAAAGTAAGTTTGTTTGCCTTTTATAAAAACTTGTAGTTATTATTATGCTTAGCAAATTTACAACCAAAATTCATAGGTCTAGACCAACGTTTGGGTCAAGTTTCGTCGAATTCTGAGAACGTTCAAAATTTAGCTTTGCACAATTTTATTATAGCAACTTTGTTTCCCTTTTATACAAACTCCTAGATATTATTACGCTTAGCGAATTTACCACAGAAATGCTTGGGTTCAGACAAACGTTTTGGTCAAGTTTCATCGAATTCTGAGAACGTTCAAAATTTAGTTGTTTTGCACAGTTTTATTAGTGCATGTTTGTTTCCCTTTTATAAAAACTTGTAGTTATTATTATTCTTAGCAAATTACCACACAAATTCTTGGGTATGGACGAACGTTTGGGTTAAGTTTCGTCAAATTCTAAGAACGTTCAAATTTTAGCTGTTTTATACGGTTTTATTTAAGTAAGTTTGTCTGCCTTTTATAAAAACCTGTAGTTATTATTATGCTTAGTAAATTTACAATACAAATTCATGGGTCTAGACCAACGTTTGGGTCAAGTTTCGTTGAATTCTGACAATTTTCAAAATTTAGCTGTTTTGCACGGTTTTATTAGAGCAAGATTGTTTCCCTTTTATACAAACTTGTAGTTATTATTAAAGCTTAGCAAATTACCACACAAATTCTTAGGTCTAAATCAACGTTTGGGTCAAGTTTCGTCGAATTCTAAGAACGTTTAAAGTTTAGCTGTTTTTCACGGTTTTATTAAAGTAAGTTTGTTTGCCTTTTATAAAAACTTGTAGTTATTATTATGCTTAGCAAATTTACAACCCAAATTCATAGGTCTAGACCAACGTTTGGGTCAAGTTTCGTCGAATTCTGAGAACGTTCAAAATTTAGCTTTGCACAATTTTATTATAGCAACTTTTTTCCCTTTTATACAAACTTTTAGATATTATTACGCTTAGCAAATTTACCACAGAAATGCTTGGGTTCAGACAAACGTTTTGGTCAAGTTTCATCGAATTCTGAGAACGTTCAAAATTTAGTTGTTTTGCACGGTTTTATTAGTGCAAGTTTGTTTCCCTTTTATAAAAATTTGTAGTTATTATTATTCTTAGCAAATTACCACACAAATTCTTGGGTATGGACGAACGTTTGGGTCAAGTTTCGTCAAATTCTAAGAACGTTCAAATTTTAGCTGTTTTATACGGTTTTATTTAAGTAAGTTTGTCTGCCTTTTATAAAAACCTGTAGTTATTATTACGCTTAGTAAATTTACAATACAAATTCATGGGTCTAGACCAACGTTTGGGTCAAGTTTCATCGAATTCTGAGAACGTTCAAAATTAAGCTTTGCACGATTTTATTAGAGCAACTTCGTTTCCCTTTTATACAAACTTTTAATTATTATCACGCTTAAAAAATTTACTACACAAATTCTTGGGCCTAGACCAACGTTTTGGGTCATGTTTCGTCGAATTCTGAGAACGTTCAAAATTTAGCTGTTTTGTACGGTTTTATTAAAGCAAGTTTGTTCTTCTTTTATAAAAACTTGTAGTTATTATTACGCTTAGCAAATTTACCACACAAATTCTTGGGTCTAAACCTACGTTTGGGCCAAGTTTCATCGAATTCTGGTACCGTTCAAAATTTAGCTGTTTCTTGAACGGTTTTATTAGAGCAAGTTTGTTTCTCTTCTATACAAAATCGTAGTTATTATTAAATTTAGCAAATTTACCACACAAATTCTATGGTCTAGACCAATTTTTGGGTCAAATTTCATCGAATTCTGGTAACGTTCAAAATGTAACTGTTTTGCACGGTTTTTTTATAACTAGTTTGTTTTCCTTTTATACAAACTTGTAGTTGTTATTACGCTTAGCAAATTTACCACACAAACTGTTGGGTCTAGACCAACGTTTGGGTCAAGTTTCGTTGAATTCTGACAATTTTCAAAATTTAGCTGTTTTGCACGGTTTTATTAGAGCAAGATTGTTTCCCTTTTATACAAACTTGTAGTTATTATTAAAGCTTAGCAAATTACCACACAAATTCTTAGGTCTAAACCTACGTTTGGGTCAAGTTTCGTCGAATTCTAAGAACGTTTAAAGTTTAGCTGTTTTTCACGGTTTTATTAAAGTAAGTTTGTTTGCCTTTTATAAAAACTTGTAGTTATTATTATGCTTAGCAAATTTACAACCCAAATTCATAGGTCTAGACCAACGTTTGGGTCAAGTTTCGTCGAATTCTGAGAACGTTCAAAATTTAGCTTTGCACAATTTTATTATAGCAACTTTGTTTCCCTTTTATACAAACTCCTAGATATTATTACGCTTAGCGAATTTACCACAGAAATTCTTGGGTTCAGACAAACGTTTTGGTCAAGTTTCATCGAATTCTGAGAACGTTCAAAATTTAGTTGTTTTGCACAGTTTTATTAGTGCATGTTTGTTTCCCTTTTATAAAAACTTGTAGTTATTATTATTCTTAGCAAATTACCACACAAATTCTTGGGTATGGACGAACGTTTGGGTTAAGTTTCGTCAAATTCTAAGAACGTTCAAATTTTAGCTGTTTTATACGGTTTTATTTAAGTAAGTTTGTCTGCCTTTTATAAAAACCTGTAGTTATTATTATGCTTAGTAAATTTACAATACAAATTCATGGGTCTAGACCAACGTTTGGGTCAAGTTTCGTTGAATTCTGACAATTTTCAAAATTTAGCTGTTTTGCACGGTTTTATTAGAGCAAGATTGTTTCCCTTTTATACAAACTTGTAGTTATTATTAAAGCTTAGCAAATTACCACACAAATTCTTAGGTCTAAATCAACGTTTGGGTCAAGTTTCGTCGAATTCTAAGAACGTTTAAAGTTTAGCTGTTTTTCACGGTTTTATTAAAGTAAGTTTGTTTGCCTTTTATAAAAACTTGTAGTTATTATTATGCTTAGCAAATTTACAACCCAAATTCATAGGTCTAGACCAACGTTTGGGTCAAGTTTCGTCGAATTCTGAGAACGTTCAAAATTTAGCTTTGCACAATTTTATTATAGCAACTTTTTTCCCTTTTATACAAACTTTTAGATATTATTACGCTTAGCAAATTTACCACAGAAATGCTTGGGTTCAGACAAACGTT
This sequence comes from Sesamum indicum, assembly GCF_026168435.1. NCBI lineage: Eukaryota > Viridiplantae > Streptophyta > Magnoliopsida > Lamiales > Pedaliaceae > Sesamum > Sesamum indicum. The sequence goes on along the minus strand of NC_142658.1, from coordinate 10,668,497 downwards.
TTGGTCAAGTTTCATCGAATTCTGAGAACGTTCAAAATTTAGTTGTTTTGCACGGTTTTATTAGTGCAAGTTTGTTTCCCTTTTATAAAAATTTGTAGTTATTATTATTCTTAGCAAATTACCACACAAATTCTTGGGTATGGACGAACGTTTGGGTCAAGTTTCGTCAAATTCTAAGAACGTTCAAATTTTAGCTGTTTTATACGGTTTTATTTAAGTAAGTTTGTCTGCCTTTTATAAAAACCTGTAGTTATTATTACGCTTAGTAAATTTACAATACAAATTCATGGGTCTAGACCAACGTTTGGGTCAAGTTTCATCGAATTCTGAGAACGTTCAAAATTAAGCTTTGCACGATTTTATTAGAGCAACTTCGTTTCCCTTTTATACAAACTTTTAATTATTATCACGCTTAAAAAATTTACTACACAAATTCTTGGGCCTAGACCAACGTTTTGGGTCATGTTTCGTCGAATTCTGAGAACGTTCAAAATTTAGCTGTTTTGTACGGTTTTATTAAAGCAAGTTTGTTCTTCTTTTATAAAAACTTGTAGTTATTATTACGCTTAGCAAATTTACCACACAAATTCTTGGGTCTAAACCTACGTTTGGGCCAAGTTTCATCGAATTCTGGTACCGTTCAAAATTTAGCTGTTTCTTGAACGCTTTTATTAGAGCAAGTTTGTTTCTCTTCTATACAAAATCGTAGTTATTATTAAATTTAGCAAATTTACCACACAAATTCTATGGTCTAGACCAATTTTTGGGTCAAATTTCATCGAATTCTGGTAACGTTCAAAATGTAACTGTTTTGCACGGTTTTTTTATAACTAGTTTGTTTTCCTTTTATACAAACTTGTAGTTGTTATTACGCTTAGCAAATTTACCACACAAACTGTTGGGTCTAGACCAACGTTTGGGTCAAGTTTCGTTGAATTCTGACAATTTTCAAAATTTAGCTGTTTAGCACGGTTTTATTAGAGCAAGATTGTTTCCCTTTTATACAAACTTGTAGTTATTATTAAAGCTTAGCAAATTACCACACAAATTCTTAGGTCTAAACCTACGTTTGGGTCAAGTTTCGTCGAATTCTAAGAACGTTTAAAGTTTAGCTGTTTTTCACGGTTTTATTAAAGTAAGTTTGTTTGCCTTTTATAAAAACTTGTAGTTATTATTATGCTTAGCAAATTTACAACCCAAATTCATAGGTCTAGACCAACGTTTGGGTCAAGTTTCGTCGAATTCTGAGAACGTTCAAAATTTAGCTTTGCACAATTTTATTATAGCAACTTTGTTTCCCTTTTATACAAATTCCTAGATATTATTACGCTTAGCGAATTTACCACAGAAATGCTTGGGTTCAGACAAACGTTTTGGTCAAGTTTCATCGAATTCTGAGAACGTTCAAAATTTAGTTGTTTTGCACAGTTTTATTAGTGCATGTTTGTTTCCCTTTTATAAAAACTTGTAGTTATTATTATTCTTAGCAAATTACCACACAAATTCTTGGGTATGGACGAACGTTTGGGTTAAGTTTCGTCAAATTCTAAGAACGTTCAAATTTTAGCTGTTTTATACGGTTTTATTTAAGTAAGTTTGTCTGCCTTTTATAAAAACCTGTAGTTATTATTATGCTTAGTAAATTTACAATACAAATTCATGGGTCTAGACCAACGTTTGGGTCAAGTTTCGTTGAATTCTGACAATTTTCAAAATTTAGCTGTTTTGCACGGTTTTATTAGAGCAAGATTGTTTCCCTTTTATACAAACTTGTAGTTATTATTAAAGCTTAGCAAATTACCACACAAATTCTTAGGTCTAAATCAACGTTTGGGTCAAGTTTCGTCGAATTCTAAGAACGTTTAAAGTTTAGCTGTTTTTCACGGTTTTATTAAAGTAAGTTTGTTTGCCTTTTATAAAAACTTGTAGTTATTATTATGCTTAGCAAATTTACAACCCAAATTCATAGGTCTAGACCAACGTTTGGGTCAAGTTTCGTCGAATTCTGAGAACGTTCAAAATTTAGCTTTGCACAATTTTATTATAGCAACTTTTTTCCCTTTTATACAAACTTTTAGATATTATTACGCTTAGCAAATTTACCACAGAAATGCTTGGGTTCAGACAAACGTTTTGGTCAAGTTTCATCGAATTCTGAGAACGTTCAAAATTTAGTTGTTTTGCACGGTTTTATTAGTGCAAGTTTGTTTCCCTTTTATAAAAATTTGTAGTTATTATTATTCTTAGCAAATTACCACACAAATTCTTGGGTATGGACGAACGTTTGGGTCAAGTTTCGTCAAATTCTAAGAACGTTCAAATTTTAGCTGTTTTATACGGTTTTATTTAAGTAAGTTTGTCTGCCTTTTATAAAAACCTGTAGTTATTATTACGCTTAGTAAATTTACAATACAAATTCATGGGTCTAGACCAACGTTTGGGTCAAGTTTCATCGAATTCTGAGAACGTTCAAAATTAAGCTTTGCACGATTTTATTAGAGCAACTTCGTTTCCCTTTTATACAAACTTTTAATTATTATCACGCTTAAAAAATTTACTACACAAATTCTTGGGCCTAGACCAACGTTTTGGGTCATGTTTCGTCGAATTCTGAGAACGTTCAAAATTTAGTTGTTTTGCACGGTTTTATTAGTGCAAGTTTGTTTTTCCCTTTTTTAAAAACTTGTAGTTATTATTACGCTTAGCAAATTTACCACACAAATTCTTGGGTCTAAACCTACGTTTGGGCCAAGTTTCGTCGAATTCTGGTACCGTTCAAAATTTAGTTGTTTCTTGAACGGTTTTATTAGAGCAAGTTTGTTTCTCTTTTATACAAAATCGTAGTTATTATTAAACTTAGCAAATTTACCACACAAATTCTATGGTCTAGACCAATTTCTGGGTCAAATTTCATCGAATTCTTGTAACGTTCAAAATGTAACTGTTTTGCACGGTTTTATTATAACTAGTTTGTTTCCCTTTTATACAAACTTGTAGTTGTTATTACGCTTAGCAAATTTACCACACAAACTGTTGGGTCTAGACCAACGTTTGGGTCAAGTTTCGTTGAATTCTGACAATTTTCAAAATTTAGCTGTTTAGCACGGTTTTATTAGAGCAAGATTGTTTCCCTTTTATATAAACTTGTAGTTATTATTAAAGCTTAGCAAATTACCACACAAATTCTTAGGTCTAAACCTACGTTTGGGTCAAGTTTCGTCGAATTCTAAGAACGTTTAAAGTTTAGCTGTTTTTCACGGTTTTATTAAAGTAAGTTTGTTTGCCTTTTATAAAAACTTGTAGTTATTATTATGCTTAGCAAATTTACAACCCAAATTCATAGGTCTAGACCAACGTTTGGGTCAAGTTTCGTCGAATTCTGAGAACGTTCAAAATTTAGCTTTGCACAATTTTATTATAGCAACTTTGTTTCCCTTTTATACAAACTCTTAGATATTATTACGCTTAGCGAATTTACCACAGAAATGCTTGGGTTCAGACAAACGTTTTGGTCAAGTTTCATCGAATTCTGAGAACGTTCAAAATTTAGTTGTTTTGCACAGTTTTATTAGTGCAAGTTTGTTTCCCTTTTATAAAAACTTGTAGTTATTATTATTCTTAGCAAATTACCACACAAATTCTTGGGTATGGACGAACGTTTGGGTTAAGTTTCGTCAAATTCTAAGAACGTTCAAATTTTAGCTGTTTTATACGGTTTTATTTAAGTAAGTTTGTCTGCCTTTTATAAAAACCTGTAGTTATTATTATGCTTAGTAAATTTACAATACAAATTCATGGGTCTAGACCAACGTTTGGGTCAAGTTTCGTTGAATTCTGACAATTTTCAAAATTTAGCTGTTTTGCACGGTTTTATTAGAGCAAGATTGTTTCCCTTTTATACAAACTTGTAGTTATTATTAAAGCTTAGCAAATTACCACACAAATTCTTAGGTCTAAATCAACGTTTGGGTCAAGTTTCGTCGAATTCTAAGAACGTTTAAAGTTTAGCTGTTTTTCACGGTTTTATTAAAGTAAGTTTGTTTGCCTTTTATAAAAACTTGTAGTTATTATTATGCTTAGCAAATTTACAACCCAAATTCATAGGTCTAGACCAACGTTTGGGTCAAGTTTCGTCGAATTCTGAGAACGTTCAAAATTTAGCTTTGCACAATTTTATTATAGCAACTTTTTTCCCTTTTATACAAACTTTTAGATATTATTACGCTTAGCAAATTTACCACAGAAATGCTTGGGTTCAGACAAACGTTTTGGTCAAGTTTCATCGAATTCTGAGAACGTTCAAAATTTAGTTGTTTTGCACGGTTTTATTAGTGCAAGTTTGTTTCCCTTTTATAAAAATTTGTAGTTATTATTATTCTTAGCAAATTACCACACAAATTCTTGGGTATGGACGAACGTTTGGGTCAAGTTTCGTCAAATTCTAAGAACGTTCAAATTTTAGCTGTTTTATACGGTTTTATTTAAGTAAGTTTGTCTGCCTTTTATAAAAACCTGTAGTTATTATTACGCTTAGTAAATTTACAATACAAATTCATGGGTCTAGACCAACGTTTGGGTCAAGTTTCATCGAATTCTGAGAACGTTCAAAATTAAGCTTTGCACGATTTTATTAGAGCAACTTCGTTTCCCTTTTATACAAACTTTTAATTATTATCACGCTTAAAAAATTTACTACACAAATTCTTGGGCCTAGACCAACGTTTTGGGTCATGTTTCGTCGAAGTCTGAGAACGTTCAAAATTTAGCTGTTTTGTACGGTTTTATTAAAGCAAGTTTGTTCTTCTTTTATAAAAACTTGTAGTTATTATTACGCTTAGCAAATTTACCACACAAATTCTTGGGTCTAAACCTACGTTTGGGCCAAGTTTCATCGAATTCTGGTACCGTTCAAAATTTAGCTGTTTCTTGAACGGTTTTATTAGAGCAAGTTTGTTTCTCTTCTATACAAAATCGTAGTTATTATTAAATTTAGCAAATTTACCACACAAATTCTATGGTCTAGACCAATTTTTGGGTCAAATTTCATCGAATTCTGGTAACGTTCAAAATGTAACTGTTTTGCACGGTTTTTTTATAACTAGTTTGTTTTCCTTTTATACAAACTTGTAGTTGTTATTACGCTTAGCAAATTTACCACACAAACTGTTGGGTCTAGACCAACGTTTGGGTCAAGTTTCGTTGAATTCTGACAATTTTCAAAATTTAGCTGTTTAGCACGGTTTTATTAGAGCAAGATTGTTTCCCTTTTATACAAACTTGTAGTTATTATTAAAGCTTAGCAAATTACCACACAAATTCTTAGGTCTAAACCTACGTTTGGGTCAAGTTTCGTCGAATTCTAAGAACGTTTAAAGTTTAGCTGTTTTTCACGGTTTTATTAAAGTAAGTTTGTTTGCCTTTTATAAAAACTTGTAGTTATTATTATGCTTAGCAAATTTACAACCCAAATTCATAGGTCTAGACCAACGTTTGGGTCAAGTTTCGTCGAATTCTGAGAACGTTCAAAATTTAGCTTTGCACAATTTTATTATAGCAACTTTGTTTCCCTTTTATACAAACTCTTAGATATTATTACGCTTAGCGAATTTACCACAGAAATGCTTGGGTTCAGACAAACGTTTTGGTCAAGTTTCATCGAATTCTGAGAACGTTCAAAATTTAGTTGTTTTGCACAGTTTTATTAGTGCAAGTTTGTTTCCCTTTTATAAAAACTTGTAGTTATTATTATTCTTAGCAAATTACCACACAAATTCTTGGGTATGGACGAACGTTTGGGTTAAGTTTCGTCAAATTCTAAGAACGTTCAAATTTTAGCTGTTTTATACGGTTTTATTTAAGTAAGTTTGTCTGCCTTTTATAAAAACCTGTAGTTATTATTATGCTTAGTAAATTTACAATACAAATTCATGGGTCTAGACCAACGTTTGGGTCAAGTTTCGTTGAATTCTGACAATTTTCAAAATTTAGCTGTTTTGCACGGTTTTATTAGAGCAAGATTGTTTCCCTTTTATACAAACTTGTAGTTATTATTAAAGCTTAGCAAATTACCACACAAATTCTTAGGTCTAAATCAACGTTTGGGTCAAGTTTCGTCGAATTCTAAGAACGTTTAAAGTTTAGCTGTTTTTCACGGTTTTATTAAAGTAAGTTTGTTTGCCTTTTATAAAAACTTGTAGTTATTATTATGCTTAGCAAATTTACAACCCAAATTCATAGGTCTAGACCAACGTTTGGGTCAAGTTTCGTCGAATTCTGAGAACGTTTAAAATTTAGCTTTGCACAATTTTATTATAGCAACTTTTTTCCCTTTTATACAAACTTTTAGATATTATTACGCTTAGCAAATTTACCACAGAAATGCTTGGGTTCAGACAAACGTTTTGGTCAAGTTTCATCGAATTCTGAGAACGTTCAAAATTTAGTTGTTTTGCACGGTTTTATTAGTGCAAGTTTGTTTCCCTTTTATAAAAATTTGTAGTTATTATTATTCTTAGCAAATTACCACACAAATTCTTGGGTATGGACGAACGTTTGGGTCAAGTTTCGTCAAATTCTAAGAACGTTCAAATTTTAGCTGTTTTATACGGTTTTATTTAAGTAAGTTTGTCTGCCTTTTATAAAAACCTGTAGTTATTATTACGCTTAGTAAATTTACAATACAAATTCATGGGTCTAGACCAACGTTTGGGTCAAGTTTCATCGAATTCTGAGAACGTTCAAAATTAAGCTTTGCACGATTTTATTAGAGCAACTTCGTTTCCCTTTTATACAAACTTTTAATTATTATCACGCTTAAAAAATTTACTACACAAATTCTTGGGCCTAGACCAACGTTTTGGGTCATGTTTCGTCGAATTCTGAGAACGTTCAAAATTTAGCTGTTTTGTACGGTTTTATTAAAGCAAGTTCGTTCTTCTTTTATAAAAACTTGTAGTTATTATTACGCTTAGCAAATTTACCACACAAATTCTTGGGTCTAAACCTACGTTTGGGCCAAGTTTCATCGAATTCTGGTACCGTTCAAAATTTAGCTGTTTCTTGAACGGTTTTATTAGAGCAAGTTTGTTTCTCTTCTATACAAAATCGTAGTTATTATTAAATTTAGCAAATTTACCACACAAATTCTATGGTCTAGACCAATTTTTGGGTCAAATTTCATCGAATTCTGGTAACGTTCAAAATGTAACTGTTTTGCACGGTTTTATTATAACTAGTTTGTTTTCCTTTTATACAAACTTGTAGTTGTTATTACGCTTAGCAAATTTACCACACAAACTGTTGGGTCTAGACCAACGTTTGGGTCAAGTTTCGTTGAATTCTGACAATTTTCAAAATTTAGCTGTTTAGCACGGTTTTATTAGAGCAAGATTGTTTCCCTTTTATACAAACTTGTAGTTATTATTAAAGCTTAGCAAATTACCACACAAATTCTTAGGTCTAAACCTACGTTTGGGTCAAGTTTCGTCGAATTCTAAGAACGTTTAAAGTTTAGCTGTTTTTCACGGTTTTATTAAAGTAAGTTTGTTTGCCTTTTATAAAAACTTGTAGTTATTATTATGCTTAGCAAATTTACAACCCAAATTCATAGGTCTAGACCAACGTTTGGGTCAAGTTTCGTCGAATTCTGAGAACGTTCAAAATTTAGCTTTGCACAATTTTATTATAGCAACTTTGTTTCCCTTTTATACAAACTCTTAGATATTATTACGCTTAGCGAATTTACCACAGAAATGCTTGGGTTCAGACAAACGTTTTGGTCAAGTTTCATCGAATTCTGAGAACGTTCAAAATTTAGTTGTTTTGCACAGTTTTATTAGTGCAAGTTTGTTTCCCTTTTATAAAAACTTGTAGTTATTATTATTCTTAGCAAATTACCACACAAATTCTTGGGTATGGACGAACGTTTGGGTTAAGTTTCGTCAAATTCTAAGAACGTTCAAATTTTAGCTGTTTTATACGGTTTTATTTAAGTAAGTTTGTCTGCCTTTTATAAAAACCTGTAGTTATTATTATGCTTAGTAAATTTACAATACAAATTCATGGGTCTAGACCAACGTTTGGGTCAAGTTTCGTTGAATTCTGACAATTTTCAAAATTTAGCTGTTTTGCACGGTTTTATTAGAGCAAGATTGTTTCCCTTTTATACAAACTTGTAGTTATTATTAAAGCTTAGCAAATTACCACACAAATTCTTAGGTCTAAATCAACGTTTGGGTCAAGTTTCGTCGAATTCTAAGAACGTTTAAAGTTTAGCTGTTTTTCACGGTTTTATTAAAGTAAGTTTGTTTGCCTTTTATAAAAACTTGTAGTTATTATTATGCTTAGCAAATTTACAACCCAAATTCATAGGTCTAGACCAACGTTTGGGTCAAGTTTCGTCGAATTCTGAGAACGTTCAAAATTTAGCTTTGCACAATTTTATTATAGCAACTTTTTTCCCTTTTATACAAACTTTTAGATATTATTACGCTTAGCAAATTTACCACAGAAATGCTTGGGTTCAGACAAACGTTTTGGTCAAGTTTCATTGAATTCTGAGAACGTTCAAAATTTAGTTGTTTTGCACGGTTTTATTAGTGCAAGTTTGTTTCCCTTTTATAAAAATTTGTAGTTATTATTATTCTTAGCAAATTACCACACAAATTCTTGGGTATGGACGAACGTTTGGGTCAAGTTTCGTCAAATTCTAAGAACGTTCAAATTTTAGCTGTTTTATACGGTTTTATTTAAGTAAGTTTGTCTGCCTTTTATAAAAACCTGTAGTTATTATTACGCTTAGTAAATTTACAATACAAATTCATGGGTCTAGACCAACGTTTGGGTCAAGTTTCATCGAATTCTGAGAACGTTCAAAATTAAGCTTTGCACGATTTTATTAGAGCAACTTCGTTTCCCTTTTATACAAACTTTTAATTATTATCACGCTTAAAAAATTTACTACACAAATTCTTGGGCCTAGACCAACGTTTTGGGTCATGTTTCGTCGAATTCTGAGAACGTTCAAAATTTAGTTGTTTTGCACGGTTTTATTAGTGCAAGTTTGTTTCCCTTTTTTAAAAACTTGTAGTTATTATTACGCTTAGCAAATTTACCACACAAATTCTTGGGTCTAAACCTACGTTTGGGCCAAGTTTCGTCGAATTCTGGTACCGTTCAAAATTTAGTTGTTTCTTGAACGGTTTTATTAGAGCAAGTTTGTTTCTCTTTTATACAAAATCGTAGTTATTATTAAACTTAGCAAATTTACCACACAAATTCTATGGTCTAGACCAATTTCTGGGTCAAATTTCATCGAATTCTTGTAACGTTCAAAATGTAACTGTTTTGCACGGTTTTATTATAACTAGTTTGTTTCCCTTTTATACAAACTTGTAGTTGTTATTACGCTTAGCAAATTTACCACACAAACTGTTGGGTCTAGACCAACGTTTGGGTCAAGTTTTGTTGAATTCTGACAATTTTCAAAATTTAGCTGTTTTGCACGGTTTTATTAGAGCAAGATTGTTTCCCTTTTATACAAACTTGTAGTTATTATTAAAGCTTAGCAAATTACCACACAAATCCTTAGGTCTAAACCAACGTTTGGGTCAAGTTTCGTCGAATTCTAAAAACGTTTAAAGTTTAGCTGTTTTGTACGGTTTTATTAAAGTAAGTTTGTTTGCCTTTTATAAAAACTTGTAGTTATTATTATGCTTAGCAAATTTACAATACAAATTCATGGGTCTAGAACAACGTTTGAGTCAAGTTTCGTCGAATTCTGAGAACGTTCAAAATTTAGCTTTGCACAATTTTATTATAGCAACTTTGTTTCCCTTTTATACAAACTTTTAGTTATTATTACGCTTAGCAAATTTACCACAGAAATACTTGGGTTTAGACAAACGTTTGGGTCAAGTTTCATCGAATTCTGAGAACGTTCAAAATTTAGTTGTTTTGCACGGTTTTATTAGTGCAAGTTTGTTTCCCTTTTATAAAAACTTGTAGTTATTATTATTCTTAGCAAATTACCACACAAATTCTTGGGTCTGGACGAACGTTTGGGTCAAGTTTCGTCAAATTCTAAGAACGTTCAAATTTTAGCTGTTTTATACGGTTTTATTTAAGTAAGTTTGTCTGCCTTTTATAAAAACCTGTAGTTATTATTATGCTTAGTAAATTTACAATACAAATTCATGGATCTAGACCAACGTTTGGGTCAAGTTTCGTCGAATTCTGAGAACGTACAAAATTAAGCTTTGCACGATTTTATTAGAGCAACTTCGTTTCCCTTTTATACAAACTTTTAATTATTATCACGCTTAAAAAATTTACTACACAAATTCTTGGGCCTAGACCAACGTTTTGGATCAAGTTTCGTCGAATTCTGAGAACGTTAAAAATTTAGCTGTTTTGTGCGGTTTTATTAAAGCAAGTTTGTTCTCCTTTTATAAAAACTTGTAGTTATTATTACGCTTAGCAAATTTACCACAAAAATTCTTGGGTCTAAACCTACGTTTGGGCCAAGTTTCGTCGAATTCTGGTACCGTTCAAAATTTAGCTGTTTCTTGAACGGTTTTATTAGAGCAAGTTTGTTTCTCTTTTATACAAAATCGTAGTTATTATTAAACTTAGCAAATTTACCAGACAAATTCTATGGTCTAGACCAATTTTTGGGTCAAATTTCATCGAATTCTGGTAACGTTCAAAATGTAACTGTTTTGCACGGTTTTATTATAACTAGTTTGTTTCCCTTTTATACAAACTTGTAGTTGTTATTACGCTTAGCAAATTTACCACACAAACTATTGGGTCTAGACCAACGTTTGGGTCAAGTTTCGTTGAATTCTGACAATTTTCAAAATTTAGCTGTTTTACACGGTTTTATTAGAGCAAGATTGTTTCCCTTTCATACAAACTTGTAGCTATTATTAAAGCTTAGCAAATTACCACACAAATTCTTAGGTCTAAATCAACGTTTGGGTCAAGTTTCGTCGAATTCTAAGAACGTTTAAAGTTTAGCTGTTTTTCACGGTTTTATTAAAGTAAGTTTGTTTGCCTTTTATAAAAACTTGTAGTTATTATTATGCTTAGCAAATTTACAACCCAAATTCATAGGTCTAGACCAACGTTTGGGTCAAGTTTCGTCGAATTCTGAGAACGTTCAAAATTTAGCTTTGCACAATTTTATTATAGCAACTTTGTTTCCCTTTTATACAAACTTTTAGATATTATTACGCTTAACAAATTTACCACAGAAATGCTTGGGTTCAGACAAACGTTTTGGTCAAGTTTCATCGAATTCTGAAAACGTTGAAAATTTAGTTGTTTTGCACGGTTTTATTAGTGCAAGTTTGTTTCCCTTTTATAAAAACTTGTAGTTATTATTATTCTTAGCAAATTAGCACACAAATTCTTGGGTATGGACGAACGTTTGGGTCAAGTTTCGTCAAATTCTAAGAACGTTCAAATTTTAGCTGTTTTATAAGGTTTTATTTAAGTAAGTTTGTCTGCCTTTTATAAAAACCTGTAGTTATTATTACGCTTAGTAAATTTACAATACAAATTCATGGGTCTAGACCAACGTTTGGGTCAAGTTTCATCGAATTCTGAGAACGTTCAAAATTAAGCTTTGCACGATTTTATTAGAGCAACTTTGTTTCCCTTTTATACAAACTTTTAATTATTATCACGCTTAAAAAATTTACTACACAAATTCTTGGGCCTAGACCAACGTTTTGGGTCATGTTTCGTCGAATTCTGAGAATGTTCAAAATTTAGTTGTTTTGCACGGTTTTATTAGTGCAAGTTTGTTTCCCTTTTTTAAAAACTTGTAGTTATTATTACGCTTAGCAAATTTACCACACAAATTCTTGGGTCTAAACCTACGTTTGGGCCAAGTTTCGTCGAATTCTGGTACCGTTCAAAATTTAGTTGTTTCTTGAACGGTTTTATTAGAGCAAGTTTGTTTCTCTTTTATACAAAATCGTAGTTATTATTAAACTTAGCAAATTTACCACACAAATTCTATGGTCTAGACCAATTTCTGGGTCAAATTTCATCGAATTCTTGTAACGTTCAAAATGTAACTGTTTTGCACGGTTTTATTATAACTAGTTTGTTTCTCTTTTATACAAACTTGTAGTTGTTATTACGCTTAGCAAATTTACCACACAAACTGTTGGGTCTAGACCAACGTTTGGGTCAAATTTCGTTGAATTCTGACAATTTTCAAAATTTAGCTGTTTTGCACGGTTTTATTAGAGCAAGATTGTTTCCCTTTTATACAAACTTGTAGTTATTATTAAAGCTTAGCAAATTACCACACAAATCCTTGGGTCTAAACCAACGTTTGGGTCAAGTTTCGTCGAATTCTAAAAACGTTTAAAGTTTAGCTGTTTTGTACGGTTTTATTAAAGTAAGTTTGTTGCCTTTTATAAAAACTTGTAGTTATTATTATGCTTAGCAAATTTACAACACAAATTCATGGGTCTAGAACAACGTTTGGGTCAAGTTTCGTCGAATTCTGAGAACGTTCAAAATTTAGCTTTGCACAATTTTATTATAGCAACTTTGTTTCCCTTTTATACAAACTTTTAGTTATTATTACGCTTAGCAAATTTACCACAGAAATACTTGGGTTTAGACAAACGTTTGGGTCAAGTTTCATCGAATTCTGAGAACGTTCAAAATTTAGTTGTTTTGCACGGTTTTATTAGTGCAAGTTTGTTTCCCTTTTATAAAAACTTGTAGTTATTATTATTCTTAGCAAATTACCACACAAATTCTTGGGTCTGGACGAACGTTTGGGTCAAGTTTCGTCAAATTCTAAGAACGTTCAAATTTTAGCTGTTTTATACGGTTTTATTTAAGTAAGTTTGTCTGCCTTTTATAAAAACCTGTAGTTATTATTATGCTTAGTAAATTTACAATACAAATTCATGGGTCTAGACCAACGTTTGGGTCAAGTTTCGTCGAATTCTGAGAACGTTCAAAATTAAGCTTTGCACGATTTTATTAGAGCAACTTCGTTTCCCTTTTATACAAACTTTTAATTATTATCACGCTTAAAAAATTTACTACACAAATTCTTGGGCCTAGACCAACGTTTTGGGTCAAGTTTCGTCGAATTCTGAGAACGTTAAAAATTTAGCTGTTTTGTGCGGTTTTATTAAAGCAAGTTTGTTCTCCTTTTATAAAAACTTGTAGTTATTATTACGCTTAGCAAATTTACCACAAAAATTCTTGGGTCTAAACCTACGTTTGGGCCAAGTTTCGTCGAATTCTGGTACCGTTCAAAATTTAGCTGTTTCTTGAACGGTTTTATTAGAGCAAGTTTGTTTCTCTTTTATACAAAATCGTAGTTATTATTAAACTTAGCAAATTTACCACACAAATTCTATGGTCTAGACCAATTTTTGGGTCAAATTTCATCGAATTCTGGTAACGTTCAAAATGTAACTGTTTTGCACGGTTTTATTATAACTAGTTTGTTTCCCTTTTATACAAACTTGTAGTTGTTATTACGCTTAGCAAATTTACCACACAAACTATTGGGTCTAGACCAACGTTTGGGTCAAGTTTCGTTGAATTCTGACAATTTTCAAAATTTAGCTGTTTTGCACGGTTTTATTAGAGCAAGATTATTTCCCTTTTATACAAACTTGTAGTTATTATTAAAGCTTAGCAAATTACCACACAAATTCTTAGGTCTAAATCAACGTTTGGGTCAAGTTTCGTCGAATTCTAAGAACGTTTAAAGTTTAGCTGTTTTTCACGGTTTTATTAAAGTCAGTTTGTTCGCCTTTTATAAAAACTTGTAGTTATTATTATGCTTAGCAACTTTACAACCCAAATTCATAGGTCTAGACCAACGTTTGGGTCAAGTTTCGTCGAATTCTGAGAACGTTCAAAATTTAGCTTTGCACAATTTTATTATAGCAACTTTGTTTCCCTTTTATACAAACTTTTAGATATTATTACGCTTAGCAAATTTACCACAGAAATGCTTGGGTTCAGACAAACGTTTTGGTCAAGTTTCATCGAATTCTGAGAACGTTCAAAATTTAGTTGTTTTGCACGGTTTTATTAGTGCAAGTTTGTTTCCCTTTTATAAAAACTTGTAGTTATTATTATTCTTAGCAAATTACCACACAAATTCTTGGGTATGGACGAACGTTTGGGTCAAGTTTCGTCAAATTCTAAGAACGTTCAAATTTTAGCTGTTTTATACGGTTTTATTTAAGTAAGTTTGTCTGCCTTTTATAAAAACCTGTAGTTATTATTACGCTTAGTAAATTTACAATATAAATTCATGGGTCTAGACCAACGTTTGGGTCAAGTTTCATCGAATTCTGAGAACGTTCAAAATTAAGCTTTGCACGATTTTATTAGAGCAGCTTCGTTTCCCTTTTATACAAACTTTTAATTATTATCACGCTTAAAAAATTTACTACACAAATTCTTGGGCCTAGACCAACGTTTTGGGTCATGTTTCGTCGAATTCTGAGAACGTTCAAAATTTAGCTGTTTTGTACGGTTTTATTAAAGCAAGTTTGTTCTTCTTTTATAAAAACTTGTAGTTATTATTACGCTTAGCAAATTTACCACACAAATTCTTGGGTCTAAACCTACGTTTGGGCCAAGTTTCGTCGAATTCTGGTACCGTTCAAAATTTAGTTGTTTCTTGAACGGTTTTATTAGAGCAAGTTTGTTTCTCTTTTATACAAAATCGTAGTTATTATTAAATTTAGCAAATTTACCACACAAATTCTATGGTCTAGACCAATTTTTGGGTCAAATTTCATCGAATTCTGGTAACGTTCAAAATGTAATTGTTTTGCACGGTTTTATTATAACTAGTTTGTTTCCCTTTTATACAAACTTGTAGTTGTTATTACGCTTAGCAAATTTACCACACAAACTGTTGGGTCTAGACCAACGTTTGGGTCAAGTTTCGTTGAATTCTGACAATTTTCAAAATTTAGTTGTTTTGCACGGTTTTATTAGAGCAAGATTGTTTCCCTTTTATACAAACTTGTAGTTATTATTAAAGCTTAGCAAATTACCACACAAATTCTTAGGTCTAAACCTACGTTTGGGTCAAGTTTCGTCGAATTCTAAGAACGTTTAAAGTTTAGCTGTTTTGTACGGTTTTATTAAAGTAAGTTTGTTTGCCTTTTATAAAAACTTGTAGTTATTATTATGCTTAGCAAATTTACAACCCAAATTTATGGGTCTAGACCAACGTTTGGGTCAAGTTTCGTCGAATTCTGAGAACGTTCAAAATTTAGCTTTGCACAATTTTATTATTGCAACTTTGTTTCCCTTTTATACAAACTTTTAGTTATTATTACGCTTAGCAAATTTACCACAGAAATGCTTGGGTTCAGACAAACGTTTGGGTCAAGTTTTATCGAATTATGAGAATGTTCAAAATTTAGTTGTTTTGCACGGTTTTATTAGTGCAAGTTTGTTTCCCTTTTTTAAAAACTTGTAATTATTATTACGCTTAGCAAATTTACCACACAAATTCTTGGGTCTAAACCTACGTTTGGGCCAAGTTTCGTCGAATTCTGGTACCGTTCAAAATTTAGTTGTTTCTTGAACGGTTTTATTAGAGCAAGTTTGTTTCTCTTTTATACAAAATCGTAGTTATTATTAAACTTAGCAAATTTACCACACAAATTCTATGGTCTAGACCAATTTCTGGGTCAAATTTCATCGAATTCTTGTAACGTTCAAAATGTAACTGTTTTGCACGGTTTTATTATAACTAGTTTGTTTCCCTTTTATACAAACTTGTAGTTGTTATTACGCTTAGCAAATTTACCACACAAACTGTTGGGTCTAGACCAACGTTTGGGTCAAATTTCCTTGAATTCTGACAATTTTCAAAATTTAGCTGTTTTGCACGGTTTTATTAGAGCAAGATTGTTTCCCTTTTATACAAACTTGTAGTTATTATTAAAGCTTAGCAAATTACCACACAAATCCTTAGGTCTAAACCAACGTTTGGGTCAAGTTTCGTCGAATTCTAAAAACGTTTAAAGTTTAGCTGTTTTGTACGGTTTTATTAAAGTAAGTTTGTTGCCTTTTATAAAAACATGTAGTTATTATTATGCTTAGCAAATTTACAACACAAATTCATGGGTCTAGAACAACGTTTGGGTCAAGTTTCGTCGAATTCTGAGAACGTTCAAAATTTAGCTTTGCACAATTTTATTATAGCAACTTTGTTTCCCTTTTATACAAACTTTTAGATATTATTACGCTTAGCAAATTTACCACAGAAATGCTTGGGTTCAGACAAACGTTTTGGTCAAGTTTCATCGAATTCTGAGAACGTTCAAAATTTAGTTGTTTTGCACGGTTTTATTAGTGCAAGTTTGTTTCCCTTTTACAAAAACTTGTAGTTATTATTATTCTTAGCAAATTACCACACAAATTCTTGGGTATGGACGAACGTTTGGGTCAAGTTTCGTCAAATTCTAAGAACGTTCAAATTTTAGCTGTTTTATACGGTTTTATTTAAGTAAGTTTGTCTGTCTTTTATAAAAACCTGTAGTTATTATTACGCTTAGTAAATTTACAATATAAATTCATGGGTCTAGACCAACGTTTGGGTCAAGTTTCATCGAATTCTGAGAACGTTCAAAATTAAGCTTTGCACGATTTTATTAGAGCAGCTTCGTTTCCCTTTTATACAAACTTTTAATTATTATCACGCTTAAAAAATTTACTACACAAATTCTTGGGCCTAGACCAACGTTTTGGGTCATGTTTCGTCGAATTCTGAGAACGTTCAAAATTTAGCTGTTTTGTACGGTTTTATTAAAGTAAGTTTGTTCTTCTTTTATAAAAACTTGTAGTTATTATTACGCTTAGCAAATTTACCACACAAATTCTTGGGTCTAAACCTACGTTTGGGCCAAGTTTCGTCGAATTCTGGTACCATTCAAAATTTAGCTGTTTCTTGAACGGTTTTATTAGAGCAAGTTTGTTTCTCTTTTATACAAAATCGTAGTTATTATTAAATTTAGCAAATTTACCACACAAATTCTATGGTCTAGACCAATTTTTGGGTCAAATTTCATCGAATTCTGGTAACGTTCAAAATGTAATTGTTTTGCACGGTTTTATTATAACTAGTTTGTTTCCCTTTTATACAAACTTGTAGTTGTTATTACGCTTAGCAAATTTACCACACAAACTGTTGGGTCTAGACCAACGTTTGGGTCAAGTTTCGTTGAATTCTGACAATTTTCAAAATTTAGCTGTTTTGCACGGTTTTATTAGAGCAAGATTGTTTTCCTTTTATACAAACTTGTAGTTATTATTAAAGCTTAGCAAATTACCACACAAATTCTTAGGTCTAAACCTACGTTTGGGTCAAGTTTCGTCGAATTCTAAGAACGTTTAAAGTTTAGCTGTTTTGTACGGTTTTATTAAAGTAAGTTTGTTTGCCTTTTATAAAAACTTGTAGTTATTATTATGCTTCGCAAATTTACAACCCAAATTTATGGGTCTAGACCAACGTTTGGGTCAAGTTTCGTCGAATTCTGAGAACGTTCAAAATTTAGCTTTGCACAATTTTATTATTGGAACTTTGTTTCCCTTTTATACAAACTTTTAGTTATTATTACGCTTAGCAAATTTACCACAGAAATGCTTGGGTTCAGACAAACGTTTGGGTCAAGTTTTATCGAATTATGGGAATGTTCAAAATTTAGTTGTTTTGCACGGTTTTATTAGTGCAAGTTTGTTTCCCTTTTTTAAAAACTTGTAGTTATTATTACGCTTAGCAAATTTACCACACAAATTCTTGGGTCTAAACCTACGTTTGGGCCAAGTTTCGTCGAATTCTGGTACCGTTCAAAATTTAGCTGTTTCTTGAACGGTTTTATTAGAGCAAGTTTGTTTCTCTTTTATACAAAATCGTAGTTATTATTAAATTTAGCAAATTTACCACACAAATTCTATGGTCTAGACCAATTTTTGGGTCAAATTTCATCGAATTCTGGTAACGTTCAAAATGTAATTGTTTTGCACGGTTTTATTATAACTAGTTTGTTTCCCTTTTATACAAACTTGTAGTTGTTATTACGCTTAGCAAATTTACCACACAAACTGTTGGGTCTAGACCAACGTTTGGGTCAAGTTTCGTTGAATTCTGACAATTTTCAAAATTTAGCTGTTTTGCACGGTTTTATTAGAGCAAGATTGTTTCCCTTTTATACAAACTTGTAGTTATTATTAAAGCTTAGCAAATTACCACACAAATTCTTAGGTCTAAACCTACGTTTGGGTCAAGTTTCGTCGAATTCTAAGAACGTTTAAAGTTTAGCTGTTTTGTACGGTTTTATTAAAGTAAGTTTGTTTGCCTTTTATAAAAACTTGTAGTTATTATTATGCTTCGCAAATTTACAACCCAAATTTATGGGTCTAGACCAACGTTTGGGTCAAGTTTCGTCGAATTCTGAGAACGTTCAAAATTTAGCTTTGCACAATTTTATTATTGCAACTTTGTTTCCCTTTTATACAAACTTTTAGTTATTATTACGCTTAGCAAATTTACCACAGAAATGCTTGGGTTCAGACAAACGTTTGGGTCAAGTTTTATCGAATTATGGGAATGTTCAAAATTTAGTTGTTTTGCACGGTTTTATTAGTGCAAGTTTGTTTCCCTTTTTTAAAAACTTGTAGTTATTATTACGCTTAGCAAATTTACCACACAAATTCTTGGGTCTAAACCTACGTTTGGGCCAAGTTTCGTCGAATTCTGGTACCGTTCAAAATTTAGTTGTTTCTTGAACGGTTTTATTAGAGCAAGTTTGTTTCTCTTTTATACAAAATCGTAGTTATTATTAAACTTAGCAAATTTACCACACAAATTCTATGGTCTAGACCAATTTTTGGGTCAAATTTCATCGAATTCTGGTAACGTTCAAAATGTAATTGTTTTGCACGGTTTTATTATAACTAGTTTGTTTCCCTTTTATACAAACTTGTAGTTGTTATTACGCTTAGCAAATTTACCACACAAACTGTTGGGTCTAGACCAACGTTTGGGTCAAGTTTCGTTGAATTCTGACAATTTTCAAAATTTAGCTGTTTTGCACGGTTTTATTAGAGCAAGATTGTTTCCCTTTTATACAAACTTGTAGTTATTATTAAAGCTTAGCAAATTACCACACAAATTCTTAGGTCTAAATCAACGTTTGGGTCAAGTTTCGTCGAATTCTAAGAACGTTTAAAGTTTAGCTGTTTTTCACGATTTTATTAAAGTAAGTTTGTTTGCCTTTTATAAAAACTTGTAGTTATTATTATGCTTAGCAAATTTACAACCCAAATTCATAGGTCTAGACCAACGTTTGGGTCAAGTTTCGTCGAATTCTGAGAACGTTCAAAATTTAGCTTTGCACAATTTTATTATAGCAACTTTGTTTCCCTTTTATACAAACTTTTAGATATTATTACGCTTAGCAAATTTACCACAGAAATGCTTGGGTTCAGACAAACGTTTTGGTCAAGTTTCATCGAATTCTGAGAACGTTCAAAATTTAGTTGTTTTGCACGGTTTTATTAGTGCAAGTTTGTTTCCCTTTTATAAAAACTTGTAGTTATTATTATTCTTAGCAAATTACCACACAAATTCTTGGGTATGGACGAACGTTTGGGTCAAGTTTCGTCAAATTCTAAGAACGTTCAAATTTTAGCTGTTTTATACGGTTTTATTTAAGTAAGTTTGTCTGCCTTTTATAAAAACCTGTAGTTATTATTACACTTAGTAAATTTACAATATAAATTCATGGGTCTAGACCAACGTTTGGGTCAAGTTTCATCGAATTCTGAGAACGTTCAAAATTAAGCTTTGCACGATTTTATTAGTGCAACTTCGTTTCCCTTTTATACAAACTTTCAATTATTATCACGCTTAAAAAATTTACTACACAAATTCTTGGGCCTAGACCAACGTTTTGGGTCATGTTTCGTCGAATTCTGAGAACGTTCAAAATTTAGCTGTTTTGTACGGTTTTATTAAAGCAAGTTTGTTCTTCTTTTATAAAAACTTGTAGTTATTATTACGCTTAGCAAATTTACCACACAAATTCTTGGGTCTAAACCTACGTTTGGGCCAAGTTTCGTCGAATTCTGGTACCGTTCAAAATTTAGCTGTTTCTTGAACGGTTTTATTAGAGCAAGTTTGTTTCTCTTTTATACAAAATCGTAGTTATTATTAAACTTAGCAAATTTACCACACAAATTCTATGGTCTAGACCAATTTTTGGGTCAAATTTCATCGAATTCTGGTAACGTTCAAAATGTAACTGTTTTGCACGGTTTTATTATAACTAGTTTGTTTCCCTTTTATACAAACTTGTAGTTGTTATTACGCTTAGCAAATTTACCACACAAACTGTTGGGTCTAGACCAACGTTTGGGTCAAGTTTCGTTGAATTCTGACAATTTTCAAAATTTAGCTGTTTTGCACGGTTTTATTAGAGCAAGATTGTTTCCCTTTTATACAAACTTGTAGTTATTATTAAAGCTTAGCAAATTACCACACAAATTCTTAGGTCTAAACCTACGTTTGGGTCAAGTTTCGTCGAATTCTAAGAACGTTTAAAGTTTAGCTGTTTTGTACGGTTTTATTAAAGTAAGTTTGTTTGCCTTTTATAAAAACTTGTAGTTATTATTATGCTTAGCAAATTTACAACCCAAATTTATGGGTCTAGACCAACGTTTGGGTCAAGTTTCGTCGAATTCTGAGAACGTTCAAAATTTAGCTTTGCACAATTTTATTATTGCAACTTTGTTTCCCTTTTATACAAACTTTTAGTTATTATTACGCTTAGCAAATTTACCACAGAAACGCTTGGGTTCAGACAAACGTTTGGGTCAAGTTTTATCGAATTATGAGAATGTTCAAAATTTAGTTGTTTTGCACGGTTTTATTAGTGCAAGTTTGTTTCCCTTTTTTAAAAACTTGTAGTTATTATTACGCTTAGAAAATTTACCACACAAATTCTTGGGTCTAAACCTACGTTGGGGCCAAGTTTCTTCGAATTCTGGTGCCATTCAAAATTTAGTTGTTTCTTGAACGGTTTTATTAGAGCAAGTTTGTTTCTCTTTTATACAAAATCGTATTTATTATTAAACTTAGCAAATTTACCACACAAATTCTATGGTCTAGACCAATTTCTGGGTCAAATTTCATCGAATTCTTGTAACGTTCAAAATGTAACTGTTTTGCACGGTTTTATTATAACTAGTTTGTTTCCCTTTTATACAAACTTGTAGTTGTTATTACGCTTAGCAAATTTACCACACAAACTGTTGGGTCTAGACCAACGTTTGGGTCAAGTTTCGTTGAATTCTGACAATTTTCAAAATTTAGCTGTTTTGCACGGTTTTATTAGAGCAAGATTGTTTCCCTTTTATACAAACTTGTAGTTATTATTAAAGCTTAGCAAATTACCACACAAATTCTTAGGTCTAAATCAACGTTTGGGTCAAGTTTCGTCGAATTCTAAGAACGTTTAAAGTTTAGCTGTTTTTCACGATTTTATTAAAGTAAGTTTGTTTGCCTTTTATAAAAACTTGTAGTTATTATTATGCTTAGCAAATTTACAACCCAAATTCATAGGTCTAGACCAACGTTTGGGTCAAGTTTCGTCGAATTCTGAGAACGTTCAAAATTTAGCTTTGCACAATTTTATTATAGCAACTTTGTTTCCCTTTTATACAAACTTTTAGATATTATTACGCTTAGCAAATTTACCACAGAAATGCTTGGGTTCAGACAAACGTTTTGGTCAAGTTTCATCGAATTCTGAGAACGTTCAAAATTTAGTTGTTTTGCACGGTTTTATTAGTGCAAGTTTGTTTCCCTTTTATAAAAACTTGTAGTTATTATTATTCTTAGCAAATTACCACACAAATTCTTGGGTATGGACGAACGTTTGGGTCAAGTTTCGTCAAATTCTAAGAACGTTCAAATTTTAGCTGTTTTATACGGTTTTATTTAAGTAAGTTTGTCTGCCTTTTATAAAAACCTGTAGTTATTATTACGCTTAGTAAATTTACAATATAAATTCATGCGTCTAGACCAACGTTTGGGTCAAGTTTCATCGAATTCTGAGAACGTTCAAAATTAAGCTTTGCACGATTTTATTAGTGCAACTTCGTTTCCCTTTTATACAAACTTTCAATTATTATCACGCTTAAAAAATTTACTACACAAATTCTTGGGCCTAGACCAACGTTTTGGGTCATGTTTCGTCGAATTCTGAGAACGTTCAAAATTTAGCTGTTTTGTACGGTTTTATTAAAGCAAGTTTGTTCTTCTTTTATAAAAACTTGTAGTTATTATTACGCTTAGCAAATTTACCACACAAATTCTTGGGTCTAAACCTACGTTTGGGCCAAGTTTCGTCGAATTCTGGTACCGTTCAAAATTTAGCTGTTTCTTGAACGGTTTTATTAGAGCAAGTTTGTTTCTCTTTTATACAAAATCGTAGTTATTATTGAACTTAGCAAATTTACCACACAAATTCTATGGTCTAGACCAATTTTTGGGTCAAATTTCATCGAATTCTGGTAACGTTCAAAATGTAACTGTTTTGCACGGTTTTATTATAACTAGTTTGTTTCCCTTTTATACAAACTTGTAGTTGTTATTACGCTTAGCAAATTTACCACACAAACTGTTGGGTCTAGACCAACGTTTGGGTCAAGTTTCGTTGAATTCTGACAATTTTCAAAATTTAGCTGTTTTGCACGGTTTTATTAGAGCAAGATTGTTTCCCTTTTATACAAACTTGTAGTTATTATTAAAGCTTAGCAAATTACCACACAAATTCTTAGGTCTAAACCTACGTTTGGGTCAAGTTTCGTCGAATTCTAAGAACGTTTAAAGTTTAGCTGTTTTGTACGGTTTTATTAAAGTAAGTTTGTTTGCCTTTTATAAAAACTTGTAGTTATTATTATGCTTAGCAAATTTACAACCCAAATTTATGGGTCTAGACCAACGTTTGGGTCAAGTTTCGTCGAATTCTGAGAACGTTCAAAATTTAGCTTTGCACAATTTTATTATTGCAACTTTGTTTCCCTTTTATACAAACTTTTAGTTATTATTACGCTTAGCAAATTTACCACAGAAATGCTTGGGTTCAGACAAACGTTTGGGTCAAGTTTTATCGAATTATGAGAATGTTCAAAATTTAGTTGTTTTGCACGGTTTTATTAGTGCAAGTTTGTTTCCCTTTTTGAAAAACTTGTAGTTATTCTTACGCTTAGCAAATTTACCACAGAAATTCTTGGGTCTAAACCTACGTTTGGGCCAAGTTTCGTCGAATTCTGGTACCGTTCAAAATTTAGCTGTTTCTTGAACGGTTTTATTAGAGCAAGTTTGTTTCTCTTTTATACAAAATCGTAGTTATTATTAAACTTAGCAAATTTACCACACAAATTCTATGGTCTAGACCAATTTTTGGGTCAAATTTCATCGAATTCTGGTAACGTTCAAAATGTAACTGTTTTGCACGGTTTTATTATAACTAGTTTGTTTCTCTTTTATACAAACTTGTAGTTGTTATTACGCTTAGCAAATTTACCACACAAACTGTTTGGGTCTAGACCAACGTTTGGGTCAAGTTTCGTTGAATTCTGACAATTTTCAAAATTTAGCTGTTTTGCACGGTTTTATTAGAATAAGATTGTTTCCCTTTTATACAAACTTGTAGTTATTATTAAAGCTTAGCAAATTACCACACAAATTCTTAGGTCTAAATCAACGTTTGGTCAAGTTTCGTCGAATTCTAAGAACGTTTAAAGTTTAGCTGTTTTTCACGGTTTTATTAAAGTAAGTTTGTTTGCCTTTTATAAAAACTTGTAGTTATTATTATGCTTAGCAAATTTACAACTCAAATTCATAGGTCTAGACTAACGTTTGGGTCAAGTTTCGTCGAATTCTGAGAACGTTCAAAATTTAGCTTTGCACAATTTTATTATAGCAACTTTGTTTCCCTTTTATACAAACTTTTAGATATTATTACGCTTAGCAAATTTACCACAGAAATGCTTGGGTTCAGACAAACGTTTTGGTCAAGTTTCATCGAATTCTGAGAACGTTCAAAATTTAGTTGTTTTGCACGGTTTTATTAGTGCAAGTTTGTTTCCCTTCTATAAAAACTTGTAGTTATTATTATTCTTAGCAAATTACCACACAAATTCTTGGGTCTGGACGAACGTTTGGGTCAAGTTTCGTCAAATTCTAAGAACGTTCAAATTTTAGCTGTTTTGTACGGTTTTATTTAAGTAAGTTTGTCTGCCTTTTATAAAAACCTGTAGTTATTATTATGCTTAGTAAATTTACAATACAAATTCATGGGTCTAGACCAACGTTTGGGTCAAGTTTTGTCGAATTCTGAGAACGTTCAAAATTAAGCTTTGCACGATTTTATTAGAGCAACTTCGTTTCCCTTTTATACAAACTTTTAATTATTATCACGCTTAAAAAATTTACTGCACAAATTCTTGGGCCTAGACCAACGTTTTGGGTCAAGTTTCGTCGAATTCTGAGAACGTTCAAAATTTAGCTGTTTTGTACGGTTTTATTAAAGCAAGTTTGTTCTCCTTTTTTAAAAACTTGTAGTTATTATTACGCTTAGCAAATTTACCACACATATTCTCGGGTCTAAACCTACGTTTGGGCCAAGTTTCTTCGAACTCTGGTACTGTTCAAAATTTAGTTGTTTCTTGAACGGTTTTATTAGAGCAAGTTTGTTTCTCTTTTATACAAAATCGTAGTTATTATTAAACTTAGCAAATTTACCACACAAATTCTATGGTCTAGACCAATTTTTGGGTCAAATTTCATCGAATTCTTGTAACGTTCAAAATGTAACTGTTTTGCACGGTTTTATTATAACTAGTTTGTTTCCCTTTTATACAAACTTGTAGTTGTTATTACGCTTAGCAAATTTACCACACAAACTGTTGGGTCTAGACCAACGTTTGGGTCAAGTTTCGTTGAATTCTGACAATTTTCAAAATTTAGCTGTTTTGCACGGTTTTATTAGAGCAAGATTGTTTCCCTTTTATACAAACTTGTAGTTATTATTAAAGCTTAGCAAATTACCACACAAATCCTTAGGTCTAAACCAACGTTTGGGTCAAGTTTCGTCGAATTCTAAAAACGTTTAAAGTTTAGCTGTTTTGTACGGTTTTATTAAAGTAAGTTTGTTTGCCTTTTATAAAAACTTGTAGTTATTATTATGCTTAGCAAATTTACAACACAAATTCATGGGTCTAGACCAAAGTTTGGGTCAAGTTTTGTCGAATTCTGAGAACGTTCAAAATTTAGCTTTGCACAATTTTATTATAGCAACTTTGTTTCCCTTTTATACAAACTTTTAGTTATTATTACGCTTAGCAAATTTACCACAGAAATGCTTGGGTTCAGACAAACGTTTGGGTAAAGTTTCATCGAATTCTGAGAACGTTCAAAATTTAGTTGTTTTGCACGGTTTTATTAGTGCAAGTTTGTTTCCCTTTTATAAAAACTTGTAGTTATTATTATTCTTAGCAAATTACCACACAAATTCTTGGGTCTGGACGAACGTTTGGGTCAAGTTTCGTCAAATTCTAAGAACGTTCAAATTTTAGCTGTTTTGTACGGTTTTATTTAAGTAAGTTTGTCTGCCTTTTATAAAACCTATAGTTATTATTATGCTTAGTAAATTTACAATACAAATTCATGGGTCTAGACCAACGTTTGGGTCAAGTTTTGTCGAATTCTGAGAACGTTCAAAATTAAGCTTTGCACGATTTTATTAGAGCAACTTCGTTTCCCTTTTATACAAACTTTTAATTATTATCACGCTTAAAAAAATTACTACACAAATTCTTGGGCCTAGACCAACGTTTTGGGTCAAGTTTCATCGAATTCTGAGAACGTTCAAAATTTAGCTGTTTTGTACGGTTTTATTAAAGCAAGTTTGTTCTCCTTTTTTAAAAACTTGTAATTATTATTACGCTTAGCAAATTTACCACACAAATTCTCGGGTCTAAACCTACGTTTGGGCCAAGTTTCGTCGAATTCTGGTACTGTTCAAAATTTAGTTGTTTCTTGAACGGTTTTATTAGAGCAAGTTTGTTTCTCTTTTATACAAAATCGTAGTTATTATTAAACTTAGCAAATTTACCACACAAATTCTATGGTCTAGACCAATTTTTGGGTCAAATTTCATCGAATTCTTGTAACGTTCAAAATGTAACTGTTTTGCACGGTTATATTATAACTAGTTTGTTTCCCTTTTATACAAACTTGTAGTTGTTATTACGCTTAGCAAATTTACCACACAAACTATTGGGTCTAGACCAACGTTTGGGTCAAGTTTCGTTGAATTCTGACAATTTTCAAAATTTAGCTGTTTTGCACGGTTTTATTAGAGCAAGATTGTTTCCCTTTTATACAAACTTGTAGTTATTATTAAAGCATAGCAAATTACCACACAAATTCTTAGGTCTAAACCTACGTTTGGGTCAAGTTTCGTCGAATTCTAAGAACGTTTAAAGTTTAGCTGTTTTGTACGGTTTTATTAAAGTAAGTTTGTTTGCCTTTTATAAAAACTTGTAGTTATTATTACGCTTAGTAAATTTACAATATAAATTCATGGGTCTAGACCAACGTTTGGGTCAAGTTTCATCGAATTCTGAGAACGTTCAAAATTAAGCTTTGCACGGTTTTGTTAGAGCAGCTTCGTTTTCCTTTTATACAAACTTTAAATTATTATCACGCTTAAAAAATTTACTACACAAATTCTTGGAAATAGACCAACGTTTTGGGTCATGTTTCGTCGAATTCTGAGAACGTTCAAAATTTAGCTGTTTTGTACGGTTTTATTAAAGCAAGTTTGTTCTTCTTTTATAAAAACTTGTAGTTATTATTACGCTTAGCAAATTTACCACACAAATTCTTGGGTCTAAACCTACGTTTGGGCCAAGTTTCGTCGAATTCTGGTACCGTTCAAAATTTAGTTGTTTCTTGAACGGTTTTATTAGAGCAAGTTTGTTTCTCTTTTATACAAAATCGTAGTTATTATTAAATTTAGCAAATTTACCACACAAATTCTATGGTCTAGACCAATTTTTGGGTCAAATTTCATCGAATTCTGGTAACGTTCAAAATGTAATTGTTTTGCACGGTTTTATTATAACTAGTTTGTTTCCCTTTTATACAAACTTGTAGTTGTTATTACGCTTAGCAAATTTACCACACAAACTGTTGGGTCTAGACCAACGTTTGGGTCAAGTTTCGTTGAATTCTGACAATTTTCAAAATTTAGCTGTTTTGCACGGTTTTATTAGAGCAAGATTGTTTCCCTTTTATACAAACTTGTAGTTATTATTAAAGCTTAGCAAATTACCACACAAATTCTTAGGTCTAAACCTACGTTTGGGTCAAGTTTCGTCGAATTCTAAGAACGTTTAAAGTTTAGCTGTTTTGTACGGTTTTATTAATGTAAGTTTGTTTGCCTTTTATAAAAACTTGTAGTTATTATTATGCTTAGCAAATTTACAACCCAAATTTATGGGTCTAGACCAACGTTTGGGTCAAGTTTCGTCGAATTCTGAGAACGTTCAAAATTTAGCTTTGCACAATTTTATTATTGCAACTTTGTTTCCCTTTTATACAAACTTTTAGTTATTATTACGCTTAGCAAATTTACCACAGAAATGCTTGGGTTCAGACAAACGTTTGGGTCAAGTTTTATCGAATTATGAGAATGTTCAAAATTTAGTTGTTTTGCACGGTTTTATTAGTGCAAGTTTGTTTCCCTTTTTTAAAAACTTGTAGTTATTATTACGCTTAGCAAATTTACCACACAAATTCTTGGGTCTAAACCTACGTTTGGGCCAAGTTTCGTCGAATTCTGGTACCGTTCAAAATTTAGTTGTTTCTTGAACGGTTTTATTAGAGCAAGTTTGTTTCTCTTTTATACAAAATCGTAGTTATTATTAAACTTAGCAAATTTACCACACAAATTCTATGGTCTAGACCAATTTCTGGGTCAAATTTCATCGAATTCTTGTAACGTTCAAAATGTAACTGTTTTGCACGGTTTTATTATAACTAGTTTGTTTCCCTTTTATACAAACTTGTAGTTGTTATTACGCTTAGCAAATTTACCACACAAACTGTTGGGTCTAGACCAACGTTTGGGTCAAGTTTCGTTGAATTCTGACAATTTTCAAAATTTAGTTGTTTTGCACGGTTTTATTAGAGCAAGATTGTTTCCCTTTTATACAAACTTGTAGTTATTATTAAAGCTTAGCAACTTACCACACAAATTCTTAGGTCTAAATCAACGTTTGGGTCAAGTTTCGTCGAATTCTAAGAACGTTTAAAGTTTAGCTATTTTTCACGATTTTATTAAAGTAAGTTTGTTTGCCTTTTATAAAAACTTGTAGTTATTATTATGCTTAGCAAATTTACAACCCAAATTCATAGGTCTAGACCAACGTTTGGGTCAAATTTCGTCGAATTCTGAGAACGTTCAAAATTTAGCTTTGCACAATTTTATTATAGCAACTTTGTTTCCCTTTTATACAAACTTTTAGATATTATTACGCTTAGCAAATTTACCACAGAAATGCTTGGGTTCAGACAAACGTTTTGGTCAAGTTTCATCGAATTCTGAAAACGTTCAAAATTTAGTTGTTTTGCACGGTTTTATTAGTGCAAGTTTGTTTCCCTTTTATAAAAACTTGTAGTTATTATTATTCTTAGCAAATTACCACACAAATTCTTGGGTATGGACGAACGTTTGGGTCAAGTTTCGTCAAATTCTAAGAACGTTCAAATTTTAGCTGTTTTATACGGTTTTATTTAAGTAAGTTTGTCTGCCTTTTATAAAAACCTGTAGTTATTATTACGCTTAGTAAATTTACAATATAAATTCATGGGTCTAGACCAACGTTTGGGTCAAGTTTCATCGAATTCTGAGAACGTTCAAAATTAAGCTTTCTACGATTTTATTAGTGCAACTTCGTTTCCCTTTTATACAAACTTTCAATTATTATCACGCTTAAAAAATTTACTACACAAATTCTTGGGCCTAGACCAACGTTTTGGGTCATGTTTCGTCGAATTCTGAGAACGTTCAAAATTTAGCTGTTTTGTACGGTTTTATTAAAGCAAGTTTGTTCTTCTTTTATAAAAACTTGTAGTTATTATTACGCTTAGCAAATTTACCACACAAATTCTTGGGTCTAAACCTACGTTTGGGCCAAGTTTCGTCGAATTCTGGTACCGTTCAAAATTTAGTTGTTTCTTGAACGGTTTTATTAGAGCAAGTTTGTTTCTCTTTTATACAAAATCGTAGTTATTATTAAACTTAGCAAATTTACCACACAAATTCTATGGTCTAGACCAATTTTTGGGTCAAATTTCATCGAATTCTGGTAACGTTCAAAATTTAACTGTTTTGCACGGTTTTATTATAACTAGTTTGTTTCCCTTTTATACAAACTTGTAGTTGTTATTACGCTTAGCAAATTTACCACACAAACTGTTGGGTCTAGACCAACGTTTGGGTCAAGTTTCGTTGAATTCTGACAATTTTCAAAATTTAGCTGTTTTGCACGGTTTTATTAGAGCAAGATTGTTTCCCTTTTATACAAACTTGTAGTTATTATTAAAGCTTAGCAAATTACCACACAAATTCTTAGGTCTAAACCTACGTTTGGGTCAAGTTTCGTCGAATTCTAAGAACGTTTAAAGTTTAGCTGTTTTGTACGGTTTTATTAAAGTAAGTTTGTTTGCCTTTTATAAAAACTTGTAGTTATTATTATGCTTAGCAAATTTACAACCCAAATTTATGGGTCTAGACCAACGTTTGGGTCAAGTTTCGTCGAATTCTGAGAACGTTCAAAATTTAGGTTTGCACAATTTTATTATTGCAACTTTGTTTCCCTTTTATACAAACTTTTAGTTATTATTACGCTTAGCAAATTTACCACAGAAATGCTTGGGTTCAGACAAACGTTTGGGTCAAGTTTTATCGAATTATGAGAATGTTCAAAATTTAGTTGTTTTGCACGGTTTTATTAGTGCAAGTTTGTTTCCCTTTTTTAAAAACTTGTAGTTATTATTACGCTTAGCAAATTTACCACACAAATTCTTGGGTCTAAACCTACGTTTGGGCCAAGTTTCGTCGAATTTTGGTACCGTTCAAAATTTAGTTGTTTCTTGAACGGTTTTATTAGAGCAAGTTTGTTTCTCTTTTATACAAAATCGTAGTTATTATTAAACTTAGCAAATTTACCACACAAATTCTATGGTCTAGACCAATTTCTGGGTCAAATTTCATCGAATTCTGGTAACGTTCAAAATGTAACTGTTTTGCACGGTTTTATTATAACTAGTTTGTTTCCCTTTTATACAAACTTGTAGTTGTTATTACGCTTAGCAAATTTACCACACAAACTGTTGGGTCTAGACCAACGTTTGGGTCAAGTTTCGTTGAATTCTGACAATTTTCAAAATTTAGCTGTTTTGCACGGTTTTATTAGAGCAAGATTGTTTCCCTTTTATACAAACTTGTAGTTATTATTAAAGCTTAGCAAATTACCACACAAATTCTTAGGTCTAAATCAACGTTTGGGTCAAGTTTCGTCGAATTCTAAGAACGTTTAAAGTTTAGCTATTTTTCACGATTTTATTAAAGTAAGTTTGTTTGCCTTTTATAAAAACTTGTAGTTATTATTATGCTTAGCAAATTTACAACCCAAATTCATAGGTCTAGACCAACGTTTGGGTCAAGTTTCGTCGAATTCTGAGAACGTTCAAAATTTAGCTTTGCACAATTTTATTATAGCAACTTTGTTTCCCTTTTATACAAACTTTTAGATATTATTACGCTTAGCAAATTTACCACAGAAATGCTTGGGTTCAGACAAACGTTTTGGTCAAGTTTCATCGAATTCTGAGAACGTTCAAAATTTAGTTGTTTTGCACGGTTTTATTAGTGCAAGTTTGTTTCCCTTTTATAAAAACTTGTAGTTATTATTATTCTTAGCAAATTACCACACAAATTCTTGGGTATGGACGAACGTTTGGGTCAAGTTTCGTCAAATTCTAAGAACGTTCAAATTTTAGCTGTTTTATACGGTTTTATTTAAGTAAGTTTGTCTGCCTTTTATAAAAACCTGTAGTTATTATTACGCTTAGTAAATTTACAATACAAATTCATGGGTCTAGACCAACGTTTGGGTCAAGTTTCATCGAATTCTGAGAACGTTCAAAATTAAGCTTTGCACGATTTTATTAGAGCAACTTCGTTTCCCTTTTATACAAACTTTTAATTATTATCACGCTTAAAAAATTTACTACACAAATTCTTGGGCCTAGACCATCATTTTGGGTCAAGTTTCGTCGAATTCTGAGAATGTTCAAAATTTAGTTGTTTTGCACGGTTTTATTAGTGCAAGTTTGTTTCCCTTTTTTAAAAACTTGTAGTTATTATTACGCTTAGCAAATTTACCACACAAATTCTTGGGTCTAAACCTACGTTTGGGCCAAGTTTCGTCGAATTCTGGTACCGTTCAAAATTTAGTTGTTTCTTGAACGGTTTTATTAGAGCAAGTTTGTTTCTCTTTTATACAAAATCGTAGTTATTATTAAACTTAGCAAATTTACCACACAAATTCTATGGTCTAGACCAATTTTTGGGTCAAATTTCATCGAATTCTGGTAACGTTCAAAATTTAACTGTTTTGCACGGTTTTATTATAACTAGTTTGTTTCCCTTTTATACAAACTTGTAGTTGTTATTACGCTTAGCAAATTTACCACACAAACTGTTGGGTCTAGACCAACGTTTGGGTCAAGTTTCGTTGAATTCTGACAATTTTCAAAATTTAGCTGTTTTGCACGGTTTTATTAGAGCAAGATTGTTTCCCTTTTATACAAACTTGTAGTTATTATTAAAGCTTAGCAAATTACCACACAAATTCTTAGGTCTAAACCTACGTTTGGGTCAAGTTTCGTCGAATTCTAAGAACGTTTAAAGTTTAGCTGTTTTGTACGGTTTTATTAAAGTAAGTTTGTTTGCCTTTTATAAAAACTTGTAGTTATTATTATGCTTAGCAAATTTACAACCCAAATTTATGGGTCTAGACCAACGTTTGGGTCAAGTTTCGTCGAATTCTGAGAACGTTCAAAATTTAGCTTTGCACAATTTTATTATTGCAACTTTGTTTCCCTTTTATACAAACTTTTAGTTATTATTACGCTTAGCAAATTTACCACAGAAATGCTTGGGTTCAGACAAACGTTTGGGTCAAGTTTTATCGAATTATGAGAATGTTCAAAATTTAGTTGTTTTGCACGGTTTTATTAGTGCAAGTTTGTTTCCCTTTTTTAAAAACTTGTAGTTATTATTACGCTTAGCAAATTTACCACACAAATTCTTGGGTCTAAACCTACGTTTGGGCCAAGTTTCGTCGAATTTTGGTACCGTTCAAAATTTAGTTGTTTCTTGAACGGTTTTATTAGAGCAAGTTTGTTTCTCTTTTATACAAAATCGTAGTTATTATTAAACTTAGCAAATTTACCACACAAATTCTATGGTCTAGACCAATTTCTGGGTCAAATTTCATCGAATTCTGGTAACGTTCAAAATGTAACTGTTTTGCACGGTTTTATTATAACTAGTTTGTTTCCCTTTTATACAAACTTGTAGTTGTTATTACGCTTAGCAAATTTACCACACAAACTGTTGGGTCTAGACCAA
Source organism: Sesamum indicum (assembly GCF_026168435.1). Lineage (NCBI taxonomy): Eukaryota > Viridiplantae > Streptophyta > Magnoliopsida > Lamiales > Pedaliaceae > Sesamum > Sesamum indicum. The sequence goes on along the minus strand of NC_142658.1, from coordinate 10,635,696 downwards.
CGTTTGGGTCAAGTTTCGTTGAATTCTGACAATTTTCAAAATTTAGCTGTTTTGCACGGTTTATTAGAGCAAGATTGTTTCCCTTTTATACAAACTTGTAGTTATTATTAAAGCTTAGCAAATTACCACACAAATTCTTAGGTCTAAATCAACGTTTGGGTCAAGTTTCGTCGAATTCTAAGAACGTTTAAAGTTTAGCTGTTTTTCACGATTTTATTAAAGTAAGTTTGTTTGCCTTTTATAAAAACTTGTAGTTATTATTATGCTTAGCAAATTTACAACCCAAATTTATGGGTCTAGACCAACGTTTGGGTCAAGTTTCGTCGAATTCTGAGAACGTTCAAAATTTAGCTTTGCACAATTTTATTATTGCAACTTTGTTTCCCTTTTATACAAACTTTTAGTTATTATTACGCTTAGCAAATTTACCACAGAAATGCTTGGGTTCAGACAAACGTTTGGGTCAAGTTTTATCGAATTATGAGAATGTTCAAAATTTAGTTGTTTTGCACGGTTTTATTAGTGCAAGTTTGTTTCCCTTTTTTAAAAACTTGTAGTTATTATTACGCTTAGAAAATTTACCACACAAATTCTTGGGTCTAAACCTACGTTTGGGCCAAGTTTCTTCGAATTCTGGTGCCATTCAAAATTTAGATGTTTCTTGAACGGTTTTATTAGAGCAAGTTTGTTTCTCTTTTATACAAAATCGTAGTTATTATTAAACTTAGCAAATTTACCACACAAATTCTATGGTCTAGACCAATTTCTGGGTCAAATTTCATCGAATTCTGGTAACGTTCAAAATGTAACTGTTTTGCACGGTTTTGTTATAACTAGTTTGTTTCCCTTTTATACAAACTTGTAGTTGTTATTACGCTTAGCAAATTTACCACACAAACTGTTGGGTCTAGACCAACGTTTGGGTCAAGTTTCGTTGAATTCTGACAATTTTCAAAATTTAGCTGTTTTGCACGGTTTTATTAGAGCAAGATTGTTTCCCTTTTATACAAACTTGTAGTTATTATTAAAGCTTAGCAAATTACCACACAAATTCTTAGGTCTAAATCAACGTTTGGGTCAAGTTTCGTCGAATTCTAAGAACGTTTAAAGTTTAGCTGTTTTTCACGGTTTTATTAATGTAAGTTTGTTTGCCTTTTATAAAAACTTGTAGTTATTATTATGCTTAGCAAATTTACAACCCAAATTCATAGGTCTAGACCAACGTTTGGGTCAAGTTTCGTCGAATTCTGAGAACGTTCAAAATTTAGCTTTGCACAATTTTATTATAGCAACTTTGTTTCCCTTTTATACAAACTTTTAGATATTATTACGCTTAGCAAATTTACCATAGAAATGCTTGGGTTCAGACAAACGTTTTGGTCAAGTTTCATCGAATTCTGAGAACGTTCAAAATTTAGTTGTTTTGCACGGTTTTATTAGTGCAAGTTTGTTTCCCTTTTATAAAAACTTGTAGTTATTATTATTCTTAGCAAATTACCACACAAATTCTTGGGTATGGACGAACGTTTGGGTCAAGTTTCGTCAAATTCTAAGAACGTTCAAATTTTAGCTGTTTTATACGGTTTTATTTAAGTAAGTTTGTCTGCCTTTTATAAAAACCTGTAGTTATTATTACGCTTAGTAAATTTACAATACAAATTCATGGGTCTAGACCAACGTTTGGGTCAAGTTTCATCGAATTCTGAGAACGTTCAAAATTAAGCTTTGCACGATTTTATTAGAGCAACTTCGTTTCCCTTTTATACAAACTTTTAATTATTATCACGCTTAAAAAATTTACTACACAAATTCTTGGGCCTAGACCATCATTTTGGGTCAAGTTTCGTCGAATTCTGAGAATGTTCAAAATTTAGTTGTTTTGCACGGTTTTATTAGTGCAAGTTTGTTTCCCTTTTTTAAAAACTTGTAGTTATTATTACGCTTAGCAAATTTACCACACAAATTCTTGGGTCTAAACCTACGTTTGGGCCAAGTTTCGTCGAATTCTGGTACCGTTCAAAATTTAGTTGTTTCTTGAGCAAGTTTGTTTCTCTTTTATACAAAATCATAGTTATTATTAAACTTAGCAAATTTACCACACAAATTCTATGGTCTAGACCAATTTTTGGGTCAAATTTCATCGAATTCTGGTAACGTTCAAAATGTAACTGTTTTGCACGGTTTTATTAAAACTAGTTTGTTTCCCTTTTATACAAACTTGTAGTTGTTATTACGCTTAGCAAATTTACCACACAAACTGTTGGGTCTAGACCAACGTTTGGGTCAAGTTTCGTTGAATTCTGACAATTTTCAAAATTTAGCTGTTTTGCACGGTTTTATTAGAGCAAGATTGTTTCCCTTTTATACAAACTTGTAGTTATTATTAAAGCTTAGCAAATTACCACACAAATTCTTAGGTCTAAATCAACGTTTGGGTCAAGTTTCGTCGAATTCTAAGAACGTTTAAAGTTTAGCTGTTTTTCACGATTTTATTAAAGTAAGTTTGTTTGCCTTTTATAAAAACTTGTAGTTATTATTATGCTTAGCAAATTTACAACCCAAATTTATGGGTCTAGACCAACGTTTGGGTCAAGTTTCGTCGAATTCTGAGAACGTTCAAAATTTAGCTTTGCACAATTTTATTATTGCAACTTTGTTTCCCTTTTATACAAACTTTTAGTTATTATTACGCTTAGCAAATTTACCACAGAAATGCTTGGGTTCAGACAAACGTTTGGGTCAAGTTTTATCGAATTATGAGAATGTTCAAAATTTAGTTGTTTTGCACGGTTTTATTAGTGCAAGTTTGTTTCCCTTTTTTAAAAACTTGTAGTTATTATTACGCTTAGAAAATTTACCACACAAATTCTTGGGTCTAAACCTACGTTTGGGCCAAGTTTCTTCGAATTCTGGTGCCATTCAAAATTTAGATGTTTCTTGAACGGTTTTATTAGAACAAGTTTGTTTCTCTTTTATACAAAATCGTAGTTATTATTAAACTTAGCAAATTTACCACACAAATTCTATGGTCTAGACCAATTTCTGGGTCAAATTTCATCGAATTCTGGTAACGTTCAAAATGTAACTGTTTTGCACGGTTTTGTTATAACTAGTTTGTTTCCCTTTTATACAAACTTGTAGTTGTTATTACGCTTAGCAAATTTACCACACAAACTGTTGGGTCTAGACCAACGTTTGGGTCAAGTTTCGTTGAATTCTGACAATTTTCAAAATTTAGCTGTTTTGCACGGTTTTATTAGAGCAAGATTGTTTCCCTTTTATACAAACTTGTAGTTATTATTAAAGCTTAGCAAATTACCACACAAATTCTTAGGTCTAAATCAACGTTTGGGTCAAGTTTCGTCGAATTCTAAGAACGTTTAAAGTTTAGCTGTTTTTCACGGTTTTATTAATGTAAGTTTGTTTGCCTTTTATAAAAACTTGTAGTTATTATTATGCTTAGCAAATTTACAACCCAAATTCATAGGTCTAGACCAACGTTTGGGTCAAGTTTCGTCGAATTCTGAGAACGTTCAAAATTTAGCTTTGCATAATTTTATTATAGCAACTTTGTTTCCCTTTTATACAAACTTTTAGATATTATTACGCTTAGCAAATTTACCACAGAAATGCTTGGGTTCAGACAAACGTTTTGGTCAAGTTTCATCGAATTCTGAGAACGTTCAAAATTTAGTTGTTTTGCACGGTTTTATTAGTGCAAGTTTGTTTCCCTTTTATAAAAACTTGTAGTTATTATTATTCTTAGCAAATTACCACACAAATTCTTGGGTATGGACGAACGTTTGGGTCAAGTTTCGTCAAATTCTAAGAACGTTCAAATTTTAGCTGTTTTATACGGTTTTATTTAAGTAAGTTTGTCTGCCTTTTATAAAAACCTGTAGTTATTATTACGCTTAGTAAATTTACAATACAAATTCATGGGTCTAGACCAACGTTTGGGTCAAGTTTCATCGAATTCTGAGAACGTTCAAAATTAAGCTTTGCACGATTTTATTAGAGCAACTTCGTTTCCCTTTTATACAAACTTTTAATTATTATCACGCTTAAAAAATTTACTACACAAATTCTTGGGCCTAGACCATCATTTTGGGTCAAGTTTCGTCGAATTCTGAGAATGTTCAAAATTTAGTTGTTTTGCACGGTTTTATTAGTGCAAGTTTGTTTCCCTTTTTTAAAAACTTGTAGTTATTATTACGCTTAGCAAATTTACCACACAAATTCTTGGGTCTAAACCTACGTTTGGGCCAAGTTTCGTCGAATTCTGGTACCGTTCAAAATTTAGTTGTTTCTTGAGCAAGTTTGTTTCTCTTTTATACAAAATCGTAGTTATTATTAAACTTAGCAAATTTACCACACAAATTCTATGGTCTAGACCAATTTTTGGGTCAAATTTCATCGAATTCTGGTAACGTTCAAAATGTAACTGTTTTGCACGGTTTTATTATAACTAGTTTGTTTCCCTTTTATACAAACTTGTAGTTGTTATTACGCTTAGCAAATTTACCACACAAACTATTGGGTCTAGACCAACGTTTGGGTCAAGTTTCGTTGAATTCTGACAATTTTCAAAATTTAGCTGTTTTGCACGGTTTTATTAGAGCAAGATTGTTTATCTTTTATACAAACTTGTAGTTATTATTAAAGCTTAGCAAATTACCACACAAATTCTTAGGTCTAAATCAACGTTTGGGTTAAGTTTCGTCGAATTCTAAGAACGTTTAAAGTTTAGCTGTTTTTCACGGTTTTATTAAAGTAAGTTTGTTTGCCTTTTATAAAAACTTGTAGTTATTATTATGCTTAGCAAATTTACAACCCAAATTCATAGGTCTAGACTAACGTTTGGGTCAAGTTTCGTCGAATTCTGAGAACGTTCAAAATTTAGCTTTGCACAATTTTATTATAGCAACTTTGTTTCCCTTTTATACAAACTTTTAGATATTATTACGCTTAGCAAATTTACCACAGAAATGCTTGGGTTCAGACAAACGTTTTGGTCAAGTTTCATCGAATTCTGAGAACGTTCAAAATTTAGTTGTTTTGCACGGTTTTATTAGTGCAAGTTTGTTTCCCTTTTATAAAAACTTGTAGTTATTATTATTCTTAGCAAATTACCACACAAATTCTTGGGTATGGACGAACGTTTGGGTCAAGTTTCGTCAAATTCTAAGAACGTTCAAATTTTAGCTGTTTTATACGGTTTTATTTAAGTAAGTTTGTCTGCCTTTTATAAAAACCTGTAGTTATTATTACGCTTAGTAAATTTACAATACAAATTCATGGGTCTAGACCAACGTTTGGGTCAAGTTTCATCGAATTCTGAGAACGTTCAAAATTAAGCTTTGCACGATTTTATTAGAGCAACTTCGTTTCCCTTTTATACAAACTTTTAATTATTATCACGCTTAAAAAATTTACTACACAAATTCTTGGGCCTAGACCAACATTTTGGGTCAAGTTTCGTCGAATTCTGAGAATGTTCAAAATTTAGTTGTTTTGCACGGTTTTATTAGTGCAAGTTTGTTTCCCTTTTTTAAAAACTTGTAGTTATTATTACGCTTAGCAAATTTACCACACAAATTCTTGGGTCTAAACCTACGTTTGGGCCAAGTTTCGTCGAATTCTGGTACCGTTCAAAATTTAGTTGTTTCTTGAACGGTTTTATTAGAGCAAGTTTGTTTCTCTTTTATACAAAATCGTAGTTATTATTAAACTTAGCAAATTTACCACACAAATTCTATGGTCTAGACCAATTTTTGGGTCAAATTTCATCGAATTCTGGTAACGTTCAAAATGTAACTGTTTTGCACGGTTTTATTATAACTAGTTTGTTTCCCATTTATACAAACTTGTAGTTGTTATTACGCTTAGCAAATTTACCATACAAACTATTGGGTCTAGACCAACGTTTGGGTCAAGTTTCGTTGAATTCTGACAATTTTCAAAATTTAGCTGTTTTGCACGGTTTTATTAGAGCAAGATTGTTTATCTTTTATACAAACTTGTAGTTATTATTAAAGCTTAGCAAATTACCACACAAATTCTTAGGTCTAAATCAACGTTTGGGTCAAGTTTCGTCGAATTCTAAGAACGTTTAAAGTTTAGCTGTTTTTCACGGTTTTATTAAAGTAAGTTTGTTTGCCTTTTATAAAAACTTGTAGTTATTATTATGCTTAGCAAATTTACAACCCAAATTCATAGGTCTAGACTAACGTTTGGGTCAAGTTTCGTCGAATTCTGAGAACGTTCAAAATTTAGCTTTGCACAATTTTATTATAGCAACTTTGTTTCCCTTTTATACAAACTTTTAGATATTATTACGCTTAGCAAATTTACCACAGAAATGCTTGGGTTCAGACAAACGTTTTGGTCAAGTTTCATCGAATTCTGAGAACGTTCAAAATTTAGTTGTTTTGCACGGTTTTATTAGTGCAAGTTTGTTTCCCTTTTATAAAAACTTGTAGTTATTATTATTCTTAGCAAATTACCACACAAATTCTTGGGTCTGGACGAACGTTTGGGTCAAGTTTCGTCAAATTCTAAGAACGTTCAAATTTTAGCTGTTTTGTACGGTTTTATTTAAGTAAGTTTGTCTGCCTTTTATAAAACCTATAGTTATTATTATGCTTAGTAAATTTACAATACAAATTCATGGGTCTAGACCAACGTTTGGGTCAAGTTTTGTCGAATTCTGAGAACGTTCAAAATTAAGCTTTGCACGATTTTATTAGAGCAACTTCGTTTCCCTTTTATACAAACTTTTAATTATTATCACGCTTAAAAAAATTACTACACAAATTCTTGGGCCTAGACCAACGTTTTGGGTCAAGTTTCATCGAATTCTGAGAACGTTCAAAATTTAGCTGTTTTGTACGGTTTTATTAAAGCAAGTTTGTTCTCCTTTTTTAAAAACTTGTAGTTATTATTACGCTTAGCAAATTTACCACACAAATTCTCGGGTCTAAACCTACGTTTGGGCCAAGTTTCGTCGAATTCTGGTACCGTTCAAAATTTAGTTGTTTCTTGAACGGTTTTATTAGAGCAAGTTTGTTTCTCTTTTATACAAAATCGTAGTTATTATTAAACTTAGCAAATTTACCACACAAATTCTATGGTCTAGACCAATTTTTGGGTCAAATTTCATCGAATTCTGGTAACGTTCAAAATATAACTGTTTTGCACGGTTTTATTATAACTAGTTTGTTTCCCTTTTATACAAACTTGTAGTTGTTATTACGCTTAGCAAATTTACCACACAAACTATTGGGTCTAGACCAACGTTTGTGTCAAGTTTCGTTGAATTCTGACAATTTTCAAAATTTAGCTGTTTTGCACGGTTTTATTAGAGCAAGATTGTTTATCTTTTATACAAACTTGTAGTTATTATTAAAGCTTAGCAAATTACCACACAAATTCTTAGGTCTAAATCAACGTTTGGGTCAAGTTTCGTCGAATTCTAAGAACGTTTAAAGTTTAGCTGTTTTTCACGGTTTTATTAAAGTAAGTTTGTTTGCCTTTTATAAAAACTTGTAGTTATTATTATGCTTAGCAAATTTACAACCCAAATTCATAGGTCTAGACTAACGTTTGGGTCAAGTTTCGTCGAATTCTGAGAACGTTCAAAATTTAGCTTTGCACAATTTTATTATAGCAACTTTGTTTCCCTTTTATACAAACTTTTAGATATTATTACGCTTAGCAAATTTATCACAGAAATGCTTGGGTTCAGACAAACGTTTTGGTCAAGTTTCATCGAATTCTGAGAACGTTCAAAATTTAGTTGTTTTGCACGGTTTATTAGTGCAAGTTTGTTTCCCTTTTATAAAAACTTGTAGTTATTATTATTCTTAGCAAATTACCACACAAATTCTTGGGTATGGACGAACGTTTGGGTCAAGTTTCGTCAAATTCTAAGAACGTTCAAATTTTAGCTGTTTTATACGGTTTTATTTAAGTAAGTTTGTCTGCCTTTTATAAAAACCTGTAGTTATTATTATGCTTTGTAAATTTACAATACAAATTCATGGGTCTAGACCAACGTTTGGGTCAAGTTTTGTCGAATTCTGAGAACGTTCAAAATTAAGCTTTGCACGATTTTATTAGAGCAACTTCGTTTCCCTTTTATACAAACTTTTAATTATTATCACGCTTAAAAAAATTACTACACAAATTCTTGGGCCTAGACCAACGTTTTGGGTCAAGTTTCATCGAATTCTGAGAACGTTCAAAATTTAGCTGTTTTGTACGGTTTTATTAAAGCAAGTTTGTTCTCCTTTTTTAAAAACTTGTAGTTATTATTACGCTTAGCAAATTTACCACACAAATTCTCGGGTCTAAACCTACGTTTGGGCCAAGTTTCGTCGAATTCTGGTACTGTTCAAAATTTAGTTGTTTCTTGAACGGTTTTATTAGAGCAAGTTTGTTTCTCTTTTATACAAAATCGTAGTTATTATTAAACTTAGCAAATTTACCACACAAATTCTATGGTCTAGACCAATTTTTGGGTCAAATTTCATCGAATTCTTGTAACGTTCAAAATGTAACTGTTTTGCACGGTTTTATTATAACTAGTTTGTTTCCCTTTTATACAAACTTGTAGTTGTTATTACGCTTAGCAAATTTACCACACAAACTGTTGGGTCTAGACCAACGTTTGGGTCAAGTTTCGTTGAATTCTGACAATTTTCAAAATTTAGCTGTTTTGCACGGTTTTATTAGAGCAAGATTGTTTCCCTTTTATACAAACTTGTAGTTATTATTAAAGCTTAGCAAATTACCACACAAATCCTTAGGTCTAAACCAACGTTTGGGTCAAGTTTCGTCGAATTCTAAAAACGTTTAAAGTTTAGCTGTTTTGTACGGTTTTATTAAAGTAAGTTTGTTTGCCTTTTATAAAAACTTGTAGTTATTATTATGCTTAGCAAATTTACAACACAAATTCATGGGTCTAGACCAAAGTTTGGGTCAAGTTTTGTCGAATTCTGAGAACGTTCAAAATTTAGCTTTGCACAATTTTATTATAGCAACTTTGTTTCCCTTTTATACAAACTTTTAGTTATTATTACGCTTAGCAAATTTACCACAGAAATGCTTGGGTTCAGACAAACGTTTGGGTAAAGTTTCATCGAATTCTGAGAACGTTCAAAATTTAGTTGTTTTGCACGATTTTATTAGTGCAAGTTTGTTTCCCTTTTATAAAAACTTGTAGTTATTATTATTCTTAGCAAATTACCACACAAATTCTTGGGTCTGGACGAACGTTTGGGTCAAGTTTCGTCAAATTCTAAGAACGTTCAAATTTTAGCTGTTTTGTACGGTTTTATTTAAGTAAGTTTGTCTGCCTTTTATAAAACCTATAGTTATTATTATGCTTAGTAAATTTACAATACAAATTCATGGGTCTAGACCAACGTTTGGGTCAAGTTTTGTCGAATTCTGAGAACGTTCAAAATTAAGCTTTGCACGATTTTATTAGAGCAACTTCGTTTCCCTTTTATACAAACTTTTAATTATTATCACGCTTAAAAAAATTACTACACAAATTCTTGGGCCTAGACCAACGTTTTGGGTCAAGTTTCATCGAATTCTGAGAACGTTCAAAATTTAGCTGTTTTGTACGGTTTTATTAAAGCAAGTTTGTTCTCCTTTTATAAAAACTTGTAGTTATTATTACGCTTAGCAAATTTACCACACAAATTCTTGGGTCTAAACCTACGTTTGGGCCAAGTTTCGTCGAATTCTGGTATCGTTCAAAATTTAGTTGTTTCTTGAACGGTTTTATTAGAGCAAGTTTGCTTCTCTTTTATACAAAATCGTAGTTATTATTAAACTTAGCAAATTTACCACACAAATTCTATTGTCTAGACCAATTTTTGGGTCAAATTTCATCGAATTCTTGTAACGTTCAAAATTTAACTGTTTTGCACGTTTTATTATAACTAGTTTGTTTCCCTTTTATACAAACTTGTAGTTGTTATTACGCTTAGCAAATTTACCACACAAACTGTTGGGTCTAGACCAACGTTTGGGTCAAGTTTCGTTGAATTCTGACAGTTTTCAAAATTTAGCTGTTTTGCACGGTTTTATTAGAGCAAGATTGTTTCCCTTTTATACAAACTTGTAGTTATTATCAAAGCTTAGCAAATTACCACACAAATCCTTAGGTCTAAACCAACGTTTGGGTCAAGTTTCGTCGAATTCTAAAAACGTTTAAAGTTTAGCTGTTTTGTACGGTTTTATTTAAGTAAGTTTGTCTGCCTTTTATAAAAACCTGTAGTTATTATTATGCTTAGTAAATTTACAATACAAATTCATTGGTCTGGACCAACGTTTGGGTCAACTTTCGTCGAATTCTGAGAACGTTTAAAATTTAGCTTTGCACAATTTTATTATTGCAACTTTGTTTTCCTTTTATACAGACTTTTAGTTATTATTACGCTTAGCAAATTTACCACAGAAATGCTTGGGTTCAGACAAACGTTTGGGTCAAGTTTCATCGAATTCTGAGAACGTTCAAAATTTAGTTGTTTTGCACGGTTTTATTAGTGCAAGTTTGTTTCCCTTTTTTAAAAACTTGTAGTTATTATTACGCTTAGCAAATTTACCACACAAATTCTTGGGTCTAAACCTACGTTTGGGCCAAGTTTCGTCGAATTCTGGTACCGTTCAAAATTTAGCTGTTTCTTGAACGGTTTTATTAGAGCAAGTTTGTTTCTCTTTTATACAAAATCGTAGTTATTATTAAACTTAGCAAATTTACCACACAAATTCTATGGTCTAGACCAATTTTTGGGTCAAATTTCATCGAAGTCTGGTAACGTTCAAAATGTAACTGTTTTGCACGGTTTTATTATAACTAGTTTGTTTCCCTTTTATACAAACTTGTAGTTGTTATTACGCTTAGCAAATTTACCACACAAACTATTGGGTCTAGACCAACGTTTGGGTCAAGTTTCGTTGAATTCTGACAATTTTCAAAATTTTTAGCTGTTTTGCACGGTTTTATTAGAGCAAGATTGTTTCCCTTTTACACAAACTTGTAGTTATTATTAAAGCTTAGCAAATTACCACACAAATTCTTAGGTCTAAACCAACGTTTGGGTCAAGTTTCGTCGAATTCTAAGAACGTTTAAAGTTTAGCTGTTTTTCACGGTTTTATTAAAGTAAGTTTGTTTGCCATTTATAAAAACTTGTAGTTATTATTATGCTTAGCAAATTTACAACCCAAATTCATAGGTCTAGACTAACGTTTGGGTCAAGTTTCGTCAAATTCTAAGAACGTTCAAATTTTAGCTGTTTTGTACGGTTTTATTTAAGTAAGTTTGTCTGCCTTTTATAAAACCTGTAGTTATTATTATGCTTAGTAAATTTATAATACAAATTCATGGGTCTAGACCAACGTTTGGGTCAAGTTTCGTCGAATTCTGAGAACGTTCAAAATTAAGCTTTGCACGATTTTATTAGAGCAACTTCGTTTCCCTTTTATACAAACTTTTAATTATTATCACGCTTAAAAAATTTACTACACAAATTCTTGGGCCTAGACCAACGTTTTGGGTCAAGTTTCGTCGAATTCTGAGAACGTTCAAAATTTAGCTGTTTTGTACGGTTTTATTAAAGCAAGTTTGTTCTCCTTTTATAAAAACTTGTAGTTATTATTACGCTTTGTAAATTTACCACAAAAATTCTTGGGTCTAAACCTATGTTTGGGCCAAGTTTCGTCGAATTCTGGTACCGTTCAAAATTTAGCTGTTTCTTGAACGGTTTTATTAGAGCAAGTTTGTTTCTCTTTTATACAAAATCGTAGTTATTATTAAACTTAGCAAATTTACCACACAAATTCTATGGTCTAGACCAATTTTTGGGTCAAATTTCATCGAATTCTGGTAACGTTTAAAATGTAACTGTTTTGCACGGTTTTATTATAACTAGTTTGTTTCCCTTTTATACAAACTTGTAGTTGTTATTATGCTTAGCAAATTTACCACACAAACTGTTGGGTCTAGACCAACGTTTGGGTCAAGTTTCGTTGAATTCTGAGAATTTTAAAAATTTAGCTGTTTTGAACGGTTTTATTAGAGCAAGATTGTTTCCCTTTTATACAAACTTGTAGTTATTATTAAAACTTAGCAAATTACCACACAAATTCTTAGGTCTAAAAACCAACGTTTGGGTCAAGTTTCGTCGAATTCTAAGAACGTTTAAAGTTTAGCTGTTTTGTACGGTTTTATTAAAGTAAGTTTGTTTGCCTTTTATAAAAACTTGTAGTTATTATTATGCTTAGTAAATTTAAAACACAAATTCATGGGTCTAGACCAACGTTTGGGTCAAGTTTCGTCGAATTCTGAGAACGTTCAAAATTTAGCTTTGCACAATTTTATTATAGCAACTTTGTTTCCCTTTTATACAAACTTGTAGCTATTATTACGCTTAGCAAATTTACCACAGAAATGCTTGGGTTCAGACAAACATTTGGGTCAAGTTTCATCGAATTCTGAGAACGTTCAAAATTTAGTTGTTTTGCACGGTTTTATTAGTGCAAGTTTGTTTCCCTTTTATAAAAACTTGTAGTTATTATTATTCTTAGCAAATTACCACACAAATTCTTGGGTCTGGACGAACGTTTGGGTCAAGTTTCGTCAAATTCTAAGAACGTTCAAATTTTAGCTGTTTTGTACGGTTTTATTTAAGTAAGTTTGTCTGCCTTTTATAAAACCTATAGTTATTATTATGCTTAGTAAATTTACAATACAAATTCATGGGTCTGGACCAACGTTTGGGTCAAGTTTCGTCGAATTCTGAGAACGTTCAAAATTAAGCTTTGCATGATTTTATTAGAGCAACTTCGTTTCCCTTTTATACAAACTTTTAATTATTATCACGCTCAAAAAATTTACTACGCAATTTCTTGGGCCTAGACCAACGTTTTGGGTCAAGTTTCGTCAAATTCTGAGAACGTTCAAAATTTAGCTGTTTTGTACGGTTTTATTAAAGCAAGTTTGTTCTCCTTTTATAAAAACTTGTAGTTATTATTACGCTTAGCAAATTTACCACACAAATTCTTGGGTCTAAACCTACGTTTGGGCCAAGTTTCGTCGAATTCTGGTATCGTTCAAAATTTAGTTGTTTCTTGAACGGTTTTATTAGAGCAAGTTTGCTTCTCTTTTATACAAAATCGTAGTTATTATTAAACTTAGCAAATTTACCACACAAATTCTATTGTCTAGACCAATTTTTGGGTCAAATTTCATCGAATTCTTGTAACGTTCAAAATTTAACTGTTTTGCACGTTTTATTATAACTAGTTTGTTTCCCTTTTATACAAACTTGTAGTTGTTATTACGCTTAGCAAATTTACCACACAAACTGTTGGGTCTAGACCAACGTTTGGGTCAAGTTTCGTTGAATTCTGACAATTTTCAAAATTTAGCTGTTTTGCACGGTTTTATTAGAGCAAGATTGTTTCCCTTTTATACAAACTTGTAGTTATTATCAAAGCTTAGCAAATTACCACACAAATCCTTAGGTCTAAACCAACGTTTGGGTCAAGTTTCGTCGAATTCTAAAAACGTTTAAAGTTTAGCTGTTTTGTACGGTTTTATTTAAGTAAGTTTGTCTGCCTTTTATAAAAACCTGTAGTTATTATTATGCTTAGTAAATTTACAATACAAATTCATTGGTCTGGACCAACGTTTGGGTCAACTTTCGTCGAATTCTGAGAACGTTTAAAATTTAGCTTTGCACAATTTTATTATTGCAACTTTGTTTTCCTTTTATACAGACTTTTAGTTATTATTACGCTTAGCAAATTTACCACAGAAATGCTTGGGTTCAGACAAACGTTTGGGTCAAGTTTCATCGAATTCTGAGAACGTTCAAAATTTAGTTGTTTTGCACGGTTTTATTAGTGCAAGTTTGTTTCCCTTTTTTAAAAACTTGTAGTTATTATTACGCTTAGCAAATTTACCACACAAATTCTTGGGTCTAAACCTACGTTTGGGCCAAGTTTCGTCGAATTCTGGTACCGTTCAAAATTTAGCTGTTTCTTGAACGGTTTTATTAGAGCAAGTTTGTTTCTCTTTTATACAAAATCGTAGTTATTATTAAACTTAGCAAATTTACCACACAAATTCTATGGTCTAGACCAATTTTTGGGTCAAATTTCATCGAAGTCTGGTAACGTTCAAAATGTAACTGTTTTGCACGGTTTTATTATAACTAGTTTGTTTCCCTTTTATACAAACTTGTAGTTGTTATTACGCTTAGCAAATTTACCACACAAACTATTGGGTCTAGACCAACGTTTGGGTCAAGTTTCGTTGAATTCTGACAATTTTCAAAATTTTTAGCTGTTTTGCACGGTTTTATTAGAGCAAGATTGTTTCCCTTTTACACAAACTTGTAGTTATTATTAAAGCTTAGCAAATTACCACACAAATTCTTAGGTCTAAACCAACGTTTGGGTCAAGTTTCGTCGAATTCTAAGAACGTTTAAAGTTTAGCTGTTTTTCACGGTTTTATTAAAGTAAGTTTGTTTGCCATTTATAAAAACTTGTAGTTATTATTATGCTTAGCAAATTTACAACCCAAATTCATAGGTCTAGACTAACGTTTGGGTCAAGTTTCGTCAAATTCTAAGAACGTTCAAATTTTAGCTGTTTTGTACGGTTTTATTTAAGTAAGTTTGTCTGCCTTTTATAAAACCTGTAGTTATTATTATGCTTAGTAAATTTATAATACAAATTCATGGGTCTAGACCAACGTTTGGGTCAAGTTTCGTCGAATTCTGAGAACGTTCAAAATTAAGCTTTGCACGATTTTATTAGAGCAACTTCGTTTCCCTTTTATACAAACTTTTAATCATTATCACGCTTAAAAAATTTACTACACAAATTCTTGGGCCTAGACCAACGTTTTGGGTCAAGTTTCGTCGAATTCTGAGAACGTTCAAAATTTAGCTGTTTTGTACGGTTTTATTAAAGCAAGTTTGTTCTCCTTTTATAAAAACTTGTAGTTATTATTACGCTTTGTAAATTTACCACAAAAATTCTTGGGTCTAAACCTATGTTTGGGCCAAGTTTCGTCGAATTCTGGTACCGTTCAAAATTTAGCTGTTTCTTGAACGGTTTTATTAGAGCAAGTTTGTTTCTCTTTTATACAAAATCGTAGTTATTATTAAACTTAGCAAATTTACCACACAAATTCTATGGTCTAGACCAATTTTTGGGTCAAATTTCATCGAATTCTGGTAACGTTCAAAATGTAACTGTTTTGCACGGTTTTATTATAACTAGTTTGTTTCCCTTTTATACAAACTTGTAGTTGTTATTATGCTTAGCAAATTTACCACACAAACTGTTGGGTCTAGACCAACGTTTGGGTCAAGTTTCGTTGAATTCTGAGAATTTTAAAAATTTAGCTGTTTTGAACGGTTTTATTAGAGCAAGATTGTTTCCCTTTTATACAAACTTGTAGTTATTATTAAAACTTAGCAAATTACCACACAAATTCTTAGGTCTAAAAACCAACGTTTGGGTCAAGTTTCGTCGAATTCTAAGAACATTTAAAGTTTAGCTGTTTTGTACGGTTTTATTAAAGTAAGTTTGTTTGCCTTTTATAAAAACTTGTAGTTATTATTATGCTTAGTAAATTTAAAACACAAATTCATGGGTCTAGACCAACGTTTGGGTCAAGTTTCGTCGAATTCTGAGAACGTTCAAAATTTAGCTTTGCACAATTTTATTATAGCAACTTTGTTTCCCTTTTATACAAACTTGTAGCTATTATTACGCTTAGCAAATATACCACAGAAATGCTTGGGTTCAGACAAACATTTGGGTCAAGTTTCATCGAATTCTGAGAACGTTCAAAATTTAGTTGTTTTGCACGGTTTTATTAGTGCAAGTTTGTTTTCCTTTTATAAAAACTTGTAGTTATTATTATTCTTAGCAAATTACCACACAAATTCTTGGGTCTGGACGAACGTTTGGGTCAAGTTTCGTCAAATTCTAAGAACGTTCAAATTTTAGCTGTTTTGTACGGTTTTATTTAAGTAAGTTGGTCTGCCTTTTATAAAACCTATAGTTATTATTATGCTTAGTAAATTTACAATACAAATTCATGGGTCTGGACCAACGTTTGGGTCAAGTTTCGTCGAATTCTGAGAACGTTCAAAATTAAGCTTTGCACGATTTTATTAGAGCAACTTCGTTTCCCTTTTATACAAACTTTTAATTATTATCACGCTCAAAAAATTTACTACACAATTTCTTGGGCCTAGACCAACGTTTTGGGTCAAGTTTCGTCAAATTCTGAGAACGTTCAAAATTTAGCTGTTTTGTACGGTTTTATTAAAGCAAGTTTGTTCTCCTTTTATAAAAACTTGTAGTTATTATTACGCTTAGCAAATTTACCACACAAATTCTTGGGTCTAAACCTACGTTTGGGCCAAGTTTCGTCGAATTCTGGTATCGTTCAAAATTTAGTTGTTTCTTGAACGGTTTTATTAGAGCAAGTTTGCTTCTCTTTTATACAAAATCGTAGTTATTATTAAACTTAGCAAATTTACCACACAAATTCTATTGTCTAGACCAATTTTTGGGTCAAATTTCATCGAATTCTTGTAACGTTCAAAATTTAACTGTTTTGCACGTTTTATTATAACTAATTTGTTTCCCGTTTATACAAACTTGTAGTTGTTATTACGCTTAGCAAATTTACCACACAAACTGTTGGGTATAGACCAACGTTTGGGTCAAGTTTCGTTGAATTCTGACAATTTTCAAAATTTAGCTGTTTTGCACGGTTTTATTAGAGCAAGATTGTTTCCCTTTTATACAAACTTGTAGTTATTATCAAAGCTTAGCAAATTACCACACAAATCCTTAGGTCTAAACCAACGTTTGGGTCAAGTTTCGTCGAATTCTAAAAACGTTTAAAGTTTAGCTGTTTTGTACGGTTTTATTTAAGTAAGTTTGTCTGCCTTTTATAAAAACCTGTAGTTATTATTATGCTTAACAATTTACAATACAAATTCATTGGTCTGGACCAACGTTTGGGTCAACTTTCGTCGAATTCTGAGAACGTTTAAAATTTAGCTTTGCACAATTTTATTATAGCAACTTTGTTTCCCTTTTATACAAACTTTTAGTTATTATTACGCTTAGCAAATTTACCACAGAAATGCTTGGGTTCAGACAAACGTTTGGGTCAAGTTTCATCGAATTCTGAGAACGTTCAAAATTTAGTTGTTTTGCACGGTTTTATTAGTGCAAGTTTGTTTCCCTTTTTTAAAAACTTGTAGTTATTATTACGCTTAGCAAATTTACCACACAAATTCTTGGGTCTAAACCTACGTTTGGGCCAAGTTTCGTCGAATTCTGGTACCGTTCAAAATTTAGCTGTTTCTTGAACGGTTTTATTAGAGCAAGTTTGTTTCTCTTTTATACAAAATCGTAGTTATTATTAAACTTAGCAAATTTACCACACAAATTCTATGGTCTAGACCAATTTTTGGGTCAAATTTCATCGAATTCTGGTAACGTTCAAAATGTAACTGTTTTGCACGGTTTTATTATAACTAGTTTGTTTCCCTTTTATACAAACTTGTAGTTGTTATTATGCTTAGCAAATTTACCACACAAACTGTTGGGTCTAGACCAACGTTTGGGTCAAGTTTCGTTGAATTCTGAGAATTTTAAAAATTTAGCTGTTTTGAACGGTTTTATTATAGCAAGATTGTTTCCCTTTTATACAAACTTGTAGTTATTATTAAAACTTAGCAAATTACCACACAAATTCTTAGGTCTAAAAACCAACGTTTGGGTCAAGTTTCGTCGAATTCTAAGAACATTTAAAGTTTAGCTGTTTTGTACGGTTTTATTAAAGTAAGTTTGTTTGCCTTTTATAAAAACTTGTAGTTATTATTATGCTTAGTAAATTTAAAACACAAATTCATGGGTCTAGACCAACGTTTGGGTCAAGTTTCGTCGAATTCTGAGAACGTTCAAAATTTAGCTTTGCACAATTTTATTATAGCAACTTTGTTTCCCTTTTATACAAACTTGTAGCTATTATTACGCTTAGCAAATTTACCACAGAAATGCTTGGGTTCAGACAAACATTTGGGTCAAGTTTCATCGAATTCTGAGAACGTTCAAAATTTAGTTGTTTTGCACGGTTTTATTAGTGCAAGTTTGTTTTCCTTTTATAAAAACTTGTAGTTATTATTATTCTTAGCAAATTACCACACAAATTCTTGGGTCTGGACGAACGTTTGGGTCAAGTTTCGTCAAATTCTAAGAACGTTCAAATTTTAGCTGTTTTGTACGGTTTTATTTAAGTAAGTTGGTCTGCCTTTTATAAAACCTATAGTTATTATTATGCTTAGTAAATTTACAATACAAATTCATGGGTCTGGACCAACGTTTGGGTCAAGTTTCGTCGAATTCTGAGAACGTTCAAAATTAAGTTTTGCACGATTTTATTAGAGCAACTTCGTTTCCCTTTTATACAAACTTTTAATTATTATCACGCTCAAAAAATTTACTACACAATTTCTTGGGCCTAGACCAACGTTTTGGGTCAAGTTTCGTCAAATTCTGAGAACGTTCAAAATTTAGCTGTTTTGTACGGTTTTATTAAAGCAAGTTTGTTCTCCTTTTATAAAAACTTGTAGTTATTATTACGCTTAGCAAATTTACCACACAAATTCTTGGGTCTAAACCTACGTTTGGGCCAAGTTTCGTCGAATTCTGGTATCGTTCAAAATTTAGTTGTTTCTTGAACGGTTTTATTAGAGCAAGTTTGCTTCTCTTTTATACAAAATCGTAGTTATTATTAAACTTAGCAAATTTACCACACAAATTCTATTGTCTAGACCAATTTTTGGGTCAAATTTCATCGAATTCTTGTAACGTTCAAAATTTAACTGTTTTGCACGTTTTATTATAACTAGTTTGTTTCCCGTTTATACAAACTTGTAGTTGTTATTACGCTTAGCAAATTTACCACACAAACTGTTGGGTATAGACCAACGTTTGGGTCAAGTTTCGTTGAATTCTGACAATTTTCAAAATTTAGCTGTTTTGCACGGTTTTATTAGAGCAAGATTGTTTCCCTTTTATACAAACTTGTAGTTATTATCAAAGCTTAGCAAATTACCACACAAATCCTTAGGTCTAAACCAACGTTTGGGTCAAGTTTCGTCGAATTCTAAAAACGTTTAAAGTTTAGCTGTTTTGTACGGTTTTATTTAAGTAAGTTTGTCTGCCTTTTATAAAAACCTGTAGTTATTATTATGCTTAACAATTTACAATACAAATTCATTGGTCTGGACCAACGTTTGGGTCAACTTTCGTCGAATTCTGAGAACGTTTAAAATTTAGCTTTGCACAATTTTATTATAGCAACTTTGTTTCCCTTTTATACAAACTTTTAGTTATTATTACGCTTAGCAAATTTACCACAGAAATGCTTGGGTTCAGACAAACGTTTGGGTCAAGTTTCATCGAATTCTGAGAACGTTCAAAATTTAGTTGTTTTGCACGGTTTTATTAGTGCAAGTTTGTTTCCCTTTTATAAAAACTTGTAGTTATTATTATTCTTAGCAAATAACCACACAAATTCTTGGGTCTGGACGAACGTTTGGGTCAAGTTTCGTCAAATTCTAAGAACGTTCAAATTTTAGCTGTTTTGTACGGTTTTATTTAAGTAAGTTTGTCTGCCTTTTATAAAAACCTGTAGTTATTATTATGCTTAGTAAATTTACAATACAAATTCATGGGTCTGGACCAACGTTTGGGTCAAGTTTCGTCGAATTCTGAGAACGTTCAAAATTAAGCTTTGCACGATTTTATTAGAGCAACTTCGTTTCCCTTTTATACAAACTTTTAATTATTATCACGCTTAAAAAATTTACTACACAAATTCTTGGGCCTAGACCAACGTTTTGGGTCAAGTTTTGTCGAATTCTGAGAACGTTCAAAATTTAGCTTTGCACAATTTTATTATAGCAACTTTGTTTCCCTTTTATAAAAACTTGTAGTTATTATTACGCTTAGCAAATTTACCACAGAAATGCTTGGGTTCAGACAAACGTTTGGGTCAAGTTTCATCGAATTCTGAGAACGTTCAAAATTTAGTTGTTTTGCACGGTTTTATTAGTGCAAGTTTGTTTCCCTTTTATAAAAACTTGTAGTTATTATTATTCTTAGCAAATTACCACACAAATTCTTGGGTCTGGACGAACGTTTGGGTCAAGTTTCGTCAAATTCTAAGAACGTTCAAACTTTAGCTGTTTGGTACGGTTTTATTTAAGTAAGTTTGTCTGCCTTTTATAAAAACCTGTAGTTATTATTATGCTTAGTAAATTTACAATACAAATTCATGGGTCTGGACCAACGTTTGGGTCAAGTTTCGTCGAATTCTGAGAACGTTCAAAATTAAGCTTTGCACGATTTTATTAGAGCAACTTCGTTTCCCTTTTATACAAACTTTTAATTATTATCACGCTTAAAAAATTTACTACACAATTTTTTGGGCCTAGACCAACGTTTTGGGTCAAGTTTCGTCGAATTCTGAGAACGTTCAAAATTTAGCTGTTTTGTACGGTTTTATTAAAGCAAGTTTGTTCTCCTTTTATAAAAACTTGTAGTTATTATTACGCTTAGCAAATTTACCGCACAAATTCTTGGGTCTAAACCTACGTTTGGGCCAAGTTTCGTCGAATTCTGGTACTGTTCAAAATCTAGCTGTTTCTTGAACGGTTTTATTAGAGCAAGTTTGTTTCTCTTGTATACAAAATCGTAGTTATTATTAAACTTAGCAAATTTACCACACAAATTCTATGGTCTAGACCAATTTTTGGGTCTAATTTCATCGAATTCTTGTAACATTCAAAATGTAACTGTTTTGCACGGTTTTATTATAACTAGTTTGTTTCCCGTTTATACAAACTTGTAGTTGTTATTACGCTTAGGAAATTTACCACACAAACTGTTGGTTCTAGACCAACGTTTGGGTCAAGTTTCGTTGAATTCTGAGAATTTTCAAAATTTAGCTGTTTTGCACGGTTTTATTAGAGCAAGATTGTTTCCCTTTTATACAAACTTGTAGTTATTATTAAAGCTTAGCAAATTACCACACAAATCCTTAGGTCTAAACCAACGTTTGGGTCAAGTTTCGTCGAATTCTAAGAACGTTTAAAGTTTAGCTGTTTCATACGGTTTTATTAAAGTAAGTTTGTTTGCCTTTTATAAAAATTTGTAGTTATTATTATGCTTAGCAAATTTACAACACAAATTCATGGGTCTAGACCAACGTTTGGGTCAAGTTTCGTCGAATTCTGAGAACGTTCAAAATTTAGCTTTGCACAATTTTATTATAGCAACTTTGTTTGCCTTTTATACAAACTTTTAGTTATTATTACGCTTAGTAAATTTACCACGGAAATGCTTGGGTTCAGACAAACGTTTGGGTCAAGTTTCATCGAATTCTGAGAACGTTCAAAATTTAGTTGTTTTGCACGGTTTTATTAGTGCAAGTTTGTTTCCCTTTTATAAAAACTTGTAGTTATTATTATTCTTAGCAAATTACCACACAAATTCTTGGGTCTGGACGAACGTTTGGGTCAAGTTTCGTCAAATTCTGAGAACGTTCAAATTTTAGCTGTTTTGTACGGTTTTATTTAAGTAAGTTTGTCTGCCTTTTATAAATACCTGTAGTTATTATTATGCTTAGTAAATTTACAATACAAATTCATGGGTCTAGACCAACGTTTGGGTCAAGTTTCGTCGAATTCTGAGAACGTTCAAAATTAAGCTTTGCACGATTTTATTAGAGCAACTTCGTTTCCCTTTTATACAAACTTTTAATTATTATCACGCTTAAAAAATTTACTACACAATTTCTTGGGCCTAGACCAACGTTTTGAGTCAAGTTTCGTCGAATTCTGAGAACGTTCAAAATTTAGCTGTTTTGTACGGTTTTATTAAAGCAAGTTTGTTCTCCTTTTATAAAAACTTGTAGTTATTATTACGCTTAGCAAATTTACCACACAAATTCTTGGGTCTAAACCTACGTTTGGGCCAAGTTTCGTCGAATTCTGGTACCATTCAAAATTTAGTTGTTTCTTGAACGGTTTTATTAGAGCAAGTTTGTTTCTCTTTTATACAAAATCGTAGTTATTATTAAACTTAGCAAAGTTACCACACAAATTCTATGGTTTAGACCAATTTTTGGGTCAAATTTCATCGAATTCTGGTAACGTTCAAAATGTAACTGTTTTGCACGGTGTTATTATAACTAGTTTGTTTCCCTTTTATACAAACTTGTAGTTGTTATTACGCTTAGCAAATTTACCACACAAACTGTTGGTTCTAGACCAACGTTTGGGTCAAGTTTCGTTGAATTCTGACAATTTTCAAAATTTAGCTGTTTTGCACGGTTTTATTAGAGCAAGATTGTTTCCCTTTTATACAAACTTGTAGTTATTATTAAAGCTTAGCAAATTACCACACAAATTCTTAGGTCTAAACCAACGTTTGGGTCAAGTTTCGTCGAATTCTAAGAACGTTTAAAGTTTAGTTGTTTTGTACGGTTTTATTAAAGTAAGTTTGTTTGCCTTTTATAAAAACTTGTAGTTATTATTATGCTTAGCAAATTTACAACACAAATTCATGCGTCTAGACCAACGTTTGGGTCAAGTTTCGTCGAATTCTGAGAACGTTCAAAATTTAGCTTTGCACAATTTTATTATAGCAACTTTGTTTCCCTTTTATACAAACTTTTAGTTATTATTACGCTTAGCAAATTTACCACAGAAATGCTTTGGTTCAGACAAACGTTTGGGTCAAGTTTCATCGAATTCTGAGAGCGTTCAAAATTTAGTTGTTTTGCACGGTTTTATTAGTGCAAGTTTGTTTCCCTTTTATAAAAACTTGTAGTTATTATTATTCTTAGCAAATTACCACACAAATTCTTGGGTCTGGACGAACGTTTGGGTCAAGTTTCGTCAAATTCTAAGAACGTTCAAATTTTAGCTGTTTTGTACGGTTTTATTTAAGTAAGTTTGTCTGCCTTTTATAAAAACCTGTAGTTATTATTATGCTTAGCAAATTTACAACACAAATTCATGGGTCTAGACCAACGTTTGGGTCAAGTTTCGTCGAATTCTGAGAACGTTCAAAATTTAGCTTTGCACAATTTTATTATAGCAACTTTGTTTCCCTTTTATACAAACTTTTAGTTATTATTACGCTTAGCAAATTTAGCACAGAAATGCTTGGGTTCAGACAAACGTTTGGGTCAAATTTTATCGAATTCTGAGAATGTTCAAAATTTAGTTGTTTTGCACGGTTTTATTAGTGCAAGTTTGTTTCCATTTTTTAAAAACTTGTAGTTATTATTACGCTTAGCAAATTTACCACACAAATTCTTGGGTCTAAACCTACGTTTGGGCCAAGTTTCGTCGAATTCTGGTACCGTTCAAAATTTAGTTGTTTCTTGAACGGTTTTATTAGAGCAAGTTTGTTTCTCGTTTATACAAAATCGTAGTTATTATTAAACTTAACAAATTTACCACACAAATTCTATGGTCTAGACCAATTTTTGGGTCAAATTTCATCGAATTCTTGTAACGTTCAAAATGTAACTGTTTTGCACGGTTTTATTATAACTAGTTTGTTTCCCTTTTATACAAACTTGTAGTTGTTATTACGCTTAGCAAATTTACCACACAAACTGTTGGGCCTAGACCAACGTTTGGGTCAAGTTTCGTTGAATTCTGACAATTTTCAAAATTTAGCTGTTTTGCACGGTTTTATTAGAGCAAGATTGTTTCCCTTTTATACAAACTTGTAGTTATTATTAAAGCTTAGCAAATTACCACACAAATCCTTAGGTCTAAACCAACGTTTGGGTCAAGTTTCGTCGAATTCTAAAAACGTTTAAAGTTTAGCTGTTTTGTACGGTTTTATTAAAGAAAGTTTTTTTTGCCTTTTATAAAAACTTGTAGTTATTATTATGCATAGCAAATTTACAACACAAATTCATGGGTCTAGACCAACGTTTGGGTCAAGTTTCGTCGAATTCTGAGAACGTTCAAAATTTAGCTTTGCACAATTTTATTATAGCAACTTTGTTTCCCTTTTATACAAACTTTTAGTTATTATTACGCTTAGCAAATTTACCACAGAAATGCTTGGGTTTAGACAAACGTTTGGGTCAAGTTTCATCGAATTCTGAGAACGTTCAAAATTTAGTTGTTTTGCACGGTTTTATTAGTGCAAGTTTGTTTCCCTTTTATAAAAACTTGTAGTTATTATTATTCTTAGCAAATTACCACACAAATTCTTGGGTCTGGACGAACGTTTGGGTCAAGTTTCGTCAAATTCTAAGAACGTTCAAATTTTAGATGTTTTGTACGGTTTTATTTAAGTAAGTTTGTCTGCCTTTTATAAAAACCTGTAGTTATTATTATGCTTAGTAAATTTACAATACAAATTCATGGGTCTAGACCAACGTTTGGGTCAAGTTTTGTCGAATTCTGAGAACGTTCAAAATTAAGCTTTGCACGATTTTATTAGAGCAACTTCGTTTCCCTTTTATACAAACTTTTAATTATTATCACGCTTAAAAAATTTACTACACAAATTCTTGGGCCTAGACCAACGTTTTGGATCAAGTTTCGTCGAATTCTGAGAACGTTCAAAATTTAGCTGTTTTGTACGGTTTTATTAAAGCAAGTTTGTTCTCTTTTTTTAAAAACTTGTAGTTATTATTACGCTTAGCAAATTTACCACACAAATTCTTGGGTCTAAACCTACGTTTGGGCCAAGTTTCGTCGAATTCTGTTAACGTTCAAAATTTAGCTTTTTCTTGAACGGTTTTATTAGAGCAAGTTTGTTTCCCTTTTATACAAAATCGTAGTTATTATTAAACTTAACAAATTTACCACACAAATTCTATGGTCTAGACCAATTTTTGGGTCAAATTTCATCGAATTCTTGTAACGTTCAAAATGTAACTGTTTTGCACGGTTTTATTATAACTAGTTTGTTTCCCTTTTATACAAACTTGTAGTTGTTATTACGCTTAGCAAATTTACCACACAAACTGTTGGGCCTAGACCAACGTTTGGGTCAAGTTTCGTTGAATTCTGACAATTTTCAAAATTTAGCTGTTTTGCACGGTTTTATTAGAGCAAGATTGTTTCCCTTTTATACAAACTTGTAGTTATTATTAAAGCTTAGCAAATTACCACACAAATTCTTAGGTCTAAACCAACGTTTGGGTCAAGTTTCGTCGAATTCTAAGAACGTTTAAAGTTTAGTTGTTTTGTACGGTTTTATTAAAGTAAGTTTGTTTGCCTTTTATAAAAACTTGTAGTTATTATTATGCTTAGCAAATTTACAACACAAATTCATGCGTCTAGACCAACGTTTGGGTCAAGTTTCGTCGAATTCTGAGAACGTTCAAAATTTAGCTTTGCACAATTTTATTATAGCAACTTTGTTTCCCTTTTATACAAACTTTTAGTTATTATTACGCTTAGCAAATTTACCACAGAAATGCTTTGGTTCAGACAAACGTTTGGGTCAAGTTTCATCGAATTCTGAGAGCGTTCAAAATTTAGTTGTTTTGCACGGTTTTATTAGTGCAAGTTTGTTTCCCTTTTATAAAAACTTGTAGTTATTATTATTCTTAGCAAATTACCACACAAATTCTTGGGTCTGGACGAACGTTTGGGTCAAGTTTCGTCAAATTCTAAGAACGTTCAAATTTTAGCTGTTTTGTACGGTTTTATTTAAGTAAGTTTGTCTGCTTTTTATAAAAACCTGTAGTTATTATTATGCTTAGCAAATTTACAACACAAATTCATGGGTCTAGACCAACGTTTGGGTCAAGTTTCGTCGAATTCTGAGAACGTTCAAAATTTAGCTTTGCACAATTTTATTATAGCAACTTTGTTTCCCTTTTATACAAACTTTTAGTTATTATTACGCTTAGCAAATTTACCACAGAAATGCTTGGGTTCAGACAAACGTTTGGGTCAAATTTTATCGAATTCTGAGAATGTTCAAAATTTAGTTGTTTTGCACGGTTTTATTAGTGCAAGTTTGTTTCCCTTTTTTAAAAACTTGTAGTTATTATTACGCTTAGCAAATTTACCACACAAATTCTTGGGTCTAAACCTACGTTTGGGCCAAGTTTCGTCGAATTCTGGTACCGTTCAAAATTTAGTTGTTTCTTGAACGGTTTTATTAGAGCAAGTTTGTTTCTCGTTTATACAAAATCGTAGTTATTATTAAACTTAACAAATTTACCACACAAATTCTATGGTCTAGACCAATTTTTGGGTCAAATTTCATCGAATTCTTGTAACGTTCAAAATGTAACTGTTTTGCACGGTTTTATTATAACTAGTTTGTTTCCCTTTTATACAAACTTGTAGTTGTTATTACGCTTAGCAAATTTACCACACAAACTGTTGGGCCTAGACCAACGTTTGGGTCAAGTTTCGTTGAATTCTGACAATTTTCAAAATTTAGCTGTTTTGCACGGTTTTATTAGAGCAAGATTGTTTCCCTTTTATACAAACTTGTAGTTATTATTAAAGCTTAGCAAATTACCACACAAATCCTTAGGTCTAAACCAACGTTTGGGTCAAGTTTCGTCGAATTCTAAAAACGTTTAAAGTTTAGCTGTTTTGTACGGTTTTATTAAAGAAAGTTTTTTTTGCCTTTTATAAAAACTTGTAGTTATTATTATGCATAGCAAATTTACAACACAAATTCATGGGTCTAGACCAACGTTTGGGTCAAGTTTCGTCGAATTCTGAGAACGTTCAAAATTTAGCTTTGCACAATTTTATTATAGCAACTTTGTTTCCCTTTTATACAAACTTTTAGTTATTATTACGCTTAGCAAATTTACCACAGAAATGCTTGGGTTTAGACAAACGTTTGGGTCAAGTTTCATCGAATTCTGAGAACGTTCAAAATTTAGTTGTTTTGCACGGTTTTATTAGTGCAAGTTTGTTTCCCTTTTATAAAAACTTGTAGTTATTATTATTCTTAGCAAATTACCACACAAATTCTTGGGTCTGGACGAACGTTTGGGTCAAGTTTCGTCAAATTCTAAGAACGTTCAAATTTTAGCTGTTTTGTACGGTTTTATTTAAGTAAGTTTGTCTGCCTTTTATAAAAACCTGTAGTTATTATTATGCTTAGCAAATTTACAACACAAATTCATGGGTCTAGACCAACGTTTGGGTCAAGTTTCGTCGAATTCTGAGAACGTTCAAAATTTAGCTTTGCACAATTTTATTATAGCAACTTTGTTTCCCTTTTATACAAACTTTTAGTTATTATTACGCTTAGCAAATTTACCACAGAAATGCTTGGGTTCAGACAAACGTTTGGGTCAAATTTTATCGAATTATGAGAATGTTCAAAATTTAGTTGTTTTGCACGGTTTTATTAGTGCAAGTTTGTTTCCCTTTTTTAAAAACTTGTAGTTATTATTACGCTTAGCAAATTTACCACACAAATTCTTGGGTCTAAACCTACGTTTGGGCCAAGTTTCGTCGAATTCTGTTAACGTTCAAAATTTAGCTTTGCACAATTTTATTATAGCAACTTTGTTTCCCTTTTATACAAACTTTTAGTTATTATTACGCTTAGCAAATTTACCACAGAAATGCTTGGGTTCAGACAAACGTTTGGGTCAAATTTTATCGAATTCTGAGAATGTTCAAAATTTAGTTGTTTTGCACGGTTTTATTAGTGCAAGTTTGTTTCCCTTTTTTAAAAACTTGTAGTTATTATTACGCTTAGCAAATTTACCACACAAATTCTTGGGTCTAAACCTACGTTTGGGCCAAGTTTCGTCGAATTCTGGTACCGTTCAAAATTTAGTTGTTTCTTGAACGGTTTTATTAGAGCAAGTTTGTTTCTCGTTTATACAAAATCGTAGTTATTATTAAACTTAACAAATTTACCACACAAATTCTATGGTCTAGACCAATTTTTGGGTCAAATTTCATCGAATTCTTGTAACGTTCAAAATGTAACTGTTTTGCACGGTTTTATTATAACTAGTTTGTTTCCCTTTTATACAAACTTGTAGTTGTTATTACGCTTAGCAAATTTACCACACAAACTGTTGGGCCTAGACCAACGTTTGGGTCAAGTTTCGTTGAATTCTGACAATTTTCAAAATTTAGCTGTTTTGCACGGTTTTATTAGAGCAAGATTGTTTCCCTTTTATACAAACTTGTAGTTATTATTAAAGCTTAGCAAATTACCACACAAATCCTTAGGTCTAAACCAACGTTTGGGTCAAGTTTCGTCGAATTCTAAAAACGTTTAAAGTTTAGCTGTTTTGTACGGTTTTATTAAAGAAAGTTTTTTTTGCCTTTTATAAAAACTTGTAGTTATTATTATGCATAGCAAATTTACAACACAAATTCATGGGTCTAGACCAACGTTTGGGTCAAGTTTCGTCGAATTCTGAGAACGTTCAAAATTTAGCTTTGCACAATTTTATTATAGCAACTTTGTTTCCCTTTTATACAAACTTTTAGTTATTATTACGCTTAGCAAATTTACCACAGAAATGCTTGGGTTTAGACAAACGTTTGGGTCAAGTTTCATCGAATTCTGAGAACGTTCAAAATTTAGTTGTTTTGCACGGTTTTATTAGTGCAAGTTTGTTTCCCTTTTATAAAAACTTGTAGTTATTATTATTCTTAGCAAATTACCACACAAATTCTTGGGTCTGGACGAACGTTTGGGTCAAGTTTCGTCAAATTCTAAGAACGTTCAAATTTTAGATGTTTTGTACGGTTTTATTTAAGTAAGTTTGTCTGCCTTTTATAAAAACCTGTAGTTATTATTATGCTTAGTAAATTTACAATACAAATTCATGGGTCTAGACCAACGTTTGGGTCAAGTTTTGTCGAATTCTGAGAACGTTCAAAATTAAGCTTTGCACGATTTTATTAGAGCAACTTCGTTTCCCTTTTATACAAACTTTTAATTATTATCACGCTTAAAAAATTTACTACACAAATTCTTGGGCCTAGACCAACGTTTTGGATCAAGTTTCGTCAAATTCTGAGAACGTTCAAAATTTAGCTGTTTTGTACGGTTTTATTAAAGCAAGTTTGTTCTCTTTTTTTAAAAACTTGTAGTTATTATTACGCTTAGCAAATTTACCACACAAATTCTTGGGTCTAAACCTACGTTTGGGCCAAGTTTCGTCGAATTCTGTTAACGTTCAAAATTTAGCTTTTTCTTGAACGGTTTTATTAGAGCAAGTTTGTTTCCCTTTTATACAAAATCGTAGTTATTATTAAACTTAACAAATTTACCACACAAATTCTATGGTCTAAACCAATTTTTGGGTCAAATTTCATCGAATTCTTGTAACGTTCAAAATGTAACTGTTTTGCACGGTTTTATTATAACTAGTTTGTTTCCCTTTTATACAAACTTGTAGTTGTTATTACGCTTAGCAAATTTACCACACAAACTGTTTGGCCTAGACCAACGTTTGGGTCAAGTTTCGTTGAATTCTGACAATTTTCAAAATTTAGCTGTTTTGCACGGTTTTATTAGAGCAAGATTGTTTCCCTTTTATACAAACTTGTAGTTATTATTAAAGCTTAGCAAATTACCACACAAATTCTTAGGTCTAAACCAACGTTTGGGTCAAGTTTCGTCGAATTCTAAGAATGTTTAAAGTTTAGCTGTTTTGTACGGTTTTATTAAAGTAAGTTTGTTTGCCTTTTATAAAAACTTTGTAGTTATTATTATGCTTAGCAAATTTACAACACAAATTCATGGGTCTAGACCAACGTTTGGGTCAAGTTTCGTCGAATTCTGAGAACGTTCAAAATTTAGCTTTGCACAATTTTATTATAGCAACTTTGTTTCCCTTTTATACAAACTTGTACTTATTATTACGCTTAGCAAATTTACCACAGAAATGCTTGGGTTTAGACAAACGTTTGGGTCAAGTTTCATCGAATTCTGAGAACGTTGAAAATTTAGTTGTTTTGCACGGTTTTATTAGTGCAAGTTTGTTTCCCTTTTATAAAAACTTGTAGTTATTATTATTCTTAGCAAATTACCACACAAATTCTTGGGTCTGGACGAACGTTTGGGTCAAGTTTCGTCAAATTCTAAGAACGTTCAAATTTTAGATGTTTTGTACGGTTTTATTTAAGTAAGTTTGTCTGCCTTTTATAAAAACCTGTAGTTATTATTATGCTTAGTAAATTTACAATACAAATTCATGGGTCTAGACCAACGTTTGGGTCAAGTTTTGTCGAATTCTGAGAACGTTCAAAATTAAGCTTTGCACGATTTTATTAGAGCAACTTCGTTTCCCTTTTATACAAAGTTTTAATTATTATCACGCTTAAAAAATTTACTACACAAATTCTTGGGCCTAGACCAACGTTTTGGATCAAGTTTCGTCGAATTCTGAGAACGTTCAAAATTTAGCTGTTTTGTACGGTTTTATTAAAGCAAGTTTGTTCTCTTTTTTTAAAAACTTGTAGTTATTATTACGCTTAGCAAATTTACCACACAAATTCTTGGGTCTAAACCTACGTTTGGGCCAAGTTTCGTCGAATTCTGTTAACGTTCAAAATTTAGCTTTTTCTTGAACGGTTTTATTAGAGTAAGTTTGTTTCCCTTTTATACAAAATCGTAGTTATTATTAAACTTAACAAATTTACCACACAAATTCTATGGTCTAGACCAATTTTTGGGTCAAATTTCATCGAATTCTTGTAACGTTCAAAATGTAACTGTTTTGCACGATTTTATTATAACTAGTTTGTTTCCCTTTTATACAAACTTGTAGTTGTTATTACGCTTAGCAAATTTACCACACAAACTGTTGGGCCTAGACCAACGTTTGGGTCAAGTTTCGTTGAATTCTGACAATTTTCAAAATTTAGCTGTTTTGCACGGTTTTATTAGAGCAAGATTGTTTCCCTTTTATACAAACTTGTAGTTATTATTAAAGCTTAGCAAATTACCACACAAATCCTTAGGTCTAAACCAACGTTTGGGTCAAGTTTCGTCGAATTCTAAAAACGTTTAAAGTTTAGCTGTTTTGTACGGTTTTATTAAAGAAAATTTTTTTTGCCTTTTATAAAAACTTTTAGTTATTATTATGCATAGAAAATTTACAACACATATTCATGGGTCTAGACCAACGTTTGGGTCAAGTTTCGTCGAATTCTGAGAACGTTCAAAATTTAGCTTTGCACAATTTTATTATAGCAACTTTGTTTCCCTTTTATACAAACTTTTAGTTATTATTACGCTTAGCAAATTTACCACAGAAATGCTTGGGTTTAGACAAACGTTTGGGTCAAGTTTCATCGAATTCTGAGAACGTTCAAAATTTAGTTGTTTTGCACGGTTTTATTAGTGCAAGTTTGTTTCCCTTTTATAAAAACTTGTAGTTATTATTATTCTTAGCAAATTACCACACAAATTCTTGGGTCTGGACGAACGTTTGGGTCAAGTTTCGTCAAATTCTAAGAACGTTCAAATTTTAGCTGTTTTGTACGGTTTTATTTAAGTAAGTTTGTCTGCCTTTTATAAAAACCTGTAGTGATTATTATGCTTAGCAAATTTACAACACAAATTCATGGGTCTAGACCAACGTTTGGGTCAAGTTTCGTCGAATTCTGAGAACGTTCAAAATTTAGCTTTGCACAATTTTATTATAGCAACTTTGTTTCCCTTTTATACAAACTTTTAGTTATTATTACGCTTAGCAAATTTACCACAGAAATGCTTGGGTTCAGACAAACGTTTGGGTCAAATTTTATCGAATTCTGAGAATGTTCAAAATTTAGTTGTTTTGCACGGTTTTATTAGTGCAAGTTTGTTTCCCTTTTTTAAAAACTTGTAGTTATTATTACGCTTAGCAAATTTACCACACAAATTCTTGGGTCTAAACCTACGTTTGGGCCAAGTTTCGTCGAATTCTGGTACCGTTCAAAATTTAGTTGTTTCTTGAACGGTTTTATTAGAGCAAGTTTGTTTCTCGTTTATACAAAATCGTAGTTATTATTAAACTTAACAAATTTACCACACAAATTCTATGGTCTAGACCAATTTTTGGGTCAAATTTCATCGAATTCTTGTAACGTTCAAAATGTAACTGTTTTGCACGGTTTTATTATAACTAGTTTGTTTCCCTTTTATACAAACTTGTAGTTGTTATTACGCTTAGCAAATTTACCACACAAACTGCTGGGCCTAGACCAACGTTTGGGTCAAGTTTCGTTGAATTCTGACAATTTTCAAAATTTAGCTGTTTTGCACGGTTTTATTAGAGCAAGATTGTTTCCCTTTTATACAAACTTGTAGTTATTATTAAAGCTTAGCAAATTACCACACAAATCCTTAGGTCTAAACCAACGTTTGGGTCAAGTTTCGTCGAATTCTAAAAACGTTTAAAGTTTAGCTGTTTTGTACGGTTTTATTAAAGAAAGTTTTTTTTGCCTTTTATAAAAACTTGTAGTTATTATTATGCATAGCAAATTTACAACACAAATTCATGGGTCTAGACCAACGTTTGGGTCAAGTTTCGTCGAATTCTGAGAACGTTCAAAATTTAGCTTTGCACAATTTTATTATAGCAACTTTGTTTCCCTTTTATACAAACTTTTAGTTATTATTACGCTTAGCAAATTTACCACAGAAATGCTTGGGTTTAGACAAACGTTTGGGTCAAGTTTCATCGAATTCTGAGAACGTTCAAAATTTAGTTGTTTTGCACGGTTTTATTAGTGCAAGTTTGTTTCCCTTTTATAAAAACTTGTAGTTATTATTATTCTTAGCAAATTACCACACAAATTCTTGGGTCTGGACGAACGTTTGGGTCAAGTTTCGTCAAATTCTAAGAACGTTCAAATTTTAGCTGTTTTGTACGGTTTTATTTAAGTAAGTTTGTCTGCCTTTTATAAAAACCTGTAGTTATTATTATGCTTAGCAAATTTACAACACAAATTCATGGGTCTAGACCAACGTTTGGGTCAAGTTTCGTCGAATTCTGAGAACGTTCAAAATTTAGCTTTGCACAATTTTATTATAGCAACTTTGTTTCCCTTTTATACAAACTTTTAGTTATTATTACGCTTAGCAAATTTACCACAGAAATGCTTGGGTTCAGACAAACGTTTGGGTCAAATTTTATCGAATTCTGAGAATGTTCAAAATTTAGTTGTTTTGCACGGTTTTATTAGTGCAAGTTTGTTTCCCTTTTTTAAAAACTTGTAGTTATTATTACGCTTAGCAAATTTACCACACAAATTCTTGGGTCTAAACCTACGTTTGGGCCAAGTTTCGTCGAATTCTGGTACCGTTCAAATTTTAGTTGTTTCTTGAACGGTTTTATTAGAGCAAGTTTGTTTCTCGTTTATACAAAATCGTAGTTATTATTAAACTTAACAAATTTACCACACAAATTCTATGGTCTAGACCAATTTTTGGGTCAAATTTCATCGAATTCTTGTAACGTTCAAAATGTAACTGTTTTGCACGGTTTTATTATAACTAGTTTGTTTCCCTTTTATACAAACTTGTAGTTGTTATTACGCTTAGCAAATTTACCACACAAACTGTTGGGCCTAGACCAACGTTTGGGTCAAGTTTCGTTGAATTCTGACAATTTTCAAAATTTAGCTGTTTTGCACGGTTTTATTAGAGCAAGATTGTTTCCCTTTTATACAAATTTGTAGTTATTATTAAAGCTTAGCAAATTACCACACAAATCCTTAGGTCTAAACCAACGTTTGGGTCAAGTTTCGTCGAATTCTAAAAACGTTTAAAGTTTAGCTGTTTTGTACGGTTTTATTAAAGAAAATTTTTTTTGCCTTTTATAAAAACTTTTAGTTATTATTATGCATAGAAAATTTACAACACATATTCATGGGTCTAGACCAACGTTTGGGTCAAGTTTCGTCGAATTCTGAGAACGTTCAAAATTTAGCTTTGCACAATTTTATTATAGCAACTTTGTTTCCCTTTTATACAAACTTTTAGTTATTATTACGCTTAGCAAATTTACCACAGAAATTCTTGGGTCTAAACCTACGTTTGGGCCAAGTTTCGTCGAATTCTGGTACCGTTCAAATTTTAGTTGTTTCTTGAACGGTTTTATTAGAGCAAGTTTGTTTCTCGTTTATACAAAATCGTAGTTATTATTAAACTTAACAAATTTACCACACAAATTCTATGGTTTAGACCAATTTTTGGGTCAAATTTCATCGAATTCTTGTAACGTTCAAAATGTAACTGTTTTGCACGGTTTTATTATAACTAGTTTGTTTCCCTTTTATACAAACTTGTAGTTGTTATTACGCTTAGCAAATTTACCACACAAACTGTTGGCCCTAGACCAACGTTTGGGTCAAGTTTCGTTGAATTCTGACAATTTTCAAAATTTAGCTGTTTTGCACGGTTTTATTAGAGCAAGATTGTTTCCCTTTTATACAAACTTGTAGTTATTATTAAAGCTTAGCAAATTACCACACAAATCCTTAGGTCTAAACCAACGGTTGGGTCAAGTTTCGTCGAATTCTAAAAACGTTTAAAGTTTAGCTGTTTTGTACGGTTTTATTAAAGAAAATTTTTTTTGCCTTTTATAAAAACTTTTAGTTATTATTATGCATAGAAAATTTACAACACATATTCATGGGTCTAGACCAACGTTTGGGTCAAGTTTCGTCGAATTCTGAGAACGTTCAAAATTTAGCTTTGCACAATTTTATTATAGCAACTTTGTTTCCCTTTTATACAAACTTTTAGTTATTATTACGCTTTGCAAATTTACCACAGAAATGCTTGGGTTTAGACAAACGTTTGGGTCAAGTTTCATCGAATTCTGAGAACGTTCAAAATTTAGTTGTTTTGCACGGTTTTATTAGTGCAAGTTTGTTTCCCTTTTATAAAAACTTGTAGTTATTATTATTCTTAGCAAATTACCACACAAATTCTTGGGTCTGGACGAACGTTTGGGTCAAGTTTCGTCAAATTCTAAGAACGTTCAAATTTTAGCTGTTTTGTACGGTTTTATTTAAGTAAGTTTGTCTGCCTTTTATAAAAACCTGTAGTTATTATTATGCTTAGCAAATTTACAACACAAATTCATGGGTCTAGACCAACGTTTGGGTCAAGTTTCGTCGAATTCTGAGAACGTTCAAAATTTAGCTTTGCACAATTTTATTATAGCAACTTTGTTTCCCTTTTATACAAACTTTTAGTTATTATTACGCTTAGCAAATTTACCACAGAAATGCTTGGGTTCAGACAAACGTTTGGGTCAAATTTTATCGAATTCTGAGAATGTTCAAAATTTAGTTGTTTTGCACGGTTTTATTAGTGCAAGTTTGTTTCCCTTTTTTAAAAACTTGTAGTTATTATTACGCTTAGCAAATTTACCACACAAATTCTTGGGTCTAAACCTACGTTTGGGCCAAGTTTCGTCGAATTCTGGTACCGTTCAAAATTTAGTTGTTTCTTGAACGGTTTTATTAGAGCAAGTTTGTTTCTCGTTTATACAAAATCGTAGTTATTATTAAACTTAACAAATTTACCACACAAATTCTATGGTCTAGACCAATTTTTGGGTCAAATTTCATCGAATTCTTGTAACGTTCAAAATGTAACTGTTTTGCACGGTTTTATTATAACTAGTTTGTTTCCCTTTTATACAAACTTGTAGTTGTTATTACGCTTAGCAAATTTACCACACAAACTGTTGGGCCTAGACCAACGTTTGGGTCAAGTTTCGTTGAATTCTGACAATTTTCAAAATTTAGCTGTTTTGCACGGTTTTATTAGAGCAAGATTGTTTCCCTTTTATACAAACTTGTAGTTATTATTAAAGCTTAGCAAATTACCACTCAAATCCTTAGGTCTAAACCAACGTTTGGGTCAAGTTTCGTCGAATTCTAAAAACGTTTAAAGTTTAGCTGTTTTGTACGGTTTTATTAAAGAAAGTTTTTTTTGCCTTTTATAAAAACTTGTAGTTATTATTATGCATAGCAAATTTACAACACAAATTCATGGGTCTAGACCAACGTTTGGGTCAAGTTTCGTCGAATTCTGAGAACGTTCAAAATTTAGCTTTGCACAATTTTATTATAGCAACTTTGTTTCCCTTTTATACAAACTTTTAGTTATTATTACGCTTAGCAAATTTACCACAAAAATGCTTGGGTTTAGACAAACGTTTGGGTCAAGTTTCATCGAATTCTGAGAACGTTCAAAATTTAGTTGTTTTGCACGGTTTTATTAGTGCAAGTTTGTTTCCCTTTTATAAAAACTTGTAGTTATTATTATTCTTAGCAAATTACCACACAAATTCTTGGGTCTGGACGAACGTTTGGGTCAAGTTTCGTCAAATTCTAAGAACGTTCAAATTTTAGATGTTTTGTACGGTTTTATTTAAGTAAGTTTGTCTGCCTTTTATAAAAACCTGTAGTTATTATTATGCTTAGTAAATTTACAATACAAATTCATGGGTCTAGACCAACGTTTGGGTCAAGTTTTGTCGAATTCTGAGAACGTTCAAAATTAAGCTTTGCACGATTTTATTAGAGCAACTTCGTTTCCCTTTTATACAAACTTTTAATTATTATCACGCTTAAAAAATTTACTACACAAATTCTTGGGCCTAGACCAACGTTTTGGATCAAGTTTCGTCGAATTCTGAGAACGTTCAAAATTTAGCTGTTTTGTACGGTTTTATTAAAGCAAGTTTGTTCTCTTTTTTTAAAAACTTGTAGTTATTATTACGCTTAGCAAATTTACCACACAAATTCTTGGGTCTAAACCTACGTTTGGGCCAAGTTTCGTCGAATTCTGTTAACGTTCAAAATTTAGCTTTTTCTTGAACGGTTTTATTAGAGCAAGTTTGTTTCCCTTTTATACAAAATCGTAGTTATTATTAAACTTAACAAATTTACCACACAAATTCTATGGTCTAGACCAATTTTTGGGTCAAATTTCATCGAATTCTTGTAACGTTCAAAATGTAACTGTTTTGCACGGTTTTATTATAACTAGTTTGTTTCCCTTTTATACAAACTTGTAGTTGTTATTACGCTTAGCAAATTTACCACACAAACTGTTGGGCCTAGACCAACGTTTGGGTCAAGTTTCGTTGAATTCTGACAATTTTCAAAATTTAGCTGTTTTGCACGGTTTTATTAGAGCAAGATTGTTTCCCTTTTATACAAACTTGTAGTTATTATTAAAGCTTAGAAAATTACCACACAAATCCTTAGGTCTAAACCAACGTTTGGGTCAAGTTTCGTCGAATTCTAAAAACGTTTAAAGTTTAGCTGTTTTGTACGGTTTTATTAAAGAAAATTTTTTTTGCCTTTTATAAAAACTTGTAGTTATTATTATGCATAGAAAATTTACAACACAAATTCATGGGTCTAGACCAACGTTTGGGTCAAGTTTCGTCGAATTCTGAGAACGTTCAAAATTTAGCTTTGCACAATTTTATTATAGCAACTTTGTTTCCCTTTTATACAAACTTTTAGTTATTATTACGCTTAGCAAATTTACCACAGAAATGCTTGGGTTTAGACAAACGTTTGGGTCAAGTTTCATCGAATTCTGAGAACGTTCAAAATTTAGTTGTTTTGCACGGTTTTATTAGTGCAAGTTTGTTTCCCTTTTATAAAAACTTGTAGTTATTATTATTCTTAGCAAATTACCACACAAATTCTTGGGTCTGGACGAACGTTTGGGTCATGTTTCGTCAAATTTTGAGAACGTTCAAATTTTAGCTGTTTTGTACAGTTTTATTTAAGTAAGTTTGTCTGCCTTTTATAAAAACCTGTAGTTATTATTATGCTTAGTAAATTTACAATACAAATTCATGGGTCTAGACCAACGTTTGGGTCAAGTTTTGTCGAATTCTGAGAACGTTCAAAATTAAGCTTTGCACGATTTTATTAGAGCAACTTCGTTTCCCTTTTATACAAACTTTTAATTATTATCACGCTTAAAAAATTTACTACACAAATTCTTGGGCCTAGACCAACGTTTTGGGTCAAGTTTCGTCGAATTCTGAGAACGTTCAAAATTTAACTGTTTTGTACGTTTTATTAAAGCAAGTTTGTTCTCCTTTTATAAAAACTTGTAGTTATTATTACGCTTAGCAAATTTACCACAAAAATTCTTGGGTCTAAACCTACGTTTGGGCCAAGTTTCGTCGAATTCTGGTACCGTTCAAAATTTAGCTGTTTCTTGAACGATTTTATTAGAGCAAGTTTGTTTCTCTTTTATACAAAATCGTAGTTATTATTAAACTTAGCAAAGTTACCACACAAATTCTATGGTCTAGACCAATTTTTGGGTCAAATTTCATCGAATTCTGGTAACGTTCAAAATGTAACTGTTTTGCACGGTGTTATTATAACTAGTTTGTTTCCCTTTTATACAAACTTGTAGTTGTTATTACGCTTAGCAAATTTACCACACAAACTGTTGGGTCTAGACCAACGTTTGGGTCAAGTTTCATTGAATTCTGACAATTTTCAAAATTTAGCTGTTTTGCACGGTTTTATTAGAGCAAGATTGTTTCCCTTTTATACAAACTTGTAGTTATTATTAAAGCTTAGCAAATTACCACACAAATTCTTAGGTCTAAACCAACGTTTGGGTCATGTTTCGTCGAATTCTAAGAACGTTTAAAGTTTAGTTGTTTTGTACGGTTTTATTAAAGTAAGTTTGTTTGCCTTTTATAAAAACTTGTAGTTATTATTATGCTTAGCAAATTTACAACACAAATTCATGGGTCTAGACCAACGTTTGGGTGAAGTTTCGTCGAATTCTGAAAACGTTCAAAATTTAGCTTTGCACAATTTTATTATAGCAACTTTGTTTCCCTTTTATACAAACTTTTAGTTATTATTACGCTTAGCAAATTTACCACAGAAATGCTTCGGTTCAGACAAACGTTTGGGTCAAGTTTCATCGAATTCTGAGAGCGTTCAAAATTTAGTTGTTTTGCACGGTTTTATTAGTGCAAGTTTGTTTCCCTTTTATAAAAACTTGTAGTTATTATTATTCTTAGCAAATTACCACACAAATTCTTGGGTCTGGACGAACGTTTGGGTCAAGTTTCGTCAAATTCTAAGAACGTTCAAATATTAGCTATTTTGTACGGTTTTATTTAAGTAAGTTTGTCTGCCTTTTATAAAAACCTGTAATTATTATTATGATTAGTAAATTTACAATACAAATTCATTGGTCTAGACCAACGTTTAGGTCAAGTTTCGTCGAATTTTGAGAACGTTCAAAATTAAGCTTTGCACGATTTTATTAGAGCAACTTCGTTTCCCTTTTATACAAACTTTTAATTATTATCACGCTTAAAAAATTTTCTACACAAATTCTTGGGCCTAGACCAACGTTTTGGGCCAAGTTTCGTCGAATTCTGAGAACGTTCAAAATTTAGTTGTTTTGTACGGTTTTATTAAAGCAAGTTTGTTCTCC
The DNA here is from genome assembly GCF_026168435.1 of Sesamum indicum. Classification (NCBI taxonomy): domain Eukaryota; kingdom Viridiplantae; phylum Streptophyta; class Magnoliopsida; order Lamiales; family Pedaliaceae; genus Sesamum; species Sesamum indicum. The sequence goes on along the minus strand of NC_142658.1, from coordinate 10,596,124 downwards.
TTTTATAAAAACTTGTAGTTATTATTACGCTTAGCAAATTTACCACACAAATTCTTGGGTCTAAACCTACGTTTGGGCCAAGTTTCGTCGAATTCTGGTACCGTTCAAAATTTAGTTGTTTCTTGAATGGTTTTTTATTAGAGCAAGTTTGTTTCTCTTTTATACAAAATCGTAGTTATTATTAAACTTAGCAAAGTTACCACACAAATTCTATGGTCTAGACCAATTTTTGGGTCAAATTTCATCGAATTCTGGTAACGTTCAAAATGTAACTGTTTTGCACGGTGTTATTATAACTAGTTTGTTTCCCTTTTATACAAACTTGTAGTTGTTATTACGCTTAGCAAATTTACCACACAAACTGTTGGGTCTAGACCAACGTTTGGGTCAAGTTTCGTTGAATTCTGACAATTTTCAAAATTTAGCTGTTTTGCACGGTTTTATTAGAGCAAGATTGTTTCCCTTTTATACAAACTTGTAGTTATTATTAAAGCTTAGCAAATTACCACACAAATTTTTAGGTCTAAACCAACGTTTGGGTCAAGTTTCGTCGAATTCTAAGAACGTTTAAAGTTTAGTTGTTTTGTACGGTTTTATTAAAGTAAGTTTGTTTGCCTTTTATAAAAACTTGTAGTTATTATTACGCTTAGTAAATTTACCACACAAATTATTGGGTCTAAACCTACGTTTGGGCCAAGTTTCGTCGAATTCTGGTACCGTTCAAAATTTAGTTGTTTCTTGAACGGTTTTCTAAGAGCAAGTTTGTTTCTCTTTTATACAAAATCGTAGTTATTATTAAACTTAGCAAAGTTACCACACAAATTCTATGGTCTAGACCAATTTTTGGGTCAAATTTCATCGAATTCTGGTAACGTTCAAAATGTAACTGTTTTGCACGGTGTTATTATAACTAGTTTGTTTCCCTTTTATACAAACTTGTAGTTGTTATTACGCTTAGCAAATTTACCACACAAACTGTTGGGTCTAGACCAACGTTTGGGTCAACTTTCGTTGAATTCTGACAATTTTCAAAATTTAGCTGTTTTGCACGGTTTTATTAGAGCAAGATTGTTTCCCTTTTATACAAACTTGTAGTTATTATTAAAGCTTAGCAAATTACCACACAAATTCTTAGGTCTAAACCAACGTTTGGGTCAAGTTTCGTCGAATTCTAAGAACGTTTAAAGTTTAGTTGTTTTGTACGGTTTTATTAAAGTAAGTTTGTTTGCCTTTTATAAAAACTTGTAGTTATTATTACGCTTAGCAAATTTACCACACAAATTCTTGGGTCTAAACCTACGTTTGGGCCAAGTTTCGTCGAATTCTGGTACCGTTCAAAATTTAGTTGTTTCTTGAACGGTTTTATAAGAGCAAGTTTGTTTCTCTTTTATACAAAATCGTAGTTATTATTAAACTTAGCAAAGTTACCACACAAATTCTATGGTCTAGACCAATTTTTGGGTCAAATTTCATCGAATTCTGGTAACGTTCAAAATGTAACTGTTTTGCACGGTTTTATTATAACTAGTTTGTTTCCCTTTTATACAAACTTGTAGTTGTTATTACGCTTAGCAAATTTACCACACAAACTGTTGGGTCTAGACCAACGTTTGGGTCAACTTTCGTTGAATTCTGACAATTTTCAAAATTTAGCTGTTTTGCACGGTTTTATTAGAGCAAGATTGTTTCCCTTTTATACAAACTTGTAGTTATTATTAAAGCTTAGCAAATTACCACACAAATTCTTAGGTCTAAACCAACGTTTGGGTCATGTTTCCTCGAATTCTAAGAACGTTTAAAGTTTAGTTGTTTTGTACGGTTTTATTAAAGTATGTTTGTTTGCCTTTTATAAAAACTTGTAGTTATTATTATGCTTAGCAAATTTACAACACAAATTCATGGGTCTAGACCAACGTTTGGGTCAAGTTTCGTCGAATTCTGAGAACGTTCAAAATTTAGCTTTGCACAATTTTATTATAGCAACTTTGTTTCCCTTTTATACAAACTTTTAGTTATTATTACGCTTAGCAAATTTACCACAGAAATGCTTCGGTTCAGACAAACGTTTGGGTCAAGTTTCATCGAATTTTGAGAGCGTTCAAAATTTAGTTCTTTTGCACGGTTTTATTAGTGCAAGTTTGTTTCCCTTTTATAAAAACTTGTAGTTATTATTATTCTTAGCAAATTACCACACAAATTCTTGGGTCTGGACGAACGTTTGGGTCAAGTTTCGTCAAATTCTAAGAACGTTCAAATATTAGCTATTTTGTACGGTTTTATTTAAGTAAGTTTGTCTGCCTTTTATAAAAACCTGTAATTATTATTATGCTTAGTAAATTTACAATACAAATTCATTGGTCTAGACCAACGTTTAGGTCAAGTTTCGTCGAATTTTGAGAACGTTCAAAATTAAGCTTTGCACGATTTTATTAGAGCAACTTCGTTTCCCTTTTATACAAACTTTTAATTATTATCACGCTTAAAAAATTTTCTACACAAATTCTTGGGCCTAGACCAACGTTTTGGGCCAAGTTTCGTCGAATTCTGAGAACGTTCAAAATTTAGTTGTTTTGTACGGTTTTATTAAAGCAAGTTTGTTCTCCTTTTATAAAAACTTGTAGTTATTATTACGCTTAGCAAATTTACCACACAAATTCTTGGGTCTAAACCTACGTTTGGGCCAAGTTTCGTCGAATTCTGGTACCGTTCAAAATTTAGTTGTTTCTTGAATGGTTTTATTAGAGCAAGTTTGTTTCTCTTTTATACAAAATCGTAGTTATTATTAAACTTAGCAAAGTTACCACACAAATTCTATGGTCTAGACCAATTTTTGGGTCAAATTTCATCGAATTCTGGTAACGTTCAAAATGTAACTGTTTTGCACGGTGTTATTATAACTAGTTTGTTTCCCTTTTATACAAACTTGTAGTTGTTATTACGCTTAGCAAATTTACCACACAAACTGTTGGGTCTAGACCAACGTTTGGGTCAAGTTTCGTTGAATTCTGACAATTTTCAAAATTTAGCTGTTTTGCACGGTTTTATTAGAGCAAGATTGTTTCCCTTTTATACAAACTTGTAGTTATTATTAAAGCTTAGCAAATTACCACACAAATTTTTAGGTCTAAACCAACGTTTGGGTCAAGTTTCGTCGAATTCTAAGAACGTTTAAAGTTTAGTTGTTTTGTACGATTTTATTAAAGTAAGTTTGTTTGCCTTTTATAAAAACTTGTAGTTATTATTACGCTTAGTAAATTTACCACACAAATTATTGGGTCTAAACCTACGTTTGGGCCAAGTTTCGTCGAATTCTGGTACCGTTCAAAATTTAGTTGTTTCTTGAACGGTTTTCTAAGAGCAAGTTTGTTTCTCTTTTATACAAAATCGTAGTTATTATTAAACTTAGCAAAGTTACCACACAAATTCTATGGTCTAGACCAATTTTTGGGTCAAATTTCATCGAATTCTGGTAACGTTCAAAATGTAACTGTTTTGCACGGTGTTATTATAACTAGTTTGTTTCCCTTTTATACAAACTTGTAGTTGTTATTACGCTTAGCAAATTTACCACACAAACTGTTGGGTCTAGACCAACGTTTGGGTCAACTTTCGTTGAATTCTGACAATTTTCAAAATTTAGCTGTTTTGCACGGTTTTATTAGAGCAAGATTGTTTCCCTTTTATACAAACTTGTAGTTATTATTAAAGCTTAGCAAATTACCACACAAATTCTTAGGTCTAAACCAACGTTTGGGTCAAGTTTCGTCGAATTCTAAGAACGTTTAAAGTTTAGTTGTTTTGTACGGTTTTATTAAAGTAAGTTTGTTTGCCTTTTATAAAAACTTGTAGTTATTATTACGCTTAGCAAATTTACCACACAAATTCTTGGGTCTAAACCTACGTTTGGGCCAAGTTTCGTCGAATTCTGGTACCGTTCAAAATTTAGTTGTTTCTTGAACGGTTTTATAAGAGCAAGTTTGTTTCTCTTTTATACAAAATCGTAGTTATTATTAAACTTAGCAAAGTTACCACACAAATTCTATGGTCTAGACCAATTTTTGGGTCAAATTTCATCGAATTCTGGTAACGTTCAAAATGTAACTGTTTTGCACGGTTTTATTATAACTAGTTTGTTTCCCTTTTATACAAACTTGTAGTTGTTATTACGCTTAGCAAATTTACCACACAAACTGTTGGGTCTAGACCAACGTTTGGGTCAACTTTCGTTGAATTCTGACAATTTTCAAAATTTAGCTGTTTTGCACGGTTTTATTAGAGCAAGATTGTTTCCCTTTTATACAAACTTGTAGTTATTATTAAAGCTTAGCAAATTACCACACAAATTCTTAGGTCTAAACCAACGTTTGGGTCATGTTTCCTCGAATTCTAAGAACGTTTAAAGTTTAGTTGTTTTGTACGGTTTTATTAAAGTATGTTTGTTTGCCTTTTATAAAAACTTGTAGTTATTATTATGCTTAGCAAATTTACAACACAAATTCATGGGTCTAGACCAACGTTTGGGTCAAGTTTCGTCGAATTCTGAGAACGTTCAAAATTTAGCTTTGCACAATTTTATTATAGCAACTTTGTTTCCCTTTTATACAAACTTTTAGTTATTATTACGCTTAGCAAATTTACCACAGAAATGCTTCGGTTCAGACAAACGTTTGGGTCAAGTTTCATCGAATTTTGAGAGCGTTCAAAATTTAGTTCTTTTGCACGGTTTTATTAGTGCAAGTTTGTTTCCCTTTTATAAAAACTTGTAGTTATTATTATTCTTAGCAAATTACCACACAAATTCTTGGGTCTGGACGAACGTTTGGGTCAAGTTTCGTCAAATTCTAAGAACGTTCAAATATTAGCTATTTTGTACGGTTTTATTTAAGTAAGTTTGTCTGCCTTTTATAAAAACCTGTAATTATTATTATGCTTAGTAAATTTACAATACAAATTCATTGGTCTAGACCAACGTTTAGGTCAAGTTTCGTCGAATTTTGAGAACGTTCAAAATTAAGCTTTGCACGATTTTATTAGAGCAACTTCGTTTCCCTTTTATACAAACTTTTAATTATTATCACGCTTAAAAAATTTTCTACACAAATTCTTGGGCCTAGACCAACGTTTTGGGCCAAGTTTCGTCGAATTCTGAGAACGTTCAAAATTTAGTTGTTTTGTACGGTTTTATTAAAGCAAGTTTGTTCTCCTTTTATAAAAACTTGTAGTTATTATTACGCTTAGCAAATTTACCACACAAATTCTTGGGTCTAAACCTACGTTTGGGCCAAGTTTCGTCGAATTCTGGTACCGTTCAAAATTTAGTTGTTTCTTGAATGGTTTTATTAGAGCAAGTTTGTTTCTCTTTTATACAAAATCGTAGTTATTATTAAACTTAGCAAAGTTACCACACAAATTCTATGGTCTAGACCAATTTTTGGGTCAAATTTCATCGAATTCTGGTAACGTTCAAAATGTAACTGTTTTGCACGGTGTTATTATAACTAGTTTGTTTCCCTTTTATACAAACTTGTAGTTGTTATTACGCTTAGCAAATTTACCACACAAACTGTTGGGTCTAGACCAACGTTTGGGTCAAGTTTCGTTGAATTCTGACAATTTTCAAAATTTAGCTGTTTTGCACGGTTTTATTAGAGCAAGATTGTTTCCCTTTTATACAAACTTGTAGTTATTATTAAAGCTTAGCAAATTACCACACAAATTTTTAGGTCTAAACCAACGTTTGGGTCAAGTTTCGTCGAATTCTAAGAACGTTTAAAGTTTAGTTGTTTTGTACGATTTTATTAAAGTAAGTTTGTTTGCCTTTTATAAAAACTTGTAGTTATTATTACGCTTAGTAAATTTACCACACAAATTATTGGGTCTAAACCTACGTTTGGGCCAAGTTTCGTCGAATTCTGGTACCGTTCAAAATTTAGTTGTTTCTTGAACGGTTTTCTAAGAGCAAGTTTGTTTCTCTTTTATACAAAATCGTAGTTATTATTAAACTTAGCAAAGTTACCACACAAATTCTATGGTCTAGACCAATTTTTGGGTCAAATTTCATCGAATTCTGGTAACGTTCAAAATGTAACTGTTTTGCACGGTGTTATTATAACTAGTTTGTTTCCCTTTTATACAAACTTGTAGTTGTTATTACGCTTAGCAAATTTACCACACAAACTGTTGGGTCTAGACCAACGTTTGGGTCAACTTTCGTTGAATTCTGACAATTTTCAAAATTTAGCTGTTTTGCACGGTTTTATTAGAGCAAGATTGTTTCCCTTTTATACAAACTTGTAGTTATTATTAAAGCTTAGCAAATTACCACACAAATTCTTAGGTCTAAACCAACGTTTGGGTCATGTTTCGTCGAATTCTAAGAACGTTTAAAGTTTAGTTGTTTTGTACGGTTTTATTAAAGTAAGTTTGTTTGCCTTTTATAAAAACTTGTAGTTATTATTATGCTTAGCAAATTTACAACACAAATTCATGGGTCTAGACCAACGTTTGGGTGAAGTTTCGTCGAATTCTGAGAACGTTCAAAATTTAGCTTTGCACAATTTTATTATAGCAACTTTGTTTCCCTTTTATACAAACTTTTAGTTATTATTACGCTTAGCAAATTTACCACAGAAATGCTTCGGTTCAGACAAACGTTTGGGTCAAGTTTCATCGAATTCTGAGAGCGTTCAAAATTTAGTTGTTTTGCACGGTTTTATTAGTGCAAGTTTGTTTCCCTTTTATAAAAACTTGTAGTTATTATTATTCTTAGCAAATTACCACACAAATTCTTGGGTCTGGACGAACGTTTGGGTCAAGTTTCGTCAAATTCTAAGAACGTTCAAATATTAGCTATTTTGTACGGTTTTATTTAAGTAAGTTTGTCTGCCTTTTATAAAAACCTGTAATTATTATTATGCTTAGTAAATTTACAATACAAATTCATTGGTCTAGACCAACGTTTAGGTCAAGTTTCGTCGAATTTTGAGAACGTTCAAAATTAAGCTTTGCACGATTTTATTAGAGCAACTTCGTTTCCCTTTTATACAAACTTTTAATTATTATCACGCTTAAAAAATTTTCTACACAAATTCTTGTGCCTAGACCAACATTTTGGGTCAAGTTTCGTCGAATTCTGAGAACGTTCAAAATTTAGCTGTTTTGTACGGTTTTATTAAAGCAAGTTTGTTCTCCTTTTATAAAAACTTGTAGTTATTATTACGCTTAGCAAATTTACCACACAAATTCTTGGGTCTAAACCTACGTTTGGGCCAAGTTTCGTCGAATTCTGGTACCGTTCAAAATTTAGTTGTTTCTTGAACGGTTTTATTAGAGCAAGTTTGTTTCTCTTTTAGACAAAATCGTAGTTATTATTAAACTTAGCAAAGTTACCACACAAATTCTATGGTCTAGACCAAATTTTGGGTCAAATTTCATCGAATTCTGTTAACGTTCAAAATGTAACTGTTTTGCACGGTGTTATTATAACTAGTTTGTTTCCCTTTTATACAAACTTGTAGTTGTTATTACGCTTAGCAAATTTACCACACAAACTGTTGGGTCTAGACCAACGTTTGGGTCAAGTTTCGTTGAATTCTGACAATTTTCAAAATTTAGCTGTTTTGCACGGTTTTATTAGAGCAAGATTGTTTCCCTTTTATACAAACTTGTAGTTATTATTAAAGCTTAGCAAATTACCACACAAATTTTTAGGTCTAAACCAACGTTTGGGTCAAGTTTCGTCGAATTCTAAGAACGTTTAAAGTTTAGTTGTTTTGTACGGTTTTATTAAAGTAAGTTTGTTTGCCTTTTATAAAAACTTGTAGTTATTATTACGCTTAGTAAATTTACCACACAAATTATTGGGTCTAAACCTACGTTTGGGCCAAGTTTCGTCGAATTCTGGTACCGTTCAAAATTTAGTTGTTTCTTGAACGGTTTTCTAAGAGCAAGTTTGTTTCTCTTTTATACAAAATCGTAGTTATTATTAAACTTAGCAAAGTTACCACACAAATTCTATGGTCTAGACCAATTTTTGGGTCAAATTTCATCGAATTCTGGTAACGTTCAAAATGTAACTGTTTTGCACGGTGTTATTATAACTAGTTTGTTTCCCTTTTATACAAACTTGTAGTTGTTATTACGCTTAGCAAATTTACCACACAAACTGTTGGGTCTAGACCAACGTTTGGGTCAACTTTCGTTGAATTCTGACAATTTTCAAAATTTAGCTGTTTTGCACGGTTTTATTAGAGCAAGATTGTTTCCCTTTTATACAAACTTGTAGTTATTATTAAAGCTTAGCAAATTACCACACAAATTCTTAGGTCTAAACCAACGTTTGGGTCATGTTTCGTCGAATTCTAAGAACGTTTAAAGTTTAGTTGTTTTGTACGGTTTTATTAAAGTAAGTTTGTTTGCCTTTTATAAAAACTTGTAGTTATTATTATGCTTAGCAAATTTACAACACAAATTCATGGGTCTAGACCAACGTTTGGGTGAAGTTTCGTCGAATTCTGAGAACGTTCAAAATTTAGCTTTGCACAATTTTATTATAGCAACTTTGTTTCCCTTTTATACAAACTTTTAGTTATTATTACGCTTAGCAAATTTACCACAGAAATGCTTCGGTTCAGACAAACGTTTGGGTCAAGTTTCATCGAATTCTGAGAACGTTCAAAATTTAGTTGTTTTGCACGGTTTTATTAGTGCAAGTTTGTTTCCCTTTTATAAAAACTTGTAGTTATTATTATTCTTAGCAAATTACCACACAAATTCTTGGGTCTGGACGAACGTTTGGGTCAAGTTTCGTCAAATTCTAAGAACGTTCAAATATTAGCTATTTTGTACGGTTTTATTTAAGTAAGTTTGTCTGCCTTTTATAAAAACCTGTAATTATTATTATGCTTAGTAAATTTACAATACAAATTCATTTGTCTAGACCAACGTTTAGGTCAAGTTTCGTCGAATTTTGAGAACGTTCAAAATTAAGCTTTGCACGATTTTATTAGAGCAACTTCGTTTCCCTTTTATACAAACTTTTAATTATTATCACGCTTAAAAAATTTTCTACACAAATTCTTGTGCCTAGACCAACATTTTGGGTCAAGTTTCGTCGAATTCAGAGAACGTTCAAAATTTAGCTGTTTTGTACGGTTTTATTAAAGCAAGTTTGTTCTCCTTTTATAAAAACTTGTAGTTATTATTACGCTTAGCAAATTTACCACACAAATTCTTGGGTCTAAACCTACGTTTGGGCCATGTTTCGTCGAATTCTGGTACCGTTCAAAATTTAGTTGTTTCTTGAACGGTTTTATTAGAGCAAGTTTGTTTCTCTTTTAGACAAAATCGTAGTTATTATTAAACTTAGCAAAGTTACCACACAAATTCTATGGTCTAGACCAAATTTTGGGTCAAATTTCATCGAATTCTGTTAACGTTCAAAATGTAACTGTTTTGCACGGTGTTAGTATAACTAGTTTGTTTCCCTTTTATACAAACTTGTAGTTGTTATTACGCTTAGCAAATTTACCACACAAACTGTTGGGTCTAGACCAACGTTTGGGTCAACTTTCGTTGAATTCTGACAATTTTCAAAATTTAGCTGTTTTGCTCGGTTTTATTAGAGCAAGATTGTTTCCCTTTTATACAAACTTGTAGTTATTATTAAAGCTTAGCAAATTACCACACAAATTTTTAGGTCTAAACCAACGTTTGGGTGAAGTTTCGTCGAATTCTGAGAACGTTCAACATTTAGCTTTGCACAATTTTATTATAGCAACTTTGTTTTCCTTTTATACAAACTTTTAGTTATTATTACGCTTAGCAAATTTACCACAGAAATGCTTCGGTTCAGACAAACGTTTGGGTCAAGTTTCATCGAATTCTGAGAGCGTTCAAAATTTAGTTGTTTTGCACGGTTTTATTAGTGCAAGTTTGTTTCCCTTTTATAAAAACTTGTAGTTATTATTAATTTTAGCAAATTACCACACAAATTCTTGGGTCTGGACGAACGTTTGGGTCAAGTTTCGTCAAATTCTAAGAACGTTCAAATATTAGCTATTTTGTACGGTTTTATTTAAGTAAGTTTGTCTGCCTTTTATAAAAACCTGTAATTATTATTATGCTTAGTAAATTTACAATACAAATTCATTGGTCTAGACCAACGTTTAGGTCAAGTTTCGTCGAATTTTGAGAACGTTCAAAATTAAGCTTTGCACGATTTTATTAGAGCAACTTCGTTTCCCTTTTATACAAACTTTTAATTAACATCACGCTTAAAAAATTTTCTACACAAATTCTTGGGCCTAGACCAACGTTTTGGGTCAAGTTTTGTCGAATTCTGAGAACGTTCAAAATTTAGCTGTTTTGTACGTTTTATTAAACCAAGTTTGTTCTCCTTTTATAAAAACTTGTAGTTATTATTACGCTTAGCAAATTTACCACAAAAATTCTTGGGTCTAAACCTACGTTTGGGCCAAGTTTCGTCGAATTCTGGTACCGTTCAAAATTTAGCTGTTTCTTGAACGGTTTTATTAGAGCAAGTTTGTTTCTCTTTTATACAAAATCGTAGTTATTATTAAATTTAGCAAATTTACCACACAAATTCTATGGTCTAGACCAATTTTTGGGTCAAATTTCATCAAATTCTGGTAACGTTCAAAATGTAACTGTTTGGCACGGTTTTATTATAACTAGTTTGTTTCCCTTTTATATAAACTTGTAGTTGTTATTACGCTTAGCAAATTTACCACACAAACTGTTGGGTCTAGACCAACGTTTGGGTCAAGTTTCGTTGAATTCTGAGAACGTTCAAAATTAAGCTTTGCACGATTTTATTAGAGCAACTTCGTTTCCCTTTTATACAAACTTTTAATTATTATCACGCTTAAAAAATTTACTACACAAATTCTTGGGCCTAGACCAACGTTTTGGGTCAAGTTTCGTCGAATTCTGAGAACGTTCAAAATTTAGCTGTTTTGTACGGTTTTATTAAAGCAAGTTTGTTCTTCTTTTATAAAAACTTGTAGTTATTATTACGCTTAGCAAATTTACCACACAAATTCTTGGGTCTAAACCTACGTTTGGGCCAAGTTTCGTCGAATTCTGGTACCGTTCAAAATTTAGTTGTTTCTTGAACGGTTTTATTAGAGCAAGTTTGTTTCTCTTTTATACAAAATCGTAGTTATTATTAAACTTAGCAAAGTTACCACAAAAATTCTATGGTCTAGACCAATTTTTGGGTCAAATTTCATCGAATTCTGGTAACGTTCAAAATGTAACTGTTTTGCACGGTTTTATTATAACTAGTTTGTTTCCCTTTTATACAAACTTGTAGTTGTTATTACGCTTAGCAAATTTACCACACAAACTGTTGGGTCTAGACCAACGTTTGGGTCAAGTTTCGTTGAATTCTGACAATTTTCAAAATTTAGCTGTTTTTGCACGGTTTTATTAGAGCAAGATTGTTTCCCTTTTATACAAACTTGTAGTTATTATTAAAGCTTAGCAAATTACCACACAAATTCTTAGGTCTAAACCAACGTTTGGGTCAAGTTTCGTCGAATTGTAAGAACGTTTAAAGTTTAGTTGTTTTGTACGGTTTTATTAAAGTAAGTTTGTTTGCCTTTTATAAAAACTTGCAGTTATTATTATGCTTAGCAAATTTACAACATAAATTCATGGGTCTAGACCAACGTTTGTGTCAAGTTTCGTCGAATTCTGAGAACGTTAAAAATTTAGCTTTGCACAATTTTATTATAGCAACTTTGTTTCCCTTTTATACAAACTTTTAGTTACTATTACGCTTAGCAAATTTACCACAGAAATGCTTCGGTTCAGACAAACGTTTGGGTCAAGTTTCATCGAATTCTGAGAGCGTTCAAAATTTAGTTGTTTTGCACGGTTTTATTAGTGCAAGTTTGTTTCCCTTTTATAAAAACTTGTAGTTATTATTATTCTTAGCAAATTACCACACAAATTCTTGGGTCCGGACGAACGTTTGGGTCAAGTTTCATCAAATTCTAAGAACGTTCAAATATTAGCTATTTTGTACGGTTTTATTTAAGTAAGTTTGTCTGCCTTTTATAAAAACCTGTAATTATTATTATGCTTAGTAAATTTACAATACAAATTCATGGGTCTAGACCAACGTTTAGGTCAAGTTTCGTCGAATTTTGAGAACGTTCAAAATTAAGCTTTGCACGATTTTATTAGAGCAACTTCGTTTCCCTTTTATACAAACTTTTAATTATTATCACGGTTAAAAAATTTACTACACAAATTCTTGGGCCTAGACCAACGTTATGGGTCAAGTTTCGTCGAATTCTGAGAACGTTCAAAATTTAGCTGTTTTCTACGGTTTTATTAAAGCAAGTTTGTTATCCTTTTATAAAAACTTGTAGTTATTATTACGCTTAGCAAATTTAACACACAAATTCTTGGGTCTAAACCTACGTTTGGGCCAAGTTTCGTCGAATTCTGGTACCGTTCAAAATTTAGTTGTTTCTTGAACGGTTTTATTAGAGCAAGTTTGTTTCTCTTTTATACAAAATCGTAGTTATTATTAAACTTAGCAAATTTACCACACAAATTCTATGGTCTAGACCAATTTTTGGGTCAAATTTCATCGAATTCTGGTAACGTTCAAAATGTAACTGTTTTGCACGGTTTTATTATAACTAGTTTGTTTCCCTTTTATACAAACTTGTAGTTGTTATTACGCTTAGCAAATTTACCACACAAACTGTTGGGTCTAGACCAACGTTTGGGTCAAGTTCAGTTGAATTCTGACAATTTTCAAAATTTAGCTGTTTTGAACGGTTTTATTAGAGCAAGATTGTTTCCCTTTTATACAAACTTGTAGTTATTATTAAAGCTTAGCAAATTACCACACAAATTCTTAGGTCTAAACCAACGTTTGGGTCAAGTTTCGTCGAATTCTAAGAACGTTTAAAGTTTAGTTGTTTTGTACGGTTTTATTAAAGTAAGTTTGTTTGCCTTTTATAAAAACTTGTAGTTATTATTATGCTTAGCAAATTTACAACACAAATTCATGGGTCTAGACCAACGTTTGGATCAAGTTTCGTCGAATTCTGAGAACGTTCAAAATTTAGCTTTGCACAATTTTATTATAGCAAGTTTGTTTCCCTTTTATACAAACTTTTAGTTATTATTACGCTTAGCAAATTTACCACAGAAATGCTTCGGTTCAGACAAACGTTTGGGTCAAGTTTCATCGAATTCTGAGAGCGTTCAAAATTTAGTTGTTTTGCACGATTTTATTAGTGCAAGTTTGTTTCCCTTTTATAAAAACTTGTAGTTATTATTATTCTTAGCAAATTACCACACAAATTCTTGGGTCTGGACGAACGTTTGGGTCAAGTTTCGTCAAATTTTAAGAACGTTCAAATATTAGCTATTTTGTACGGTTTTATTTAAGTAAGTTTGTCTGCTTTTTATAAAAACCTGTAATTATTATTATGCTTAGTAAATTTACAATACAAATTCATGGGTCTAGACCAACGTTTAGGTCAAGTTTCATCGAATTTTGAGAACGTTCAAAATTAAGCTTTGCACGATTTTATTAGAGCAACTTCGTTTCCCTTTTATACAAACTTTTAATTATTATCACGCTTAAAAAATTTACTACACAAATTCTTGGGCCTAGACCAACGTTATGGGTCAAGTTTCGTCGAATTCTGAGAACGTTCAAAATTTAGCTGTTTTCTACGGTTTTATTAAAGCAAGTTTGTTATCCTTTTATAAAAACTTGTAGTTATTATTACGCTTAGCAAATTTAACACACAAATTCTTCGGTCTAAACCTACGTTTGGGCCAAGTTTCGTCGAATTCTGGTACCGTTCAAAATTTAGCTGTTTCTTGAACGGTTTTATTAGAGCAAGTTTGTTTCACTTTTATACAAAATCGTAGTTATTATTAAATTTAGCAAATTTACCACACAAATTCTATGGTCTAGACCAATTTTTGGGTCAAATTTCATTGAATTCTGGTAAAGTTCAAAATGTAACTGTTTTGCACGGTTTTATTATAACTAGTTTGTTTCCCTTTTATACAAACTTGTAGTTGTTATTACGCTTAGCAAATTTACCACACAAACTGTTGGGTCTAGACCAACGTTTGGGTCAAGTTTCGTTGAATTCTGAGAACGTTCAAAATTAAGTTTTGCACGATTTTATTAGAGCAACTTCGTTTCCCTTTTATACAAACTTTTAATTATTATCACGCATAAAAAATTTACTACACAAATTCTTGGGCCTAGACCAATGTTTTAGGTCAAGTTTCGTCGAATTCTGAGAACGTTCAAAATTTAGCTGTTTTGTACGGTTTATTAAAGCAAGTTTGTTCTCCTTTTATAAAAACTTGTAGTTATTATTACGCTTAGCAAATTTACCACACAAATTCTTGGGTCTAAACCTACGTTTGGGCCAAGTTTCGTTGAATTCTGGTACTGTTCAAAATTTAGCTGTTTCTTGAACGGTTTTATTAGAGCAAGTTTGTTTCTCTTTTATACAAAATCGTAGTTATTATTAAATTTAGCAAATTTACCACACAAATTCTATGGTCTAGACCAATTTTTGGGTCAAATTTCATTGAATTCTGGTAACGTTCAAAATGTAACTGTTTTGCACGATTTTATTATAACTAGTTTGTTTCCCTTTTATACAAACTTGTAGTTGTTATTACGCTTATCAAATTTACCACACAAACTGTTGGGTCTAGACCAACGTTTGGGTCAAGTTTCGTTGAATTCTGAGAACGTTCAAAATTAAGTTTTGCACGATTTTATTAGAGCAACTTCGTTTCCCTTTTATACAAACTTTTAATTATTATCACGCTTAAAAAATTTACTACACAAATTCTTGGGCCTAGACCAATGTTTTGGGTCAAGTTTCGTCGAATTTGGAGAACGTTCAAAATTTAGCTGTTTTGTACGGTTTTATTAAAGCAAGTTTGTTCTCCTTTTATAAAAACTTGTAGTTATTATTACGCTTAGCAAATTTACCACACAAATTCTTGGGTCTAAACCTACGTTTGGGCCAAGTTTCGTCGAATTCTGGTACCGTTCAAAATTTAGTTGTTTCTTGAACGGTTTTATTAGAGCAAGTTTGTTTCTCTTTTATACAAAATCGTAGTTATTATTAAACTTAGCAAAGTTACCACACAAATTCTATGGTCTAGACCAATTTTTGGGTCAAATTTCATTAAATTCTGGTAACGTTCAAAATGTAACTGTTTTGCACGGTGTTATTATAACTAGTTTGTTTCCCTTTTATACAAACTTGTAGTTGTTATTACGCTTAGCAAATTTACCACACAAACTGTTGGGTCTAGAGCAACGTTTGGGTCAAGTTTCGTTGAATTCTGACAATTTTCAAAATTTAGCTATTTTGCACGGTTTTATTAGAGCAAGATTGTTTCCCTTTTATACAAACTTGTAGTTATTATTAAAGCTTAGCAAATTACCACACAAATTCTTAGGTCTAAACCAACGTTTGGGTCAAGTTTCGTCGAATTCTAAGAACGTTTAAAGTTTAGTTGTTTTGTACGGTTTTATTAAAGTAAGTTTGTTTGCCTTTTATAAAAACTTGTAGTTATTATTATGCTTAGCAAATTTACAACACAAATTCATGGGTCTAGACCAACGTTTGGGTCAAGTTTCGTCGAATTCTGAGAACGTTCAAAATTTAGCTTTGCACAATTTTATTATAGCAACTTTGTTTCCCTTTTATACAAACTTTTAGTTATTATTACGCTTAGCAAATTTACCACAGAAATGCTTCGGTTCAGACAAACGTGTGGGTCAAGTTTCATCGAATTCTGAGAGCGTTCAAAATTTAGTTGTTTTGCACCGTTTTATTAGTGCAAGTTTGTTTCCCTTTTATAAAAACTTGTAGTTATTATTATTCTTAGCAAATTACCACACAAATTCTTGGGTCTGGACGAACGTTTGGGTCAAGTTTCGTCAAATTTTAAGAACGTTCAAATATTAGCTATTTTGTACGGTTTTATTTAAGTAAGTTTGTCTGCTTTTTATAAAAACCTGTAATTATTATTATGCTTAGTAAATTTACAATACAAATTCATGGGTCTAGAACAACGTTTAGGTCAAGTTTCATCGAATTTTGAGAACGTTCAAAATTAAGCTTTGCACGATTTTATTAGAGCAACTTCGTTTCCCTTTTATACAAACTTTTAATTATTATCACGCTTAAAAAATTTACTACACAAATTCTTGGGCCTAGACCAACGTTATGGGTCAAGTTTCGTCGAATTCTGAGAACGTTCAAAATTTAGCTGTTTTGTACGGTTTTAATAAAGCAAGTTTGTTCTCCTTTTATATAAACTTGTAGTTATTATTACGCTTATCAAATTTACCACACAAATTCTTGGGTCTAAACCTACGTTTGCGCTAAGTTTCGTCGAATTCTGGTAACGTTCAACATTTAGCTGTTTCTTGAACGGTTTTATTAGAGAAAGTTTGTTTCTCTTTTATACAAATCGTAGTTATTAATAAACTTAGCAAATTTGCCACACAAATTCTATGGTCTAGACCAATTTTTGGGTCAAATTTCATTGAATTCTGGTAACGTTCAAAATGTAACTGTTTTGCACGGTTTTATTATAACTAGTTTGTTTCCCTTTTATACAAACTTGTAGTTGTTATTACGCTTAGCAAATTTACCACACAAACTGTTGGGTCTAGACCAACGTTTGGGTCAAGTTTCGTTGAATTCTGACAATTTTCAAAATTTAGCAGTTTTGCACGGTTTTATTAGAGCAAGATTGTTTTGCTTTTATACAAACTTGTAGTTATTATTAAAGCATAGCAAATTACCAAACAAATTCTTAGGTCTAAACCAACGTTTGGGTCAAGTTTCGTCGAATTCTAAGAACGTTTAAAGTTTAGCTGTTCTGTACGGTTTTATTAAAGTAAGTTTGTTTGCCTTTTATAAAAACTTATAGTTATTATTATGCTTAGCAAATTTACATTCCCAATTCATGGGTCTAGACCAACGTTTGGGTCAAGTTTCGTCGAATTCTGAGAACGTTCAAAATTTAGCTTTGCACAATTTTATTATAGCAACTTTGTTTCCCTTTTATACAAACTTTTAGTTATTATTACGCTTAGCAAATTTACCACAGCAATGCTTGGGTTCAGACAAACGTTTGGGTCAAGTTTCATCGAATTCTGAGAACGTTCAAAATTTAGTTCTTTTACACGGTTTTATTAGTGCAAGTTTGTTTCCCTTTTATAAAAACTTGTAGTTATTATTATTCTTAGCAAATTACCACACAAATTCTTGGGTCTGGACGAACGTTTGGGTCAAGTTTCGTCAAATTCTAAGAACGTTCAAATTTTAGCTGTTTTGTACGGTTTTATTTAAGTAAGTTTGTCTGCCTTTTATATTAAACTGTAGTTATTATTATGCTTAGTAAATTTACAATACAAATTCATGGGTCTAGACCAACGTTTGGGTCAAGTTTCGTCGAATTCTGAGAACGTTCAAAATTAAGCTTTGCACGATTTTATTAGAGCAACTTCGTTTCCATTTTATACAAACTTTTAATTATTATCACGCTTAAAAAATTTACTACACAAATTCTTGGGCCTAGACCAACGTTTTGGGTCAAGTTTCGTCGAATTCTGAGAACGTTCAAAATTTAGCTGTTTTGTACGGTTTTATTAAAGCAAGTTTGTTCTCCTTTTATATAAACTTGTAGTTATTATTACGCTTATCAAATTTACCACACAAATTCTTGGGTCTAAACCTATGATTGGGCCAAGTTTCGTCGAATTCTGGTAACGTTCAACATTTAGCTGTTTCTTGAACGGTTTTATTAGAGCAAGTTTGTTTCTCTTTTATACAAAATCGTAGTTATTAATAAACTTAGCAAATTTGCCACACAAATTCTATGGTCTAGACCAATTTTTGGGTCAAATTTCATCGAATTCTGGTAACGTTCAAAATGTAACTGTTTTGCACGGTTTTATTATAACTAGTTTGTTTCCCTTTTATACAAACTTGTAGTTGTTATTACGCTTAGTAAATTTACCACACAAACTGTTGGGTCTAGACCAACGTTTGGGTCAAGTTTCGTTGAATTTTGACAATTTTCAAAATTTTGCTGTTTTGAACGGTTTTTTTAGAGCAAGATTGTTTCCCTTTTATACAAACTTGTAGTTATTATTAAAGCTTAGCAAATTACCACACAAATTCTTAGGTCTAAATCAACGTTTGGGTCAAGTTTCGTCGAATTCTAAGAACGTTTAAAGTTTAGCTGTTTTGTACGGTTTTATTAAAGTAAGTTTGTTTGCCTTTTATAAAAACTTGTAGTTATTATTATGCTTAGCAAATTTACAATCCAAATTCATGGGTCTAGACCAACGTTTGGGTCAAGTTTCGTCGAATTCTGAGAACGTTCAAAATTTGGCTTTGCACAATTTTATTATAGCAACTTTGTTTCCCTTTCATACAAACTTTTAGTTATTATTACGCTTAGCAAATTTACCACAGAAATCCTTGGGTTCAGACAAACGTTTGGGTCAAGTTTCATCGAATTCTGAGAACGTTGAAAATTTAGTTGTTTTGCACGGTTTTATTAGTGCAAGTTTGTTTCCTTTTTATAAAAACTTGTAGTTATTATAATTCTTAGCAAATTACCACACAAATTCTTGGGTCTGGACGAACGTTTGGGTCAAGTTTCGTCAAATTCTAAGAAAGTTCAAATTTTAGCTGTTTTGTACGGTTTTATTTAAGTAAGTTTGTCTGCCTTTTATAAAAACCTGTAGTTATTATTACGCTTAGTAAATTTACAATACAAATTCATGGGTCTAGACCAACGTTTGGGTCAAGTTTCGTCGAATTCTGAGAACGTTCAAAATTAAGCTTTGCACGATTTTATTAGAGCAACTTCGTTTCCCTTTTATACAAACTTTTCATTATTATCACGCTTAAAAAATTTACTACACAAATTCTTGGGCCTAGACCAACGTTTTGGGTCAAGTTTCGTCGAATTCTGAGAACGTTCAAAATTTAGCTGTTTTGTACGGTTTTATTAAAGCAAGTTTGTTCTCCTTTTATATAAACTTGTAGTTATTATTACGCTTATCAAATTTACCACACAAATTCTTGGGTCTAAACCTATGTTTGGGCCAAGTTTCGTCGAATTCTGGTACCGTTCAAAATTTAGTTGTTTTTTGAACGGTTTTATTAGAGCAAGTTTGTTTCTCTTTTATACAAAATCGTAGTTATTATTAAACTTAGCAAATTTACCACACAAATTCTATGGTCTAGACCAATTTTTGGGTCAAATTTCATCGAATTTTTGTAACGTTCAAAATGTAACTGTTTTGCACGGTTTTATTATAACTAGTTTGTTTCCCTTTTATACAAACTTGTAGTTGTTATTACGCTTAGCAAATTTACCACACAAACTGTTGGGTCTAGACCAACGTTTGGGTCAAGTTTCGTTGAATTCTGAGAATTTTCAAAATTTAGCTGTTTTGCACGGTTTTATTAGAGCAAGATTGTTTCCCTTTTATACAAACTTGTAGTTATTATTAAAGCATAGCAAATTACCACACAAATTCTTAGGTCTAAACCAACGTTTGGGTCAAGTTTCGTCGAATTCTAAGAACGTTTAAAGTTTAGCTGTTCTGTACGGTTTTATTAAAGTAAGTTTGTTTGCCTTTTATAAAAACTTGTAGTTATTATTATGCTTAGCAAATTTACAATACAAATTCATGGGTCTAGACCAACGTTTGGGTCAAGTTTCGTCGAATTCTGAGAACGTTCAAAATTTAGCTTTGCACAATTTTATTATAGCAACTTTGTTTCCCTTTCATACAAACTTTTAGTTATTATTACGCTTAGCAAATTTACCACAAAAATCCTTGGGTTCAGACAAACGTTTGGGTCAAGTTTCATCGAATTCTGAGAACGTTCAAAATTTAGTTGTTTTGTACGGTTTTATTAGTGCAAGTTTGTTTCCCTTTTATAAAAAATTGTAGTTATTATTATTCTTAGCAAATTACCACACAAATTCTTGGGTCGGGACGAACGTTTGGGTCAAGTTTCGTCAAATTCTAAGAACGTTCAAATTTTAGCTATTTTGTACGATTTTATTTAAGTAAGTTTGTCTACCTTTTATAAAAACCTGTAGTTATTATTATGCTTAGTAAATTTACAATACAAATTCATGGGTCTAGACCAACGTTTGGGTCAAGTTTCGTCGAATTCTGAGAACGTTCAAAATTAAGCTTTGCACAATTTTATTAGAGCAACTTCGTTTCCATTTTATACAAACTTTTAATTATCATCACGCTTAAAAAATTTACTACACAAATTCTTGGGCCTAGACCAACGTTTTGGGTCAAGTTTCGTCGAATTCTGAGAACGTTCAAAACTTAGCTGTTTTGTACGGTTTTAATAAAGCAAGTTTGTTCTCCTTTTATATAAACTTGTAGTTATTATTACGCTTATCAAATTTACCACACAAATTCTTGGGTCTAAACCTACGTTTGGGCTAAGTTTCGTCGAATTCTGGTAACGTTCAACATTTAGCTGTTTCTTGAACGGTTTTATTAGAGCAAGTTTGTTTCTCTTTTATACAAAATCGTAGTTATTAATAAACTTAGCAAATTTGCCACACAAATTCTATGGTCTAGACCAATTTTTGGGTCAAATTTCATCGAATTCTGGTAACGTTTAAAATGCAACTGTTTTGCACGGTTTTATTATAACTAGTTTGTTTCCCTTTTATACAAACTTGTAGTTGTTATTACGCTTAGCAAATTTACCACACAAACTGTTGGGTCTAGACCAACGTTTGGGTCAAGTTTCGTTGAATTTTGACAATTTTCAAAATTTTGCTGTTTTGCACGGTTTTATTAGAGCAAGATTGTTTCCCTTTTATACAAACTTGTAGTTACTATTAAAGCATAGCAAATTACCACACAAATTCTTAGGTCTAAACCAACGTTTGGGTCAAGTTTCGTCAAATTCTAAGAACGTTTAAAGTTTAGCTGTTCTGTACGGTTTTATTAAAGTAAGTTTGTTTGCCTTTTATAAAAACTTGTAGTTATTATTATGCTTAGCAAATTTACAATCCAAATTCATGGGTCTAGACCAACGTTTGGGTCAAGTTTCGTCGAATTCTGAGAACGTTCAGAATTAAGCTTTGCACGATTTTATTAGAGCAACTTCGTTTTCATTTTATACAAACTTTTAATTATTATCACGCTTAAAAAATTTACTACACAAATTCTTGGTCCTAGACCAACGTTTTGGGTCAAGTTTCGTCGAATTCTGAGAACGTTCAAAATTTAGCTGTTTTGTACGGTTTTATTAAAGCAAGTTTGTTCTCCTTTTATAAAAACTTGTAGTTATTATTACGCTTAGCAAATTTACCACACAAATTCTTGGGTCTAAACCTACGTTTGGGACAAGTTTCGTCGAATTCTGGTACCGTTCAAAATTTAGTTGTTTCTTGAACGGTTTTATTAGAGCAAGTTTGTTTCTCTTTTATACAAAAAAATCGTAGTTATTATTAAACTTAGCAAATTTACCACACAAATTCTATGGTCTAGACCAATTTTTGGGTCAAATTTCATCGAATTTTTGTAACGTTCAAAATGTAACTGTTTTACACGGTTTTATTATAACTAGTTTGTTTCCCTTTTATACAAACTTGTAGTTGTTATTACGCTTAGCAAATTTACCACACAAACTGTTGGGTCTAGACCAACGTTTGGGTCAAGTTTCGTTGAATTCTGACAATTTTCAAAATTTAGCTGTTTTGCACGGTTTTATTAGAGCAAGATTGTTTCCCTTTTATACAAACTTGTAGTTATTATTAAAGCATAGCAAATTACCACACAAATTCTTAGGTCTAAACCAACGTTTGGGTCAAGTTTCGTCGAATTCTAAGAACGTTTAAAGTTTAGCTGTTCTGTACGGTTTTATTAAAGTAAGTTTGTTTGCCTTTTATAAAAACTTGTAGTTATTATTATGCTTAGCAAATTTACAATCCAAATTCATGGGTCTAGACCAACGTTTGGGTCAAGTTTCGTCGAATTCTGAGAACGTTCAAAATTTAGCTTTGCACAATTTTATTATAGCAACTTTGTTTCCCTTTTATACAAACTTTTAGTTATTATTACGCTTAGCAAATTTACCACAGAAATGCTTGGGTTCAGACAAACGTCTGGGTCAAGTTTCATCGAATTCTGAGAACGTTCAAAATTTAGTTGTTTTGCACGGTTTTATTAGTGCAAGTTTGTTTTCCTTTTATAAAAACTTGTAGTTATTATTATTCTTAGCAAATTACCACACAAATTCTTGGGTCTGGACGAACGTTTGGGTCAAGTTTCGTCAAATTCTAAGAACGTTCAAATTTAGCTATTTTGTACGGTTTTATTTAAGTAAGTTTGTCTGCCTTTTATAAAAACCTGTAGTTATTATTATGCTTAGTAAATTTACAATACAAATTCATGGGTCTAGACCAACGTTTGGGTCAAGTTTCGTCGAATTCTGAGAACGTTCAAAATTAAGCTTTGCACGATTTTATTAGAGCAACTTCGTTTCCATTTTATACAAACTTTTAATTATTATCACGCTTAAAAAATTTACTACACAAATTCTTGGGCCTAGACCAACGTTTTGGGTCAAGTTTCGTCGAATTCTGAGAACGTTCAAAATTTAGCTGTTTTGTACGGTTTTATTAAAGCAAGTTTGTTCTCCTTTTATATAAACTTGTAGTTATTATTACGCTTATCAAATTTACCACACAAATTCTTGGGTCTAAACCTATGATTGGGCCAAGTTTCGTCGAATTCTGGTAACGTTCAACATTTAGCTGTTTCTTGAACGGTTTTATTAGAGCAAGTTTGTTTCTCTTTTATACAAAATCGTAGTTATTAATAAACTTAGCAAATTTGCCACACAAATTCTATGGTCTAGACCAATTTTTGGGTCAAATTTCATCGAATTCTGGAAACGTTCAAAATGTAACTGTTTTGCACGGTTTTATTATAACTAGTTTGTTTCCCTTTTATACAAACTTGTAGTTGTTATTACGCTTAGTAAATTTACCACACAAACTGTTGGGTCTAGACCAACGTTTGGGTCAAGTTTCGTTGAATTTTGACAATTTTCAAAATTTAGCTGTTTTGAACGGTTTTTTTAGAGCAAGATTGTTTCCCTTTTATACAAACTTGTAGTTATTATTAAAGCTTAGCAAATTACCACACAAATTCTTAGGTCTAAATCAACGTTTGGGTCAAGTTTCGTCGAATTCTAAGAACGTTTAAAGTTTAGCTGTTTTGTACGGTTTTATTAAAGTAAGTTTGTTTGCCTTTTATAAAAACTTGTAGTTATTATTATGCTTAGCAAATTTACAATCCAAATTCATGGGTCTAGACCAACGTTTGGGTCAAGTTTCGTCGAATTCTGAGAACGTTCAAAATTTGGCTTTGCACAATTTTATTATAGCAACTTTGTTTCCCTTTCATACAAACTTTTAGTTATTATTACGCTTAGCAAATTTACCACAGAAATCCTTGGGTTCAGACAAACGTTTGGGTCAAGTTTCATCGAATTCTGAGAACGTTGAAAATTTAGTTGTTTTGCACGGTTTTATTAGTGCAAGTTTGTTTCCTTTTTATAAAAACTTGTAGTTATTATAATTCTTAGCAAATTACCACACAAATTCTTGGGTCTGGACGAACGTTTGGGTCAAGTTTCGTCAAATTCTAAGAAAGTTCAAATTTTAGCTGTTTTGTACGGTTTTATTTAAGTAAGTTTGTCTGCCTTTTACAAAAACCTGTAGTTATTATTACGCTTAGTAAATTTACAATACAAATTCATGGGTCTAGACCAATGTTTGGGTCAAGTTTCGTCGAATTCTGAGAACGTTCAAAATTAAGCTTTGACGATTTTATTAGAGCAACTTCGTTTCCCTTTTATACAAACTTTTCATTATTATCACGCTTAAAAAATTTACTACACAAATTCTTGGGCCTAGACCAACGTTTTGGGTCAAGTTTCGTCGAATTCTGAGAACGTTCAAAATTTAGCTGTTTTGTACGGTTTTATTAAAGCAAGTTTGTTCTCCTTTTATATAAACTTGTAGTTATTATTACGCTTATCAAATTTACCACACAAATTCTTGGGTCTAAACCTATGTTTGGGCCAAGTTTCGTCGAATTCTGGTACCGTTCAAAATTTAGTTGTTTTTTGAACGGTTTTATTAGAGCAAGTTTGTTTCTCTTTTATACAAAATCGTAGTTATTATTAAACTTAGCAAATTTACCACACAAATTCTATGGTCTAGACCAATTTTTGGGTCAAATTTCATCGAATTTTTGTAACGTTCAAAATGTAACTGTTTTGCACGGTTTTATTATAACTAGTTTGTTTCCCTTTTATACAAACTTGTAGTTGTTATTACGCTTAGCAAATTTACCACACAAACTGTTGGGTCTAGACCAACGTTTGGGTCAAGTTTCGTTGAATTCTGAGAATTTTCAAAATTTAGCTGTTTTGCACGGTTTTATTAGAGCAAGATTGTTTCCCTTTTATACAAACTTGTAGTTATTATTAAAGCATAGCAAATTACCACACAAATTCTTAGGTCTAAACCAACGTTTGGGTCAAGTTTCGTCGAATTCTAAGAACGTTTAAAGTTTAGCTGTTCTGTACGGTTTTATTAAAGTAAGTTTGTTTGCCTTTTATAAAAACTTGTAGTTATTATTATGCTTAGCAAATTTACAATCCATATTCATGGGTCTAGACCAACGTTTGGGTCAAGTTTCGTCGAATTCTGAGAACGTTCAAAATTTAGCTTTGCACAATTTTATTATAGCAACTTTGTTTCCCTTTCATACAAACTTTTAGTTATTATTACGCTTAGCAAATTTACCACAGAAATCCTTGGGTTCAGACAAACGTCTGGGTCAAGTTTCATCGAATTCTGAGAACGTTGAAAATTTAGTTGTTTTGCACGGTTTTATTAGTGCAAGTTTGTTTCCCTTTTATAAAAACTTGTAGTTATTATTATTCTTAGCAAATTACCACACAAATTCTTGGGTCTGGACGAACGTTTGGGTCAAGTTTCGTGAAATTCTAAGAAAGTTCAAATTTTAGCTGTTTTGTACGGTTTTATTTAAGTAAGTTTGTCTGCTTTTTATAAAAACCTGTAGTTATTATTACGCTTAGTAAATTTACAATACAAATTCATGGGTCTAGACCAACGTTTGGGTCAAGTTTCGTCGAATTCTGAGAACGTTCAAAATTAAGCTTTGCACGATTTTATGAGAGCAACTTCGTTTCCATTTTATACAAACTTTTAATTATTATCACGCTTAAAAAATTTACTACACAAATTCTTGGGCCTAGACCAACGTTTTGGGCCAAGTTTCGTCGAATTCTGAGAACGTTCAAAATTTAGCTGTTTTGTACGGTTTTATTAAAGCAAGTTTGTTCTCCTTTTATATAAACTTGTAGTTATTATTACGCTTATCAAATTTACCACACAAATTCTTGGGTCTAAACCTATGTTTGGGCCAAGTTTCGTCGAATTCTGGTAACGTTCAACATTTAGCTGTTTCTTGAACGGTTTTATTAGAGCAAGTTTGTTTCTCTTTTATACAAAATCGTAGTTATTAATAAACTTAGCAAATTTGCCACACAAATTCTATGGTCTAGACCAATTTTTGGGTCAAATTTCATCGAATTCTGGTAACGTTCAAAATGTAACTGTTTTGCACGGTTTTATTATAACTAGTTTGTTTCCCT
The DNA here is from genome assembly GCF_026168435.1 of Sesamum indicum. Taxonomy (NCBI): domain Eukaryota; kingdom Viridiplantae; phylum Streptophyta; class Magnoliopsida; order Lamiales; family Pedaliaceae; genus Sesamum; species Sesamum indicum. The sequence continues at coordinate 10,570,307 of NC_142658.1, read as the reverse complement.
TTTATACAAACTTGTAGTTGTTATTACGCTTAGCAAATTTACCACACAAACTGTTGGGTCTAGACCAACGTTTGGGTCAAGTTTCGTTGAATTTTGACAATTTTCAAAATTTAGCTGTTTTGAACGGTTTTTTTAGAGCAAGATTGTTTCCCTTTTATACAAACTTGTAGTTATTATTAAAGCTTAGCAAATTACCACACAAATTCTTAGGTCTAAATCAACGTTTGGGACAAGTTTCGTCGAATTCTAAGAACGTTTAAAGTTTAGCTGTTTTGTACGGTTTTATTAAAGTAAGTTTGTTTGCCTTTTATAAAAACTTGTAGTTATTATTATGCTTAGCAAATTTACAATCCAAATTCATGGGTCTAGACCAACGTTTGGGTCAAGTTTCGTCGAATTCTGAGAACGTTCAAAATTTAGCTTTGCACAATTTTATTATAGCAACTTTGTTTGCCTTTCATACAAACTTTTAGTTATTATTACGCTTAGCAAATTTACCACAGAAATCCTTGGGTTCAGACAAACGTTTGGGTCAAGTTTCATCGAATTCTGAGAACGTTGAAAATTTAGTTGTTTTGCACGGTTTTATTAGTGCAAGTTTGTTTCCCTTTTATAAAAACTTGTAGTTATTATTATTCTTAGCAAATTACCACACAAATTCTTGGGTCTGGACGAACGTTTGGGTCAAGTTTCGTGAAATTCTAAGAAAGTTCAAATTTTAGCTGTTTTGTACGGTTTTATTTAAGTAAGTTTGTCTGCTTTTTATAAAAACCTGTAGTTATTATTACGCTTAGTAAATTTACAATACAAATTCATGGGTCTAGACCAACGTTTGGGTCAAGTTTCTTCGAATTCTGAGAACGTTCAAAATTAAGCTTTGCACGATTTTATTAGAGCAACTTCGTTTCCCTTTTATACAAACTTTTCATTATTATCACGCTTAAAAAATTTACTACACAAATTCTTGGGCCTAGACCAACGTTTTGGGTCAAGTTTCGTCGAATTCTGAGAACGTTCAAAATTTAGCTGTTTTGTACGGTTTTATTAAAGCAAGTTTGTTCTCCTTTTATAAAAACTTTTAGTTATTATTACGCTTATCAAATTTACCAAACAAATTCTTGGGTCTAAACCTACGTTTGGGCCAAGTTTCGTCGAATTCTGGTAATGTTCAACATTTAGCTGTTTCTTGAACGGTTTTATTAGAGCAAGTTTGTTTCTCTTTTATACAAAATCGTAGTTATTATTAAACTTAGCAAATTTACCACACAAATTCTATGGTCTAGACCAATTTTTGGGTCAAATTTCATCGAATTCTGGTAACGTTCAAAATGTAACTGTTTTGCACGATTTTATTATAACTAGTTTGTTTCCCTTTTATACAAACTTGTAGTTGTTATTACGCTTAGCAAATTTACCACACAAACTGTTGGGTCTAGACCAACGTTTGGGTCAAGTTTCGTTGAATTCTGAGAATTTTCAAAATTTAGCTGTTTTGAACGGTTTTATTAGAGCAAGATTGTTTCCCTTTTATACAAACTTGTAGTTATTATTAAAGCTTAGCAAATTACCACACAAATTCTTAGGTCTAAACCAACGTTTGGGTCAAGTTTCGTCGAATTCTAAGAACGTTTAAAGTTTAGCTGTTTTGTACGGTTTTATTAAAGTAAGTTTGTTTGCGTTTTATAAAAACTTGTAGTTATTATTATGCTTAGCAAATTTACAATCCAAATTCATGGGTCTAGACCAACGTTTGGGTCAAGTTTCGTCGAATTCTGAGAACGTTCAAAATTTAGCTTTGCACAATTTTATTATAGCAACTTTGTTTCCCTTTCATACAAACTTTTAGTTATTATTACGCTTAGCAAATTTACCACAGAAATCCTTGGGTTCAGACAAACGTTTGGGTCAAGTTTCATCGAATTCTGAGAACGTTGAAAATTTAGTTGTTTTGCACGGTTTTATTAGTGCAAGTTTGTTTCCCTTTTATAAAAACTTGTAGTTATTATTATTCTTAGCAAATTACCACACAAATTCTTGGGTCTGGACGAACGTTTGGGTCAAGTTTCGTCAAATTCTAAGAAAGTTCAAATTTTAGCTGTTTTGTACGGTTTTATTTAAGTAAGTTTGTCTGCCTTTTATAAAAACCTGTAGTTATTATTACGCTTAGTAAATTTACAATACAAATTCATGGGTCTAGACCAACGTTTGGGTCAAGTTTCGTCGAATTCTGAGAATGTTCAAAATTAAGCTTTGCACGATTTTATTAGAGCAACTTCGTTTCCCTTTTATACAAACTTTTCATTATTATCACGCTTAAAAAATTTACTACACAAATTCTTGGGCCTAGACCAACGTTTTGGGTCAAGTTTCGTCGAATTCTGAGAACGTTCAAAATTTAGCTGTTTTGTACGGTTTTATTAAAGCAAGTTTGTTCTCCTTTTATAAAAACTTTTAGTTATTATTACGCTTATCAAATTTACCAAACAAATTCTTGGGTCTAAACCTACGTTTGGGCCAAGTTTCGTCGAATTCTGGTAATGTTCAACATTTAGCTGATTCTTGAACGGTTTTATTAGAGCAAGTTTGTTTCTCTTTTATGAAAAATCGTAGTTATTATTAAACTTAGCAAATTTACCACACAAATTCTATGGTCTAGACCAATTTTTGGGTCAAATTTCATCGAATTCTGATAACGTTCAAAATTTAACTGTTTTGCACGATTTTATTATAACTAGTTTGTTTCCCTTTTATACAAACTTGTAGTTGTTATTACGCTTAGCAAATTTACCACACAAACTGTTGGGTCTCGACCAACGTTTGGGTCAAGTTTCGTTGAATTCTGAGAATTTTCAAAATTTAGCTGTTTTTAACGGTTTTATTAGAGCAAGATTGTTTCCCTTTTATACAAACTTGTAGTTATTATTAAAGCATAGCAAATTACCACAAATTCTTAGGTCTAAACCAACGTTTGGGTCAAGTTTCGTCGAATTCTAAGAACGTTTAAACTTTAGCTGTTTTGTACGGTTTTATTAAAGTAAGTTTGTTTGCCTTTTATAAAAACTTGTAGTTATTATTATGCTTAGCAAATTTACAACACAAATTCATGGGTCTAGACCAACGTTTGGGTCAAGTTTCGTCGAATTCTGAGAACGTTCAAAATTTAGCTTTGCACAATTTTATTATAGCAACTTTGTTTCCCTTTCATACAAACTTTTAGTTATTATTACGCTTAGCAAATTTACCACAGAAATGCTTTGGTTAAGACAAACGTTTGGGTCAATTTCATCGAATTCTGAGAACGTTCAAAATTAATCTTTGCACGATTTTATTAGAGCAACTTCGTTTTCCTTTTATACAAACTTTTAATTATTATCACGCTTAAAAAATTTACTAGACAAATTCTTGGGCCTAGACCAACGTTTTGGGTCAAGTTTCGTCGAATTCTGAGAACGTTCAAAATTTAGCTGTTTTGTACGGTTTTATTAAAGCAAGTTTGTTCTCCTTTTATAAAAACTTGTAGTTATTATTACGCTTAGCAAATTTACCACACAAATTCTTGGGTCTAAACCTACGTTTGGGCCAAGTTTCGTCGAATTCTGGTACCGTTCAAAATTTAGCTGTTTCTTGAACGGTTTTATTAGAGCAAGTTTGTTTCTCTTTTATACAAAATCGTAGTTATTATTAAACTTAGCAAATTTACCACACAAATTCTATGGTCTAGACCAATTTTTGGGTCAAATTTCATCGAATTCTGGTAACGTTCAAAATGTAACTGTTTTGCACGGTTTTATTATAACTAGTTTGTTTCCCTTTTATACAAACTTGTAGTTGTTATTACGCTTAGCAAATTTACCACACAAACTGTTGGGTCTAGACCAACGTTTGGGTCAAGTTTCGTTGAATTCTGAGAATTTTCAAAATTTTGTTGCTTTGAACGGTTTTATTAGAGCAAGATTGTTTCCCTTTTATACAAACTTGTAGTTATTATTAAAGCATAGCAAATTACCACACAAATTCTTAGGTCTAAACCAACGTTTGGGTCAAGTTTTGTCAAATTCTAAGAACGTTCAAATTTTAGCTGTTTTCTACGGTTTTATTTAAGTAAGGTTGTCTGCCTTTTATAAAAACCTGTAGTTATTATTATGCTTAATAAATTTACAATACAAATTCATGGGTCTGGACCAACGTTTGGGTCAAGTTTCGTCGAATTCTGAGAACGTTCAAAATTAAGCTCTGCACGATTTTATTAGAGCAACTTCGTTTCCCTTTTATACAAACTTTTAATTATTATCACGCTTAAAAAATTTACTACACAAATTCTTGGGCCTAGACCAACGTTTTGGGTCAAGTTTCGTCGAATTCTGAGAACGTTCAAAATTTAGCTGTTTTGTACGGTTTTATTAAAGCAAGTTTGTTCTCCTTTTATAAAAACTTGTAGTTATTATTACGCTTAGCAAATTTACCACACAAATTCTTGTGTCTAAACCTACGTTTGGGCCAAGTTTCGTCGAATTCTGGTACCGTTCAAAATTTAGCTGTTTCTTGAATGGTTTTATTAGAGCAAGTTTGCTTCTCTTTTATACAAAATCGTAGCTATTATTAAACTTAGCAAATTTACCACACAAATTCTATGGTCTAGACCAATTTTTGGGTGAAATTTCATCGAATTCTGTTAACGTTCAAAATGTTACTGTTTTGCACGGTTTTATTATAACTAGTTTGTTTCCCTTTTATACAAACTTGTAGTTGTTATTACGCTTAGCAAATTTACCACACAAACTGTTGGGTCTAGACCAACGTTTGGGTCAAGTTTCTTTGAATTCTGAGAATTTTCAAAATTTAGCTGTTTTTAACGGTTTTATTAGAGCAAGATTGTTTCCCTTTTATACAAACTTATAGTTATTATTAAAGCATAGCAAATTACCACACAAATTCTTAGGTCTAAACCAACGTTTGGGTCAAGTTTCGTCGAATTCTAAGAACGTTTAAACTTTAGCTGTTTTGTACGGTTTTATTAAAGTAAGTTTGTTTGCCTTTTATAAAAACTTGTAGTTATTATTATGCTTAGCAAAGTTACAACACAAATTCATGGGTCTAGACCAACGTTTGGGTCAAGTTTCGTCGAATTCTGAGAACGTTCAAAATTTAGCTTTGCACAATTTTATTATAGCAACTTTGTTTCCCTTTCATACAAACTTTTAGTTATTATTACGCTTAGCAAATTTACCACAGAAATGCTTGGGTTCAGACAAACGTTTGGGTCAATTTCATCGAATTCTGAGAACGTTCAAAATTAATCTTTTCACGATTTTATTAGAGCAACTTCGTTTCCCTTTTATACAAACTTTTAATTATTATCACGCTTAAAAAATTTACTACACAAATTCTTGGGCCTAGACCAACGTTTTGGGTCAAGTTTCGTCGAATTCTAAGAACGTTCAAAATTTGGCTGTTTTGTACGGTTTTATTAAAGCAAGTTTGTTCTCCTTTTATAAAAACTTGTAGTTATTATTACGCTTAGCAAATTTACCACACAAATTCTTGGGTCTAAACCTACGTTTGGGCCAAGTTTCGTCGAATTCTGTTATCGTTCAAAATTTAGCTGTTTCTTGAACGGTTTTATTAGAGCAAGTTTGTTTCTCTTTTATACAAAATCGTAGTTATTATTAAACTTAGCAAATTTACCACACAAATTCTATGGTCTAGACCAATTTTTGGGTCAAATTTCATCGAATTCTAGTAACGTTCAAAATGTAACTGTTTTGCACGGTTTTATTATAACTAGTTTGTTTCCCTTTTATACAAACTTGTAGTTGTTATTACGCTTAGCAAATTTACCACACAAACTGTTGGGTCTAGACCAACGTTTGGGTCAAGTTTCGTTGAATTCTGAGAATTTTCAAAATTTAGCTGTTTTGAACGGTTTTATTAGAGCAAGATTGTTTACCTTTTATACAAACTTATAGTTATTATTAAAGCATAGCAAATTACCACACAAATTCTTAGGTCTAAACCAACGTTTGGGTCAAGTTTCGTCGAATTCTAAGAACGTTTAAACTTTAGCTGTTCTGTACGGTTTTATTAAAGTAAGTTTGTTTGCCTTTTATAAAAACTTGTAGTTATTATTATGCTTAGCAAAGTTACAACACAAATTCATGGGTCTAGACCAACGTTTGGGTCAAGTTTCGTCGAATTCTGAGAACGTTCAAAATTTAGCTTTGCACAATTTTATTATAGCAACTTTGTTTCCCTTTCATACAAACTTTTAGTTATTATTACGATTAGCAAATTTACCACAGAAATGCTTGGGTTCAGACAAAAATTTGGGTCAAGTTTCATCGAATTCTGAGAACGTTCAAAATTTAGTTGTTTTGCACGATTTTATTAGTGCAAGTTTGTTTCCCTTTTATAAAAACTTGTAGTTATTATTATTCTTAGCAAATTACCACACAAATTCTTGGGTCTGGACGAACGTTTGGGTCAAGTTTCGTTAAATTCTAAGAACGTTCAAATTTTAGCTGTTTTGTACGGTTTTATTTAAGTAAGTTTGTCTGCCTTTTATAAAAACCTGTAGTTATTATTATGCTTAGTAAATTTACAATACAAATTCATGGGTCTAGACCAACGTTTGGGTCAAGTTTCGTCGAATTCTGAGAACGTTCAAAATTAAGCTCTGCACGATTTTATTAGAGCAACTTCGTTTCCCTTTTATACAAACTTTTAATTATTATCACGCTTAAAAAATTTACTACACAAATTCTTGGGCCTAGACCAACGTTTTGGGTCAAGTTTCGTCGAATTCTGAGAACGTTCAAAATTTAGCTGTTTTGTACGGTTTTATTAAAGCAAGTTTGTTCTCCTTTTATAAAAACTTGTAGTTATTATTACGGTTAGCAAATTTACCACACAAATTCTTGTGTCTAAACCTACGTTTGGGCCAAGTTTCGTCGAATTCTGGTACCGTTCAAAATTTAGCTGTTTCTTGAATGGTTTTATTAGAGCAAGTTTGCTTCTCTTTTATACAAAATCGTAGTTATTATTAAACTTAGCAAATTTACCACACAAATTCTATGGTCTAGACCAATTTTTGGGTCAAATTTCATCGAATTCTGGTAACGTTCAAAATGTAACTATTTTGCACGGTTTTATTATAACTAGTTTGTTTCCCTTTTAACAAACTTGTAGTTGTTATTACGCTTAGCAAATTTACCACACAAACTGTTGGGTCTAGACCAACGTTTGGGTCAAGTTTCGTTGAATTCTGAGAATTTTCAAAATTTAGCTGTTTTGAACGGTTTTATTAGAGCAAGATTGTTTCCCTTTTATACAAACTTGTAGTTATTATTAAAGCATAGCAAATTACCACACAAATTTTTAGGTCTAAACCAACGTTTGGGTCAAGTTTCTTCGAATTCTAAGAACGTTTAAACTTTAGCTGTTTTGTACGGTTTTATTAAAGTATGTTTGTTTGCCTTTTATAAAAACTTGTAGTTATTATTATGCTTAGCAAAGTTACAACACAAATTCATGGGTCTAGACCAACGTTTGGGTCAAGTTTCGTCGAATTCTGAGAACGTTCAAAATTTAGCTTTGCACAATTTTATTATAGCAACTTTGTTTCCCTTTCATACAAACTTTTAGTTATTATTACGCTTAGCAAATTTACCACAGAAATGCTTGGGTTCAGACAAACGTTTGGGTCAATTTCATCGAATTCTGAGAACGTTCAAAATTTAGTTGTTTTGCACGGTTTTATTAGTGGAAGTTTGTTTCCCTTTTATAAAAACTTGTAGTTATTATTATTCTTAGCAAATTACCACACAAATTCTTGGGTCTGGACGAACGTTTGGGTCAAGTTTCGTCAAATTCTAAGAAAGTTCAAATTTTAGCTGTTTTGTACGGTTTTATTTAAGTAAGTTTGTCTGCCTTTTATAAAAACCTGTAGTTATTATTACGCTTAGTAAATTTACAATACAAATTCATGGGTCTAGACCAACGTTTGGGTCAAGTTTCGTCGAATTCTGAGAACGTTCAAAATTAAGCTTTGCACGATTTTATTAGAGCAACTTCGTTTCCCTTTTATACAAACTTTTAATTATTATCACGCTTAAAAAATTTACTACACAAATTCTTGGGCCAAGACCAACGTTTTGGGTCAAGTTTCGTCGAATTCTAAGAACGTTCAAAATTTAGCTGTTTTGTACGGTTTTATTAAAGCAAGTTTGTTCTCCTTTTATAAAAACTTGTAGTTATTATTACGGTTAGCAAATTTACCACACAAATTCTTGGGTCTAAACCTACGTTTGGGCCAAGTTTCGTCGAATTCTGGTACCGTTCAAAATTTAGCTGTTTCTTGAACGGTTTTATTAGAGCAAGTTTGTTTCTCTTTTATACAAAATCGTAGTTATTATTAAACTTAGCAAATTTACCACACAAATTCTATGGTCTAGACCAATTTTTGGGTCAAATTTCATCGAATTCTGGTAACGTTCAAAATGTAACTATTTTGCACGGTTTTATTATAACTAGTTTGTTTCCCTTTTATACAAACTTGTAGTTGTTATTACGCTTAGCAAGTTTACCACACAAACTGTTGGGTCTAGACCAACGTTTGGGTCAAGTTTCGTTGAATTCTGAGAATTTTCAAAATTTAGCTGTTTTTAACGGTTTTATTAGAGCAAGATTGTTTACCTTTTATACAAACTTATAGTTATTATTAAAGCATAGCAAATTACCACACAAATTCTTAGGTCTAAACCAACGTTTGGGTCAAGTTTCGTCGAATTCTAAGAACGTTTAAACTTTAGCTGTTCTGTACGGTTTTATTAAAGTAAGTTTGTTTGCCTTTTATAAAAACTTGTAGTTATTATTATGCTTAGCAAAGTTACAACACAAATTCATGGGTCTAGACCAACGTTTGGGTCAAGTTTCGTCGAATTCTGAGAACGTTCAAAATTTAGCTTTGCACAATTTTATTATAGCAACTTTGTTTCCCTTTCATACAAACTTTTAGTTATTATTACGCTTAGCAAATTTACCACAGAAATGCTTGGGTTCAGACAAAAATTTGGGTCAAGTTTCATCGAATTCTGAGAACGTTCAAAATTTAGTTGTTTTGCACGATTTTATTAGTGCAAGTTTGTTTCCCTTTTATAAAAACTTGTAGTTATTATTATTCTTAGCAAATTACCACACAAATTCTTGGGTCTGGACGAACGTTTGGGTCAAGTTTCGTTAAATTCTAAGAACGTTCAAATTTTAGCTGTTTTGTACGGTTTTATTTAAGTAAGTTTGTCTGCCTTTTATAAAAACCTGTAGTTATTATTATGCTTAGTAAATTTACAATACAAATTCATGGGTCTAGACCAACGTTTGGGTCAAGTTTCGTCGAATTCTGAGAACGTTCAAAATTAAGCTCTGCACGATTTTATTAGAGCAACTTCGTTTCCCTTTTATACAAACTTTTAATTATTATCACGCTTAAAAAATTTACTACACAAATTCTTGGGCCTAGACCAACGTTTTGGGTCAAGTTTCGTCGAATTCTGAGAACGTTCAAAATTTAGCTGTTTTGTACGGTTTTATTAAAGCAAGTTTGTTCTCCTTTTATAAAAAGTTGTAGTTATTATTACGGTTAGCAAATTTACCACACAAATTCTTGTGTCTAAACCTACGTTTGGGCCAAGTTTCGTCGAATTCTGGTACCGTTCAAAATTTAGCTGTTTCTTGAATGGTTTTATTAGAGCAAGTTTGCTTCTCTTTTATACAAAATCGTAGTTATTATTAAACTTAGCAAATTTACCACACAAATTCTATGGTCTAGACCAATTTTTGGGTCAAATTTCATCGAATTCTGGTAACGTTCAAAATGTAACTATTTTGCACGGTTTTATTATAACTAGTTTGTTTCCCTTTTAACAAACTTGTAGTTGTTATTACGCTTAGCAAATTTACCACACAAACTGTTGGGTCTAGACCAACGTTTGGGTCAAGTTTCGTTGAATTCTGAGAATTTTCAAAATTTAGCTGTTTTGAACGGTTTTATTAGAGCAAGATTGTTTCCCTTTTATACAAACTTGTAGTTATTATTAAAGCATAGCAAATTACCACACAAATTTTTAGGTCTAAACCAACGTTTGGGTCAAGTTTCTTCGAATTCTAAGAACGTTTAAACTTTAGCTGTTTTGTACGGTTTTATTAAAGTATGTTTGTTTGCCTTTTATAAAAACTTGTAGTTATTATTATGCTTAGCAAAGTTACAACACAAATTCATGGGTCTAGACCAACGTTTGGGTCAAGTTTCGTCGAATTCTGAGAACGTTCAAAATTTAGCTTTGCACAATTTTATTATAGCAACTTTGTTTCCCTTTCATACAAACTTTTAGTTATTATTACGCTTAGCAAATTTACCACAGAAATGCTTGGGTTCAGACAAACGTTTGGGTCAATTTCATCGAATTCTGAGAACGTTCAAAATTTAGTTGTTTTGCACGGTTTTATTAGTGGAAGTTTGTTTCCCTTTTATAAAAACTTGTAGTTATTATTATTCTTAGCAAATTACCACACAAATTCTTGGGTCTGGACGAACGTTTGGGTCAAGTTTCGTCAAATTCTAAGAACGTTCAAATTTTAGCTGTTTTGTACGGTTTTATTTAAGTAAGTTTGTCTGCCTTTTATAAAAACCTGTAGTTATTATTATGCTTAGTAAATTTACAATACAAATTCATGGTTCTAGACCAACGTTTGGGTCAAGTTTCGTCGAATTCTGAGAACGTTCAAAATTAATCTTTGCACGATTTTATTAGAGCAACTTCGTTTCCCTTTTATACAAACTTTTAATTATTATCACGCTTAAAAAATTTACTACACAAATTCTTGGGCCTAGACCAACGTTTTGGGTCAAGTTTCGTCGAATTATGAGAACGTTCAAAATTTAGCTGTTTTGTACGGTTTTATTAAAGCAAGTTTGTTCTCCTTTTATAAAAACTTGTAGTTATTATTACGGTTAGCAAATTTACCACACAAATTCTTGGGTCTAAACCTACGTTTGGGCCAAGTTTCGTCGAATTCTGGTACCGTTCAAAATTTAGCTGTTTCTTGAACGGTTTTATTAGAGCAAGTTTGTTTCTCTTTTATACAAAATCGTAGTTATTATTAAACTTAGCAAATTTACCACACAAATTCTATGGTCTAGACCAATTTTTGGGTCAAATTTCATCGAATTCTGGTAACGTTCAAAATGTAACTGTTTTGCACGGTTTTATTATAACTAGTTTGTTTCCCTTTTAAACAAACTTGTAGTTGTTATTACGCTTAGCAAATTTACCACACAAACTGTTGGGTCTAGACCAACGTTTGGGTCAAGTTTCGTTGCATTCTGAGAATTTTCAAAATTTAGCTGTTTTGAACGGTTTTATTAGAGCAAGATTGTTTCCCTTTTATACAAACTTGTAGTTATTATTAAAGCATAGCAAATTACCACACAAATTCTTAGGTCTAAACCAACGTTTGGGTCAAGTTTCTTCTAATTCTAAGAATGTTTAAACTTTAGCTGTTTTGTACGGTTTTATTAAAGTAAGTTTGTTTGCCTTTTATAAAAACTTGTAGTTATTATTATGCTTAGCAAATTTACAACACAAATTCATGGGTCTAGACCAACGTTTGGGTCAAGTTTCGTCGAATTCTGAGAACGTTCAAAATTTAGCTTTGCACAATTTTATTATAGCAACTTTGTTTCCCTTTTATACAAACTTTTAATTATTATTACGCTTAGCAAATTTACCACAGAAATGCTTGGGTTCAGACAAACGTTTGGGTCAAGTTTCATCGAATTCTGAGAACGTTCAAAATTTAGTTGTTTTGCACGGTTTTATTAGTGCAAGTTTGTTTCCCTTTTATAAAAACTTGTAGTTATTATTATTCTTAGCAAATTACCACACAAATTCTTGGGTCTGGACGAACGTTTGCGTCAAGTTTCGTCAAATTCTAAGAACGTTCAAATTTTAGCTATTTTGTACGGTTTTATTTAAGTATGTTTGTCTGCCTTTTATAAAAACCTGTAGTTATTATTATGCTTAGTAAATTTACAATACAAATTCATGGGTCTAGACCAACGTTTGGGTCAAGTTTCGTCGAATTTTGAGAACGTTCAAAATTAAGCTTTGCACGATTTTATTAGAGCAACTTCGTTTCCCTTTTATACAAACTTTTAATTATTATCACGCTTAAAAAATTTACTACACAAATTCTTGGGCCTAGACCAACGTTTTGGGTCAAGTTTCGTCGAATTCTGAGAACGTTCAAAATTTAGCTGTTTTGTACGGTTTTATTAAAGCAAGTTTGTTCTCCTTTTATAAAATCTTGTAGTTATTATTACGCTTAGCAAATTTACCACACAAATTCTTGGGTCTAAACTTACGTTTGGGCCAAGTTTCGTCGATTTCTGGTACCGTTCAATATTTAGCTGTTTCTTGAACGGTTTTATTAGAGCAAGTTTGTTTCTCTTTTATACAAAATCGTAGTTATTATTAAACTTAGCAAATTTACCACACAAATTCTATGGTCTAGACCAATTTTTGGGTCAAATTTCATCGAATTCTGGTAACGTTCAAAATGTAACTGTTTTGCACGGTTTTATTATAACTAGTTTGTTTCCCTTTTATACAAACTTGTAGTTATTATTACGCTTAGCAAATTTACCACACAAATTGTTGGGTCTAGACCAACGTTTGGGTCAAGTTTCGTTGAATTCTGACAATTTTCAAAATTTAGCTGTTTTGCACGGTTTTATTAGAGCAAGATTGTTTTCCTTTTATACAAACTTGTAGTTATTATTAAAGCTTAGCAAATTACCACACAAATTCTTAGGTCTAAACCAACGTTTGGGTCAAGTTTCTTCTAATTCTAAGAATGTTTAAACTTTAGCTGTTTTGTACGGTTTTATTAAAGTAAGTTTGTTTGCCTTTTATAAAAACATGTAGTTATTATTATGCTTAGCAAATTTACAACCCAAATTCATGGGTCTAGACCAACGTTTGGGTCAAGTTTCGTCGAATTCTGAGAACGTTCAAAATTTAGCTTTGCACAATTTTATTATAGCAACTTTGTTTCCCTTTTATACAAACTTTTAGTTATTATTACGCATTGCAAATTTACCACAGAAATGCTTGGGTTCATACAAACGTTTGGGTCAAGTTTCATCGAATTCTGAGAACGTTCAAAATTTAGTTGTTTTGCACGGTTTTATTAGTGCAAGTTTGTTTCCCTTTTATAAAAACTTGTAGTTATTATTATTCTTAGCAATTACCACACAAATTCTTGGGTCTGGACGAACGTTTGCGTCAAGTTTCGTCAAATTCTAAGAACGTTCAAATTTTAGCTATTTTGTACGGTTTTATTTAAGTATGTTTGTCTGCCTTTTATAAAAACCTGTAGTTATTATTATGCTTAGGAAATTTACAATACAAATTCATGGGTCTAGACCAACGTTTGGGTCAAGTTTCGTCGAATTTTGAGAACGTTCAAAATTAAGCTTTGCACGATTTTATTAGAGCAACTTAGTTTCCCTTTTATACAAACTTTTAATTATTATCACGCTTAAAAAATTTACTACACAAATTCTTGGGCCTAGACCAACGTTTTGGGTCAAGTTTCGTCGAATTCTGAGAACGTTCAAAATTTAGCTGTTTTGTACGGTTTTATTAAAGCAAGTTTGTTCTCCTTTTATAAAAACTTGTAGTTATTATTACGCTTAGCAAATTTACCACACAAATTCTTGGGTCTAAACCTACGTTTGGGCCAAGTTTCGTCGATTTCTGGTACCGTTCAAAATTTAGCTGTTTCTTGAACGGTTTTATTAGAGCAAGTTTGTTTCTCTTTTATACAAAATTGTAGTTATTATTAAACTTAGCAAATTTACCACACAAATTCTATGGTCTAGACCAATTTTTGGGTCAAATTTCATCGAATTCTGGTAACGTTCAAAATGTAACTGTTTTGCACGGTTTTATTATAACTAGTTTGTTTCCCTTTTATACAAACTTGTAGTTGTTATTACGCTTAGCAAATTTACCACACAAATTGTTGGGTCTAGACCAACGTTTGGGTCAAGTTTCGTTGAATTCTGACAATTTTCAAAATTTAGCTGTTTCGCACGGTTTTATTAGAGCAAGATTGTTTTCCTTTTATACAAACTTGTAGTTATTATTAAAGCTTAGCAAATTACCACACAAATTCTTAGGTCTAAACCAACGTTTGGGTCAAGTTTCGTCGAATTCTAAGAACGTTTAATGTTTATCTGTTTTGTACGGTTTTATTAAAGTAAGTTTGTTTGCCTTTTATAAAAACATGTAGTTATTATTATGCTTAGCAAATTTACAACCCAAATTCATGGGTCTAGACCAACGTTTGGGTCAAGTTTCGTCGAATTCTGAGAACGTTCAAAATTTAGCTTTGCACAATTTTATTATAGCAACTTTGTTTCCCTTTTATACAAACTTTTAGTTATTATTACGCATTGCAAATTTACCACAGAAATGCTTGGGTTCAGACAAACGTTTGGGTCAAGTTTCATCGAATTCTGAGAACGTTCAAAATTTAGTTGTTTTGCACGGTTTTATTAGTGCAAGTTTGTTTCCCTTTTATAAAAACTTGTAGTTATTATTATTCTTAGCAAATTACCACACAAATTCTTGGGTCTGGACGAACGTTTGCGTCAAGTTTCGTCAAATTGTAAGAACGTTCAAATTTTAGCTATTTTGTACGGTTTTATTTAAGTATGTTTGTCTGCCTTTTATAAAAACCTGTAGTTATTATTATGCTTAGTAAATTTACAATACAAATTCATGGGTCTAGACCAACGTTTGGGTCAAGTTTCGTCGAATTTTGAGAACGTTCAAAATTAAGCTTTGCACGATTTTATTAGAGCAACTTCGTTTCCCTTTTATACAAACTTTTAATTATTATCACGCTTAAAAAATTTACTACACAAATTCTTGGGCCTAGACCAACGTTTTGGGTCAAGTTTCGTCGAATTCTGAGAACGTTCAAAATTTAGCTGTTTTGTACGGTTTTATTAAAGCAAGTTTGTTCTCCTTTTATAAAAACTTGTAGTTATTATTACGCTTAGCAAATTTACCACACAAATTCTTGGGTCTAAACCTACGTTTGGGCCAAGTTTCGTCGATTTCTGGTACCATTCAAAATTTAGCTGTTTCTTGAACGGTTTTATTAGAGCAAGTTTGTTTCTCTTTTATACAAAATCGTAGTTATTATTAAACTTAGCAAATTTACCACACAAATTCTATGGTCTAGACCAATTTTTGGGTCAAATTTCATCGAATTCTGGTAACGTTCAAAATGTAACTGTTTTGCACGGTTTTATTATAACTAGTTTGTTTGCCTTTTATACAAACTTGTAGTTGTTATTACGCTTAGCAAATTTACCACACAAACTGTTGGGTCTAGACCAACGTTTGGGTCAAGTTTCGTTGAATTCTGACAATTTTCAAAATTTAGTTGTTTTGCACGGTTTTATTAGAGCAAGATTGTTTTCCTTTTATACAAACTTGTAGTTATTATTAAAGCTTAGCAAATTACCACACAAATTCTTAGGTCTAAACCAACGTTTGGGTCAAGTTTCGTCGAATTCTAAGAACGTTTAAAGTTTAGCTGTTTTGTACGGTTTTATTAAAATAAGTTTGTTTGCCTTTTATAAAAACTTGTAGTTATTATTATATTTAGCAAATTTACAACCCAAATTCATGGGTCTAGACCAACGTTTGAGTAAAGTTTCGTCGAATTCTGAGAACGTTCAAAATTTAGCTTTGCACAATTTTATTATAGCAACTTTGTTTCCCTTTTATACAAACTTTTAGTTATTATTACGCTTAGCAAATTTACCACAGAAATGCTTGGGTTCAGACAAACGTTTGGGTCAAGTTTCATCGAATTCTGAGAACGTTCAAAATTTAGTTGTTTTGCACGATTTTATTAGAGCAACTTCGTTTCCCTTTTATACAAACTTTTAATTATTATCACGCTTAAAAAATTTACTACACAAATTCTTGGGCCTAGACCAACGTTTTGGGTCAAGTTTCGTCGAATTCTGAGAACGTTCAAAATTTAGCTGTTTTGTACGGTTTTATTAAAGCAAGTTTGTTCTCCTTTTATAAAAACTTGTAGTTATTATTACGCTTAGCAAATTTACCACACAAATTCTTGGGTCTAAACCTACGTTTGGGCCAAGTTTCGTCGATTTCTGGTACCGTTCAAAATTTAGCTGTTTCTTGAACGGTTTTATTAGAGCAAGTTTGTTTCTCTTTTATACAAAATCGTAGTTATTATTAAATTTAGCAAATTTACCACACAAATTCTATGGTCTAGACCAATTTTTGGGTCAAATTTCATCGAATTCTGGTAACATTCAAAATGTAACTGTTTTGCACGGTTTTATTATAACTAGTTTGTTTCCCTTTTATACAAACTTGTAGTTGTTATTACGCTTAGCAAATTTACCACACAAATTGTTGGGTCTAGACCAACGTTTGGGTCAAGTTTCGTTGAATTCTGACAATTTTCAAAATTTAGCTGTTTCGCACGGTTTTATTAGAGCAAGATTGTTTTCCTTTTATACAAACTTGTAGTTATTATTAAAGCTTAGCAAATTACCACACAAATTCTTAGGTCTAAACCAACGTTTGGGTCAAGTTTCGTCGAATTCTAAGAACGTTTAATGTTTATCTGTTTTGTACGGTTTTATTAAAGTAAGTTTGTTTGCCTTTTATAAAAACATGTAGTTATTATTATGCTTAGCAAATTTACAACCCAAATTCATGGGTCTAGACCAACGTTTGGGTCAAGTTTCGTCGAATTCTGAGAACGTTCAAAATTTAGCTTTGCACAATTTTATTATAGCAACTTTGTTTCCCTTTTATACAAACTTTTAGTTATTATTACGCATTGCAAATTTACCACAGAAATGCTTGGGTTCAGACAAACGTTTGGGTCAAGTTTCATCGAATTCTGAGAACGTTCAAAATTTAGTTGTTTTGCACGGTTTTATTAGTGCAAGTTTGTTTCCCTTTTATAAAAACTTGTAGTTATTATTATTCTTAGCAAATTACCACACAAATTCTTGGGTCTGGACGAACGTTTGCGTCAAGTTTCGTCAAATTCTAAGAACGTTCAAATTTTAGCTATTTTGTACGGTTTTATTTAAGTATGTTTGTCTGCCTTTTATAAAAACCTGTAGTTATTATTATGCTTAGTAAATTTACAATACAAATTCATGGGTCTAGACCAACGTTTGGGTCAAGTTTCGTCGAATTCTGAGAACGTTCAAAATTAAGCTTTGCACGATTTTATTAGAGCAACTTCGTTTCCCTTTTATACAAACTTTTAATTATTATCACGCTTAAAAAATTTACTACACAAATTCTTGGGCCTAGACCAACGTTTTGGGTCAAGTTTCGTCGAATTCTGAGAACGTTCAAAATTTAGCTGTTTTGTACGGTTTTATTAAAGCAAGTTTGTTCTCCTTTTATAAAAACTTGTAGTTATTATTACGCTTAGCAAATTTACCACACAAATTCTTGGGTCTAAACCTACGTTTGGGCCAAGTTTCGTCGATTTCTGGTACCATTCAAAATTTAGCTGTTTCTTGAACGGTTTTATTAGAGCAAGTTTGTTTCTCTTTTATACAAAATCGTAGTTATTATTAAACTTAGCAAATTTACCACACAAATTCTATGGTCTAGACCAATTTTTGGGTCAAATTTCATCGAATTCTGGTAACGTTCAAAATGTAACTGTTTTGCACGGTTTTATTATAACTAGTTTGTTTGCCTTTTATACAAACTTGTAGTTGTTATTACGCTTAGCAAATTTACCACACAAACTGTTGGGTCTAGACCAACGTTTGGGTCAAGTTTCGTTGAATTCTGACAATTTTCAAAATTTAGTTGTTTTGCACGGTTTTATTAGAGCAAGATTGTTTTCCTTTTATACAAACTTGTAGTTATTATTAAAGCTTAGCAAATTACCACACAAATTCTTAGGTCTAAACCAACGTTTGGGTCAAGTTTCGTCGAATTCTAAGAACGTTTAAAGTTTAGCTGTTTTGTACGGTTTTATTAAAGTAAGTTTGTTTGCCTTTTATAAAAACTTGTAGTTATTATTATATTTAGCAAATATACAACACAAATTCATGGGTCTAGACCAACGTTTGGGTCAAGTTTCGTCGAATTCTGAGAACGTTCAAAATTTAGCTTTGCACAATTTTATTATAGCAACTTTGTTTCCCTTTTATACAAACTTTTAGTTATTATTACGCTTAGCAAATTTACCACAGAAATGCTTGGGTTCAGACAAACGTTTGGGTCAAGTTTCATCGAATTCTGAGAACGTTCAAAATTTAGTTATTTTGCACGGTTTTATTAGTGCAAGTTTGTTTCCCTTTTATAAAAACTTGTAGTTATTATTATTCTTAGCAAATTACCACACAAATTCTTAGGTCTGGACGAACGTTTGGGTCAAGTTTCGTCAAATTCTAAGAACGTTCAAATTTTAGCTGTTTTGTACGGTTTTATTTAAGTAAGTTTGTCTGCCTTTTATAAAAACCTGTAGTTATTATTATGCTTTGTAAATTTACAATACAAATTAATGGGTCTAGACCAACGTTTGGGTCAAGTTTCGTCGAATTCTGAGAACGTTCAAAATTAAGCTTTGCACGATTTTATTAGAGCAACTTCGTTTCCCTTTTATACAAAATTTTAATTATTATCACGCTTAAAAAATTTACTACACAAATTCTTGGGCCTAAATCAACGTTTTGGGTCAAGTTTCGTCGAATTCTGAGAACGTTCAAAATTTAGATGTTTTGTACGGTTTTATTAAAGCAAGTTTGTTCTCCTTTTATAAAAACTTGTAGTTATTATTACGCTTCTCAAATTTACCACACAAATTCTTGAGTCTAAACCTACGTTTGGGCCAAGTTTGGTCGAATTCTGGTAACGTTCAACATTTAGCTGTTTCTTGAACGGTTTTATTAGAGCAAGTTTGTTTCTCTTTTATACAAAATCGTAGTTATTATTAAACTTAGCAAATTTACCACACAAATTCTATGGTCTAGACCAATTTTTGGGTCAAATTTCATCGAATTCTGGTAACGTTCAAAATGTAACTGTTTTGCACGGTTTTATTATAACTAGTTTGTTTGCCTTTTATACAAACTTGTAGTTGTTATTACGCTTAGCAAATTTACCACACAAACTGTTGGGTCTAGACCAACGTTTGGGTCAAGTTTCGTTGAATTCTGACAATTTTCAAAATTTAGTTGTTTTGCACGGTTTTATTAGAGCAAGATTGTTTTCCTTTTATACAAACTTGTAGTTATTATTAAAGCTTAGCAAATTACCACACAAATTCTTAGGTCTAAACCAACGTTTGGGTCAAGTTTCGTCGAATTCTAAGAACGTTTAAAGTTTAGCTGTTTTGTACGGTTTTATTAAAGTAAGTTTGTTTGCCTTTTATAAAAACTTGTAGTTATTATTATATTTAGCAAATTTACAACCCAAATTCATGGGTCTAGACCAACGTTTGAGTCAAGTTTCGTCGAATTTTTCAAAATTTAGCTTTGCACAATTTTATTAGAGCAACTTCGTTTCCCTTTTATACAAACTTTTAATTATTATCACGCTTAAAAAATTTACTACACAAATTCTTGGGCCTAGACCAACGTTTTGGGTCAAGTTTCGTCGAATTCTGAGAACGTTCAAAATTTAGCTGTTTTGTACGGTTTTATTAAAGCAAGTTTGTTCTCCTTTTATAAAAACTTGTAGTTATTATTACGCTTAGCAAATTTACCACACAAATTCTTGGGTCTAAACCTACGTTTGGGCCAAGTTTCGTCGATTTCTGGTACCATTCAAAATTTAGCTGTTTCTTGAACGGTTTTATTAGAGCAAGTTTGTTTCTCTTTTATACAAAATCGTAGTTATTATTAAACTTAGCAAATTTACCACACAAATTCTATGGTCTAGACCAATTTTTGGGTCAAATTTCATCGAATTCTGGTAACGTTCAAAATGTAACTGTTTTGCACGGTTTTATTATAACTAGTTTGTTTGCCTTTTATACAAACTTGTAGTTGTTATTACGCTTAGCAAATTTACCACACAAACTGTTGGGTCTAGACCAACGTTTGGGTCAAGTTTCGTTGAATTCTGACAATTTTCAAAATTTAGTTGTTTTGCACGGTTTTATTAGAGCAAGATTGTTTTCCTTTTATACAAACTTGTAGTTATTATTAAAGCTTAGCAAATTACCACACAAATTCTTAGGTCTAAACCAACGTTTGGGTCAAGTTTCGTCGAATTCTAAGAACGTTTAAAGTTTAGCTGTTTTGTACGGTTTTATTAAAGTAAGTTTGTTTGCCTTTTATAAAAACTTGTAGTTATTATTATATTTAGCAAATATACAACACAAATTCATGGGTCTAGACCAACGTTTGGGTCAAGTTTCGTCGAATTCTGAGAACGTTCAAAATTTAGCTTTGCACAATTTTATTATAGCAACTTTGTTTCCCTTTTATACAAACTTTTAGTTATTATTACGCTTAGCAAATTTACCACAGAAATGCTTGGGTTCAGACAAACGTTTGGGTCAAGTTTCATCGAATTCTGAGAACGTTCAAAATTTAGTTATTTTGCACGGTTTTATTAGTGCAAGTTTGTTTCCCTTTTATAAAAACTTGTAGTTATTATTATTCTTAGCAAATTACCACACAAATTCTTAGGTCTGGACGAACGTTTGGGTCAAGTTTCGTCAAATTCTAAGAACGTTCAAATTTTAGCTGTTTTGTACGGTTTTATTTAAGTAAGTTTGTCTGCCTTTTATAAAAACCTGTAGTTATTATTATGCTTTGTAAATTTACAATACAAATTAATGGGTCTAGACCAACGTTTGGGTCAAGTTTCGTCGAATTCTGAGAACGTTCAAAATTAAGCTTTGCACGATTTTATTAGAGCAACTTCGTTTCCCTTTTATACAAAATTTTAATTATTATCACGCTTAAAAAATTTACTACACAAATTCTTGGGCCTAAATCAACGTTTTGGGTCAAGTTTCGTCGAATTCTGAGAACGTTCAAAATTTAGATGTTTTGTACGGTTTTATTAAAGCAAGTTTGTTCTCCTTTTATAAAAACTTGTAGTTATTATTACGCTTCTCAAATTTACCACACAAATTCTTGAGTCTAAACCTACGTTTGGGCCAAGTTTGGTCGAATTCTGGTAACGTTCAACATTTAGCTGTTTCTTGAACGGTTTTATTAGAGCAAGTTTGTTTCTCTTTTATACAAAATCGTAGTTATTATTAAACTTAGCAAATTTACCACACAAATTCTATGGTCTAGACCAATTTTTGGGTCAAATTTCATCGAATTCTGGTAACGTTCAAAATGTAACTGTTTTGCACGGTTTTATTATAACTAGTTTGTTTGCCTTTTATACAAACTTGTAGTTGTTATTACGCTTAGCAAATTTACCACACAAACTGTTGGGTCTAGACCAACGTTTGGGTCAAGTTTCGTTGAATTCTGACAATTTTCAAAATTTAGTTGTTTTGCACGGTTTTATTAGAGCAAGATTGTTTTCCTTTTATACAAACTTGTAGTTATTATTAAAGCTTAGCAAATTACCACACAAATTCTTAGGTCTAAACCAACGTTTGGGTCAAGTTTCGTCGAATTCTAAGAACGTTTAAAGTTTAGCTGTTTTGTACGGTTTTATTAAAGTAAGTTTGTTTGCCTTTTATAAAAACTTGTAGTTATTATTATATTTAGCAAATTTACAACCCAAATTCATGGGTCTAGACCAACGTTTGAGTCAAGTTTCGTCGAATTTTTCAAAATTTAGCTTTGCACAATTTTATTATAGCAACTTTGTTTCCCTTTTATACAAACTTTTAGTTATTATTACGCTTAGCAAATTTACCACAGAAATGCTTGGGTTCAGACAAACGTTTGGGTCAAGTTTCATCGAATTCTGAGAACGTTCAAAATTTAGTTGTTTTGCACGGTTTTATTAGTGCAAGTTTGTATCCCTTTTATACAAACTTTTAATTATTATCACGCTTAAAAAATTTACTACACAAATTCTTGGGCCTAGACCAACGTTTTGGGTCAAGTTTCGTCGAATTCTGAGAACGTTCAAAATTTAGCTGTTTTGTACGGTTTTATTAAAGCAAGTTTGTTCTCCTTTTATAAAAACTTGTAGTTATTATTAAGCTTAGCAAATTTACCACACAAATTCTTGGGTCTAAACCTACGTTTGGGCCAAGTTTCGTCGAATTCTGGTACTGTTCAAAATTTAGCTGTTTCTTGAACGGTTTTATTAGAGCAAGTTTGTTTCTCTTTTACACAAAATCGTAGTTATTATTAAACTTAGCAAATTTACCACACAAATTCTATGGTCTAGACCAATTTTTGGGTCAAATTTCATCGAATTCTGGTAACGTTCAAAATGTAACTGTTTTGCACGGTTTTATTATAACTAGTTTGTTTCCCTTTTATACAAACTTGTAGTTGTTATTACGCTTAGCAAATTTACCACACAAACTGTTGGGTCTAGACCAACGTTTGGGTCAAGTTTCGTTGAATTCTGAGAATTTTCAAAATTTAGCTGTTTTGAACGGTTTTATTAGAGCAAGATTGTTTCCCTTTTATACAAACTTGTAGTTATTATTAAAGCTTAGCAAATTACCACACAAATTCTTAGGTCTAAACCAACGTTTGGGTCAAGTTTCGTCGAATTCTAAGAACGTTTCAAGTTTAGCTGTTTTGTACGGTTTTATTAAAGTAAGTTTGTTTGCCTTTTATAAAAACTTCCAGTTATTATTATGCTTAGCAAATATACAACACAAATTCATGGGTCTAGACCAACGTTTGGGTCAAGTTTCGTCGAATTCTGAGAACGTTCAAAATTTAGCTTTGCACAATTTTATTATAGCAACTTTGTTTCCCTTTTATACAAACTTTTAGTTATTATTACGCTTAGCAAATTTACCACAGAAATGCTTGGGTTCAGACAAATGTTTGGGTCAAGTTTCATCGAATTCTGAGAACGTTCAAAATTTAGTTATTTTGCACGGTTTTATTAGTGCAAGTTTGTTTCCCTTTTATAAAAACTTGTAGTTATTATTATTCTTAGCAAATTACCACACAAATTCTTGGGTCTGGACGAACGTTTGGGTCAAGTTTCGTCAAATTCTAAGAACGTTCAAATTTTAGCTGTTTTGTACGGTTTTATTTAAGTAAGTTTGTCTGCCTTTTATAAAAACCTGTAGTTATTATTATGCTTTGTAAATTTACAATACAAATTAATGGGTCTAGACCAACGTTTGGGTCAAGTTTCGTCGAATTCTGAGAACGTTCAAAATTAAGCTTTGCACGATTTTATTAGAGCAACTTCGTTTCCCTTTTATACAAAATTTTAATTATTATCACGCTTAAAAAATTTACTACACAAATTCTTGGGCCTAAATCAACGTTTTGGGTCAAGTTTCGTCGAATTCTGAGAACGTTCAAAATTTAGATGTTTTGTACGGTTTTATTAAAGCAAGTTTGTTCTCCTTTTATAAAAACTTGTAGTTATTATTACGCTTCTCAAATTTACCACACAAATTCTTGAGTCTAAACCTACGTTTGGGCCAAGTTTGGTCGAATTCTGGTAACGTTCAACATTTAGCTGTTTCTTGAACGGTTTTATTAGAGCAAGTTTGTTTCTCTTTTATACAAAATCGTAGTTATTATTAAACTTAGCAAATTTACCACACAAATTCTATGGTCTAGACCAATTTTTGGGTCAAATTTCATCGAATTCTGGTAACGTTCAAAATGTAACTGTTTTGCACGGTTTTATTATAACTAGTTTGTTTGCCTTTTATACAAACTTGTAGTTGTTATTACGCTTAGCAAATTTACCACACAAACTGTTGGGTCTAGACCAACGTTTGGGTCAAGTTTCGTTGAATTCTGACAATTTTCAAAATTTAGTTGTTTTGCACGGTTTTATTAGAGCAAGATTGTTTTCCTTTTATACAAACTTGTAGTTATTATTAAAGCTTAGCAAATTACCACACAAATTCTTAGGTCTAAACCAACGTTTGGGTCAAGTTTCGTCGAATTCTAAGAACGTTTAAAGTTTAGCTGTTTTGTACGGTTTTATTAAAGTAAGTTTGTTTGCCTTTTATAAAAACTTGTAGTTATTATTATATTTAGCAAATTTACAACCCAAATTCATGGGTCTAGACCAACGTTTGAGTCAAGTTTCGTCGAATTTTTCAAAATTTAGCTTTGCACAATTTTATTATAGCAACTTTGTTTCCCTTTTATACAAACTTTTAGTTATTATTACGCTTAGCAAATTTACCACAGAAATGCTTGGGTTCAGACAAACGTTTGGGTCAAGTTTCATCGAATTCTGAGAACGTTCAAAATTTAGTTGTTTTGCACGGTTTTATTAGTGCAAGTTTGTATCCCTTTTATACAAACTTTTAATTATTATCACGCTTAAAAAATTTACTACACAAATTCTTGGGCCTAGACCAACGTTTTGGGTCAAGTTTCGTCGAATTCTGAGAACGTTCAAAATTTAGCTGTTTTGTACGGTTTTATTAAAGCAAGTTTGTTCTCCTTTTATAAAAACTTGTAGTTATTATTAAGCTTAGCAAATTTACCACACAAATTCTTGGGTCTAAACCTACGTTTGGGCCAAGTTTCGTCGAATTCTGGTACTGTTCAAAATTTAGCTGTTTCTTGAACGGTTTTATTAGAGCAAGTTTGTTTCTCTTTTACACAAAATCGTAGTTATTATTAAACTTAGCAAATTTACCACACAAATTCTATGGTCTAGACCAATTTTTGGGTCAAATTTCATCGAATTCTGGTAATGTTCAAAATGTAACTGTTTTGCACGGTTTTATTATAACTAGTTTGTTTCCCTTTTATACAAACTTGTAGTTGTTATTACGCTTAGCAAATTTACCACACAAACTGTTGGGTCTAGACCAACGTTTGGGTCAAGTTTCGTTGAATTCTGAGAATTTTCAAAATTTAGCTGTTTTGAACGGTTTTATTAGAGCAAGATTGTTTCCCTTTTATACAAACTTGTAGTTATTATTAAAGCTTAGCAAATTACCACACAAATTCTTAGGTCTAAACCAACGTTTGGGTCAAGTTTCGTCGAATTCTAAGAACGTTTCAAGTTTAGCTGTTTTGTACGGTTTTATTAAAGTAAGTTTGTTTGCCTTTTATAAAAACTTCCAGTTATTATTATGCTTAGCAAATATACAACACAAATTCATGGGTCTAGACCAACGTTTGGGTCAAGTTTCGTCGAATTCTGAGAACGTTCAAAATTTAGCTTTGCACAATTTTATTATAGCAACTTTGTTTCCCTTTTATACAAACTTTTAGTTATTATTACGCTTAGCAAATTTACCACAGAAATGCTTGGGTTCAGACAAATGTTTGGGTCAAGTTTCATCGAATTCTGAGAACGTTCAAAATTTAGTTATTTTGCACGGTTTTATTAGTGCAAGTTTGTTTCCCTTTTATAAAAACTTGTAGTTATTATTATTCTTAGCAAATTACCACACAAATTCTTGGGTCTGGACGAACGTTTGGGTCAAGTTTCGTCAAATTCTAAGAACGTTCAAATTTTAGCTGTTTTGTACGGTTTTATTTAAGTAAGTTTGTCTGCCTTTTATAAAAACCTGTAGTTATTATTATGCTTTGTAAATTTACAATACAAATTAATGGGTCTAGACCAACGTTTGGGTCAAGTTTCGTCGAATTCTGAGAACGTTCAAAATTAAGCTTTGCACGATTTTATTAGAGCAACTTCGTTTCCCTTTTATACAAAATTTTAATTATTATCACGCTTAAAAAATTTACTACACAAATTCTTGGGCCTAAATCAACGTTTTGGGTCAAGTTTCGTCGAATTCTGAGAACGTTCAAAATTTAGATGTTTTGTACGGTTTTATTAAAGCAAGTTTGTTCTCCTTTTATAAAAACTTGTAGTTATTATTACGCTTCTCAAATTTACCACACAAATTCTTGAGTCTAAACCTACGTTTGGGCCAAGTTTGGTCGAATTCTGGTAACGTTCAACATTTAGCTGTTTCTTGAACGGTTTTATTAGAGCAAGTTTGTTTCTCTTTTATACAAAATCGTAGTTATTATTAAACTTAGCAAATTTACCACACAAATTCTATGGTCTAGACCAATTTTTGGGTCAAATTTCATCGAATTCTAGTAACGTTCAAAATGTAACTGTTTTGCACGGTTTTATTATAACTAGTTTGTTTGCCTTTTATACAAACTTGTAGTTGTTATTACGCTTAGCAAATTTACCACACAAACTGTTGGGTCTAGACCAACGTTTGGGTCAAGTTTCGTTGAATTCTGACAATTTTCAAAATTTAGTTGTTTTGCACGGTTTTATTAGAGCAAGATTGTTTTCCTTTTATACAAACTTGTAGTTATTATTAAAGCTTAGCAAATTACCACACAAATTCTTAGGTCTAAACCAACGTTTGGGTCAAGTTTCGTCGAATTCTAAGAACGTTTAAAGTTTAGCTGTTTTGTACGGTTTTATTAAAGTAAGTTTGTTTGCCTTTTATAAAAACTTGTAGTTATTATTATATTTAGC
Organism: Sesamum indicum; assembly: GCF_026168435.1. Classification (NCBI taxonomy): domain Eukaryota; kingdom Viridiplantae; phylum Streptophyta; class Magnoliopsida; order Lamiales; family Pedaliaceae; genus Sesamum; species Sesamum indicum. The sequence goes on along the minus strand of NC_142658.1, from coordinate 10,543,593 downwards.
AAATTTACAACCCAAATTCATGGGTCTAGACCAACGTTTGAGTCAAGTTTCGTCGAATTTTTCAAAATTTAGCTTTGCACAATTTTATTATAGCAACTTTGTTTCCCTTTTATACAAACTTTTAGTTATTATTACGCTTAGCAAATTTACCACAGAAATGCTTGGGTTCAGACAAACGTTTGGGTCAAGTTTCATCGAATTCTGAGAACGTTCAAAATTTAGTTGTTTTGCACGGTTTTATTAGTGCAAGTTTGTATCCCTTTTATACAAACTTTTAATTATTATCACGCTTAAAAAATTTACTACACAAATTCTTGGGCCTAGACCAACGTTTTGGGTCAAGTTTCGTCGAATTCTGAGAACGTTCAAAATTTAGCTGTTTTGTACGGTTTTATTAAAGCAAGTTTGTTCTCCTTTTATAAAAACTTGTAGTTATTATTAAGCTTAGCAAATTTACCACACAAATTCTTGGGTCTAAACCTACGTTTGGGCCAAGTTTCGTCGAATTCTGGTACTGTTCAAAATTTAGCTGTTTCTTGAACGGTTTTATTAGAGCAAGTTTGTTTCTCTTTTATACAAAATCGTAGTTATTATTAAACTTAGCAAATTTACCACACAAATTCTATGGTCTAGACCAATTTTTGGGTCAAATTTCATCGAATTGTGGTAACGTTCAAAATGTAACTGTTTTGCACGGTTTTATTATAACTAGTTTGTTTCCCTTTTATACAAACTTGTAGTTGTTATTACGCTTAGCAAATTTACCACACAAACTGTTGGGTCTAGACCAACGTTTGGGTCAAGTTTCGTTGAATTCAGAGAATTTTCAAAATTTAGCTGTTTTGAACGGTTTTATTAGAGCAAGATTGTTTCCCTTTTATACAAACTTGTAGTTATTATTAAAGCTTAGCAAATTACCACACAAATTCTTAGGTCTAAACCAACGTTTGGGTCAAGTTTCGTCGAATTCTAAGAACGTTTAAAGTTTAGCTGTTTTGTACGGTTTTATTAAAGTAAGTTTGTTTGCCTTTTATAAAAACTTCTAGTTATTATTATGCTTAGCAAATATACAACACAAATTCATGGGTCTAGACCAACGTTTGGGTCAAGTTTCGTCGAATTCTGAGAACGTTCAAAATTTAGTTATTTTGCACGGTTTTATTAGTGCAAGTTTGTTTCCCTTTTATAAAAACTTGTAGTTATTATTATTCTTAGCAAATTACCGCACAAATTCTTGGGTCTGGACGAACGTTTGGGTCAAGTTTCGTCAAATTCTAAGAATGTTCAAATTTTAGCTGTTTTGTACGGTTTTATTTAAGTAAGTTTGTCTGCCTTTTATAAAAACCTGTAGTTATTATTATGCTTTGTAAATTTACAATACAAATTAATGGGTCTAGACCAACGTTTGGGTCAAGTTTCGTCGAATTCTGAGAACGTTCAAAATTAAGCTTTGCACGATTTTATTAGAGCAACTTCGTTTCCCTTTTATACAAAATTTTAATTATTATCACGCTTAAAAAATTTACTACACAAATTCTTGGGCCTAAATCAACGTTTTGGGTCAAGTTTCGTCGAATTCTGAGAACGTTCAAAATTTAGATGTTTTGTACGGTTTTATTAAAGCAAGTTTGTTCTCCTTTTATAAAAACTTGTAGTTATTATTACGCTTCTCAAATTTACCACACAAATTCTTGAGTCTAAACCTACGTTTGGGCCAAGTTTGGTCGAATTCTGGTAACGTTCAACATTTAGCTGTTTCTTGAACGGTTTTATTAGAGCAAGTTTGTTTCTCTTTTATACAAAATCGTAGTTATTATTAAACTTAGCAAATTTACCACACAAATTCTATGGTCTAGACCAATTTTTGGGTCAAATTTCATCGAATTCTGGTAACGTTCAAAATGTAACTGTTTTGCACGGTTTTATTATAACTAGTTTGTTTGCCTTTTATACAAACTTGTAGTTGTTATTACGCTTAGCAAATTTACCACACAAACTGTTGGGTCTAGACCAACGTTTGGGTCAAGTTTCGTTGAATTCTGACAATTTTCAAAATTTAGTTGTTTTGCACGGTTTTATTAGAGCAAGATTGTTTTCCTTTTATACAAACTTGTAGTTATTATTAAAGCTTAGCAAATTACCACACAAATTCTTAGGTCTAAACCAACGTTTGGGTCAAGTTTCGTCGAATTCTAAGAACGTTTAAAGTTTAGCTGTTTTGTACGGTTTTATTAAAGTAAGTTTGTTTGCCTTTTATAAAAACTTCTAGTTATTATTATGCTTAGCAAATATACAACACAAATTCATGGGTCTAGACCAACGTTTGGGTCAAGTTTCATCGAATTCTGAGAACGTTCAAAATTTAGTTATTTTGCACGGTTTTATTAGTGCAAGTTTGTTTCCCTTTTATAAAAACTTGTAGTTATTATTATTCTTAGCAAATTACCACACAAATTCTTGGGTCTGGACGAACGTTTGGGTCAAGTTTCGTCAAATTCTAAGAACGTTCAAATTTTAGCTGTTTTGTACGGTTTTATTTAAGTAAGTTTGTCTGCCTTTTATAAAAACCTGTAGTTATTATTATGCTTTGTAAATTTACAATACAAATTAATGGGTCTAGACCAACGTTTGGGTCAAGTTTCGTCGAATTCTGAGAACGTTCAAAATTAAGCTTTGCACGATTTTATTAGAGCAACTTCGTTTCCCTTTTATACAAAATTTTAATTATTATCACGCTTAAAAAATTTACTACACAAATTCTTGGGCCTAAATCAACGTTTTGGGTCAAGTTTCGTCGAATTCTGAGAACGTTCAAAATTTAGATGTTTTGTACGGTTTTATTAAAGCAAGTTTGTTCTCCTTTTATAAAAACTTGTAGTTATTATTACGCTTCTCAAATTTACCACACAAATTCTTGAGTCTAAACCTACGTTTGGGCCAAGTTTGGTCGAATTCTGGTAACGTTCAACATTTAGCTGTTTCTTGAACGGTTTTATTAGAGCAAGTTTGTTTCTCTTTTATACAAAATCGTAGTTATTATTAAACTTAGCAAATTTACCACACAAATTCTATGGTCTAGACCAATTTTTGGGTCAAATTTCATCGAATTCTGGTAACGTTCAAAATGTAACTGTTTTGCACGGTTTTATTATAACTAGTTTGTTTGCCTTTTATACAAACTTGTAGTTGTTATTACGCTTAGCAAATTTACCACACAAACTGTTGGGTCTAGACCAACGTTTGGGTCAAGTTTCGTTGAATTCTGACAATTTTCAAAATTTAGTTGTTTTGCACGGTTTTATTAGAGCAAGATTGTTTTCCTTTTATACAAACTTGTAGTTATTATTAAAGCTTAGCAAATTACCACACAAATTCTTAGGTCTAAACCAACGTTTGGGTCAAGTTTCGTCGAATTCTAAGAACGTTTAAAGTTTAGCTGTTTTGTACGGTTTTATTAAAGTAAGTTTGTTTGCCTTTTATAAAAACTTGTAGTTATTATTATATTTAGCAAATTTACAACCCAAATTCATGGGTCTAGACCAACGTTTGAGTCAAGTTTCGTCGAATTTTTCAAAATTTAGCTTTGCACAATTTTATTATAGCAACTTTGTTTCCCTTTTATACAAACTTTTAGTTATTATTACGCTTAGCAAATTTACCACAGAAATGCTTGGGTTCAGACAAACGTTTGGGTCAAGTTTCATCGAATTCTGAGAACGTTCAAAATTTAGTTGTTTTGCACGGTTTTATTAGTGCAAGTTTGTATCCCTTTTATACAAACTTTTAATTATTATCACGCTTAAAAAATTTACTACACAAATTCTTGGGCCTAGACCAACGTTTTGGGTCAAGTTTCGTCGAATTCTGAGAACGTTCAAAATTTAGCTGTTTTGTACGGTTTTATTAAAGCAAGTTTGTTCTCCTTTTATAAAAACTTGTAGTTATTATTAAGCTTAGCAAATTTACCACACAAATTCTTGGGTCTAAACCTACGTTTGGGCCAAGTTTCGTCGAATTCTGGTACTGTTCAAAATTTAGCTGTTTCTTGAACGGTTTTATTAGAGCAAGTTTGTTTCTCTTTTATACAAAATCGTAGTTATTATTAAACTTAGCAAATTTACCACACAAATTCTATGGTCTAGACCAATTTTTGGGTCAAATTTCATCGAATTGTGGTAACGTTCAAAATGTAACTGTTTTGCACGGTTTTATTATAACTAGTTTGTTTCCCTTTTATACAAACTTGTAGTTGTTATTACGCTTAGCAAATTTACCACACAAACTGTTGGGTCTAGACCAACGTTTGGGTCAAGTTTCGTTGAATTCAGAGAATTTTCAAAATTTAGCTGTTTTGAACGGTTTTATTAGAGCAAGATTGTTTCCCTTTTATACAAACTTGTAGTTATTATTAAAGCTTAGCAAATTACCACACAAATTCTTAGGTCTAAACCAACGTTTGGGTCAAGTTTCGTCGAATTCTAAGAACGTTTAAAGTTTAGCTGTTTTGTACGGTTTTATTAAAGTAAGTTTGTTTGCCTTTTATAAAAACTTGTAGTTATTATTATATTTAGCAAATATACAACACAAATTCATGGGTCTAGACCAACGTTTGGGTCAAGTTTCGTCGAATTCTGAGAACGTTCAAAATTTAGTTATTTTGCACGGTTTTATTAGTGCAAGTTTGTTTCCCTTTTATAAAAACTTGTAGTTATTATTATTCTTAGCAAATTACCGCACAAATTCTTGGGTCTGGACGAACGTTTGGGTCAAGTTTCGTCAAATTCTAAGAACGTTCAAATTTTAGCTGTTTTGTACGGTTTTATTTAAGTAAGTTTGTCTGCCTTTTATAAAAACCTGTAGTTATTATTATGCTTTGTAAATTTACAATACAAATTAATGGGTCTAGACCAACGTTTGGGTCAAGTTTCGTCGAATTCTGAGAACGTTCAAAATTAAGCTTTGCACGATTTTATTAGAGCAACTTCGTTTCCCTTTTATACAAAATTTTAATTATTATCACGCTTAAAAAATTTACTACACAAATTCTTGGGCCTAAATCAACGTTTTGGGTCAAGTTTCGTCGAATTCTGAGAACGTTCAAAATTTAGATGTTTTGTACGGTTTTATTAAAGCAAGTTTGTTCTCCTTTTATAAAAACTTGTAGTTATTATTACGCTTCTCAAATTTACCACACAAATTCTTGAGTCTAAACCTACGTTTGGGCCAAGTTTGGTCGAATTCTGGTAACGTTCAACATTTAGCTGTTTCTTGAACGGTTTTATTAGAGCAAGTTTGTTTCTCTTTTATACAAAATCGTAGTTATTATTAAACTTAGCAAATTTACCACACAAATTCTATGGTCTAGACCAATTTTTGGGTCAAATTTCATCGAATTCTGGTAACGTTCAAAATGTAACTGTTTTGCACGGTTTTATTATAACTAGTTTGTTTGCCTTTTATACAAACTTGTAGTTGTTATTACGCTTAGCAAATTTACCACACAAACTGTTGGGTCTAGACCAACGTTTGGGTCAAGTTTCGTTGAATTCTGACAATTTTCAAAATTTAGTTGTTTTGCACGGTTTTATTAGAGCAAGATTGTTTTCCTTTTATACAAACTTGTAGTTATTATTAAAGCTTAGCAAATTACCACACAAATTCTTAGGTCTAAACCAACGTTTGGGTCAAGTTTCGTCGAATTCTAAGAACGTTTAAAGTTTAGCTGTTTTGTACGGTTTTATTAAAGTAAGTTTGTTTGCCTTTTATAAAAACTTGTAGTTATTATTATATTTAGCAAATTTACAACCCAAATTCATGGGTCTAGACCAACGTTTGAGTCAAGTTTCGTCGAATTTTTCAAAATTTAGCTTTGCACAATTTTATTATAGCAACTTTGTTTCCCTTTTATACAAACTTTTAGTTATTATTACGCTTAGCAAATTTACCACAGAAATGCTTGGATTCAGACAAACGTTTGGGTCAAGTTTCATCGAATTCTGAGAACGTTCAAAATTTAGTTGTTTTGCACGATTTTATTAGTGCAAGTTTGTATCCCTTTTATACAAACTTTTAATTATTATCACGCTTAAAAAATTTACTACACAAATTCTTGGGCCTAGACCAACGTTTTGGGTCAAGTTTCGTCGAATTCTGAGAACGTTCAAAATTTAGCTGTTTCGTACGGTTTTATTAAAGCAAGTTTGTTCTCCTTTTATAAAAACTTGTAGTTATTATTAAGCTTAGCAAATTTACCACACAAATTCTTGGGTCTGGACGAACGTTTGGGTCAAGTTTCGTCAAATTCTAAGAACGTTCAAATTTTAGCTGTTTTGTACGGTTTTATTTAAGTAAGTTTGTCTGCCTTTTATAAAAACCTGTAGTTATTATTATGCTTTGTAAATTTACAATACAAATTAATGGGTCTAGACCAACGTTTGGGTCAAGTTTCGTCGAATTCTGAGAACGTTCAAAATTAAGCTTTGCACGATTTTATTAGAGCAACTTCGTTTCCCTTTTATACAAAATTTTAATTATTATCACGCTTAAAAAATTTACTACACAAATTCTTGGGCCTAAATCAACGTTTTGGGTCAAGTTTCGTCGAATTCTGAGAACGTTCAAAATTTAGATGTTTTGTACGGTTTTATTAAAGCAAGTTTGTTCTCCTTTTATAAAAACTTGTAGTTATTATTACGCTTCTCAAATTTACCACACAAATTCTTGAGTCTAAACCTACGTTTGGGCCAAGTTTGGTCGAATTCTGGTAACGTTCAACATTTAGCTGTTTCTTGAACGGTTTTATTAGAGCAAGTTTGTTTCTCTTTTATACAAAATCGTAGTTATTATTAAACTTAGCAAATTTACCACACAAATTCTATGGTCTAGACCAATTTTTGGGTCAAATTTCATCGAATTCTGGTAACGTTCAAAATGTAACTGTTTTGCACGGTTTTATTATAACTAGTTTGTTTGCCTTTTATACAAACTTGTAGTTGTTATTACGCTTAGCAAATTTACCACACAAACTGTTGGGTCTAGACCAACGTTTGGGTCAAGTTTCGTTGAATTCTGACAATTTTCAAAATTTAGTTGTTTTGCACGGTTTTATTAGAGCAAGATTGTTTTCCTTTTATACAAACTTGTAGTTATTATTAAAGCTTAGCAAATTACCACACAAATTCTTAGGTCTAAACCAACGTTTGGGTCAAGTTTCGTCGAATTCTAAGAACGTTTAAAGTTTAGCTGTTTTGTACGGTTTTATTAAAGTAAGTTTGTTTGCCTTTTATAAAAACTTGTAGTTATTATTATATTTAGCAAATTTACAACCCAAATTCATGGGTCTAGACCAACGTTTGAGTCAAGTTTCGTCGAATTTTTCAAAATTTAGCTTTGCACAATTTTATTATAGCAACTTTGTTTCCCTTTTATACAAACTTTTAGTTATTATTACGCTTAGCAAATTTACCACAGAAATGCTTGGATTCAGACAAACGTTTGGGTCAAGTTTCATCGAATTCTGAGAACGTTCAAAATTTAGTTGTTTTGCACGATTTTATTAGTGCAAGTTTGTATCCCTTTTATACAAACTTTTAATTATTATCACGCTTAAAAAATTTACTACACAAATTCTTGGGCCTAGACCAACGTTTTGGGTCAAGTTTCGTCGAATTCTGAGAACGTTCAAAATTTAGCTGTTTCGTACGGTTTTATTAAAGCAAGTTTGTTCTCCTTTTATAAAAACTTGTAGTTATTATTAAGCTTAGCAAATTTACCACACAAATTCTTGGGTCTAAACCTACGTTTGGGCCAAGTTTCGTCGAATTCTGGTACTGTTCAAAATTTAGCTGTTTCTTGAACGGTTTTATTAGAGCAAGTTTGTTTCTCTTTTATACAAAATCGTAGTTATTATTAAACTTAGCAAATTTACCACACAAATTCTATGGTCTAGACCAATTTTTGGGTCAAATTTCATCGAATTGTGGTAACGTTCAAAATGTAACTGTTTTGCACGGTTTTATTATAACTAGTTTGTTTCCCTTTTATACAAACTTGTAGTTGTTATTACGCTTAGCAAATTTACCACACAAACTGTTGGGTCTAGACCAACGTTTGGGTCAAGTTTCGTTGAATTCAGAGAATTTTCAAAATTTAGCTGTTTTGAACGGTTTTATTAGAGCAAGATTGTTTCCCTTTTATACAAACTTGTAGTTATTATTAAAGCTTAGCAAATTACCACACAAATTCTTAGGTCTAAACCAACGTTTGGGTCAAGTTTCGTCGAATTCTAAGAACGTTTAAAGTTTAGCTGTTTTGTACGGTTTTATTAAAGTAAGTTTGTTTGCCTTTTATAAAAACTTCTAGTTATTATTATGCTTAGCAAATATACAACACAAATTCATGGGTCTCCAACGTTTGGGTCAAGTTTCGTCGAATTCTGAGAACGTTCAAAATTTAGCTTCCCACAATTTTATTATAGCAACTTTGTTTCCCTTTTATACAAACTTTTAGTTATTATTACGCTTAGCAAATTTACCACAGAAATGCTTGGGTTCAGACAAACGTTTGGGTCAAGTTTCATCGAATTCTGAGAACGTTCAAAATTTAGTTATTTTGCACGGTTTTATTAGTGCAAGTTTGTTTCCCTTTTATAAAAACTTGTAGTTATTATTATTCTTAGCAAATTACCGCACAAATTCTTGGGTCTGGACGAACGTTTGGGTCAAGTTTCGTCAAATTCTAAGAACGTTCAAATTTTAGCTGTTTTGTACGGTTTTATTTAAGTAAGTTTGTCTGCCTTTTATAAAAACCTGTAGTTATTATTATGCTTTGTAAATTTACAATACAAATTAATGGGTCTAGACCAACGTTTGGGTCAAGTTTCGTCGAATTCTGAGAACGTTCAAAATTAAGCTTTGCACGATTTTATTAGAGCAACTTCGTTTCCCTTTTATACAAAATTTTAATTATTATCACGCTTAAAAAATTTACTACACAAATTCTTGGGCCTAAATCAACGTTTTGGGTCAAGTTTCGTCGAATTCTGAGAACGTTCAAAATTTAGATGTTTTGTACGGTTTTATTAAAGCAAGTTTGTTCTCCTTTTATAAAAACTTGTAGTTATTATTACGCTTCTCAAATTTACCACACAAATTCTTGAGTCTAAACCTACGTTTGGGCCAAGTTTGGTCGAATTCTGGTAACGTTCAACATTTAGCTGTTTCTTGAACGGTTTTATTAGAGCAAGTTTGTTTCTCTTTTATACAAAATCGTAGTTATTATTAAACTTAGCAAATTTACCACACAAATTCTATGGTCTAGACCAATTTTTGGGTCAAATTTCATCGAATTCTGGTAACGTTCAAAATGTAACTGTTTTGCACGGTTTTATTATAACTAGTTTGTTTGCCTTTTATACAAACTTGTAGTTGTTATTACGCTTAGCAAATTTACCACACAAACTGTTGGGTCTAGACCAACGTTTGGGTCAAGTTTCGTTGAATTCTGACAATTTTCAAAATTTAGTTGTTTTGCACGGTTTTATTAGAGCAAGATTGTTTTCCTTTTATACAAACTTGTAGTTATTATTAAAGCTTAGCAAATTACCACACAAATTCTTAGGTCTAAACCAACGTTTGGGTCAAGTTTCGTCGAATTCTAAGAACGTTTAAAGTTTAGCTGTTTTGTACGGTTTTATTAAAGTAAGTTTGTTTGCCTTTTATAAAAACTTGTAGTTATTATTATATTTAGCAAATTTACAACCCAAATTCATGGGTCTAGACCAACGTTTGAGTCAAGTTTCGTCGAATTTTTCAAAATTTAGCTTTGCACAATTTTATTATAGCAACTTTGTTTCCCTTTTATACAAACTTTTAGTTATTATTACGCTTAGCAAATTTACCACAGAAATGCTTGGGTTCAGACAAACGTTTGGGTCAAGTTTCATCGAATTCTGAGAACGTTCAAAATTTAGTTGTTTTGCACGGTTTTATTAGTGCAAGTTTGTATCCCTTTTATACAAACTTTTAATTATTATCACGCTTAAAAAATTTACTACACAAATTCTTGGGCCTAGACCAACGTTTTGGGTCAAGTTTCGTCGAATTCTGAGAACGTTCAAAATTTAGCTGTTTTGTACGGTTTTATTAAAGCAAGTTTGTTCTCCTTTTATAAAAACTTGTAGTTATTATTAAGCTTAGCAAATTTACCACACAAATTCTTGGGTCTAAACCTACGTTTGGGCCAAGTTTCGTCGAATTCTGGTACTGTTCAAAATTTAGCTGTTTCTTGAACGGTTTTATTAGAGCAAGTTTGTTTCTCTTTTACACAAAATCGTAGTTATTATTAAACTTAGCAAATTTACCACACAAATTCTATGGTCTAGACCAATTTTTGGGTCAAATTTCATCGAATTCTGGTAACGTTCAAAATGTAACTGTTTTGCACGGTTTTATTATAACTAGTTTGTTTCCCTTTTATACAAACTTGTAGTTGTTATTACGCTTAGCAAATTTACCACACAAACTGTTGGGTCTAGACCAACGTTTGGGTCAAGTTTCGTTGAATTCAGAGAATTTTCAAAATTTAGCTGTTTTGAACGGTTTTATTAGAGCAAGATTGTTTCCCTTTTATACAAACTTGTAGTTATTATTAAAGCTTAGCAAATTACCACACAAATTCTTAGGTCTAAACCAACGTTTGGGTCAAGTTTCGTCGAATTCTAAGAACGTTTAAAGTTTAGCTGTTTTGTACGGTTTTATTAAAGTAAGTTTGTTTGCCTTTTATAAAAACTTCTAGTTATTATTATGCTTAGCAAATATACAACACAAATTCATGGGTCTAGACCAACGTTTGGGTCAAGTTTCGTCGAATTCTGAGAACGTTCAAAATTTAGTTATTTTGCACGGTTTTATTAGTGCAAGTTTGTTTCCCTTTTATAAAAACTTGTAGTTATTATTATTCTTAGCAAATTACCGCACAAATTCTTGGGTCTGGACGAACGTTTGGGTCAAGTTTCGTCAAATTCTAAGAACGTTCAAATTTTAGCTGTTTTGTACGGTTTTATTTAAGTAAGTTTGTCTGCCTTTTATAAAAACCTGTAGTTATTATTATGCTTTGTAAATTTACAATACAAATTAATGGGTCTAGACCAACGTTTGGGTCAAGTTTCGTCGAATTCTGAGAACGTTCAAAATTAAGCTTTGCACGATTTTATTAGAGCAACTTCGTTTCCCTTTTATACAAAATTTTAATTATTATCACGCTTAAAAAATTTACTACACAAATTCTTGGGCCTAAATCAACGTTTTGGGTCAAGTTTCGTCGAATTCTGAGAACGTTCAAAATTTAGATGTTTTGTACGGTTTTATTAAAGCAAGTTTGTTCTCCTTTTATAAAAACTTGTAGTTATTATTACGCTTCTCAAATTTACCACACAAATTCTTGAGTCTAAACCTACGTTTGGGCCAAGTTTGGTCGAATTCTGGTAACGTTCAACATTTAGCTGTTTCTTGAACGGTTTTATTAGAGCAAGTTTGTTTCTCTTTTATACAAAATCGTAGTTATTATTAAACTTAGCAAATTTACCACACAAATTCTATGGTCTAGACCAATTTTTGGGTCAAATTTCATCGAATTCTGGTAACGTTCAAAATGTAACTGTTTTGCACGGTTTTATTATAACTAGTTTGTTTGCCTTTTATACAAACTTGTAGTTGTTATTACGCTTAGCAAATTTACCACACAAACTGTTGGGTCTAGACCAACGTTTGGGTCAAGTTTCGTTGAATTCTGACAATTTTCAAAATTTAGTTGTTTTGCACGGTTTTATTAGAGCAAGATTGTTTTCCTTTTATACAAACTTGTAGTTATTATTAAAGCTTAGCAAATTACCACACAAATTCTTAGGTCTAGACCAACGTTTGGGTCAAGTTTCGTCGAATTCTAAGAACGTTTAAAGTTTAGCTGTTTTGTACGGTTTTATTAAAGTAAGTTTGTTTGCCTTTTATAAAAACTTGTAGTTATTATTATATTTAGCAAATTTACAACCCAAATTCATGGGTCTAGACCAACGTTTGAGTCAAGTTTCGTCGAATTTTTCAAAATTTAGCTTTGCACAATTTTATTATAGCAACTTTGTTTCCCTTTTATACAAACTTTTAGTTATTATTACGCTTAGCAAATTTACCACAGAAATGCTTGGATTCAGACAAACGTTTGGGTCAAGTTTCATCGAATTCTGAGAACGTTCAAAATTTAGTTGTTTTGCACGATTTTATTAGTGCAAGTTTGTATCCCTTTTATACAAACTTTTAATTATTATCACGCTTAAAAAATTTACTACACAAATTCTTGGGCCTAGACCAACGTTTTGGGTCAAGTTTCGTCGAATTCTGAGAACGTTCAAAATTTAGCTGTTTCGTACGGTTTTATTAAAGCAAGTTTGTTCTCCTTTTATAAAAACTTGTAGTTATTATTAAGCTTAGCAAATTTACCACACAAATTCTTGGGTCTAAACCTACGTTTGGGCCAAGTTTCGTCGAATTCTGGTACTGTTCAAAATTTAGCTGTTTCTTGAACGGTTTTATTAGAGCAAGTTTGTTTCTCTTTTATACAAAATCGTAGTTATTATTAAACTTAGCAAATTTACCACACAAATTCTATGGTCTAGACCAATTTTTGGGTCAAATTTCATCGAATTGTGGTAACGTTCAAAATGTAACTGTTTTGCACGGTTTTATTATAACTAGTTTGTTTCCCTTTTATACAAACTTGTAGTTGTTATTACGCTTAGCAAATTTACCACACAAACTGTTGGGTCTAGACCAACGTTTGGGTCAAGTTTCGTTGAATTCAGAGAATTTTCAAAATTTAGCTGTTTTGAACGGTTTTATTAGAGCAAGATTGTTTCCCTTTTATACAAACTTGTAGTTATTATTAAAGCTTAGCAAATTACCACACAAATTCTTAGGTCTAAACCAACGTTTGGGTCAAGTTTCGTCGAATTCTAAGAACGTTTAAAGTTTAGCTGTTTTGTACGGTTTTATTAAAGTAAGTTTGTTTGCCTTTTATAAAAACTTCTAGTTATTATTATGCTTAGCAAATATACAACACAAATTCATGGGTCTCCAACGTTTGGGTCAAGTTTCGTCGAATTCTGAGAACGTTCAAAATTTAGCTTTCCACAATTTTATTATAGCAACTTTGTTTCCCTTTTATACAAACTTTTAGTTATTATTACGCTTAGCAAATTTACCACAGAAATGCTTGGGTTCAGACAAACGTTTGGGTCAAGTTTCATCGAATTCTGAGAACGTTCAAAATTTAGTTATTTTGCACGGTTTTATTAGTGCAAGTTTGTTTCCCTTTTATAAAAACTTGTAGTTATTATTATTCTTAGCAAATTACCGCACAAATTCTTGGGTCTGGACGAACGTTTGGGTCAAGTTTCGTCAAATTCTAAGAACGTTCAAATTTTAGCTGTTTTGTACGGTTTTATTTAAGTAAGTTTGTCTGCCTTTTATAAAAACCTGTAGTTATTATTATGCTTTGTAAATTTACAATACAAATTAATGGGTCTAGACCAACGTTTGGGTCAAGTTTCGTCGAATTCTGAGAACGTTCAAAATTAAGCTTTGCACGATTTTATTAGAGCAACTTCGTTTCCCTTTTATACAAAATTTTAATTATTATCACGCTTAAAAAATTTACTACACAAATTCTTGGGCCTAAATCAACGTTTTGGGTCAAGTTTCGTCGAATTCTGAGAACGTTCAAAATTTAGATGTTTTGTACGGTTTTATTAAAGCAAGTTTGTTCTCCTTTTATAAAAACTTGTAGTTATTATTACGCTTCTCAAATTTACCACACAAATTCTTGAGTCTAAACCTACGTTTGGGCCAAGTTTGGTCGAATTCTGGTAACGTTCAACATTTAGCTGTTTCTTGAACGGTTTTATTAGAGCAAGTTTGTTTCTCTTTTATACAAAATCGTAGTTATTATTAAACTTAGCAAATTTACCACACAAATTCTATGGTCTAGACCAATTTTTGGGTCAAATTTCATCGAATTCTGGTAACGTTCAAAATGTAACTGTTTTGCACGGTTTTATTATAACTAGTTTGTTTCCCTTTTATACAAACTTGTAGTTGTTATTACGCTTGGCGAATTTACCACACAAACTGTTGGGTCTAGACCGACGTTTGGGTCAAGTTTCGTTGAATTCTGAGAATTTTCAAAATTTAGCTGTTTTGCACGGTTTTATTAGAGCAAGATTGTTTTCCTTTTATACAAACTTGTAGTTATTATTATAGCTTAGCAAATTACCACACAAATTCTTAGGTCTAACCCAACGTTTGGGTTAAGTTTCGTCGAATTCTAAGAACGTTTAAAGTTTAGCTGTTTTGTACGGTTTTATTAAAGGAAGTTTGTTTGCCTTTTATAAAAACTTGTAGTTATTATTATGCTTAGCAAATTTACAACCCAAATTCATGGGTCTAGACCAACATTTGGGTCAAGTTTCGTCGAATTCTGAGAACTTTCAAAATTTAGCTTTGCACAATTTTATTATAGCAACTTTGTTTCGCTTTTAAACAAACTTTTAGTTATTATTACGCTTAGCAAATTTACCACAGAAATGCTTGGGTTCAGACAAACGTTTGGGTCATGTTTCATCGAATTTTGAGAACGTTCAAAATTTAGTTGTTTTGCACGGTTTTATTAGTGCAAGTTTGTTTCCCTTTTATAAAAACTTGTAGTTATTATTATTCTTAGCAAATTACCACACAAATTCTTGGGTCTGGACGAACGTTTGGGTCAAGTTTCGTCAAATTCTAAGAACGTTCAAATTTTAGCAGTTTTTTACGATTTTATTTAAGTAAGTTTGTCTGCCTTTTATAAAAACCTGTAGTTATTATTATGCTTAGTAATTTACAATACAAATTCATGGGTCTAGACCAACGTTTGGGTCAAGTTTCGTCGAATTCTGAGAACGTTCAAAATTAAGCTTTGCACGATTTTATTAGAGCAACTTCGTTTCCCTTTTATACAAAATTTTAATTATTATCACGCTTAAAAAATTTACTACACAAATTCTTGGGCCTAGACCAACGTTTTGGGTCAAGTTTCGTCGAATTCTGAGAACATTCAAAATTTAGCTATTTTGTACGGTTTTATTAAAGCAAGTTTGTTCTCATTTTATAAAAACTTGTAGTTATTATTACGCTTATCAAATTTACCACACAAATTCTTGGGTCTAAACCTACGTTTGGGCCAAGTTTCGTCGAATTCTGGTAACGTTCAACATTTAGCTGTTTCTTGAACGGTTTTATTAGAGCAAGTTTGTTTCTCTTTTATACAAAATCGTAGTTATTATTAAACTTAGCAAATTTACCACACAAATTCTATGGTCTAGACCAATTTTTGGGTCAAATTTCCTCGAATTCTGGTAACGTTCAAAATGTAACTGTTTTGCACGGTTTTATTATAACTAGTTTGTTTCCCTTTTATACAAACTTGTAGTTGTTATTACGCTTAGCAAATTTACCACACAAATTGTTGGGTCTAGACCAACGTTTGGGTCAAGTTTCGTTGAATTTTGACAATTTTCAAAATTTAGCTGTTTTGCACGGTTTTATTAGAGCAAGATTGTTTTCCTTTTATACAAACTTGTAGTTATTATTAAAGCTTAGCAAATTACCACACAAATTCTTAGGTCTAAACCAACGTTTGGGTCAAGTTTCGTCGAATTCTAAGAACGTTTAATGTTTAGCTGTTTTGTACGGTTTTATTAAAGTAAGTTTGTTTGCCTTTTATAAAAACTTGTAGTTATTATTATGCTTAGCAAATTTACAACCCAAATTCATGGGTCTAGACCAACGTTTGGTTCAAGTTTCGTCGAATTCTGAGAACGTTCAAAATTTAGCTTTGCACAATTTTATTATAGCAACTTTGTCTCCCTTTTATACAAACTTTTAGTTATTATTACGCATTGCAAATTTATCACAGAAATGCTTGGGTTCAGACAAACGTTTGGGTCAAGTTTCATCGAATTCTGAGAACGTTCAAAATTTAGTTGTTTTGCACGGTTTTATTAGTGCAAGTTTGTTTCCCTTTTATAAAAACTTGTAGTTATTATTATTCTTAGCAAATTACCACACAAATTCTTGGGTCTGGACGAACGTTTGCGTCAAGTTTCGTCAAATTCTAAGAACGTTCAAATTTTAGCTATTTTGTACGGTTTTATTTAAGTATGTTTGTCTGCCTTTTATAAAAACCTGTAGTTATTATTATGCTTAGTAAATTTACAATACAAATTCATGGGTCTAGACCAACGTTTGGGTCAAGTTTCGTCGAATTTTGAGAACGTTCAAAATTAAGCTTTGCACGATTTTATTAGAGCAACTTCGTTTCCCTTTTATACAAACTTTTAATTATTATCACGCTTAAAAAATTTACTACACAAATTTTTGGGCCTAGACCAACGTTTTGGGTCAAGTTTCGTCGAATTCTGAGAACGTTCAAAATTTAGCTGTTTTGTACGGTTTTATTAAAGCAAGTTTGTTCTCCTTTTATAAAAACTTGTAGTTATTATTACGCTTAGCAAATTTACCACACAAATTCTTGGGTCTAAACCTACGTTTGGGCCAAGTTTCGTCGATTTCTGGTACCGTTCAAAATTTAGCTGTTTCTTGAACGGTTTTATTAGAGCCAGTTTGTTTCTCTTTTATACAAAATCGTAGTTATTATTAAACTTAGCAAATTTACCAGACAAATTCTATGGTCTAGACCAATTTTTGGGTCAAATTTCATCGAATTCTGGTAACGTTCAAAATGTAACTGTTTTGCACGGTTTTATTATAACTAGTTTGTTTGCCTTTTATACAAACTTGTAGTTGTTATTACGCTTAGCAAATTTACCACACAAACTGTTGGGTCTAGAACAACGTTTGGGTCAAGTTTCGTTGAATTCTGACAATTTTCAAAATTTAGTTGTTTTGCACGGTTTTATTAGAGCAAGATTGTTTTCCTTTTATACAAACTTGTAGTTATTATTAAAGCTTAGCAAATTACCACACAAATTCTTAGGTCTAACCCAACGTTTGGGTTAAGTTTCGTCGAATTCTAAGAACGTTTAAAGTTTAGCTGTTTTGTACGGTTTTATTAAAGGAAGTTTGTTTGCCTTTTATAAAAACTTGTAGTTATTATTATGCTTAGCAAATTTACAACCCAAATTCATGGGTCTAGACCAACATTTGGGTCAAGTTTCGTCGAATTCTGAGAACGTTCAAAATTTAGCTTTGCACAATTTTATTATAGCAACTTTGTTTCGCTTTTAAACAAACTTTTAGTTATTATTACGCTTAGCAAATTTACCACAGAAATGCTTGGGTTCAGACAAACGTTTGGGTCATGTTTCATCGAATTTTGAGAACGTTCAAAATTTAGTTGTTTTGCACGGTTTTATTAGTGCAAGTTTGTTTCCCTTTTATAAAAACTTGTAGTTATTATTATTCTTAGCAAATTACCACACAAATTCTTGGGTCTGGACGAACGTTTGGGTCAAGTTTCGTCAAATTCTAAGAACGTTCAAATTTTAGCAGTTTTTTACGATTTTATTTAAGTAAGTTTGTCTGCCTTTTATAAAAACCTGTAGTTATTATTATGCTTAGTAATTTACAATACAAATTCATGGGTCTAGACCAACGTTT
Source organism: Sesamum indicum (assembly GCF_026168435.1). Taxonomy (NCBI): domain Eukaryota; kingdom Viridiplantae; phylum Streptophyta; class Magnoliopsida; order Lamiales; family Pedaliaceae; genus Sesamum; species Sesamum indicum. The sequence goes on along the minus strand of NC_142658.1, from coordinate 10,525,888 downwards.
GGGTCAAGTTTCGTCGAATTCTGAGAACGTTCAAAATTAAGCTTTGCACGATTTTATTAGAGCAACTTCGTTTCCCTTTTATACAAAATTTTAATTATTATCACGCTTAAAAAATTTACTACACAAATTCTTGGGCCTAGACCAACGTTTTGGGTCAAGTTTCGTCGAATTCTGAGAACATTCAAAATTTAGCTATTTTGTACGGTATTATTAAAGCAAGTTTGTTCTCATTTTATAAAAACTTGTAGTTATTATTACGCTTATCAAATTTACCACACAAATTCTTGGGTCTAAACCTACGTTTGGGCCAAGTTTCGTCGAATTCTGGTAACGTTCAACATTTAGCTGTTTGTTGAACGGTTTTATTAGAGCAAGTTTGTTTCTCTTTTATACAAAATCGTAGTTATTATTAAACTTAGCAAATTTACCACACAAATTCTATGGTCTAGACCAATTTTTGGGTCAAATTTCCTCGAATTCTGGTAACGTTCAAAATGTAACTGTTTTGCACGATTTTATTATAACTAGTTTGTTTCCCTTTTATACAAACTTGTAGTTGTTATTACGCTTAGCAAATTTACCACACAAATTGTTGGGTCTAGACCAACGTTTGGGTCAAGTTTCGTTGAATTTTGACAATTTTCAAAATTTAGCTGTTTTGCACGGTTTTATTAGAGCAAGATTGTTTTCCTTTTATACAAACTTGTAGTTATTATTAAAGCTTAGCAAATTACCACACAAATTCTTAGGTCTAAACCAACGTTTGGGTCAAGTTTCGTCGAATTCTAAGAACGTTTAATGTTTAGCTGTTTTGTACGGTTTTATTAAAGTAAGTTTGTTTGCCTTTTATAAAAACTTGTAGTTATTATTATGCTTAGCAAATTTACAACCCAAATTCATGGGTCTAGACCAACGTTTGGTTCAAGTTTCGTCGAATTCTGAGAACGTTCAAAATTTAGCTTTGCACAATTTTATTATAGCAACTTTGTCTCCCTTTTATACAAACTTTTAGTTATTATTACGCATTGCAAATTTATCACAGAAATGCTTGGGTTCAGACAAACGTTTGGGTCAAGTTTCATCGAATTCTGAGAACGTTCAAAATTTAGTTGTTTTGCACGGTTTTATTAGTGCAAGTTTGTTTCCCTTTTATAAAAACTTGTAGTTATTATTATTCTTAGCAAATTACCACACAAATTCTTGGGTCTGGACGAACGTTTGCGTCAAGTTTCGTCAAATTCTAAGAACGTTCAAATTTTAGCTATTTTGTACGGTTTTATTTAAGTATGTTTGTCTGCCTTTTATAAAAACCTGTAGTTATTATTATGCTTAGTAAATTTACAATACAAATTCATGGGTCTAGACCAACGTTTGGGTCAAGTTTCGTCGAATTTTGAGAACGTTCAAAATTAAGCTTTGCACGATTTTATTAGAGCAACTTCGTTTCCCTTTTATACAAACTTTTAATTATTATCACGCTTAAAAAATTTACTACACAAATTTTTGGGCCTAGACCAACGTTTTGGGTCAAGTTTCGTCGAATTCTGAGAACGTTCAAAATTTAGCTGTTTTGTACGGTTTTATTAAAGCAAGTTTGTTCTCCTTTTATAAAAACTTGTAGTTATTATTACGCTTAGCAAATTTACCACACAAATTCTTGGGTCTAAACCTACGTTTGGGCCAAGTTTCGTCGATTTCTGGTACCGTTCAAAATTTAGCTGTTTCTTGAACGGTTTTATTAGAGCCAGTTTGTTTCTCTTTTATACAAAATCGTAGTTATTATTAAACTTAGCAAATTTACCACACAAATTCTATGGTCTAGACCAATTTTTGGGTCAAATTTCATCGAATTCTGGTAACGTTCAAAATGTAACTGTTTTGCACGGTTTTATTATAACTAGTTTGTTTGCCTTTTATACAAACTTGTAGTTGTTATTACGCTTAGCAAATTTACCACACAAACTGTTGGGTCTAGAACAACGTTTGGGTCAAGTTTCGTTGAATTCTGACAATTTTCAAAATTTAGTTGTTTTGCACGGTTTTATTAGAGCAAGATTGTTTTCCTTTTATACAAACTTGTAGTTATTATTAAAGCTTAGCAAATTACCACACAAATTCTTAGGTCTAAACCAACGTTTGGGTCAAGTTTCGTCGAATTCTAAGAACGTTTAAAGTTTAGCTGTTTTGTACGGTTTTATTAAAGTAAGTTTGTTTGCCTTTTATAAAAACTTGTAGTTATTATTATATTTAGCAAATTTACAACCCAAATTCATGGGTCTAGACCAACGTTTGAGTCAAGTTTCGTCGAATTCTGAGAACGTTCAAAATTTAGCTTTGCACAATTTTATTATAGCAACTTTGTTTCCCTTTTATACAAACTTTTAGTTATTATTACGCTTAGCAAATTTACCACAGAAATGCTTGGGTTCAGACAAACGTTTGGGTCAAGTTTCATCGAATTCTGAGAACGTTCAAAATTTAGTTGTTTTGCACGGTTTTATTAGTGCAAGTTTGTATCCCTTTTATACAAACTTTTAATTATTATCACGCTTAAAAAATTTACTACACAAATTCTTGGGCCTAGACCAACGTTTTGGGTCAAGTTTCGTCGAATTCTGAGAACGTTCAAAATTTAGCTGTTTTGTACGGTTTTATTAAAGCAAATTTGTTCTCCTTTTATAAAAACTTGTAGTTATTATTAAGCTTAGCAAATTTACCACACAAATTCTTGGGTCTAAACCTACGTTTGGGCCAAGTTTCGTCGAATTCTGGTACTGTTCAAAATTTAGCTGTTTCTTGAACGGTTTTATTAGAGCAAGTTTGTTTCTCTTTTATACAAAATCGTAGTTATTATTAAACTTAGCAAATTTACCACACAAATTCTATGGTCTAGACCAATTTTTGGGTCAAATTTCATCGAATTCTGGTAACGTTCAAAATGTAACTGTTTTGCACGGTTTTATTATAACTAGTTTGTTTGCCTTTTATACAAACTTGTAGTTGTTATTACGCTTAGCAAATTTACCACACAAACTGTTGGGTCTAGACCAACGTTTGGCTCAAGTTTCGTTGAATTCTGAGAATTTTCAAAATTTAGCTGTTTTGAACGGTTTTATTAGAGCAAGATTGTTTCCCTTTTATACAAACTTGTAGTTATTATTAAAGCTTAGCAAATTACCACACAAATTCTTAGGTCTAAACCAACGTTTGGGTCAAGTTTCGTCGAATTCTAAGAACGTTTAAAGTTTAGCTGTTTTGTACGGTTTTATTAAAGTAAGTTTGTTTGCCTTTTATAAAAACTTCTAGTTATTATTATGCTTAGCAAATATACAACACAAATTCATGGGTCTAGACCAACGTTTGGGTCAAGTTTCGTCGAATTCTGAGAACGTTCAAAATTTAGCTTTGCACAATTTTATTATAGCAACTTTGTTTCCCTTTTATACAAACTTTTAGTTATTATTACGCTTAGCAAATTTACCACAGAAATGCTTGGGTTCAGACAAACGTTTGGGTCAAGTTTCATCGAATTCTGAGAACGTTCAAAATTTAGTTGTTTTGCACGGTTTTATTAGTGCAAGTTTGTTTCCCTTTTATAAAAACTTGTAGTTATTATTATTCTTAGCAAATTACCACACAAATTCTTGGGACTGGACGAACGTTTGGGTCAAGTTTTGTCAAATTCTAAGAACGTTCAAATTTTAGCAGTTTTTTACGATTTTATTTAAGTAAGTTTGTCTGCCTTTTATAAAAACCTGTAGTTATTATTATGCTTAGTAAATTTACAATACAAATTCATGGGTCTAGACCAACGTTTGGGTCAAGTTTCGTCGAATTCTGAGAACGTTCAAAATTAAGCTTTGCACGATTTTATTAGAGCAACTTCGTTTCCCTTTTATACAAAATTTTAATTATTATCACGCTTAAAAAATTTACTACACAAATTCTTGGGCCTAGACCAACGTTTTGGGTCAAGTTTCGTCGAATTCTGAGAACGTTCAAAATTTAGCTGTTTTGTACGGTTTTATTAAAGCAAACTTGTAGTTATTATTACGCTTATCAAATTTACCACACAAATTCTTGGGTCTAAACCTACGTTTGGGCCAAGTTTCGTCAAATTCTGGTAAAGTTCAACATTTAGCTGTTTCTTGAACGGTTTTATTAGAGCAAGTTTGTTTCTCTTTTATACAAAATCGTAGTTATTATTAAACTTAGCAAACTTACCACACAAATTCTATGGTCTAGACCAATTTTTGGGTCAAATTTCATCGAATTCTGGTAACGTTCAAAATCTAACTGTTTTACACGGTTTTATTATAACTAGTTTGTTTCCCTTTTATACAAACTTGTAGTTGTTATTACGCTTAGCAAATTTACCACACAAACTGTTGGGTCTAGACCAACGTTTGGGTCAAGTTTCGTTGAATTCTGAGAATTTTTAAAATTTAGCTGTTTTGCACGGTTTTATTAGAGCAAGATTGTTTCCCTTTTATACAAACTTGTAGTTATTATTAAAGTTTAGCAAATTACCACACAAATTCTTAGGTCTAAACCAACGTTTGGGTCAAGTTTCGTCGAATTCTAAGAACGTTTAAAGTTTAGCTGTTTTGTACGGTTTTATTAAAGTAAGTTTGTTTGCCTTTTATAAAAACTTGTAGTTATTATTATGCTTAGCAAATTTACAATCCAAATTCATGGGTCTAGACCAACGTTTGGGTCAAGTTTCGTCGAATTCTGAGAACGTTCAAAATTTAGCTTTGCACAATTTTATTATAGCAACTTTGTTTCCCTTTTATACAAACTTTTAGTTATTACTACGCTTAGCAAATTTACCACAGAAATGCTTGGGTTCAGACAAACGTTTGGGTCAAGTTTCATCGAATTCTGAGAACGTTCAAAATTTAGTTGTTTTGCACGGTTTTATTAGTGCTAGTTTGTTTCCCTTTTATAAAAACTTGTAGTTATTATTATTCTTAGCAAATTACCACACAAATTCTTGGGACTGGACGAACGTTTGGGTCAAGTTTTGTCAAATTCTAAGAACGTTCAAATTTTAGCAGTTTTTTACGATTTTATTTAAGTAAGTTTGTCTGCCTTTTATAAAAACCTGTAGTTATTATTATGCTTAGTAAATTTACAATACAAATTCATGGGTCTAGACCAACGTTTGGGTCAAGTTTCGTCGAATTCTGAGAACGTTCAAAATTAAGCTTTGCACGATTTTATTAGAGCAACTTCGTTTCCCTTTTATACAAAATTTTAATTATTATCACGCTTAAAAAATTTACTACACAAATTCTTGGGCCTAGACCAACGTTTTGGGTCAAGTTTCGTCGAATTCTGAGAACGTTCAAAATTTAGCTGTTTTGTACGGTTTTATTAAAGCAAACTTGTAGTTATTATTACGCTTATCAAATTTACCACACAAATTCTTGGGTCTAAACCTACGTTTGGGCCAAGTTTCGTCAAATTCTGGTAAAGTTCAACATTTAGCTGTTTCTTGAACGGTTTTATTAGAGCAAGTTTGTTTCTCTTTTATACAAAATCGTAGTTATTATTAAACTTAGCAAACTTACCACACAAATTCTATGGTCTAGACCAATTTTTGGGTCAAATTTCATCGAATTCTGGTAACGTTCAAAATCTAACTGTTTTACACGGTTTTATTATAACTAGTTTGTTTCCCTTTTATACAAACTTGTAGTTGTTATTACGCTTAGCAAATTTACCACACAAACTGTTGGGTCTAGACCAACGTTTGGGTCAAGTTTCGTTGAATTCTGAGAATTTTCAAAATTTAGCTGTTTTGCACGGTTTTATTAGAGCAAGATTGTTTCCCTTTTATACAAACTTGTAGTTATTATTAAAGCTTAGCAAATTACCACACAAATTCTTAGGTCTAAACCAACGTTTGGGTCAAGTTTCGTCGAATTCTAAGAACGTTTAAAGTTTAGCTGTTTTGTACGGTTTTATTAAAGTAAGTTTGCCTTTTATAAAAACTTGTAGTTATTATTATGCTTAGCAAATTTACAACCCAAATTTCATCGATCTAGACCAACGTTTGGGTCAAGTTTCGTCGAATTCTGAGAACGTTCAAAATTTAGCTTTGCACAATTTTATTATAGCAACTTTGTTTCCCTTTTATACAAACTTTTAGTTATTATTACGCTTAGCAAATTTACCACAGAAATGCTTGGGTTCAGACAAACGTTTGGGTCAAGTTTCATCGAATTCTGAGAACGTTCAAAATTTAGTTGTTTTGCACGGTTTTATTAGTGCAAGTTTGTTTCCCTTTTATAAAAACTTGTAGTTATTATTATTCTTAGCAAATTACCACACAAATTCTTGGGTCTGGACGAACGTTTGGGTCAAGTTTCGTCAAATTCTAAGAACGTTCAAATTTTAGCAGTTTTTTACGATTTTATTTAAGTAAGTTTGTCTGCCTTTTATAAAAACCTTTAGTTATTATTATGCTTAGTAAATTTACAACACAAATTCATGGGTCTAGACCAACGTTTGGGTCATGTTTCGTCGAATTCTGAGAACGTTCAAAATTAAGCCTTGCACGATTTTATTAGAGCAACTTCGTTTCCCTTTTATACAAAATTTTAATTATTATCACGCTTAAAAAAATTTACTACACAAATTCTTGGGCCTAGACCAACGTTTTGGGTCAAGTTTCGTCGAATTCTGAGAACATTCAAAATTTAGCTGTTTTGTACGGTTTTATTAAAGCAAGTTTGTTCTCCATTTATAAAAACTTGTAGTTATTATTACGCTTATCAAATTTACCACACAAATTCTTGGGTCTAAACCTACGTTTGGGCCAAGTTTCGTCGAATTCTGGTAACGTTCAACATTTAGCTGTTTCTTGAACGGTTTTATTAGAGCAAGTTTGTTTCTCTTTTATACAAAATCGTAGTTATTATTAAACTTAGCAAATTTACCACACAAATTCTATGGTCTAGACCAATTTTTGGGTCAAATTTCATCGAATTCTGGTAACGTTCAAAATGTAACTGTTTTGCACGGTTTTATTATAACTAGTTTGTTTTCCTTTTATACAAACTTGTAGTTGTTATTACGCTTGGCAAATTTACCACACAAACTGTTGGGTCTAGACCAACGTTTGGGTCAAGTTTCGTTGAATTCTGACAATTTTCAAAATTTAGCTGTTTTGCACGGTTTTATTAGAGCAAGATTGTTTTCCTTTTATACAAACTTGTAGTTATTATTAAAGCTTAGCAAATTACCAGACAAATTCTTAGGTCTAAACCAACGTTTGGGTCAAGTTTCGTCGAATTCTAAGAACGTTTAAAGTTTAGCTGTTCTGTACGGTTTTATTAAAGTAAGTTTGTTTGCCTTTTATAAAAACTTGTAGTTATTATTATGCTTAGCAAATTTACAATCCAAATTCATGGGTCTAGACCAACGTTTGGGTCAAGTCTCGTCGAATTCTGAGAACGTTCAAAATTTAGCTTTGCACAATTTTATTATAGCAACTTTGTTTCCCTTTTATACAAACTTTTAGTTATTATTACGCTTAGCAAATTTACCACAGAAATGCTTGGGTTCAGACAAACGTTTGGGTCAAGTTTCATCGAATTCTGAGAACGTTCAAAATTTAGTTGTTTTGCACGGTTTTATTAGTGCAAGTTTGTTTCCCTTTTATAAAAACTTGTAGTTATTATTATTCTTAGCAAATTACCACACAAATTCTTGGGACTGGACGAACGTTTGGGTCAAGTTTTGTCAAATTCTAAGAACGTTCAAATTTTAGCAGTTTTTTACGATTTTATTTAAGTAAGTTTGTCTGCCTTTTATAAAAACCTGTAGTTATTATTATGCTTAGTAAATTTACAATACAAATTCATGGGTCTAGACCAACATTTGGGTCAAGTTTCGTCGAATTCTGAGAACGTTCAAAATTAAGCTTTGCACGATTTTATTAGAGCAACTTCGTTTCCCTTTTATACAAAATTTTAATTATTATCACGCTTAAAAAATTTACTACACAAATTCTTGGGCCTAGACCAACGTTTCCGGTCAAGTTTCGTCGAATTCTGAGAACGTTCAAAATTTAGCTGTTTCGTACGGTTTTATTAAAACAAGTTTGTTCTCCTTTTATAAAAACTTGTAGTTATTATTACGCTTATCAAATTTACCACACAAATTCTTGGGTCTAAACCTACGTTTGGGCCAAGTTTCGTCGAATTCTGGTAACGTTCAACATTTAGCTGTTTCTTGAACGGTTTTATTAGAGCAAGTTTGTTTCTCTTTTATACAAAATCGTAGTTATTATTAAACTTAGCAAATTTACCACACAAATTCTATGGTCTAGACCAATTTTTGGGTCAAATTTCATCGAATTCTGGTAACGTTCAAAATATAACTGTTTTGCACGGTTTTTTTATAACTAGTTTGTTTCCCTTTTATACAAACTTGTAGTTGTTATTACGCTTAGCAAATTTACCACACAAACTGTTGGGTCTAGACCAACGTTTGGGTCAAGTTTCGTTGAATTCTGACAATTTTCAAAATTTAGCTGTTTTGCACGGTTTTATTAGAACAAGATTGTTTTCCTTTTATACAAACTTGTAGTTATTATTAAAGCTTAGCAAATTACCACACAAATTCTTAGGTCTAAACCAACGTTTGGGTCAAGTTGCGTCGAATTCTAAGAACGTTTAAAGTTTAGCTGTTCTGTACGGTTTTATTAAAGTAAGTTTGTTTGCCTTTTATAAAAACTTGTAGTTATTATTATGCTTAGCAAATTTACAATCCAAATTCATGGGTCTAGACCAACGTTTGGGTCAAGTTTCGTCGAATTCTGAGAACGTTCAAAATTTAGCTTTGCACAATTTTATTATAGCAACTTTGTTTCCCTTTTATACAAACTTTTAGTTATTAGTACGCTTAGCAAATTTACCACAGAAATGCTTGGGTTCAGACAAACGTTTGGGTCAAGTTTCATCGAATTCTGAGAACGTTCAAAATTTAGTTGTTTTGCACGGTTTTATTAGTGCTAGTTTGTTTCCCTTTTATAAAAACTTGTAGTTATTATTATTCTTAGCAAATTACCACACAAATTCTTGGGTCTGGACGAACGTTTGGGTCAAGTTTCGTCAAATTCTAAGAACGTTCAAATTTTAGCAGTTTTTTACGATTTTATTTAAGTAAGTTTGTCTGCCTTTTATAAAAACCTGTAGTTATTATTATGCTTAGTAAATTTACAATACAAATTCATGGGTCTAGACCAACGTTTGGGTCAAGTTTCGTCGAATTCTGAGAACGTTCAAAATTAAGCTTTGCACGATTTTATTAGAGCAACTTCGTTTCCCTTTTATACAAAATTTTAATTATTATCACGCTTAAAAAATTTACTACACAAATTCATGGGCCTAGACCAACGTTTTGGGTCAAGTTTCGTCGAATTCTGAGAACGTTCAAAATTTAGCTGTTTTGTACGGTTTTATTAAAGCAAACTTGTAGTTATTATTACGCTTATCAAATTTACCACACAAATTCTTGGGTCTAAACCTACGTTTGGGCCATGTTTCGTCAAATTCTGGTAAAGTTCAACATTTAGCTGTTTCTTGAACGGTTTTATTAGAGCAAGTTTGTTTCTCTTTTATACAAAATCGTAGTTATTATTAAACTTAGCAAATTTACCACACAAATTCTATGGTCTAGACCAATTTTTGGGTCAAATTTCATCGAATTCTGGTAACGTTCAAAATATAACTGTTTTGCACGGTTTTTTTATAACTAGTTTGTTTCCCTTTTATACAAACTTGTAGTTGTTATTACGCTTAGCAAATTTACCACACAAACTGTTGGGTCTAGACCAACGTTTGGGTCAAGTTTCGTTGAATTCTGACAATTTTCAAAATTTAGCTGTTTTGCACGGTTTTATTAGAACAAGATTGTTTCCCTTTTATACAAACTTGTAGTTATTATTAAAGCTTAGCAAATTACCACACAAATTCTTAGGTCTAAACCAACGTTTGGGTCAAGTTGCGTCGAATTCTAAGAACGTTTAAAGTTTAGCTGTTCTGTACGGTTTTATTAAAGTAAGTTTGTTTGCCTTTTATAAAAACTTGTAGTTATTATTATGCTTAGCAAATTTACAATCCAAATTCATGGGTCTAGACCAACGTTTGGGTCAAGTCTCGTCGAATTCTGAGAACGTTCAAAATTTAGCTTTGCACAATTTTATTATAGCAACTTTGTTTCCCTTTTATACAAACTTTTAGTTATTAGTACGCTTAGCAAATTTACCACAGAAATGCTTGGGTTCAGACAAACGTTTGGGTCAAGTTTCATCGAATTCTGAGAACGTTCAAAATTTAGTTGTTTTGCACGGTTTTATTAGTGCTAGTTTGTTTCCCTTTTATAAAAACTTGTAGTTATTATTATTCTTAGCAAATTACCACACAAATTCTTGGGTCTGGACGAACGTTTGGGTCAAGTTTCGTCAAATTCTAAGAACGTTCAAATTTTAGCAGTTTTTTACGATTTTATTTAAGTAAGTTTGTCTGCCTTTTATAAAAACCTGTAGTTATTATTATGCTTAGTAAATTTACAATACAAATTCATGGGTCTAGACCAACGTTTGGGTCAAGTTTCGTCGAATTCTGAGAACGTTCAAAATTAAGCTTTGCACGATTTTATTAGAGCAACTTCGTTTCCCTTTTATACAAAATTTTAATTATTATCACGCTTAAAAAATTTACTACACAAATTCATGGGCCTAGACCAACGTTTTGGGTCAAGTTTCGTCGAATTCTGAGAACGTTCAAAATTTAGCTGTTTTGTACGGTTTTATTAAAGCAAACTTGTAGTTATTATTACGCTTATCAAATTTACCACACAAATTCTTGGGTCTAAACCTACGTTTGGGCCATGTTTCGTCAAATTCTGGTAAAGTTCAACATTTAGCTGTTTCTTGAACGGTTTTATTAGAGCAAGTTTGTTTCTCTTTTATACAAAATCGTAGTTATTATTAAACTTAGCAAATTTACCACACAAATTCTATGGTCTAGACCAATTTTTGGGTCAAATTTCATCGAATTCTGGTAACGTTCAAAATGTAACTGTTTTACACGGTTTTATTATAACTAGTTTGTTTCCCTTTTATACAAACTTGTAGTTCTTATTACGCTTAGCAAATTTACCACACAAACTGTTGGGTCTAGACCAATGTTTGGGTCAAGTTTCGTTGAATTCTGAGAATTTTCAAAATTTAGCTGTTTTGCACGGTTTTATTAGAGCAAGATTGTTTCCCTTTTATACAAACTTGTAGTTATTATTAAAGCTTAGCAAATTACCACACAAATTCTTAGGTCTAAACCAACGTTTGGGTCAAGTTTCGTCGAATTCTAAGAACGTTTAAAGTTTAGCTGTTCTGTACGGTTTTATTAAAGTAAGTTTGTTTGCCTTTTATAAAAACTTGTAGTTATTATTATGCTTAGCAAATTTACAATCCAAATTCATGGGTCTAGACCAACGTTTGGGTCAAGTTTCGTCGAATTCTGAGAACGTTCAAAATTTAGCTTTGCACAATTTTATTATAGCAACTTTGTTTCCCTTTTATACAAACTTTTAGTTATTATTACGCTTAGCAAATTTACCACAGAAATGCTTGGGTTCAGACAAACGTTTGGGTCAAGTTTCATCGCATTCTGAGAACGTTCAAAATTTAGTTGTTTTGCACGGTTTTATTAGTGCTAGTTTGTTTTCCTTTTATAAAAACTTGTAGTTATTATTATTCTTAGCAAATTACCACACAAATTCTTGGGTCTGGACGAACGTTTGGGTCAAGTTTCGTCAAATTCTAAGAACGTTCAAATTTTAGCAGTTTTTTACGATTTTATTTAAATAAGTTTGTCTGCCTTTTATAAAAACCTGTAGTTATTATTATGCTTAGTAAATTTACAATACAAATTCATGGGTCTAGACCAACGTTTGGGTCAAGTTTCGTCGAATTCTGAGAACGTTCAAAATTAAGCTTTGCACGATTTTATTAGAGCAACTTCGTTTCCCTTTTATACAAAATTTTAATTATTATCACGCTTAAAAAATTTACTACACAAATTCTTGGGCCTAGACCAACGTTTTGGGTCAAGTTTCGTCGAATTCTGAGAACGTTCAAAATTTAGGTGTTTCGTACGGTTTTATTAAAACAAGTTTGTTATCCTTTTATAAAAACTTGTAGTTATTATTACGCTTATCAAATTTACCACACAAATTCTTGGGTCTAAACCTACGTTTGGGCCAAGTTTCGTCGAATTCTGGTAACGTTCAACATTTAGCTGTTTCTTGAACGGTTTTATTAGAGCAAGTTTGTTTCTCTTTTATACAAAATCGTAGTTATTATTAAACTTAGCAAATTTACCACACAAATTCTATGGTCTAGACCAATTTTTGGGTCAAATTTCATCGAATTCTGGTAACGTTCAAAATATAACTGTTTTGCACGGTTTTTTTATAACTAGTTTGTTTCCCTTTTATACAAACTTGTAGTTGTTATTACGCTTAGCAAATTTACCACACAAACTGTTGGGTCTAGACCAACGTTTGGGTCAAGTTTCGTTGAATTCTGACAATTTTCAAAATTTAGCTGTTTTGCACGGTTTTATTAGAACAAGATTGTTTTCCTTTTATACAAACTTGTAGTTATTATTAAAGCTTAGCAAATTACCACACAAATTCTTAGGTCTAAACCAACGTTTGGGTCAAGTTTCGTCGAATTCTAAGAAAGTTTAAAGTTTAGCTGTTCTGTACGGTTTTATTAAAGTAAGTTTGTTTGCCTTTTATAAAAACTTGTAGTTATTATTATGCTTAGCAAATTTACAATCCAAATTCATGGGTCTAGACCAACGTTTGGGTCAAGTTTCGTCGAATTCTGAGAACGTTCAAAATTTAGCTTTGCACAATTTTATTATAGCAACTTTGTTTCCCTTTTATACAAACTTTTAGTTATTAGTACGCTTAGCAAATTTACCACAGAAATGCTTGGGTTCAGACAAACGTTTGGGTCAAGTTTCATCGAATTCTGAGAACGTTCAAAATTTAGTTGTTTTGCACGGTTTTATTAGTGCTAGTTTGTTTCCCTTTTATAAAAACTTGTAGTTATTATTATTCTTAGCAAATTACCACACAAATTCTTGGGTCTGGACGAACGTTTGGGTCAAGTTTCGTCAAATTCTAAGAACGTTCAAATTTTAGCAGTTTTTTACGATTTTATTTAAGTAAGTTTGTCTGCCTTTTATAAAAACCTGTAGTTATTATTATGCTTAGTAAATTTACAATACAAATTCATGGGTCTAGACCAACGTTTGGGTCAAGTTTCGTCGAATTCTGAGAACGTTCAAAATTAAGCTTTGCACGATTTTATTAGAGCAACTTCGTTTCCCTTTTATACAAAATTTTAATTATTATCACGCTTAAAAAATTTACTACACAAATTCATGGGCCTAGACCAACGTTTTGGGTCAAGTTTCGTCGAATTCTGAGAACGTTCAAAATTTAGCTGTTTTGTACGGTTTTATTAAAGCAAACTTGTAGTTATTATTACGCTTATCAAATTTACCACACAAATTCTTGGGTCTAAACCTACGTTTGGGCCATGTTTCGTCAAATTCTGGTAAAGTTCAACATTTAGCTGTTTCTTGAACGGTTTTATTAGAGCAAGTTTGTTTCTCTTTTATACAAAATCGTAGTTATTATTAAACTTAGCAAATTTACCACACAAATTCTATGGTCTAGACCAATTTTTGGGTCAAATTTCATCGAATTCTGGTAACGTTCAAAATGTAACTGTTTTACACGGTTTTATTATAACTAGTTTGTTTCCCTTTTATACAAACTTGTAGTTCTTATTACGCTTAGCAAATTTACCACACAAACTGTTGGGTCTAGACCAATGTTTGGGTCAAGTTTCGTTGAATTCTGAGAATTTTCAAAATTTAGCTGTTTTGCACGGTTTTATTAGAGCAAGATTGTTTCCCTTTTATACAAACTTGTAGTTATTATTAAAGCTTAGCAAATTACCACACAAATTCTTAGGTCTAAACCAACGTTTGGGTCAAGTTTCGTCGAATTCTAAGAACGTTTAAAGTTTTGCTGTTCTGTACGGTTTTATTAAAGTAAGTTTGTTTGCCTTTTATAAAAACTTGTAGTTATTATTATGCTTAGCAAATTTACAATCCAAATTCATGGGTCTAGACCAACGTTTGGGTCAAGTTTCGTCGAATTCTGAGAACGTTCAAAATTTAGCTTTGCACAATTTTATTATAGCAACTTTGTTTCCCTTTTATACAAACTTTTAGTTATTATTACGCTTAGCAAATTTACCACAGAAATGCTTGGGTTCAGACAAACGTTTGGGTCAAGTTTCATCGAATTCTGAGAACGTTCAAAATTTAGTTGTTTTGCACGGTTTTATTAGTGCTAGTTTGTTTTCCTTTTATAAAAACTTGTAGTTATTATTATTCTTAGCAAATTACCACACAAATTCTTGGGTCTGGACGAACGTTTGGGTCAAGTTTCGTCAAATTCTAAGAACGTTCAAATTTTAGCAGTTTTTTACGATTTTATTTAAATAAGTTTGTCTGCCTTTTATAAAAACCTGTAGTTATTATTATGCTTAGTAAATTTACAATACAAATTCATGGGTCTAGACCAACGTTTGGGTCAAGTTTCGTCGAATTCTGAGAACGTTCAAAATTAAGCTTTGCACGATTTTATTAGAGCAACTTCGTTTCCCTTTTATACAAAATTTTAATTATTATCACGCTTAAAAAATTTACTACACAAATTCTTGGGCCTAGACCAACGTTTTGGGTCAAGTTTCGTCGAATTCTGAGAACGTTCAAAATTTAGCTGTTTTGTACGGTTTTATTAAAGCAAACTTGTAGTTATTATTACGCTTATCAAATTTACCACACAAATTCTTGGGTCTAAACCTACGTTTGGGCCAAGTTTCGTCAAATTCTGGTAAAGTTCAACATTTAGCTGTTTCTTGAACGGTTTTATTAGAGCAAGTTTGTTTCTCTTTTATACAAAATCGTAGTTATTATTAAACTTAGCAAATTTACCACACAAATTCTATGGTCTAGACCAATTTTTGGGTCAAATTTCATCGAATTCTGGTAACGTTCAAAATGTAACTGTTTTACACGGTTTTATTATAACTAGTTTGTTTCCCTTTTATACAAACTTGTAGTTGTTATTACGCTTAGCAAATTTACCACACAAACTGTTGGGTCTAGACCAACGTTTGGGTCAAGTTTCGTTGAATTCTGAGAATTTTCAAAATTTAGCTGTTTTGCACGGTTTTATTAGAGCAAGATTGTTTCCCTTTTATACAAACTTGTAGTTATTATTAAAGCTTAGCAAATTACCACACAAATTCTTAGGTCTAAACCAACGTTTGGGTCAAGTTTCGTCGAATTCTAAGAACGTTTAAAGTTTAGCTGTTTTGTACGGTTTTATTAAAGTAAGTTTGTTTGCCTTTTATAAAAACTTGTAGTTATTATTATGCTTAGCAAATTTACAACCCAAATTCATCGGTCTAGACCAACGTTTGGGTCAAGTTTCGTCGAATTCTGAGAACGTTCAAAATTTAGCTTTGCACAATTTTATTATAGCAACTTTGTTTCCCTTTTATACAAACTTTTAGTTATTATTACGCTTAGCAAATTTACCACAGAAATGCTTGGGTTCAGACAAACGTTTGGGTCAAGTTTCATCGAATTCTGAGAAGGTTCAAAATTTAGTTGTTTTGCACGGTTTTATTAGTGCAAGTTTGTTTCCCTTTTATAAAAACTTGTAGTTATTATTATTCTTAGCAAATTACCACACAAATTCTTGGGTCTGGACGAACGTTTGGGTCAAGTTTCGTCAAATTCTAATAACGTTCAAAGTTTAGCTGTTTTGTACGGTTTTATTTAAGTAATGTTTGTTTGCCTTTTATAAAAACCTGTAGTTATTATTATGCTTAGTAAATTTACAATACAAATTCATGGGTCTAGACCAACGTTTGGGTCAAGTTTCGTCGAATTCTGAGAACGTTCAAAATTAAGCTTTGCACGATTTTATTAGAGCAACTTCGTTTCCCTTTTATACAAACTTTTAATTATTATCACGCTTAAAAAATTTACTACACAAATTCTTGGGCCTAGACCAAAGTTTTGGGTCAAGTTTCGTCGAATTCTGAGAACGTTCAAAATTTAGCTGTTTTGTACGGTTTTATTAAAGTAAGTTTGTTCTCCTTTTATAAAAACTTGTAGTTATTATTACGCTTAGCAAATTTACCACACAAATTCTTGGGTCTAAACCTACGTTTGGGCCAAGTTTCGTCAAATTCTGGTAACGTTCAAAATTTAGCTGTTTCGTGAACGGTTTTAATAGAGCAAGTTTGTTTCTCTTTTATACAAAATCGTAGTTATTATTAAACTTAGCAAATTTACCACACAAATTCTATGGTCTAGACCAATTTTTGGGTCAAATTTCATCGAATTCTGGTAACGTTCAAAATGTAACTGTTTTGCACGGTTTTATTATAACTAGTTTGTTTCCCTTTTATACAAACTTGCAGTTGTTATTACGCTTAGCAAATTTACCACACAAAATGTTGGGTCTAGACCAACGTTTGGGTCAGGTTTCGTTGAATTCTGAGAATTTTCAAAATTTAGCTGTTTTGCACGGTTTTATTAGAGCAAGATTGTTTCCCTTTTATACAAACTTGTAGTTATTATTAAAGCTTAGCAAATTACAACACAAATTCTTAGGTCTAAACCAACGTTTGAGTCAAGTTTCGTCGAATTCTAAGAACGTTTAAAGTTTAGCTGTTTTGTACGGTTTTATTAAAGTAAGTTTGTTTGCCTTTTATAAAAACTTGTAGTTATTATTATACTTAGCAAATTTACAACCCAAATTCATCGGTCTAGACCAACGTTTGGGTCAAGTTTCGTCGAATTCTGAGAACGTTCAAAATTTAGCTTTGCACAATTTTATTATAGCAACTTTGTTTCCCTTTTATACAAACTTTTAGTTATTATTACGCTTAGCAAATTTACCACAGAAATGCTTGGGTTCAGACAAACGTTTGGGTCAAGTTTCATCGAATTCTGAGAACGTTCAAAATTTAGTTGTTTTGCACGGTTTTATTAGTGTAAGTTTGTTTCCCTTTTATAAAAATTTGTAGTTATTATTATTCTTAGCAAATTACCACACAAATTCTTGGGTCTGGACGAACGTTTGGGTCAAGTTTCGTCAAATTCTAATAAGGTTCAAATTTTAGCTGTTTTGTACGGTTTTATTTAAGTAAAGTTTGTCTGCCTTTTATAAAAACCTGTAGTTATTATTATGCTTAGTAAATTTACAATACAAATTCATGGGTCTAGACCAACGTTTGGGTCAAGTTTCGTCGAATTCTGAGAACGTTCAAAATTAAGCTTTGCACGATTTTATTAGAGCAACTGCGTTTCCCTTTTATACAAACTTTTAATTATTATCACGCTTAAAAAATTTACTACACAAATTCTTGGGCCTAGACCAACGTTTTGGGTCAAGTTTCGTCGAATTCTGAGAACGTTCAAAATTTAGCTGTTTTGTACGGTTTTATTAAAGCAAGTTTGTTCTCCTTTTATAAAAACTTGTAGTTATTATTACGCTTATCAAATTTACCACACAAATTCTTGGGTCTAAACCTACGTTTGGGCCAAGTTTCGTCAAATTCTGGTAACGTTCAACATTTAGCTGTTTCTTGAACGGTTTTATTAGAGCAAGTTTGTTTCTCTTTTATACAAAATCGTAGTTATTATTAAACTTAGCAAATTTACCACACAAATTCTATGGTCTAGACCAATTTTTGGGTCAAATTTCATCGAATTCTTGTAACGTTCAAAATGTAACTGTTTTGCACGGTTTTATTATAACTAGTTTGTTTCCCTTTTATACAAACTTGCAGTTGTTATTACGCTTAGCAAATTTACCACACAAACTGTTGGGTCTAGACCAACGTTTGGGTCAGGTTTCGTTGAATTCTGAGAATTTTCAAAATTTAGCTGTTTTGCACGGTTTTATTAGAGCAAGATTGTTTCCCTTTTATACAAACTTGTAGTTATTATTAAAGCTTAGCAAATTACCACACAAATTCTTAGGTCTAAACCAACGTTTGAGTCAAGTTTCGTCGAATTCTAAGAACGTTTAAAGTTTAGCTGTTTTGTACGGTTTTATTAAACTAAGTTTGTTTGCCTTTTATAAAAACTTGTAGTTATTATTATGCTTAGCAAATTTACAACCCAAATTCATCGGTCTATACCAACGTTTGGGTCAAGTTTCGTCGAATTCTGAGAACGTTCAAAATTTAGCTTTGCACAATTTTATTATAGCAACTTTGTTTCCCTTTTATACAAACTTTTAGTTATTATTACGCTTAGCAAATTTACCACAGAAATGCTTGGGTTCAGACAAACGTTTGGGTCAAGTTTCATCGAATTCTGAGAAGGTTCAAAATTTAGTTGTTTTGCACGGTTTTATTAGTGCAAGTTTGTTTCCCTTTTATAAAAACTTGTAGTTATTATTATTCTTAGCAAATTACCACACAAATTCTTGGGTCTGGACGAACGTTTGGGTCAAGTTTCGTCAAATTCTAAGAACGTTCAATCTTTAGCTGTTTTGTACGGTTTTATTTGAGTAACTTTGTCTGCCATTTATAAAAACCTATAGTTATGACTATGCTTAGTAAATTTACAATACAAATTCATGGGTCTAGACCAACGTTTGGGTCAAGTTTCGTCGAATTCTGAGAACGTTCAAAATTAAGCTTTGCACGATTTTATTAGATCAACTTCGTTTCCCTTTTATACAAACGTTTAGTTATTATCACGCTTAAAAAATTTACTACACAAATTCTTGGGCCTAGACCAACGTTTATGGTCAAGTTTCGTTGAATTCTGAGAACGTTCAAAATTTAGCTGTTTTGCACGGTTTTATTAAAGCAAGTTTGTTCTCCTTTTATAAAAACTTGTAGTTATTATTACGCTTATCAAATTTACCACACAAATTCTTGGGTCTAAACCTACGTTTGGGCCAAGTTTCGTCGAATTCTAGTAACGTTCAAAATTTAGTTGTTTTTTGAATGGTTTTATTAGAGCAAGTTTGTTTCCCTTTTATACAAAATCGTAGTTATTATTAAACATAGCAAATTTACCACACAAATTCTATGGTCTAGACCAATTTTTGGGTCAAATTTCATCGAATTCTGGTAACGTTCAAAATGTAACTGTTTTGCACGGTTTTATTATAACTAGTTTGTTACCCTTTTATACAAACTTGTAGTTGTTAGTACGCTTAGCAAATTTACCACACAAACTGTTGGGTCTAGACCAACGTTTGGGTCAAGTTTCGTTGAATTCTGAGAATTTTCAAAATTTAGCTGTTTTGCACGGTTTTATTAGAGCAAGATTGTTTCCCTTTTATACAAACTTGTAGTTATTATTAAAGCTTAGCAAATTACCACACAAATTCTTAGGTCTAAACCAACGTTTGGGTCATGTTTCGTCGAATTCTAAGAACGTTTAAAGTTTAGTTGTTTTGTACGGTTTTATTAAAGTAAGTTTGTTTGCCTTTTATAAAAACTTGTAGTTATTATTATGCTTAGCAAATTTACAACACAAATTCATGGGTCTAGATCAACGTTTGGGTCAAGTTTCGTCGAATTCTGAGAACGTTCAAAATTTAGCTTTACACAATTTTATTATAGCAACTTTGTTTCCCTTTTATACAAACTTGTAGTTATTATTACGTTTAGCAAATTTACCACAGAAATGCTTGGGTTTAGACAAACGTTTGGGTCAAGTTTCATCGAATTCTGAGAACGTTCAAAATTTAGTTGTTTTGCACGGTTTTATTGGTGCAAGTTTGTTTCCCTTTTATAAAAACTTGTAGTTATTATTATTCTTAGCAAATTACCACACAAATTCTTGGGTCTGGACGAACGTTTGGGTCAAGTTTTGTCAAATTCTAAGAACGTTCAAACTTTAGCTGTTTTGTACGGTTTTATTTAAGTAAGTTTGTCTGCCTTTTATAAAAACCTATAGTTATTATTATGCTTAGTAAATTTACAATACAAATTCATGGGTCTAGACCAACATTTGGGTCAAGTTTCGTCGAATTCTGATAACGTTCAAAACTAAGCTTTGCACGATTTTATTAGAGCAACTTCGTTTTCCTTTTATACAAACTTTTAGTTATTATCACGCTTAAAAAATTTACTACACAAATTCTTGGGCCTAGACCAACGTTTTGGGTCAAGTTTCGTCGAATTCTGAGAACGTTCAAAATTTAGCTGTTTTGTACGGTTTTATTAAAGCAAGTTTGTTCTCCTTTTACAAAAACTTGTAGTTATTATTACGCTTATCAAATTTACCACACAAATTCTTGGGTCTAAACCTACGTTTGGGCCAAGTTTCGTCGAATTCTAGTAACGTTCAAAATTTAGCTGTTTTTTGAATGGTTTTATTAGAGCAAGTTTGTTTCCCTTTTATACAAAATCGTAGTTATTATTAAACATAGCAAATTTACCACACAAATTCTATGGTCTAGACCAATTTTTGGGTCAAATTTCATCGAATTCTGATAACGTTCAAAATGTAACTGTTTTGCACGGTTTTATTATAACTAGTTTGTTACCCTTTTATACAAACTTGTAGTTGTTAGTACGCTTAGCAAATTTACCACACAAACTGTTGGGTCTAGACCAACGTTTGGGTCAAGTTTCGTTGAATTCTGAGAATTTTCAAAATTTAGCTGTTTTGCACGGTTTTATTAGAGCAAGATTGTTTCCCTTTTATACAAACTTGTAGTTATTATTAAAGCTTAGCAAATTACCACACAAATTCTTAGGTCTAAACCAACGTTTGGGTCATGTTTCGTCGAATTCTAAGAACGTTTAAAGTTTAGTTGTTTTGTACGGTTTTATTAAAGTAAGTTTGTTTGCCTTTTATAAAAACTTGTAGTTATTATTATGCTTAGCAAATTTACAACACAAATTCATGGGTCTAGATCAACGTTTGGGTCAAGTTTCGTCGAATGCTGAGAACGTTCAAAATTTAGCTTTACACAATTTTATTATAGCAACTTTGTTTCCCTTTTATACAAACTTGTAGTTATTATTACGTTTAGCAAATTTACCACAGAAATGCTTGGGTTTAGACAAACGTTTGGGTCAAGTTTCATCGAATTCTGAGAACGTTCAAAATTTAGTTGTTTTGCACGGTTTTATTGGTGCAAGTTTGTTTCCCTTTTATAAAAACTTGTAGTTATTATTATTCTTAGCAAATTACCACACAAATTCTTGGGTCTGGACGAACGTTTGGGTCAAGTTTTGTCAAATTCTAAGAACGTTCAAACTTTAGCTGTTTTGTACGGTTTTATTTAAGTAAGTTTGTCTGCCTTTTATAAAAACCTATAGTTATTATTATGCTTAGTAAATTTACAATACAAATTCATGGGTCTAGACCAACATTTGGGTCAAGTTTCGTCGAATTCTGATAACGTTCAAAACTAAGCTTTGCACGATTTTATTAGAGCAACTTCGTTTTCCTTTTATACAAACTTTTAGTTATTATCACGCTTAAAAAATTTACTACACAAATTCTTGGGCCTAGACCAACGTTTTGGGTCAAGTTTCGTCGAATTCTGAGAACGTTCAAAATTTAGCTGTTTTGTACGGTTTTATTAAAGCAAGTTTGTTCTGCTTTTATAAAAACTTGTAGTTATTACTACGCTTAGCAAATTTACCACACAAATTCTTGGGTCTAAACCTACGTTTAGGCCATGTTTCATCGAATTCTAGTACCGTTCAAAATTTAGCTGTTTCTTGAACGGTTTTATTAGAGCAAGTTTGTTTCTCTTTTATACAAAATCGTAGTTATTATTAAACTTAGCAAATTTACCACACAAATTCTATGGTCTAGACCAATTTTTGGGTCAAATTTCATCGAATTCTGGTAACGTTCAAAATGTAACTGTTTTGCACGGTTTTATTATAACTAGTTTGTTTCCCTTTTATACAAATTTGTAGTTGTTATTACGCTTAGCAAATTTACCACACAAACTGTTGGGTCTAGACCAACGTTTGGGTCAAGTTTCGTTGAATTCTGAGAATTTTCAAAATTTAGCTATTTTGCACGGTTTTATTAGAGCAAGATTGTTTCCCTTTTATACAAACTTATAGTTATTATTAAAGCTTAGCAAATTACCACACAAATTCTTAGGTCTAAACCAACGTTTGGGTCAGGTTTCGTCGAATTCTAAGAACGTTTAAAGTTTAGCTGTTTTGTACGGTTTTATTAAAGTTTGTTTGCCTTTTATAAAAACTTGTAGTTATTATTATGCTTAGCAAATTTACAACACAAATTCATGGGTCGAGACCAACGTTTGGTTCAAGTTTCGTCGAATTCTGAGAACGCTCAAAATTTAGTTGTTTTGCACGATTTTATTAGTGCAAGTTTGTTTCCCTTTTATAAAAATTTGTAGTTATTATTATTCTTGGGTCTGGACGGCGTTTGGGTCAAGTTTCCTCAAATTCTAAGAACGTTCAAATTTTAGCTGTTTTGTACGGTTTTATTTAAGTAAGTTTGTCTGCCTTTTATAAAAACCTGTAGTTATTATTATGCTTAGTAAATTTACAATACAAATTCATGGGTCTAGACCAACGTTTGGGTTAAGTTTCGTCGAATTCTGAGAACGTTCAAAATTAAGCTTTGCACGATTTTATTAGAGCAACTTCGTTTCCCTTTTATACAAACTTTTAATTATTATCACGCTTAAAAAATTTACTACACAAATTCTTGGGCCTAGACCAACGTTTTGGGTGAAGTTTCGTTGAATTCTGAAAACGTTCAAAATTTAGCTGTTTTGTACGATTTTATTAAAGCAAGTTTGTTCTCCTTTTATAAAAACTTGTAGTTATTATTACGCTTAGCAAATTTACCACACAAATTCTTGGGTCTAAACCTACGTTTGGGCCAAGTTTCGTCGAATTCTGGTACCGTTCAATATTTAGCTGTTTCTTGAACGGTTTTATTGGAGCAAGTTTGTTTCTCTTTTATACAAAATCGTAGTTGTTATTAAACTTAGTAAATTTACCACACAAATTCTATGGTCTAGACCAATTTTTGGGTCAAATTTCATCGAATTCTGGTAAACGTTCAAAATGTAACTGTTTTGCACGGTTTTATTATAACTAGTTTGTTTCCCTTTTATACAAACTTGTAGTTTGGGTCAAGTTTCGTTGAATTCTGAGAATTTTCAAAATTTAGCTATTTTGCACGGTTTTATTAGAGCAAGATTGTTTTCCTTTTATACAAACTTGTAGTTATTATTAAAGCTTAGCAAATTACCACACAAATTCTTAGTTCTAAACCAACGTTTGGGTCAAGTTTCGTCGAATTCTAAGAATGTTTAAAGTTTAGCTGTTTTGTACGGTTTTATTAAAGTAAGTTTGTTTGCCTTTTATAAAAACTTTGTAGTTATTATTATGCTTAGCAAATTTACAACACAAATTCATGGGTCTAGACCAACGTTTGGGTCAAGTTTCGTCGAATTCTGAGAACGTTCAAAATTTAGCTTTGCACAATTTTATTATAGCAACTTTGTTTCCCTTTTATACAAACTTGTAGTTATTAATACGCTTAGCAAATTTACCACAGAAATGCTTGGGTTTAGACAAACGTTTGGGTCAAGTTTCATCGAATTCTGAGAACGTTCAAAATTTAGTTGTTTTGCACGGTTTTATTGGTGCAAGTTTGTTTCCCTTTTATAAAAACTTGTAGTTATTATTATGCTTAGCAAATTACCACACAAATTCTTGGGTCTGGACGAACGTTTGGGTCAAGTTTCGTCAAATTCTAAGAACGTTCAAACTTTAGCTGTTTTGTACGGTTTTATTTAAGTAAGTTTGTCTGCCTTTTATAAAAACCTATAGTTATTATTATGCTTAGTAAATTTACAATACAAATTCATGGGTCTAGACCAACGTTTGGGTCAAGTTTCGTCGAATTCTGAGAACGTTCAAAATTAAGCTTTGCACGATTTTATTAGAGCAACTGCGTTTCCCTTTTATACAAACTTTTAATTATTATCACGCTTAAAAAATTTACTACACAAATTCTTGGGCCTAGACCAACGTTTTGGGTCAAGTTTCGTCGAATTCTGAGAACGTTCAAAATTTAGCTGTTTTGTACGGTTTTATTAAAGCAAGTTTGTTCTCCTTTTATAAAAACTTGTAGTTATTACTACGCTTAGCAAATTTACCACACAAATTCTTGGGTCTAAACCTATGTTTGGGCCAAGTTTCGTCGAATTCTAGTACCGTTCAAAATTTAGCTGTTTCTTGAACGGTTTTATTAGAGCAAGTTTGTTTCTCTTTTATACAAAATCGTAGTTATTATTAAACTTAGCAAATTTACCACACAAATTCTATGGTCTAGACCAATTTTTGGGTCAAATTTTATCGAATTCTGTTAACGTTCAAAATGTAACTGTTTTGCACGGTTTTATTATAACTAGTTTGTTTCCCTTTTATACAAACTTGTAGTTGTTATTACGTTTAGCAAATTTACCACACAAACTGTTGGGTCTAGACCAACGTTTGGGTCAAGTTTCGTTGAATTCTGAGAATTTTCAAAATTTAGCTATTTTGCACGGTTTTATTAGAGCAAGATTGTTTCCCTTTTATACAAACTTATAGTTATTATTAAAGCTTAGCAAATTACCACACAAATTCTTAGGTCTAAACCAACGTTTGGGTCAAGTTTCGTCGAATTCTAAGAACGTTTAAAGTTTAGCTGTTTTATACGGTTTTATTAAAGTTTGTTTTCCTTTTATAAAAACTTGTAGTTATTGTTATGCTTAGCAAATTTACAACACAAATTCATGGGTCTAGACTAATGTTTGGTTCAAGTTTCGTCGAATTCTGAGAACGTTCAAAATTTAGTTGTTTTGTATAAAAACTTGTAGTTATTATTATTCTTAGCAAATCACCACACAAATTCTTGGGTCTGGACGAACGTTTGGGTCAAGTTTCGTCAAATTCTAAGAACGTTCAAATTTTAGCTGTTTTGTACGGTTTTATTTAAGTAAGTTTGTCCGCCTTTTATAAAAACCTGTAGTTATTATTATGCTTAGTAAATTTACAATACAAATTCATGGGTGTAGACCAACGTTTGGGTCAAGTTTCGTCGAATTTTGAGAACGTTCAAAATTAAGCTTTGCACGATTTTATTAGAGCAACTTCATTTCCCTTTTATACAAACTTTTAATTATTATCACGCTTAAAAAATTTACTATTCAAATTCTTGGGCCTAGACCAATGTTTTGGGTCAAGTTTCGTCGAATTCTGAGAACGTTCAAAATTTAGCTGTTTTGTACGGTTTTATTAAAGCAAGTTTGTTCTCCTTTTATAAAAACTTGTAGTTATTATTACGCTTAGCAAATTTACCACACAAATTCTTGGGTCTAAACCTACGTTTGGGCCAAGTTTCGTCGAATTCTAGTACCGTTCAAAATTTAGCTGTTTCTTGAACGGTTTTATTAGAGCAAGTTTGTTTCTCTTTTATACGAAATCGTAGTTATTATTAAACTTAGCAAATTTACCACACAAATTCTATGGTCTCGACCAATTTTTGGGTCAAATTTCATTGAATTCTGGTAACATTCAAAATGTAACTGTTTTGCACGGTTTTATTATAACTAGTTTGTTTCCCTTTTATACAAACTTGTAGTTGTTATTACGCTTAGCAAATTTACCACACAAACTGTTGGGTCTAGACCAACGTTTGGGTCAAGTTTCGTTGAATTCTGAGAATTTTCAAAATTTAGCTATTTTGCACGGTTTTATTAGAGCAAGATTGTTTCCCTTTTATACAAACTTATAGTTATTATTAAAGCTTAGCAAATTACCACACAAATTCTTAGGTCTAAACCAACGTTTGGGTCAAGTTTCGTCGAATTCTAAGAACGTTTAAAGTTTAGCTGTTTTGTACGGTTTTATTAAAGTTTGTTTGCCTTTTATAAAAACTTGTAGTTATTATTATGCTTAGCAAATTTACAACACAAATTCATGGGTCGAGACCAACGTTTGGTTCAAGTTTCGTCGAATTCTGAGAACGCTCAAAATTTAGTTGTTTTGCACGATTTTATTAGTGCAAGTTTGTTTCCCTTTTATAAAAATTTGTAGTTATTATTATGCTTTAGCAAATTTACAACACAAATTCATGGGTCTAGACCAATGTTTGGGTCAAGTTTCGTCGAATTCTGAGAACGTTCAAAATTTAGTTGTTTTGCACGGTTTTATTAGTGCAAGTTTGTTTCCCTTTTATAAAAACTTGTAGTTATTATTATTCTTAGCAAATTACCACACAAATTCTTGGGTCTGGACGAACGTTTGGGTCAGGTTTCGTCAAATTCTAAGAACGTTCAAATTTTAGCTGTTTTGTACGGTTTAATTTAAGTAAGTTTGTCTGCCTTTTATAAAAACCTGTAGTTATTATTATGCTTAGTAAATTTACAATACAAATTCATGGGTCTAGACCAACGTTTGGGTCAAGTTTCGTCGAATTCTGAGAACGTTCAAAATTAAGCTTTGCACGATTTTATTAGAGCAACTTCGTTTCCCTTTTATACAAACTTTTAATTATTATCACGCTTAAAAAATTTACTACACAAATTCTTGGGCCTAGACCAACGTTTTGGGTCAAGTTTCGTCGAATTCTGAGAACGTTCAAAATTTAGTTGTTTTGTACGGTTTATTAAAGCAAGTTTGTTCTCCTTTTATAAAAACTTGTTGTTATTATTACGCTTAGCAAATTTACCACACAAATTCTTGGGTCTAAATCTACGTTTGGGCCAAGTTTCGTCGAATTCTGGTACCGTTCAAAATTTAGCTGTTTCTTGAACGGTTTTATTAGAGCAAGTTTGTTTCTCTTTTATACAAAATCGTAGTTATTATTAAACTTAGCAAATTTACCACACAAATTCTATGGTCTAGACCAATTTTTGGGTCAAATTTCATCGAATTCTGGTAACGTTCAAAATGTAATCGCTTTGCACGGTTTTATTATAACTGGTTTGTTTCCCTTTTATACAAACTTGTAGTTGTTATTATGCTTAGCAAATTTACCACACAAATTGTTGGGTCTAGACCAACGTTTGGGTCAAGTTTCGTTGAATTCTGAGAATTTTCAAAATTTAGCTGTTTTGCACGATTTTATTAGAGCAAGATTGTTTCCCTTTTATACAAACTTGTAGTTATTATTAAAGCTTAGCAAATTACCACACAAATTCTTAGGTCTAAACCAAAGTTTGGGTCAAGTTTCGTCGAATTCTAAGAACGTTTAAAGTTTAGCTGTTTTGTACGGTTTTATTAAAGTAAGTTTGTTTGCCTTTTATAAAAACCTGTAGTTATTATTATGCTTAGTAAATTTGCAATACAAATTCATGGGTCTAGACCAACGTTTGGGTCAAGTTTCGTCGAATTCTGAAAACGTTCAAAATTAAGCTTTGCACGATTTTATTAGAGCAACTTCGTTTCCCTTTTATACAAACTTTTAGTTATTATCACGCTTAAAATATTTACTACACAAATTCTTGGGCCTAGACCAACGTTTTGGGTCAAGTTTCATCGAATTCTGAGAACGTTCGAAATTTAGCTGTTTTATATGGTTTTATTAAAGCAAGTTTGTTCTCCTTTTATAAAAACTTGTAGTTATTATTACGCTTAGCAAATTTACCACACAAATTCTTGGGTCTAAATGTACGTTTGGGCCAAGTTTCGTCGAATTCTAGTACCGTTCAAAATTTAGCTGTTTCTTGAACGGTTTTATTAGAGCAAGTTTGTTTCTCTTTTATACAAGATCGTAGTTATTATTAAACTTAGCAAATTTACAACACAAATTCTATGGTCTAGACCAATTTTTGGGTCAAATTTCATCGAATTCTGGTAACGTTCAAAATGTAACTGTTTTGCACGGTTTTATTATAACTAGTTTGTTTCCCTTTTATACAAACTTGTAGGTGTTATTACGCTTGGCAAATTTACCACATAAATTGTTGGGTCTAGACCAACGCTTGGGTCAAGTTTCGTTGAATTCTGAGAAATTTTCAAAATTTAGCTGTTTTGCACGGTTTTATTAGAGCAAGATTGTTTCCCTTTTATACAAACTTGTAGTTATTATTAAAGCTTTGCAAATTACCACATAAATTCTTAGGTCTAAACCAACGTTTGGGTCAAGTTTCGTCGAATTCTAAGAACGTTTAAAGTTTAGCTGTTTTGTACGGTTTTATTAACGTAAGTTTGTTTGCCTTTTATAAAAACATGTAGTTATTATTATGCTTAGCATATTTACAACACAAATTCATGGGTCTAGACCAACGTTTTGGGTCAAGTTTCGTCGAATTCTGAGAACGTTCAAAATTTAGCTGTTTTGCACGGTTTTATTAAAGCAAGTTTGTTCTCCTTTTATAAAAACTTGTAGTTATTATTACGCTTATCAAATTTACCACACAAATTCTTGGGTCTAAACCTACGTTTGGGACAAGTTTCGTCGAATTCTGGTAACGTTCAAAATTTAGCTGTTTCTTGAACGGTTTTATTAGAGCAAGATTGTTTCCCTTTTATACAAAATCGTAGTTATTATCAAACTTAGCAAATTTACCAGACAAATTCTATGGTCTAGACCAATTTTTGGGTCAAATTTCATCGAATTCTGGTAACGTTCAAAATGTAACTGTTTTGCACGGTTTTATTATAACTAGTTTGTTTCCCTTTTGTACAAACTTGTAGTTATTATTACGCTTAGCAAATTTACCACACAAACTGTTGGGTCTAGACCAACGTTTGGGTCAAGTTTCGTTGAATTCTGAGAATTTTCAAAATTTAGCTGTTTTGCACGGTTTTATTAGAGCAAGTTTGTTTCCCTTTTATACAAATTTGTAGTTATTATTAAAGCTTAGCAAATTACCACACAAATTCTTAGGTCTAAACCAAAGTTTGGGTCAAGTTTCGTCGAATTCTAAGAACGTTTAAAGTTTAGCTGTTTTGTACGGTTTTATTAAAGTAAGTTTGTTTGCCTTTTATAAAAACCTGTAGTTATTATTATGCTTAGTAAATTTGCAATACAAATTCATGGGTCTAGACCAACGTTTGGGTCAAGTTTCGTCGAATTCTGAAAACGTTCAAAATTAAGCTTTGCACGATTTTATTAGAGCAACTTCGTTTCCCTTTTATACAAACTTTTAGTTATTATCACGCTTAAAATATTTACTACACAAATTCTTGGGCCTAGACCAACGTTTTGGGTCAAGTTTCGTCGAATTCTGAGAACGTTCGAAATTTAGCTGTTTTATACGGTTTTATTAAAGCAAGTTTGTTCTCCTTTTATAAAAACTTGTAGTTATTATTACGCTTAGCAAATTTACCACACAAATTCTTGGGTCTAAATGTACGTTTGGGCCAAGTTTCGTCGAATTCTGGTACCGTTCAAAATTTAGCTGTTTCTTGAACGGTTTTATTAGAGCAAGTTTGTTTCTCTTTTATACAAGATCGTAGTTATTATTAAACTTAGCAAATTTACAACACAAATTCTATGGTCTAGACCAATTTTTGGGTCAAATTTCATCGAATTCTGGTAACGTTCAAAATGTAACTGTTTTGCACGGTTTTATTATAACTAGTTTGTTTCCCTTTTATACAAACTTGTAGGTGTTATTACGCTTAGCAAATTTACCACATAAATTGTTGGGTCTAGACCAACGCTTGGGTCAAGTTTCGTTGAATTCTGAGAAATTTTCAAAATTTAGCTGTTTTGCACGATTTTATTAGAGCAAGATTGTTTCCCTTTTATACAAACTTGTAGTTATTATTAAAGCTTAGCAAATTACCACATAAATTCTTAGGTCTAAACCAACGTTTGGGTCAAGTTTCGTCGAATTCTAAGAACGTTTAAAGTTTAGCTGTTTTGTACGGTTTTATTAACGTAAGTTTGTTTGCCTTTTATAAAAACATGTAGTTATTATTATGCTTAGCATATTTACAACACAAATTCATGGGTCTAGACCAACGTTTTGGGTCAAGTTTCGTCGAATTCTGAGAACGTTCAAAATTTAGCTGTTTTGCACGGTTTTATTAAAGCAAGTTTGTTCTCCTTTTATAAAAACTTGTAGTTATTATTACGCTTATCAAATTTACCACACAAATTCTTGGGTCTAAACCTACGTTTGGGCCAAGTTTCGTCGAATTCTGGTAACGTTCAAAATTTAGCTGTTTCTTGAACGGTTTTATTAGAGCAAGTTTGTTTCCCTTTTATACAAAATCGTAGTTATTATCAAACTTAGCAAATTTACCAGACAAATTCTATGGTCTAGACCAATTTTTGGGTCAAATTTCATCGAATTCAGGTAACGTTCAAAATGTAACTGTTTTGCACGATTTTAGTATAACTAGTTTGTTTCCCTTTTATACAAACTTGTAGTTGTTATTACGCTTAGCAAATTTACCACACAAACTGTTGGGTTTAGACCAACATTTGGGTCAGGCTTCG
The DNA here is from genome assembly GCF_026168435.1 of Sesamum indicum. Taxonomy (NCBI): domain Eukaryota; kingdom Viridiplantae; phylum Streptophyta; class Magnoliopsida; order Lamiales; family Pedaliaceae; genus Sesamum; species Sesamum indicum. Next base: position 10,495,274 of record NC_142658.1, on the reverse strand, counting down.
TTGAATTCTGAGAATTTTCAAAATTTAGCTGTTTTGCACGGTTTTATTAGAGCAAAATATTTTCCCTTTTATACAAACTTGTACTTATTATTAAAGCTTAGAAAATTACCACACAAATTCTTAGGTCTAAACCAACGTTTGGGTCAAGTTTCGTTGAATTCTAAGAACGTTTAAAGTTTAGCTGTTTTGTACGGTTTTATTAAAGTAAGTTTCTTTACCTTTTATAAAAACTTGTAGTTATTATTATGCTTAGCAAATTTACAACACAAATTCATGGGTCTAGACCAACGTTTGGGTCAAGTTTCGTCGAATTCTGAGAACGTTCAAAAGTTAGCTTTACACAATTTTATTATAGCAACTTTGTTTCCCTTTTATACAAACTTGTAGTTATTATTACGCTTAGCAAATTTACCACAGAAATGCTTGGGTTTAGACAAACGTTTGGGTCAAGTTTCATCGAATTCTGAGAACGTTCAAAATTTAGTTGTTTTGCACGGTTTTATTGGTGCAAGTTTGTTTCCCTTTTATAAAAACTTGTAGTTATTATTATGCTTAGCAAATTACCACACAAATTCTTGGGTCTGGACGAACGTTTGGGTCAAGTTTCGTCAAATTCTAAGAACGTTCAAACTTTAACTTTTTTGTACGGTTTTATTTAAGTAAGTTTGTCTGACTTTTATAAAAACCTATAGTTATTATTATGCTTAGTAAATTTACAATACAAATTCATGGGTCTAGACCAACGTTTGGGTCAAGTTTCGTCGAATTCTGAGAACGTTCAAAATTAAGCTTTGCACGATTTTATTAGAGCAACTTCGTTTCCCTTTTATACAAACTTTTAATTATTATCACGCTTAAAAAATTTGCTACACAAATTCTTGGGCCTAGACCAACGTTTTGGGTCAAGTTTCGTCGAATTCTGAGAACGTTCAAAATTTAGCTGTTTTGTACGGTTTTATTAAAGCAAGTTTGTTCTCCTTTTACAAAAACTTGTAGTTATTATTACGCTTAGCAAATTTACCACACAAATTCTTGGGTCTAAATCTACGTTTGGGCCAAGTTTCGTCGAATTCGGGTAACGTTCAAAATTTAGCTGTTTCTTGAACGGTTTTATTAGAGCAAGTTTGTTTCCCTTTTATACAAAATCGTAGTTATTATTAAACTTAGCAAATTTACCACACAAATTCTATGGTCTAGACCAATTTTTGGGTCAAATTTCATCGAATTCTGGTAACGTTCAAAATCTAACTTTTTTGCACGGTTTTATTATAACTAGTTTGTTTCCCTTTTATACAAACTTGTAGTTGTTATTACGCTTAGCAAATTTACCACACAAACTGTTGGGTCTAGACCAACGTTTGGGTCAAGTTTCGTTGAATTCTGAGAATTTTCAAAATTTAGCTGTTTTGCACGGTTTTATTAGAGCAAGATTGTTCCCTTTTATACAAACTTGTAGTTATTATTAAAGCTTTGCAAATTACCACACAAATTCTTAGGTCTAAACCAACGTTTGGGTCAAGTTTCGTCGAATTCTAAGAACGTTTAAAGTTTAGCTGTTTTGTACGGTTTTATTAAAGTAAGTTTGTTTGCCTTTTATAAAAACTTGTAGTTATTATTATGCTTAGCAAATTTACAACACAAATTCATGGGTCTATCCCAACATTTGGGTCAAGTTTCGTCGAATTCTGAAAACGTTCAAAATTTAGTTGTTTGGCACGGTTTTATTAGTTCAAGTTTGTTTCCCTTTTATAAAAACATGTAGTTATTATTATTCTTAGCAAATTACCACACAAATTTTTGGGTCTGGACGAACGTTTGGGTCAAGTTTCGTCAAATTCTAAGAACGTTCAAATTTTAGCTGTTTTGTACGGTTTTATATAAGTAAGTTTGTCTGCCTTTTATAAAAACTTGTAGTTACTATTATGCTTAGTAAATTTACAATACAAATTCATGGGTCTAGACCAACGTTTGGTTCAAGTTTCATCGAATTCTGAGAAGGTTCAAAATTAAGCTTTGCACGATTTTATTAGAGTAACTTCGTTTCCCTTTTATACAAACTTTTAGTTATTATCACGCTTAAAAAATTTACTACACAAATTTTTGGGCCTAGACCAACGTTTTGGGTCAAGTTTCGTCGAATTCTGAGAACGTTCAAAATTTAGCTGTTTTGTACGGTTTTAGTAAAGCAAGTTTGTTCTCCTTTTATAAAAACTTGTAGTTATTATTAAGCTTATCAAATTTACCACACAAATTCTTGGGTTTAAACCTACGTTTGGGCCAAGTTTCGTCGAATTCTTGTAACGTTCAAAATTTAGCTGTTTCTTGAACGGTTTTATTAGAGCAAGTTTGTTTCCCTTTTATACAAAACCGTAGTTATTATTAAACTTAGCAAATTTACCACACAAATTCTATGGTCTAGACCAATTTTTGGGTCAAATTTCATCGAATTCTGGTAACGTTCAAAATGTAACTGTTTTGCACGGTTTTATTATAACTAGTTTGTTTCCCTTTTATACAAACTTGTAGTTGTTTTTACGCTTAGCAAATTTACCACACAAACTGTTGGGTCTAAACCAACATTTGGGTCAAGTTTCGTTGAATTCTGAGAATTTTCAAAATTTAGCTGTTTTGCACGGTTTTATTAGAGCAAGATTGTTTCCCTTTTATACAAACTTGTAGTTATTATTAAAGCTTAGCAAATTACCACACAAATTCTTAGGTCTAAACCAACGTTTGGGTCAAATTTCGTCGAATTCTAAGAACGTTTAAAGTTTAGCTGTTTTGTACGGTTTTATTAAAGTAAGTTTGTTTGCTTTTTATAAAAACTTGTTGTTATTATTATGCTTAGCAAATTTGCAACACAAATTCATGGGTCTAGACCAACGTTTGGGTCGAGTTTCGTCGAACTCTGAGAACGTTCAAAATTTAGCTTTGCACAATTTTATTATAGCAACTTTGTTTCCCTTTTATACAAACTTGTAGTTATTATTACGCTTAGCAAATTTACCACAGAAATGCTTGGGTTTAGACAAACGTTTGGGTCAAGTTTCATCGAATTCTGAGAACGTTCAAAATTTAGTTGTTTTGCACGGTTTTATTGGTGCCAGTTTGTTTCCCTTTTATAAAAACTTGTAGTTATTATTATGCTTAGCAAATTACCTCACAAATTCTTGGGTCTGGACGAACGTTTGGGTCAAGTTTCGTCAAATTCTAAGAACGTTCAATCTTTAGCTGTTTTGTACGGTTTTATTTAAGTAAGTTTGTCTGCCTTTTATAAAAACCTGTAGTTATTATTATGCTTAGTAAATTTACAATACAAATTCATGGGTCTAGACCAACGTTTGGTTCAAGTTTCATCAAATTCTGAGAAGGTTCAAAATTAAGCTGTGCACGATTTTATTAGAGCAACTTCGTTTCCCTTTTATACAAACTTTTAGTTATTATCACGCTTAAAAAATTTACTACACAAATTTTTGGGCCTAGACCAACGTTTTGGGTCAAGTTTCGTCGAATTCTGAGAACGTTCAAAATTTAGCTGTTTTGTACGGTTTTATTAAAGCAAGTTTGTTCTCCTTTTATAAAAACTTGTAGTTATTATTACGCTTATCAAATTTACCACACAAATTCTTGGGTTTAAACCTACGTTTGGGCCAAGTTTCGTCGAATTCTGGTAACGTTCAAAATTTAGCTGTTTCTTGAACGGTTTATTAGAGCAAGTTTGTTTCCCTTTTATACAAAATCGTAGTTATTATTAAATTTAGCAAATTTACCACACAAATTCTATGGTCTAGACCAATTTTTGGGTCAAATTTCATCGAATTCTGGTAACGTTCAAAATGTAACTGTTTTGCACGGTTTTATTATAACTAGTTTGTTTCCCTTTTATACAAACTTGTAGTTGTTATTACGCTTAGCAAATTTACCACACAAACTGTTGGGTCTAGACCAACGTTTGGGTCAAGTTTCGTTGAATTCTGACAATTTTCAAAATTTAGCTGTTTTGCACGGTTTTATTAGAGCAAGTTTGTTTCCCTTTTATACAAACTTGTAGTTACTATTAAAGCTTAGCAAATTACCACACAAATTCTTAGTTCTAAACCAACGTTTGGGTCAAGTTTCGTCGAATTCTAAGAACGTTTAAAGTTTAGCTGTTTTGTACGGTTTTATTAAAGTAAGTTTGTTTGCCTTTTATAAAAACTTGTAGTTATTATTATGCTTAGCAAATTTACAACACAAATTCATGGGTCTAGACCAACGTTTGGGTCAAGTTTCGTCGAATTCTGAGAACGTTCAAAATTTAGCTTTGCACAATTTTATTATAGCAACTTTGTTTCCTTTTTATACAAACTTCTAGTTATTATTACGCTTAGCAAATTTACCACAGAAATGCTTGGGTTTAGACAAACGTTTGGGTCAAGTTTCATCGAATTCTGAGAACGTTCAAAATTTAGTTGTTTTGCACGGTTTTATTGGTGCAAGTTTGTTTCCCTTTTATAAAAACTTGTAGTTATTATTATGCTTAGCAAATTACCACACAAATTCTTGGGTCTGGACGAACGTTTGGGTCATGTTTCGTCAAATTCTAAGAACGTTCAAACTTTAGCTGTTTTGTACGGTATTATTTAAGTATGTTTGTCTGCCTTTTATAAAACCCTATAGTTATTATTATGCTTAGTAAATTTACAATACAAATTCATGGGTCTAGACCAACGTTTGGGTCAAGTTTCGTCGAATTCTGAGAACGTTCAAAATTAAGCTTTGCACGATTTTATTAGAGCAACTTCGTTTTCCTTTTATACAAACTTTTAGTTATTATCACGCTTAAAAAATTTTCTACACAAATTCTTGGGCCTAGACCAACGTTTTGGGTCAAGTTTCGTCGAATTCTGAGAACGTTCAAAATTTAGCTGTTTTGTACGATTTTATTAAAGCAAGTTTGTTCTCCTTTTATAAAAACTTGTAGTTATTATTACGCTTATCAAATTTACCACACAAATTCTTGGGTCTAAACCTACGTTTGGGCCAAGTTTCATCGAATTCTGGTAACGTTCAAAATTTAGCTGTTTTTTGAATGGTTTTATTAGAGCAAGTTTGTTTCCCTTTTATACAAAATCGTAGTTATTATTAAACTTAGCAAATTTACCACACAAATTCTATGGTCTAGACCAATTTTTGGGTCAAATTTCATCGAATTCTGGTAACGTTCAAAATGTAACTTTTTTGCACGGTTTTATTATAACTAGTTTGTTTCCCTTTTATACAAACTTGTAGTTGTTTTTACGCTTAGCAAATTTACCACACAAACTGTTGGGTCTAGACCAACGTTTGGGTCAAGTTTCGTTGAATTCTGAGAATTTTCAAAATTTAGCTGTTTTGCACGGTTTTATTAGAGCAAGATTGTTCCCTTTTATACAAACTTGTAGTTATTATTAAAGCTTTGCAAATTACCACACAAATTCTTAGGTCTAAACCAACGTTTGGGTCAAGTTTCGTCGAATTCTAAGAACGTTTAAAGTTTAGCTGTTTTGTACGGTTTTATTAAAGTAAGTTTGTTTGCCTTTTATAAAAACTTGTAGTTATTATTATGCTTAGCAAATTTACAACACAAATTCATGGGTCTATCCCAACATTTGGGTCAAGTTTCGTCGAATTCTGAAAACGTTCAAAATTTAGTTGTTTGGCACGGTTTTATTAGTTCAAGTTTGTTTCCCTTTTATAAAAACTTGTAGTTATTATTATTCTTAGCAAATTACCACACAAATTTTTGGGTCTGGACGAACGTTTGGGTCAAGTTTCGTCAAATTCTAAGAACGTTCAAATTTTAGCTGTTTTGTACGGTTTTATATAAGTAAGTTTGTCTGCCTTTTATAAAAACTTGTAGTTACTATTATGCTTAGTAAATTTACAATACAAATTCATGGGTCTAGACCAACGTTTGGTTGAAGTTTCATCAAATTCTGAGAAGGTTCAAAATTAAGCTTTGCACGATTTTATTAGAGCAACTTCGTTTCCCTTTTATACAAACTTTTAGTTATTATCACGCTTAAAAAATTTACTACACAAATTTTTGGGCCTAGACCAACGTTTTGGGTCAAGTTTCGTCGAATTATGAGAACGTTCAAAATTTAGCTGTTTTGTACGGTTTTATTAAAGCAAGTTTGTTCTCCTTTTATAAAAACTTGTAGTTATTATTACGCTTATCAAATTTACCACACAAATTCTTGGGTTTAAACCTACGTTTGGGCCAAGTTTCGTCGAATTCTGGTAACGTTCAAAATTTAGCTGTTTCTTGAACGGTTTATTAGAGCAAGTTTGTTTCCCTTTTATACAAAATCGTAGTTATTATTAAATTTAGCAAATTTACCACACAAATTCTATGGTCTAGACCAATTTTTGGGTCAAATTTCATCGAATTCTGGTAACGTTCAAAATGTAACTGTTTTGCACGGTTTTATTATAACTAGTTTGTTTCCCTTTTATACAAACTTGTAGTTGTTTTTACGCTTAGCAAATTTACCACACAAACTGTTGGGTCTAGACCAACGTTTGGGTCAAGTTTCGTTGAATTCTGAGAATTTTCAAAATTTAGCTGTTTTGCACGGTTTTATTAGAGCAAGTTTGTTTCCCTTTTATACAAACTTGTAGTTACTATTAAAGCTTAGCAAATTACCACACAAATTCTTAGTTCTAAACCAACGTTTGGGTCAAGCTTCGTCGAATTCTAAGAACGTTTAAAGTTTAGCTGTTTTGTACGGTTTTATTAAAGTAAGTTTGTTTGCCTTTTATAAAAACTTGTAGTTATTATTATGCTTAGCAAATTTACAACACAAATTCATGGGTCTAGACCAACGTTTGGGTCAAGTTTCGTCGAATTCTGAGAACGTTCAAAATTTAGCTTTGCACAATTTTATTATAGCAACTTTGTTTCCTTTTTATACAAACTTCTAGTTATTATTACGCTTAGCAAATTTACCACAGAAATGCTTGGGTTTAGACAAACGTTTGGGTCAAGTTTCATCGAATTCTGAGAACGTTCAAAATTTAGTTGTTTTGCACGGTTTTATTGGTGCAAGTTTGTTTCCCTTTTATAAAAACTTGTAGTTATTATTATGCTTAGCAAATTACCACACAAATTCTTGGGTCTGGACGAACGTTTGGGTCATGTTTCGTCAAATTCTAAGAACGTTCAAACTTTAGCTGTTTTGTACGGTATTATTTAAGTATGTTTGTCTGCCTTTTATAAAACCCTATAGTTATTATTATGCTTAGTAAATTTACAATACAAATTCATGGGTCTAGACCAACGTTTGGGTCAAGTTTCGTCGAATTCTGAGAACGTTCAAAATTAAGCTTTGCACGATTTTATTAGAGCAACTTCGTTTTCCTTTTATACAAACTTTTAGTTATTATCACGCTTAAAAAATTTTCTACACAAATTCTTGGGCCTAGACCAACGTTTTGGGTCAAGTTTCGTCGAATTCTGAGAACGTTCAAAATTTAGCTGTTTTGTACGATTTTATTAAAGCAAGTTTGTTCTCCTTTTATAAAAACTTGTAGTTATTATTACGCTTATCAAATTTACCACACAAATTCTTGGGTCTAAACCTACGTTTGGGCCAAGTTTCATCGAATTCTGGTAACGTTCAAAATTTAGCTGTTTTTTGAATGGTTTTATTAGAGCAAGTTTGTTTCCCTTTTATACAAAATCGTAGTTATTATTAAACTTAGCAAATTTACCACACAAATTCTATGGTCTAGACCAATTTTTGGGTCAAATTTCATCGAATTCTGGTAACGTTCAAAATGTAACTTTTTTGCACGGTTTTATTATAACTAGTTTGTTTCCCTTTTATACAAACTTGTAGTTGTTTTTACGCTTAGCAAATTTACCACACAAACTGTTGGGTCTAGACCAACGTTTGGGTCAAGTTTCGTTGAATTCTGAGAATTTTCAAAATTTAGCTGTTTTGCACGGTTTTATTAGAGCAAGATTGTTCCCTTTTATACAAACTTGTAGTTATTATTAAAGCTTTGCAAATTACCACACAAATTCTTAGGTCTAAACCAACGTTTGGGTCAAGTTTCGTCGAATTCTAAGAACGTTTAAAGTTTAGCTGTTTTGTACGGTTTTATTAAAGTAAGTTTGTTTGCCTTTTATAAAAACTTGTAGTTATTATTATGCTTAGCAAATTTACAACACAAATTCATGGGTCTATCCCAACATTTGGGTCAAGTTTCGTCGAATTCTGAAAACGTTCAAAATTTAGTTGTTTGGCACGGTTTTATTAGTTCAAGTTTGTTTCCCTTTTATAAAAACTTGTAGTTATTATTATTCTTAGCAAATTACCACACAAATTTTTGGGTCTGGACGAACGTTTGGGTCAAGTTTCGTCAAATTCTAAGAACGTTCAAATTTTAGCTGTTTTGTACGGTTTTATATAAGTAAGTTTGTCTGCCTTTTATAAAAACTTGTAGTTACTATTATGCTTAGTAAATTTACAATACAAATTCATGGGTCTAGACCAACGTTTGGTTGAAGTTTCATCAAATTCTGAGAAGGTTCAAAATTAAGCTTTGCACGATTTTATTAGAGCAACTTCGTTTCCCTTTTATACAAACTTTTAGTTATTATCACGCTTAAAAAATTTACTACACAAATTTTTGGGCCTAGACCAACGTTTTGGGTCAAGTTTCGTCGAATTCTGAGAACGTTCAAAATTTAGCTGTTTTGTACGGTTTTATTAAAGCAAGTTTGTTCTCCTTTTATAAAAACTTGTAGTTATTATTACGCTTATCAAATTTACCACACAAATTCTTGGGTTTAAACCTACGTTTGGGCCAAGTTTCGTCGAATTCTGGTAACGTTCAAAATTTAGCTGTTTCTTGAACGGTTTATTAGAGCAAGTTTGTTTCCCTTTTATACAAAATCGTAGTTATTATTAAATTTAGCAAATTTACCACACAAATTCTATGGTCTAGACCAATTTTTGGGTCAAATTTCATCGAATTCTGGTAACGTTCAAAATGTAACTGTTTTGCACGGTTTTATTATAACTAGTTTGTTTCCCTTTTATACAAACTTGTAGTTGTTATTACGCTTAGCAAATTTACCACACAAACTGTTGGGTCTAGACCAACGTTTGGGTCAAGTTTCGTTGAATTCTGACAATTTTCAAAATTTAGCTGTTTTGCACGGTTTTATTAGAGCAAGTTTGTTTCCCTTTTATACAAACTTGTAGTTACTATTAAAGCTTAGCAAATTACCACACAAATTCTTAGTTCTAAACCAACGTTTCGGTCAAGTTTCGTCGAATTCTAAGAACGTTTAAAGTTTAGCTGTTTTGTACGGTTTTATTAAAGTAAGTTTGTTTGCCTTTTATAAAAACTTGTAGTTATTATTATGCTTAGCAAATTTACAACACAAATTCATGGGTCTAGACCAACGTTTGGGTCAAGTTTCGTCGAATTCTGAGAACGTTCAAAATTTAGCTTTGCACAATTTTATTATAGCAACTTTGTTTCCTTTTTATACAAACTTCTAGTTATTATTACGCTTAGCAAATTTACCACAGAAATGCTTGGGTTTAGACAAACGTTTGGGTCAAGTTTCATCGAATTCTGAGAACGTTCAAAATTTAGTTGTTTTGCACGGTTTTATTGGTGCAAGTTTGTTTCCCTTTTATAAAAACTTGTAGTTATTATTATGCTTAGCAAATTACCACACAAATTCTTGGGTCTGGACGAACGTTTGGGTCATGTTTCGTCAAATTCTAAGAACGTTCAAACTTTAGCTGTTTTGTACGGTATTATTTAAGTATGTTTGTCTGCCTTTTATAAAACCCTATAGTTATTATTATGCTTAGTAAATTTACAATACAAATTCATGGGTCTAGACCAACGTTTGGGTCAAGTTTCGTCGAATTCTGAGAACATTCAAAATTAAGCTTTGCACGATTTTATTAGAGCAACTTCGTTTTCCTTTTATACAAACTTTTAGTTATTATCACGCTTAAAAAATTTACTACACAAATTCTTGGGCCTAGACCAACGTTTTGGGTCAAGTTTCGTCGAATTCTGAGAACGTTCAAAATTTAGCTGTTTTGTACGATTTTATTAAAGCAAGTTTGTTCTCCTTTTATAAAAACTTGTAGTTATTATTACGCTTATCAAATTTACCACACAAATTCTTGGGTCTAAACCTACGTTTGGGCCAAGTTTCGTCGAATTCTGGTAACGTTCAAAATTTAGCTGTTTTTTGAATGGTTTTATTAGAGCAAGTTTGTTTCCCTTTTATACAAAATCGTAGTTATTATTAAACTTAGCAAATTTACCACACAAATTCTATGGTCTAGACCAATTTTTGGGTCAAATTTCATCGAATTCTGGTAACGTTCAAAATGTAACTTTTTTGCACGGTTTTATTATAACTAGTTTGTTTCCCTTTTATACAAACTTGTAGTTGTTATTACGCTTAGCAAATTTACCTACCCGTAAAAAAGAAGTCTGCTTATTTCTACCACACAAACTGTTGGGTCTAGACCAACGTTTGGGTCAAGTTTCGTTGAATTCTGAGAATTTTCAAAATTTAGCTGTTTTGCACGATTTTATTAGAGCAAGATTGTTCCCTTTTATACAAACTTGTAGTTATTATTAAAGCTTTGCAAATTACCACACAAATTCTTAGGTCTAAACCAACGTTTGGGTCAAGTTTCGTCGAATTCTAAGAACGTTTAAAGTTTAGCTGTTTTGTACGGTTTTATTAAAGTAAGTTTGTTTGCCTTTTATAAAAACTTGTAGTTATTATTATGCTTTGCAAATTTACAACACAAATTCATGGGTCTATCCCAACATTTGGGTCAAGTTTCGTCGAATTCTGAAAACGTTCAAAATTTAGTTGTTTGGCACGGTTTTATTAGTTCAAGTTTGTTTCCCTTTTATAAAAACTTGTAGTTATTATTATTCTTAGCAAATTACCACACAAATTTTTGGGTCTGGACGAACGTTTGGGTCAAGTTTCGTCAAATTCTAAGAACGTTCAAATTTTAGCTGTTTTGTACGGTTTTATATAAGTAAGTTTGTCTGCCTTTTATAAAAACTTGTAGTTACTATTATGCTTAGTAAATTTACAATACAAATTCATGGGTCTAGACCAACGTTTGGTTCAAGTTTCATCGAATTCTGAGAAGGTTCAAAATTAAGCTTTGCACGATTTTATTAGAGCAACTTCGTTTCCCTTTTATACAAACTTTTAGTTATTATCACGCTTAAAAAATTTACTATACAAATTTTTGGGCCTAGACCAACGTTTTGGGTCAAGTTTCGTCGAATTCTGAGAACGTTCAAAATTTAGCTGTTTTGTACGGTTTTATTAAAGCAAGTTTGTTCTCCTTTTATAAAAACTTGTAGTTATTATTACGCTTATCAAATTTACCACACAAATTCTTGGGTCTAAACCTACGTTTGGGCCAAGTTTCGTCGAATTCTTGTAACGTTCAAAATTTAGCTGTTTCTTGAACGGTTTTATTAGAGCAAGTTTGTTTCCCTTTTATACAAAACCGTAGTTATTATTAAACTTAGCAAATTTACCACACAAATTCTATGGTCTAGACCAATTTTTGGGTCAAATTTCATCGAATTCTGGTAACGTTCAAAATGTAACTGTTTTGCACGGTTTTATTATAACTAGTTTGTTTCCCTTTTATACAAACTTGTAGTTGTTATTACGCTTAGCAAATTTACCACACAAACTGTTGGGTCTAGACCAACGTTTGGGTCAAGTTTCGTTGAATTCTGAGAATTTTCAAAATTTAGCTGTTTTGCACGGTTTTATTAGAGCAAGATTGTTTCCCTTTTATACAAACTTGTAGTTATTATTAAAGCTTAGCAAATTACCACACAAATTCTTAGGTCTAAACCAACGTTTGGGTCAAGTTTCGTCGAATTCTAAGAACGTTTAAAGTTTAGCTGTTTTGTACGGTTTTATTAAAGTAAGTTTGTTTGCCTTTTATAAAAACTTGTAGTTATTATTATGCTTAACAAATTTACAACACAAATTCATGGGTCTATCCCAACATTTGGGTCAAGTTTCGTCGAATTCTGAAAACGTTCAAAATTTAGTTGTTTGGCACGGTTTTATTAGTTCAAGTTTGTTTCCCTTTTATAAAAACTTGTAGTTATTATTATTCTTAGCAAATTACCACACAAATTTTTGGGTCTGGACGAACGTTTGGGTCAAGTTTAGTCAAATTCTAAGAACGTTCAAATTTTAGCTGTTTTGTACGGTTTTATATAAGTAAGTTTGTCTGCCTTTTATAAAAACTTGTAGTTACTATTATGCTTAGTAAATTTACAATACAAATTCATGGGTCTAGACCAACGTTTGGTTGAAGTTTCATCGAATTCTGAGAAGGTTCAAAATTAAGCTTTGCACGATTTTATTAGAGCAACTTCGTTTCCCTTTTATAAAAACTTTTAGTTATTATCACGCTTAAAAAATTTACTACACAAATTTTTGGGCCTAGACCAACGTTTTGGGTCAAGTTTCGTCGAATTCTGAGAACGTTCAAAATTTAGCTGTTTTGTACGGTTTTATTAAAGCAAGTTTGTTCTGCTTTTATAAAAACTTGTAGTTATTATTACGCTTATCAAACTTACCACACAAATTCTTGGGTCTAAACCTACGTTTGGGCCAAGTTTCGTCGAATTCTTATAACGTTCAAAATTTAGCTGTTTCTTGAACGGTTTTATTAGAGCAAGTTTGTTTCCCTTTTATACAAAACCGTAGTTATTATTAAACTTAGCAAATTTACAACACAAATTCTATGGTCTAGACCAATTTTTGGGTCAAATTTCATCGAATTCTGGTAACGTTCAAAATGTAACTGTTTTGCACGGTTTTATTATAACTAGTTTGTTTCCCTTTTATACAAACTTGTAGTTGTTATTACGCTTAGCAAATTTACCACACAAACTGTTGGGTCTAGACCAACGTTTGGGTCAAGTTTCGTTGAATTCTGAGAATTTTCAAAATTTAGCTGTTTTGCACGGTTTTATTAGAGCAAGTTTGTTTCCCTTTTATACAAACTTGTAGTTACTATTAAAGCTTAGCAAATTACCACACAAATTCTTAGTTCTAAACCAACGTTTGGGTCAAGTTTCGTCGAATTCTAAGAACGTTTAAAGTTTAGCTGTTTTGCACGGTTTTATTAAAGTAAGTTTGTTTGCCTTTTATAAAAACTTGTAGTTATTATTATGCTTAGCAAATTTACAACACAAATTCATGGGTCTAGACCAACGTTTGGGTCAAGTTTCGTCGAATTCTGAGAACGTTCAAAATTTAGCTTTGCACAATTTTATTATAGCAACTTTGTTTCCTTTTTATACAAACTTCTAGTTATTATTACGCTTAGCAAATTTACCACAGAAATGCTTGGGTTTAGACAAACTTTTGGGTCAAGTTTCATCGAATTCTGAGAACGTTCAAAATTTAGTTGTTTTGCACGGTTTTATTGGTGCAAGTTTGTTTCCCTTTTATAAAAACTTGTAGTTATTATTATGCTTAGCAAATTACCACACAAATTCTTGGGTCTGGACGAACGTTTGGGTCATGTTTCGTCAAATTCTAAGAACGTTCAAACTTTAGCTGTTTTGTACGGTATTATTTAAGTATGTTTGTCTGCCTTTTATAAAAACCTATAGTTACTATTATGCTTAGTAAATTTACAATACAAATTCATGGGTCTAGACCAACGTTTGGTTCAAGTTTCTTCGAATTCTGAGAAGGTTCAAAATTAAGCTTTGCACGATTTTATTAGAGCAACTTCGTTTCCCTTTTATACAAACTTTTAGTTATTATCACGCTTAAAAAATTTACTATACAAATTTTTGGGCCTAGACCAACGTTTTGGGTCAAGTTTCGTCGAATTCTGAGAACGTTCAAAATTTAGCTGTTTTGTACGGTTTTATTAAAGCAAGTTTGTTCTCCTTTTATAAAAACTTGTAGTTATTATTACGCTTATCAAATTTACCACACAAATTCTTGGGTCTAAACCTACGTTTGGGCCAAGTTTCGTCGAATTCTTGTAACGTTCAAAATTTAGCTGTTTCTTGAACGGTTTTATTAGAGCAAGTTTGTTTCCCTTTTATACAAAACCGTAGTTATTATTAAACTTAGCAAATTTACCACACAAATTCTATGGTCTAGACCAATTTTTGGGTCAAATTTCATCGAATTCTGGTAACGTTCAAAATGTAACTGTTTTGCACGGTTTTATTATAACTAGTTTGTTTCCCTTTTATACAAACTTGTAGTTGTTATTACGCTTAGCAAATTTACCACACAAACTGTTGGGTCTAGACCAACGTTTGGGTCAAGTTTCGTTGAATTCTGAGAATTTTCAAAATTTAGCTGTTTTGCACGGTTTTATTAGAGCAAGATTGTTTCCCTTTTATACAAACTTGTAGTTATTATTAAAGCTTAGCAAATTACCACACAAATTCTTAGGTCTAAACCAACGTTTGGGTCAAGTTTCGTCGAATTCTAAGAACGTTTAAAGTTTAGCTGTTTTGTACGGTTTTATTAAAGTAAGTTTGTTTGCCTTTTATAAAAACTTGTAGTTATTATTATGCTTAACAAATTTACAACACAAATTCATGGGTCTATCCCAACATTTGGGTCAAGTTTCGTCGAATTCTGAAAACGTTCAAAATTTAGTTGTTTGGCACGGTTTTATTAGTTCAAGTTTGTTTCCCTTTTATAAAAACTTGTAGTTATTATTATTCTTAGCAAATTACCACACAAATTTTTGGGTCTGGACGAACGTTTGGGTCAAGTTTAGTCAAATTCTAAGAACGTTCAAATTTTAGCTGTTTTGTACGGTTTTATATAAGTAAGTTTGTCTGCCTTTTATAAAAACTTGTAGTTACTATTATGCTTAGTAAATTTACAATACAAATTCATGGGTCTAGACCAACGTTTGGTTCAAGTTTCATCGAATTCTGAGAAGGTTCAAAATTAAGCTTTGCACGATTTTATTAGAGTAACTTCGTTTCCCTTTTATACAAACTTTTAGTTATTATCACGCTTAAAAAATTTACTACACAAATTTTTGGGCCTAGACCAACGTTTTGGGTCAAGTTTCGTCGAATTCTGAGAACGTTCAAAATTTAGCTGTTTTGTACGGTTTTAGTAAAGCAAGTTTGTTCTCCTTTTATAAAAACTTGTAGTTATTATTACGCTTATCAAATTTACCACACAAATTCTTGGGTCTAAACCTACGTTTGGGCCAAGTTTCGTCGAATTCTTGTAACGTTCAAAATTTAGCTGTTTCTTGAACGGTTTTATTAGAGCAAGTTTGTTTCCCTTTTATACAAAACCGTAGTTATTATTAAACTTAGCAAATTTACCACACAAATTATATGGTCTAGACCAATTTTTGGGTCAAATTTCATCGAATTCTGGTAACGTTCAAAATGTAACTGTTTTGCACGGTTTTATTATAACTAGTTTGTTTCCCTTTTATACAAACTTGTAGTTGTTTTTACGCTTAGCAAATTTACCACACAAACTGTTGGGTCTAGACCAACGTTTGGGTCAAGTTTCGTTGAATTCTGAGAATTTTCAAAATTTAGCTGTTTTGCACGGTTTTATTAGAGCAAGTTTGTTTCCCTTTTATACAAACTTGTAGTTACTATTAAAGCTTAGCAAATTACCACACAAATTCTTAGTTCTAAACCAACGTTTGGGTCAAGCTTCGTCGAATTCTAAGAACGTTTAAAGTTTAGCTGTTTTGTACGGTTTTATTAAAGTAAGTTTGTTTGCCTTTTATAAAAACTTGTAGTTATTATTATGCTTAGCAAATTTACAACACAAATTCATGGGTCTAGACCAACGTTTGGGTCAAGTTTCGTCGAATTCTGAGAACGTTCAAAATTTAGCTTTGCACAATTTTATTATAGCAACTTTGTTTCCTTTTTATACAAACTTCTAGTTATTATTACGCTTAGCAAATTTACCACAGAAATGCTTGGGTTTAGACAAACGTTTGGGTCAAGTTTCATCGAATTCTGAGAACGTTCAAAATTTAGTTGTTTTGCACGGTTTTATTGATGCAAGTTTGTTTCCCTTTTATAAAAACTTGTAGTTATTATTATGCTTAGCAAATTACCACACAAATTCTTGGGTCTGGACGAACGTTTGGGTCATGTTTCGTCAAATTCTAAGAACGTTCAAACTTTAGCTATTTTGTACGGTATTATTTAAGTATGTTTGTCTGCCTTTTATAAAACCCTATAGTTATTATTATGCTTAGTAAATTTACAATACAAATTCATGGGTCTAGACCAACGTTTGGGTCAAGTTTCGTCGAATTCTGAGAACGTTCAAAATTAAGCTTTGCACGATTTTATTAGAGCAACTTCGTTTTCCTTTTATACAAACTTTTAGTTATTATCACGCTTAAAAAATTTTCTACACAAATTCTTGGGCCTAGACCAACGTTTTGGGTCAAGTTTCGTCGAATTCTGAGAACGTTCAAAATTTAGCTGTTTTGTACGATTTTATTAAAGCAAGTTTGTTCTCCTTTTATAAAAACTTGTAGTTATTATTACGCTTATCAAATTTACCACACAAATTCTTGGGTCTAAACCTACGTTTGGGCCAAGTTTCATCGAATTCTGGTAACGTTCAAAATTTAGCTGTTTTTTGAATGGTTTTATTAGAGCAAGTTTGTTTCCCTTTTATACAAAATCGTAGTTATTATTAAACTTAGCAAATTTACCACACAAATTCTATGGTCTAGACCAATTTTTGGGTCAAATTTCATCGAATTCTGGTAACGTTCAAAATGTAACTTTTTTGCACGGTTTTATTATAACTAGTTTGTTTCCCTTTTATACAAACTTGTAGTTGTTATTACGCTTAGCAAATTTACCACACAAACTGTTGGGTCTAGACCAACGTTTGGGTCAAGTTTCGTTGAATTCTGAGAATTTTCAAAATTTAGCTGTTTTGCACGGTTTTATTAGAGCAAGATTGTTCCCTTTTATACAAACTTGTAGTTATTATTAAAGCTTTGCAAATTACCACACAAATTCTTAGGTCTAAACCAACGTTTGGGTCAAGTTTCGTCGAATTCTAAGAACGTTTAAAGTTTAGCTGTTTTGTACGGTTTTATTAAAGTAAGTTTGTTTGCCTTTTATAAAAACTTGTAGTTATTATTATGCTTAGCAAATTTACAACACAAATTCATGGGTCTATCCCAACATTTGGGTCAAGTTTCGTCGAATTCTGAAAACGTTCAAAATTTAGTTGTTTGGCACGGTTTTATTAGTTCAAGTTTGTTTCCCTTTTATAAAAACTTGTAGTTATTATTATTCTTAGCAAATTACCACACAAATTTTTGGGTCTGGACGAACGTTTGGGTCAAGTTTCGTCAAATTCTAAGAACGTTCAAATTTTAGCTGTTTTGTACGGTTTTATATAAGTAAGTTTGTCTGCCTTTTATAAAAACTTGTAGTTACTATTATGCTTAGTAAATTTACAATACAAATTCATGGGTCTAGACCAACGTTTGGTTGAAGTTTCATCAAATTCTGAGAAGGTTCAAAATTAAGCTTTGCACGATTTTATTAGAGCAACTTCGTTTCCCTTTTATACAAACTTTTAGTTATTATCACGCTTAAAAAATTTACTACACAAATTTTTGGGCCTAGACCAACGTTTTGGGTCAAGTTTCGTCGAATTCTGAGAACGTTCAAAATTTAGCTGTTTTGTACGGTTTTATTAAAGCAAGTTTGTTCTCCTTTTATAAAAACTTGTAGTTATTATTACGCTTATCAAATTTACCACACAAATTCTTGGGTTTAAACCTACGTTTGGGCCAAGTTTCGTCGAATTCTGGTAACGTTCAAAATTTAGCTGTTTCTTGAACGGTTTATTAGAGCAAGTTTGTTTCCCTTTTATACAAAATCGTAGTTATTATTAAATTTAGCAAATTTACCACACAAATTCTATGGTCTAGACCAATTTTTGGGTCAAATTTCATCGAATTCTGGTAACGTTCAAAATGTAACTGTTTTGCACGGTTTTATTATAACTAGTTTGTTTCCCTGTTATACAAACTTGTAGTTGTTATTACGCTTAGCAAATTTACCACACAAACTGTTGGGTCTAGACCAACGTTTGGGTCAAGTTTCGTTGAATTCTGAGAATTTTCAAAATTTAGCTGTTTTGCACGGTTTTATTAGAGCAAGATTGTTCCCTTTTATACAAACTTGTAGTTATTATTAAAGCTTTGCAAATTACCACACAAATTCTTAGGTCTAAACCAACGTTTGGGTCAAGTTTCGTCGAATTCTAAGAACGTTTAAAGTTTAGCTGTTTTGTACGGTTTTATTAAAGTAAGTTTGTTTGCCTTTTATAAAAACTTGTAGTTATTATTATGCTTAGCAAATTTACAACACAAATTCATGGGTCTATCCCAACATTTGGGTCAAGTTTCGTCGAATTCTGAAAACGTTCAAAATTTAGTTGTTTGGCACGGTTTTATTAGTTCAAGTTTGTTTCCCTTTTATAAAAACTTGTAGTTATTATTATTCTTAGCAAATTACCACACAAATTTTTGGGTCTGGACGAACGTTTGGGTCAAGTTTCGTCAAATTCTAAGAACGTTCAAATTTTAGCTGTTTTGTACGGTTTTATATAAGTAAGTTTGTCTGCCTTTTATAAAAACTTGTAGTTACTATTATGCTTAGTAAATTTACAATACAAATTCATGGGTCTAGACCAACGTTTGGTTGAAGTTTCATCAAATTCTGAGAAGGTTCAAAATTAAGCTTTGCACGATTTTATTAGAGCAACTTCGTTTCCCTTTTATACAAACTTTTAGTTATTATCACGCTTAAAAAATTTACTACACAAATTTTTGGGCCTAGACCAACGTTTTGGGTCAAGTTTCGTCGAATTCTGAGAACGTTCAAAATTTAGCTGTTTTGTACGGTTTTATTAAAGCAAGTTTGTTCTCCTTTTATAAAAACTTGTAGTTATTATTACGCTTATCAAATTTACCACACAAATTCTTGGGTTTAAACCTACGTTTGGGCCAAGTTTCGTCGAATTCTGGTAACGTTCAAAATTTAGCTGTTTCTTGAACGGTTTATTAGAGCAAGTTTGTTTCCCTTTTATACAAAATCGTAGTTATTATTAAATTTAGCAAATTTACCACACAAATTCTATGGTCTAGACCAATTTTTGGGTCAAATTTCATCGAATTCTGGTAACGTTCAAAATGTAACTGTTTTGCACGGTTTTATTATAACTAGTTTGTTTCCCTGTTATACAAACTTGTAGTTGTTATTACGCTTAGCAAATTTACCACACAAACTGTTGGGTCTAGACCAACGTTTGGGTCAAGTTTCGTTGAATTCTGAGAATTTTCAAAATTTAGCTGTTTTGCACGGTTTTATTAGAGCAAGTTTGTTTCCCTTTTATACAAACTTGTAGTTACTATTAAAGCTTAGCAAATTACCACACAAATTCTTAGTTCTAAACCAACGTTTGGGTCAAGTTTCGTCGAATTCTAAGAACGTTTAAAGTTTAGCTGTTTTGTACGGTTTTATTAAAGTAAGTTTGTTTGCCTTTTATAAAAACTTGTAGTTATTATTATGCTTAGCAAATTTACAACACAAATTCATGGGTCTAGACCAACGTTTGGGTCAAGTTTCGTCGAATTCTGAGAACGTTCAAAATTTAGCTTTGCACAATTTTATTATAGCAACTTTGTTTCCTTTTTATACAAACTTCTAGTTATTATTACGCTTAGCAAATTTACCACAGAAATGCTTGGGTTTAGACAAACGTTTGGGTCAAGTTTCATCGAATTCTGAGAACGTTCAAAATTTAGTTGTTTTGCACGGTTTTATTGGTGCAAGTTTGTTTCCCTTTTATAAAAACTTGTAGTTATTATTATGCTTAGCAAATTACCACACAAATTCTTGGGTCTGGACGAACGTTTGGGTCATGTTTCGTCAAATTCTAAGAACGTTCAAACTTTAGCTGTTTTGTACGGTATTATTTAAGTATGTTTGTCTGCCTTTTATAAAACCCTATAGTTATTATTATGCTTAGTAAATTTACAATACAAATTCATGGGTCTAGACCAACGTTTGGGTCAAGTTTCGTCGAATTCTGAGAACGTTCAAAATTAAGCTTTGCACGATTTTATTAGAGCAACTTCGTTTTCCTTTTATACAAACTTTTAGTTATTATCACGCTTAAAAAATTTACTACACAAATTCTTGGGCCTAGACCAACGTTTTGGGTCAAGTTTCGTCGAATTCTGAGAACGTTCAAAATTTAGCTGTTTTGTACGATTTTATTAAAGCAAGTTTGTTCTCCTTTTATAAAAACTTGTAGTTATTATTACGCTTATCAAATTTACCACACAAATTCTTGGGTCTAAACCTACGTTTGGGCCAAGTTTCGTCGAATTCTGGTAACGTTCAAAATTTAGCTGTTTTTTGAATGGTTTTATTAGAGCAAGTTTGTTTCCCTTTTATACAAAATCGTAGTTATTATTAAACTTAGCAAATTTACCACACAAATTCTATGGTCTAGACCAATTTTTGGGTCAAATTTCATCGAATTCTGGTAACGTTCAAAATGTAACTTTTTTGCACGGTTTTATTATAACTAGTTTGTTTCCCTTTTATACAAACTTGTAGTTGTTATTACGCTTAGCAAATTTACCTACCCGTAAAAAAGAAGTCTGCTTATTTCTACCACACAAACTGTTGGGTCTAGACCAACGTTTGGGTCAAGTTTCGTTGAATTCTGAGAATTTTCAAAATTTAGCTGTTTTGCACGATTTTATTAGAGCAAGATTGTTCCCTTTTATACAAACTTGTAGTTATTATTAAAGCTTTGCAAATTACCACACAAATTCTTAGGTCTAAACCAACGTTTGGGTCAAGTTTCGTCGAATTCTAAGAACGTTTAAAGTTTAGCTGTTTTGTACGGTTTTATTAAAGTAAGTTTGTTTGCCTTTTATAAAAACTTGTAGTTATTATTATGCTTTGCAAATTTACAACACAAATTCATGGGTCTATCCCAACATTTGGGTCAAGTTTCGTCGAATTCTGAAAACGTTCAAAATTTAGTTGTTTGGCACGGTTTTATTAGTTCAAGTTTGTTTCCCTTTTATAAAAACTTGTAGTTATTATTATTCTTAGCAAATTACCACACAAATTTTTGGGTCTGGACGAACGTTTGGGTCAAGTTTCGTCAAATTCTAAGAACGTTCAAATTTTAGCTGTTTTGTACGGTTTTATATAAGTAAGTTTGTCTGCCTTTTATAAAAACTTGTAGTTACTATTATGCTTAGTAAATTTACAATACAAATTCATGGGTCTAGACCAACGTTTGGTTCAAGTTTCATCGAATTCTGAGAAGGTTCAAAATTAAGCTTTGCACGATTTTATTAGAGCAACTTCGTTTCCCTTTTATACAAACTTTTAGTTATTATCACGCTTAAAAAATTTACTATACAAATTTTTGGGCCTAGACCAACGTTTTGGGTCAAGTTTCGTCGAATTCTGAGAACGTTCAAAATTTAGCTGTTTTGTACGGTTTTATTAAAGCAAGTTTGTTCTCCTTTTATAAAAACTTGTAGTTATTATTACGCTTATCAAATTTACCACACAAATTCTTGGGTCTAAACCTACGTTTGGGCCAAGTTTCGTCGAATTCTTGTAACGTTCAAAATTTAGCTGTTTCTTGAACGGTTTTATTAGAGCAAGTTTGTTTCCCTTTTATACAAAACCGTAGTTATTATTAAACTTAGCAAATTTACCACACAAATTCTATGGTCTAGACCAATTTTTGGGTCAAATTTCATCGAATTCTGGTAACGTTCAAAATGTAACTGTTTTGCACGGTTTTATTATAACTAGTTTGTTTCCCTTTTATACAAACTTGTAGTTGTTATTACGCTTAGCAAATTTACCACACAAACTGTTGGGTCTAGACCAACGTTTGGGTCAAGTTTCGTTGAATTCTGAGAATTTTCAAAATTTAGCTGTTTTGCACGGTTTTATTAGAGCAAGATTGTTTCCCTTTTATACAAACTTGTAGTTATTATTAAAGCTTAGCAAATTACCACACAAATTCTTAGGTCTAAACCAACGTTTGGGTCAAGTTTCGTCGAATTCTAAGAACGTTTAAAGTTTAGCTGTTTTGTACGGTTTTATTAAAGTAAGTTTGTTTGCCTTTTATAAAAACTTGTAGTTATTATTATGCTTAACAAATTTACAACACAAATTCATGGGTCTATCCCAACATTTGGGTCAAGTTTCGTCGAATTCTGAAAACGTTCAAAATTTAGTTGTTTGGCACGGTTTTATTAGTTCAAGTTTGTTTCCCTTTTATAAAAACTTGTAGTTATTATTATTCTTAGCAAATTACCACACAAATTTTTGGGTCTGGACGAACGTTTGGGTCAAGTTTAGTCAAATTCTAAGAACGTTCAAATTTTAGCTGTTTTGTACGGTTTTATATAAGTAAGTTTGTCTGCCTTTTATAAAAACTTGTAGTTACTATTATGCTTAGTAAATTTACAATACAAATTCATGGGTCTAGACCAACGTTTGGTTGAAGTTTCATTGAATTCTGAGAAGGTTCAAAATTAAGCTTTGCACGATTTTATTAGAGCAACTTCGTTTCCCTTTTATAAAAACTTTTAGTTATTATCACGCTTAAAAAATTTACTACACAAATTTTTGGGCCTAGACCAACGTTTTGGGTCAAGTTTCGTCGAATTCTGAGAACGTTCAAAATTTAGCTGTTTTGTACGGTTTTATTAAAGCAAGTTTGTTCTGCTTTTATAAAAACTTGTAGTTATTATTACGCTTATCAAATTTACCACACAAATTCTTGGGTCTAAACCTACGTTTGGGCCAAGTTTCGTCGAATTCTTATAACGTTCAAAATTTAGCTGTTTCTTGAACGGTTTTATTAGAGCAAGTTTGTTTCCCTTTTATACAAAACCGTAGTTATTATTAAACTTAGCAAATTTACAACACAAATTCTATGGTCTAGACCAATTTTTGGGTCAAATTTCATCGAATTCTGGTAACGTTCAAAATGTAACTGTTTTGCACGGTTTTATTATAACTAGTTTGTTTCCCTTTTATACAAACTTGTAGTTGTTATTACGCTTAGCAAATTTACCACACAAACTGTTGGGTCTAGACCAACGTTTGGGTCAAGTTTCGTTGAATTCTGAGAATTTTCAAAATTTAGCTGTTTTGCACGGTTTTATTAGAGCAAGTTTGTTTCCCTTTTATACAAACTTGTAGTTACTATTAAAGCTTAGCAAATTACCACACAAATTCTTAGTTCTAAACCAACGTTTGGGTCAAGTTTCGTCGAATTCTAAGAACGTTTAAAGTTTAGCTGTTTTGTACGGTTTTATTAAAGTAAGTTTGTTTGCCTTTTATAAAAACTTGTAGTTATTATTATGCTTAGCAAATTTACAACACAAATTCATGGGTCTAGACCAACGTTTGGGTCAAGTTTCGTCGAATTCTGAGAACGTTCAAAATTTAGCTTTGCACAATTTTATTATAGCAACTTTGTTTCCTTTTTATACAAACTTCTAGTTATTATTACGCTTAGCAAATTTACCACAGAAATGCTTGGGTTTAGACAAACTTTTGGGTCAAGTTTCATCGAATTCTGAGAACGTTCAAAATTTAGTTGTTTTGCACGGTTTTATTGGTGCAAGTTTGTTTCCCTTTTATAAAAACTTGTAGTTATTATTATGCTTAGCAAATTACCACACAAATTCTTGGGTCTGGACGAACGTTTGGGTCATGTTTCGTCAAATTCTAAGAACGTTCAAACTTTAGCTGTTTTGTACGGTATTATTTAAGTATGTTTGTCTGCCTTTTATAAAAACCTATAGTTACTATTATGCTTAGTAAATTTACAATACAAATTCATGGGTCTAGACCAACGTTTGGTTCAAGTTTCTTCGAATTCTGAGAAGGTTCAAAATTAAGCTTTGCACGATTTTATTAGAGCAACTTCGTTTCCCTTTTATACAAACTTTTAGTTATTATCACGCTTAAAAAATTTACTATACAAATTTTTGGGCCTAGACCAACGTTTTGGGTCAAGTTTCGTCGAATTCTGAGAACGTTCAAAATTTAGCTGTTTTGTACGGTTTTATTAAAGCAAGTTTGTTCTCCTTTTATAAAAACTTGTAGTTATTATTACGCTTATCAAATTTACCACACAAATTCTTGGGTCTAAACCTACGTTTGGGCCAAGTTTCGTCGAATTCTTGTAACGTTCAAAATTTAGCTGTTTCTTGAACGGTTTTATTAGAGCAAGTTTGTTTCCCTTTTATACAAAACCGTAGTTATTATTAAACTTAGCAAATTTACCACACAAATTCTATGGTCTAGACCAATTTTTGGGTCAAATTTCATCGAATTCTGGTAACGTTCAAAATGTAACTGTTTTGCACGGTTTTATTATAACTAGTTTGTTTCCCTTTTATACAAACTTGTAGTTGTTATTACGCTTAGCAAATTTACCACACAAACTGTTGGGTCTAGACCAACGTTTGGGTCAAGTTTCGTTGAATTCTGAGAATTTTCAAAATTTAGCTGTTTTGCACGGTTTTATTAGAGCAAGATTGTTTCCCTTTTATACAAACTTGTAGTTATTATTAAAGCTTAGCAAATTACCACACAAATTCTTAGGTCTAAACCAACGTTTGGGTCAAGTTTCGTCGAATTCTAAGAACGTTTAAAGTTTAGCTGTTTTGTACGGTTTTATTAAAGTAAGTTTGTTTGCCTTTTATAAAAACTTGTAGTTATTATTATGCTTAACAAATTTACAACACAAATTCATGGGTCTATCCCAACATTTGGGTCAAGTTTCGTCGAATTCTGAAAACGTTCAAAATTTAGTTGTTTGGCACGGTTTTATTAGTTCAAGTTTGTTTCCCTTTTATAAAAACTTGTAGTTATTATTATTCTTAGCAAATTACCACACAAATTTTTGGGTCTGGACGAACGTTTGGGTCAAGTTTAGTCAAATTCTAAGAACGTTCAAATTTTAGCTGTTTTGTACGGTTTTATATAAGTAAGTTTGTCTGCCTTTTATAAAAACTTGTAGTTACTATTATGCTTAGTAAATTTACAATACAAATTCATGGGTCTAGACCAACGTTTGGTTGAAGTTTCATCGAATTCTGAGAAGGTTCAAAATTAAGCTTTGCACGATTTTATTAGAGCAACTTCGTTTCCCTTTTATAAAAACTTTTAGTTATTATCACGCTTAAAAAATTTACTACACAAATTTTTGGGCCTAGACCAACGTTTTGGGTCAAGTTTCGTCGAATTCTGAGAACGTTCAAAATTTAGCTGTTTTGTACGGTTTTATTAAAGCAAGTTTGTTCTGCTTTTATAAAAACTTGTAGTTATTATTACGCTTATCAAATTTACCACACAAATTCTTGGGTCTAAACCTACGTTTGGGCCAAGTTTCGTCGAATTCTTATAACGTTCAAAATTTAGCTGTTTCTTGAACGGTTTTATTAGAGCAAGTTTGTTTCCCTTTTATACAAAACCGTAGTTATTATTAAACTTAGCAAATTTACAACACAAATTCTATGGTCTAGACCAATTTTTGGGTCAAATTTCATCGAATTCTGGTAACGTTCAAAATGTAACTGTTTTGCACGGTTTTATTATAACTAGTTTGTTTCCCTTTTATACAAACTTGTAGTTGTTATTACGCTTAGCAAATTTACCACACAAACTGTTGGGTCTAGACCAACGTTTGGGTCAAGTTTCGTTGAATTCTGAGAATTTTCAAAATTTAGCTGTTTTGCACGGTTTTATTAGAGCAAGTTTGTTTCCCTTTTATACAAACTTGTAGTTACTATTAAAGCTTAGCAAATTACCACACAAATTCTTAGTTCTAAACCAACGTTTGGGTCAAGTTTCGTCGAATTCTAAGAACGTTTAAAGTTTAGCTGTTTTGTACGGTTTTATTAAAGTAAGTTTGTTTGCCTTTTATAAAAACTTGTAGTTATTATTATGCTTAGCAAATTTACAACACAAATTCATGGGTCTAGACCAACGTTTGGGTCAAGTTTCGTCGAATTCTGAGAACGTTCAAAATTTAGCTTTGCACAATTTTATTATAGCAACTTTGTTTCCTTTTTATACAAACTTCTAGTTATTATTACGCTTAGCAAATTTACCACAGAAATGCTTGGGTTTAGACAAACTTTTGGGTCAAGTTTCATCGAATTCTGAGAACGTTCAAAATTTAGTTGTTTTGCACGGTTTTATTGGTGCAAGTTTGTTTCCCTTTTATAAAAACTTGTAGTTATTATTATGCTTAGCAAATTACCACACAAATTCTTGGGTCTGGACGAACGTTTGGGTCATGTTTCGTCAAATTCTAAGAACGTTCAAACTTTAGCTGTTTTGTACGGTATTATTTAAGTATGTTTGTCTGCCTTTTATAAAAACCTATAGTTACTATTATGCTTAGTAAATTTACAATACAAATTCATGGGTCTAGACCAACGTTTGGTTCAAGTTTCTTCGAATTCTGAGAAGGTTCAAAATTAAGCTTTGCACGATTTTATTAGAGCAACTTCGTTTCCCTTTTATACAAACTTTTAGTTATTATCACGCTTAAAAAATTTACTATACAAATTTTTGGGCCTAGACCAACGTTTTGGGTCAAGTTTCGTCGAATTCTGAGAACGTTCAAAATTTAGCTGTTTTGTACGGTTTTATTAAAGCAAGTTTGTTCTCCTTTTATAAAAACTTGTAGTTATTATTACGCTTATCAAATTTACCACACAAATTCTTGGGTCTAAACCTACGTTTGGGCCAAGTTTCGTCGAATTCTTGTAACGTTCAAAATTTAGCTGTTTCTTGAACGGTTTTATTAGAGCAAGTTTGTTTCCCTTTTATACAAAACCGTAGTTATTATTAAACTTAGCAAATTTACCACACAAATTCTATGGTCTAGACCAATTTTTGGGTCAAATTTCATCGAATTCTGGTAACGTTCAAAATGTAACTGTTTTGCACGGTTTTATTATAACTAGTTTGTTTCCCTTTTATACAAACTTGTAGTTGTTATTACGCTTAGCAAATTTACCACACAAACTGTTGGGTCTAGACCAACGTTTGGGTCAAGTTTCGTTGAATTCTGAGAATTTTCAAAATTTAGCTGTTTTGCACGGTTTTATTAGAGCAAGATTGTTTCCCTTTTATACAAACTTGTAGTTATTATTAAAGCTTAGCAAATTACCACACAAATTCTTAGGTCTAAACCAACGTTTGGGTCAAGTTTCGTCGAATTCTAAGAACGTTTAAAGTTTAGCTGTTTTGTACGGTTTTATTAAAGTAAGTTTGTTTGCCTTTTATAAAAACTTGTAGTTATTATTATGCTTAACAAATTTACAACACAAATTCATGGGTCTATCCCAACATTTGGGTCAAGTTTCGTCGAATTCTGAAAACGTTCAAAATTTAGTTGTTTGGCACGGTTTTATTAGTTCAAGTTTGTTTCCCTTTTATAAAAACTTGTAGTTATTATTATTCTTAGCAAATTACCACACAAATTTTTGGGTCTGGACGAACGTTTGGGTCAAGTTTAGTCAAATTCTAAGAACGTTCAAATTTTAGCTGTTTTGTACGGTTTTATATAAGTAAGTTTGTCTGCCTTTTATAAAAACTTGTAGTTACTATTATGCTTAGTAAATTTACAATACAAATTCATGGGTCTAGACCAACGTTTGGTTGAAGTTTCATCGAATTCTGAGAAGGTTCAAAATTAAGCTTTGCACGATTTTATTAGAGCAACTTCGTTTCCCTTTTATAAAAACTTTTAGTTATTATCACGCTTAAAAAATTTACTACACAAATTTTTGGGCCTAGACCAACGTTTTGGGTCAAGTTTCGTCGAATTCTGAGAACGTTCAAAATTTAGCTGTTTTGTACGGTTTTATTAAAGCAAGTTTGTTCTGCTTTTATAAAAACTTGTAGTTATTATTACGCTTATCAAATTTACCACACAAATTCTTGGGTCTAAACCTACGTTTGGGCCAAGTTTCGTCGAATTCTTATAACGTTCAAAATTTAGCTGTTTCTTGAACGGTTTTATTAGAGCAAGTTTGTTTCCCTTTTATACAAAACCGTAGTTATTATTAAACTTAGCAAATTTACAACACAAATTCTATGGTCTAGACCAATTTTTGGGTCAAATTTCATCGAATTCTGGTAACGTTCAAAATGTAACTGTTTTGCACGGTTTTATTATAACTAGTTTGTTTCCCTTTTATACAAACTTGTAGTTGTTATTACGCTTAGCAAATTTACCACACAAACTGTTGGGTCTAGACCAACGTTTGGGTCAAGTTTCGTTGAATTCTGAGAATTTTCAAAATTTAGCTGTTTTGCACGGTTTTATTAGAGCAAGTTTGTTTCCCTTTTATACAAACTTGTAGTTACTATTAAAGCTTAGCAAATTACCACACAAATTCTTAGTTCTAAACCAACGTTTGGGTCAAGTTTCGTCGAATTCTAAGAACGTTTAAAGTTTAGCTGTTTTGTACGGTTTTATTAAAGTAAGTTTGTTTGCCTTTTATAAAAACTTGTAGTTATTATTATGCTTAGCAAATTTACAACACAAATTCATGGGTCTAGACCAACGTTTGGGTCAAGTTTCGTCGAATTCTGAGAACGTTCAAAATTTAGCTTTGCACAATTTTATTATAGCAACTTTGTTTCCTTTTTATACAAACTTCTAGTTATTATTACGCTTAGCAAATTTACCACAGAAATGCTTGGGTTTAGACAAACTTTTGGGTCAAGTTTCATCGAATTCTGAGAACGTTCAAAATTTAGTTGTTTTGCACGGTTTTATTGGTGCAAGTTTGTTTCCCTTTTATAAAAACTTGTAGTTATTATTATGCTTAGCAAATTACCACACAAATTCTTGGGTCTGGACGAACGTTTGGGTCATGTTTCGTCAAATTCTAAGAACGTTCAAACTTTAGCTGTTTTGTACGGTATTATTTAAGTATGTTTGTCTGCCTTTTATAAAAACCTATAGTTATTATTATGCTTAGTAAATTTACAATACAAATTCATGGGTCTAGACCAACGTTTGGGTCAAGTTTCGTCGAATTCTGAGAACGTTCAAAATTAAGCTTTGCACGATTTTATTAGAGCAACTTCGTTTTCCTTTTATACAAACTTTTAGTTATTATCACGCTTAAAAAATTTACTACACAAATTCTTGGGCCTAGACCAACGTTTTGGGTCAAGTTTCGTCGAATTCTGAGAACGTTCAAAATTTAGCTGTTTTGTACGATTTTATTAAAGCAAGTTTGTTCTCCTTTTAAAAAACTTGTAGTTATTATTACGCTTATCAAATTTACCACACAAATTCTTGGGTCTAAACCTACGTTTGGGCCAAGTTTCGTCGAATTCTGGTAACGTTCAAAATTTAGCTGTTTTTTGAATGGTTTTATTAGAGCAAGTTTGTTTCCCTTTTATACAAAATCGTAGTTATTATTAAACTTAGCAAATTTACCACACAAATTCTATGGTCTAGACCAATTTTTGGGTCAAATTTCATCGAATTCTGGTAACGTTCAAAATGTAACTGTTTTGCACGGTTTTATTATAACTAGTTTGTTTCCCTTTTATACAAACTTGTAGTTGTTATTACGCTTAGCAAATTTACCACACAAACTGTTGGGTCTAGACCAACGTTTGGGTCAAGTTTCGTTGAATTCTGAGAATTTTCAAAATTTAGCTGTTTTGCACGGTTTTATTAGAGCAAGATTGTTCCCTTTTATACAAACTTGTAGTTATTATTAAAGCTTTGCAAATTACCACACAAATTCTTAGGTCTATACCAACGTTTGGGTCAAGTTTCGTCGAATTCTAAGAACGTTTAAAGTTTAGCTGTTTTGTACGGTTTTATTAAAGTAAGTTTGTTTGCCTTTTATAAAAACTTGTAGTTATTATTATGCTTAGCAAATTTACAACACAAATTCATGGGTCTATCCCAACATTTGTGTCAAGTTTCGTCGAATTCTGAAAACGTTCAAAATTTAGTTGTTTGGCACGGTTTTATTAGTTCAAGTTTGTTTCCCTTTTATAAAAACTTGTAGTTATTATTATTCTTAGCAAATTACCACACAAATTTTTGGGTCTGGACGAACGTTTGGGTCAAGTTTCGTCAAATTCTAAGAACGTTCAAATTTTAGCTGTTTTGTACGGTTTTATATAAGTAAGTTTGTCTGCCTTTTATAAAAACTTGTAGTTACTATTATGCTTAGTAAATTTACAATACAAATTCATGGGTCTAGACCAACGTTTGGTTGAAGTTTCATCGAATTCTGAGAAGGTTCAAAATTAAGCTTTGCACGATTTTATTAGAGCAACTTCGTTTCCCTTTTATACAAACTTTTAGTTATTATCACGCTTAAAAAATTTACTACACAAATTTTTGGGCCTAGACCAACGTTTTGGGTCAAGTTTCGTCGAATTCTGAGAACGTTCAAAATTTAGCTGTTTTGTACGGTTTTATTAAAGCAAGTTTGTTCTGCTTTTATAAAAACTTGTAGTTATTATTACGCTTATCAAATTTACCACACAAATTCTTGGGTCTAAACCTACGTTTGGGCCAAGTTTCGTCGAATTCTTATAACGTTCAAAATTTAGCTGTTTCTTGAATGGTTTTATTAGAGCAAGTTTGTTTCCCTTTTATACAAAACCGTAGTTATTATTAAACTTAGCAAATTTACAACACAAATTCTATGGTCTAGACCAATTTTTGGGTCAAATTTCATCGAATTCTGGTAACGTTCAAAATGTAACTGTTTTGCACGGTTTTATTATAACTAGTTTGTTTCCCTTTTATACAAACTTGTAGTTGTTATTACGCTTAGCAAATTTACCACACAAACTGTTGGGTCTAGACCAACGTTTGGGTCAAGTTTCGTTGAATTCTTAGAATTTTCAAAATTTAGCTGTTTTGCACGGTTTTATTAGAGCAAGTTTGTTTCCCTTTTATACAAACTTGTAGTTACTATTAAAGCTTAGCAAATTACCACAAAAATTCTTAGTTCTAAACCAACGTTTGGGTCAAGTTTCGTCGAATTCTAAGAACGTTTAAAGTTTAGCTGTTTTGTACGGTTTTATTAAAGTAAGTTTGTTTGCCTTTTATAAAAACTTGTAGTTATTATTATGCTTAGCAAATTTACAACACAAATTCATGGGTCTAGACCAACGTTTGGGTCAAGTTTCGTCGAATTCTGAGAACGTTCAAAATTTAGCTTTGCACAATTTTATTATAGCAACTTTGTTTCCTTTTTATACAAACTTCTAGTTATTATTACGCTTAGCAAATTTACCACAGAAATGCTTGGGTTTAGACAAACGTTTGGGTCAAGTTTCATCGAATTCTGAGAACGTTCAAAATTTAGTTGTTTTGCACGGTTTTATTGGTGCAAGTTTGTTTCCCTTTTATAAAAACTTGTAGTTATTATTATGCTTAGCAAATTACCACACAAATTCTTGGGTCTGGACGAACGTTTGGGTCATGTTTCGTCAAATTCTAAGAACGTTCAAACTTTAGCTGTTTTGTACGGTATTATTTAAGTATGTTTGTCTGCCTTTTATAAAAACCTATAGTTATTATTATGCTTAGTAAATTTACAATACAAATTCATGGGTCTAGACCAACGTTTGGGTCAAGTTTCGTCGAATTCTGAGAACGTTCAAAATTAAGCTTTGCACGATTTTATTAGAGCAACTTCGTTTTCCTTTTATACAAACTTTTAGTTATTATCACGCTTAAAAAATTTACTACACAAATTCTTGGGCCTAGACCAACGTTTTGGGTCAAGTTTCGTCGAATTCTGAGAACGTTCAAAATTTAGCTGTTTTGTACGATTTTATTAAAGCAAGTTTGTTCTCCTTTTAAAAAACTTGTAGTTATTATTACGCTTATCAAATTTACCACACAAATTCTTGGGTCTAAACCTACGTTTGGGCCAAGTTTCGTCGAATTCTGGTAACGTTCAAAATTTAGCTGTTTTTTGAATGGTTTTATTAGAGCAAGTTTGTTTCCCTTTTATACAAAATCGTAGTTATTATTAAACTTAGCAAATTTACCACACAAATTCTATGGTCTAGACCAATTTTTGGGTCAAATTTCATCGAATTCTGGTAACGTTCAAAATGTAACTGTTTTGCACGGTTTTATTATAACTAGTTTGTTTCCCTTTTATACAAACTTGTAGTTGTTATTACGCTTAGCAAATTTACCACACAAACTGTTGGGTCTAGACCAACGTTTGGGTCAAGTTTCGTTGAATTCTGAGAATTTTCAAAATTTAGCTGTTTTGCACGGTTTTATTAGAGCAAGATTGTTCCCTTTTATACAAACTTGTAGTTATTATTAAAGCTTTGCAAATTACCACACAAATTCTTAGGTCTATACCAACGTTTGGGTCAAGTTTCGTCGAATTCTAAGAACGTTTAAAGTTTAGCTGTTTTGTACGGTTTTATTAAAGTAAGTTTGTTTGCCTTTTATAAAAACTTGTAGTTATTATTATGCTTAGCAAATTTACAACACAAATTCATGGGTCTATCCCAACATTTGTGTCAAGTTTCGTCGAATTCTGAAAACGTTCAAAATTTAGTTGTTTGGCACGGTTTTATTAGTTCAAGTTTGTTTCCCTTTTATAAAAACTTGTAGTTATTATTATTCTTAGCAAATTACCACACAAATTTTTGGGTCTGGACGAACGTTTGGGTCAAGTTTCGTCAAATTCTAAGAACGTTCAAATTTTAGCTGTTTTGTACGGTTTTATATAAGTAAGTTTGTCTGCCTTTTATAAAAACTTGTAGTTACTATTATGCTTAGTAAATTTACAATACAAATTCATGGGTCTAGACCAACGTTTGGTTGAAGTTTCATCGAATTCTGAGAAGGTTCAAAATTAAGCTTTGCACGATTTTATTAGAGCAACTTCGTTTCCCTTTTATACAAACTTTTAGTTATTATCACGCTTAAAAAATTTACTACACAAATTTTTGGGCCTAGACCAACGTTTTGGGTCAAGTTTCGTCGAATTCTGAGAACGTTCAAAATTTAGCTGTTTTGTACGGTTTTATTAAAGCAAGTTTGTTCTGCTTTTATAAAAACTTGTAGTTATTATTACGCTTATCAAATTTACCACACAAATTCTTGGGTCTAAACCTACGTTTGGGCCAAGTTTCGTCGAATTCTTATAACGTTCAAAATTTAGCTGTTTCTTGAATGGTTTTATTAGAGCAAGTTTGTTTCCCTTTTATACAAAACCGTAGTTATTATTAAACTTAGCAAATTTACAACACAAATTCTATGGTCTAGACCAATTTTTGGGTCAAATTTCATCGAATTCTGGTAACGTTCAAAATGTAACTGTTTTGCACGGTTTTATTATAACTAGTTTGTTTCCCTTTTATACAAACTTGTAGTTGTTATTACGCTTAGCAAATTTACCACACAAACTGTTGGGTCTAGACCAACGTTTGGGTCAAGTTTCGTTGAATTCTTAGAATTTTCAAAATTTAGCTGTTTTGCACGGTTTTATTAGAGCAAGTTTGTTTCCCTTTTATACAAACTTGTAGTTACTATTAAAGCTTAGCAAATTACCACAAAAATTCTTAGTTCTAAACCAACGTTTGGGTCAAGTTTCGTCGAATTCTAAGAACGTTTAAAGTTTAGCTGTTTTGTACGGTTTTATTAAAGTAAGTTTGTTTGCCTTTTATAAAAACTTGTAGTTATTATTATGCTTAGCAAATTTACAACACAAATTCATGGGTCTAGACCAACGTTTGGGTCAAGTTTCGTCGAATTCTGAGAACGTTCAAAATTTAGCTTTGCACAATTTTATTATAGCAACTTTGTTTCCTTTTTATACAAACTTCTAGTTATTATTACGCTTAGCAAATTTACCACAGAAATGCTTGGGTTTAGACAAACGTTTGGGTCAAGTTTCATCGAATTCTGAGAACGTTCAAAATTTAGTTGTTTTGCACGGTTTTATTGGTGCAAGTTTGTTTCCCTTTTATAAAAACTTGTAGTTATTATTATGCTTAGCAAATTACCACACAAATTCTTGGGTCTGGACGAACGTTTGGGTCATGTTTCGTCAAATTCTAAGAACGTTCAAACTTTAGCTGTTTTGTACGGTATTATTTAAGTATGTTTGTCTGCCTTTTATAAAAACCTATAGTTATTATTATGCTTAGTAAATTTACAATACAAATTCATGGGTCTAGACCAACGTTTGGGTCAAGTTTCGTCGAATTCTGAGAACGTTCAAAATTAAGCTTTGCACGATTTTATTAGAGCAACTTCGTTTTCCTTTTATACAAACTTTTAGTTATTATCACGCTTAAAAAATTTACTACACAAATTCTTGGGCCTAGACCAACGTTTTGGGTCAAGTTTCGTCGAATTCTGAGAACGTTCAAAATTTAGCTGTTTTGTACGATTTTATTAAAGCAAGTTTGTTCTCCTTTTAAAAAACTTGTAGTTATTATTACGCTTATCAAATTTACCACACAAATTCTTGGGTCTAAACCTACGTTTGGGCCAAGTTTCGTCGAATTCTGGTAACGTTCAAAATTTAGCTGTTTTTTGAATGGTTTTATTAGAGCAAGTTTGTTTCCCTTTTATACAAAATCGTAGTTATTATTAAACTTAGCAAATTTACCACACAAATTCTATGGTCTAGACCAATTTTTGGGTCAAATTTCATCGAATTCTGGTAACGTTCAAAATGTAACTGTTTTGCACGGTTTTATTATAACTAGTTTGTTTCCCTTTTATACAAACTTGTAGTTGTTATTACGCTTAGCAAATTTACCACACAAACTGTTGGGTCTAGACCAACGTTTGGGTCAAGTTTCGTTGAATTCTGAGAATTTTCAAAATTTAGCTGTTTTGCACGGTTTTATTAGAGCAAGATTGTTCCCTTTTATACAAACTTGTAGTTATTATTAAAGCTTTGCAAATTACCACACAAATTCTTAGGTCTATACCAACGTTTGGGTCAAGTTTCGTCGAATTCTAAGAACGTTTAAAGTTTAGCTGTTTTGTACGGTTTTATTAAAGTAAGTTTGTTTGCCTTTTATAAAAACTTGTAGTTATTATTATGCTTAGCAAATTTACAACACAAATTCATGGGTCTATCCCAACATTTGTGTCAAGTTTCGTCGAATTCTGAAAACGTTCAAAATTTAGTTGTTTGGCACGGTTTTATTAGTTCAAGTTTGTTTCCCTTTTATAAAAACTTGTAGTTATTATTATTCTTAGCAAATTACCACACAAATTTTTGGGTCTGGACGAACGTTTGGGTCAAGTTTCGTCAAATTCTAAGAACGTTCAAATTTTAGCTGTTTTGTACGGTTTTATATAAGTAAGTTTGTCTGCCTTTTATAAAAACTTGTAGTTACTATTATGCTTAGTAAATTTACAATACAAATTCATGGGTCTAGACCAACGTTTGGTTGAAGTTTCATCGAATTCTGAGAAGGTTCAAAATTAAGCTTTGCACGATTTTATTAGAGCAACTTCGTTTCCCTTTTATACAAACTTTTAGTTATTATCACGCTTAAAAAATTTACTACACAAATTTTTGGGCCTAGACCAACGTTTTGGGTCAAGTTTCGTCGAATTCTGAGAACGTTCAAAATTTAGCTGTTTTGTACGGTTTTATTAAAGCAAGTTTGTTCTGCTTTTATAAAAACTTGTAGTTATTATTACGCTTATCAAATTTACCACACAAATTCTTGGGTCTAAACCTACGTTTGGGCCAAGTTTCGTCGAATTCTTATAACGTTCAAAATTTAGCTGTTTCTTGAATGGTTTTATTAGAGCAAGTTTGTTTCCCTTTTATACAAAACCGTAGTTATTATTAAACTTAGCAAATTTACAACACAAATTCTATGGTCTAGACCAATTTTTGGGTCAAATTTCATCGAATTCTGGTAACGTTCAAAATGTAACTGTTTTGCACGGTTTTATTATAACTAGTTTGTTTCCCTTTTATACAAACTTGTAGTTGTTATTACGCTTAGCAAATTTACCACACAAACTGTTGGGTCTAGACCAACGTTTGGGTCAAGTTTCGTTGAATTCTTAGAATTTTCAAAATTTAGCTGTTTTGCACGGTTTTATTAGAGCAAGTTTGTTTCCCTTTTATACAAACTTGTAGTTACTATTAAAGCTTAGCAAATTACCACAAAAATTCTTAGTTCTAAACCAACGTTTGGGTCAAGTTTCGTCGAATTCTAAGAACGTTTAAAGTTTAGCTGTTTTGTACGGTTTTATTAAAGTAAGTTTGTTTGCCTTTTATAAAAACTTGTAGTTATTATTATGCTTAGCAAATTTACAACACAAATTCATGGGTCTAGACCAACGTTTGGGTCAAGTTTCGTCGAATTCTGAGAACGTTCAAAATTTAGCTTTGCACAATTTTATTATAGCAACTTTGTTTCCTTTTTATACAAACTTCTAGTTATTATTACGCTTAGCAAATTTACCACAGAAATGCTTGGGTTTAGACAAACGTTTGGGTCAAGTTTCATCGAATTCTGAGAACGTTCAAAATTTAGTTGTTTTGCACGGTTTTATTGGTGCAAGTTTGTTTCCCTTTTATAAAAACTTGTAGTTATTATTATGCTTAGCAAATTACCACACAAATTCTTGGGTCTGGACGAACGTTTGGGTCATGTTTCGTCAAATTCTAAGAACGTTCAAACTTTAGCTGTTTTGTACGGTATTATTTAAGTATGTTTGTCTGCCTTTTATAAAAACCTATAGTTATTATTATGCTTAGTAAATTTACAATACAAATTCATGGGTCTAGACCAACGTTTGGGTCAAGTTTCGTCGAATTCTGAGAACGTTCAAAATTAAGCTTTGCACGATTTTATTAGAGCAACTTCGTTTTCCTTTTATACAAACTTTTAGTTATTATCACGCTTAAAAAATTTACTACACAAATTCTTGGGCCTAGACCAACGTTTTGGGTCAAGTTTCGTCGAATTCTGAAAACGTTCAAAATTTAGCTGTTTTGTACGATTTTATTAAAGCAAGTTTGTTCTCCTTTTATAAAAACTTGTAGTTATTATTACGCTTATCAAATTTACCACACAAATTCTTGGGTCTAAACCTACGTTTGGGCCAAGTTTCGTCGAATTCTGGTAACGTTCAAAATTTAGCTGTTTTTTGAATGGTTTTATTAGAGCAAGTTTGTTTCCCTTTTATACAAAATCGTAGTTATTATTAAACTTAGCAAATTTACCACACAAATTCTATGGCCTAGACCAATTTTTGGGTCAAATTTCATCGAATTCTGGTAACGTTCAAAATGTAACTTTTTTGCACGGTTTTATTATATCTAGTTTGTTTCCCTTTTATACAAACTTGTAGTTGTTATTACGCTTAGCAAATTTACCACACAAACTGTTGGGTCTAGACCGACGTTTGGGTCAAGTTTCGTTGAATTCTGAGAATTTTCAAAATTTAGCTGTTTTGCACGGTTTTATTAGAGCAAGATTGTTCCCTTTTATACAAACTTGTAGTTATTATTAAAGCTTCGCAAATTACCACACAAATTCTTAGGTCTAAACCAACGTTTGGGTCAAGTTTCGTCGAATTCTAAGAACGTTTAAAGTTTAGCTGTTTTGTACGGTTTTATTAAAGTAAGTTTGTTCGCCTTTTATAAAAACTTGTAGTTATTATTATGCTTAGCAAATTTACAACACAAATTCATGGGTCTATCCCAACATTTGGGTCAAGTTTCGTCGAATTCTGAAAACGTTCAAAATTTAGTTGTTTGGCACGGTTTTATTAGTTCAAGTTTGTTTCCCTTTTATAAAAACTTGTAGTTATTATTATTCTTAGCAAATTACCACACAAATTTTTGGGTGTGGACGATCGTTTGGGTCAAGTTTCGTCAAATTCTAAGAACGTTCAAATTTTAGCTGTTTTGTACGGTTTTATATAAGTAAGTTTGTCTGCCTTTTATAAAAACTTGTAGTTACTATTATGCTTAGTAAATTTACAATACAAATTCATGGGTCTAGACCAACGTTTGGTTCAAGTTTCATCGAATTCTGAGAAGGTTCAAAATTAAGCTTTGCACGATTTTATTAGAGCAACTTCGTTTCCCTTTTATACAAACTTTTAGTTATTATCACGCTTAAAAAATTTACTACACAAATTTTTGGGCCTAGACCAACGT
The DNA here is from genome assembly GCF_026168435.1 of Sesamum indicum. NCBI lineage: Eukaryota > Viridiplantae > Streptophyta > Magnoliopsida > Lamiales > Pedaliaceae > Sesamum > Sesamum indicum. Next base: position 10,456,914 of record NC_142658.1, on the reverse strand, counting down.
TTTGGGTCAAGTTTCGTCGAATTCTGAGAACGTTCAAAATTTAGCTGTTTTGTACGGTTTTATTAAAGCAAGTTTGTTCTGCTTTTATAAAAACTTGTAGTTATTATTACGCTTATCAAATTTACCACACAAATTCTTGGGTCTAAACCTACGTTTGGGCCAAGTTTTGTCGAATTCTTGTAACGTTCAAAATTTAGCTGTTTCTTGAACGGTTTTATTAGAGCAAGTTTGTTTCCCTTTTATACAAAACCGTAGTTATTATTAAACTTAGCAAATTTACCACACAAATTCTATGGTCTAGACCAATTTTTGGGTCAAATTTCATCGAATTCTGGTAACGTTCAAAATGTAACTGTTTTGCACGGTTTTATTATAACTAGTTTGTTTCCCTTTTATACAAACTTGTAGTTGTTATTACGCTTATCAAATTTACCACACAAACTGTTGGGTCTAGACCAACGTTTGGGTCAAGTTTCGTTGAATTCTGAGAATTTTCAAAATTTAGCTGTTTTGCACGGTTTTATTAGAGCAAGATTGTTTCCCTTTTATACAAACTTGTAGTTATTATTAAAGCTTAGCAAATTACCACACAAATTCTTAGGTCTAAACCAACGTTTGGGTCAAGTTTCGTCGAATTCTAAGAACGTTTAAAGTTTATCTGTTTTGTACGGTTTTATTAAAGTAAGTTTGTTTGCCTTTTATAAAAACTTGTAGTTATTATTATGCTTAGCAAATTTACAACACAAATTCATGGGTCTAGACCAACGTTTGGGTCAAGTTTCGTCGAACTCTGAGAACGTTCAAAATTTAGCTTTGCACAATTTTATTATAGCAACTTTGTTTCCCTTTTATACAAGCTTGTAGTTATTATTACGTTTAGCAAATTTACCACAGAAATGCTTGGGTTTAGACAAACGTTTGGGTCAAGTTTCATCGAATTCTGAGAACGTTCAAAATTTAGTTGTTTTGCACGGTTTTATTGGTGCCAGTTTGTTTCCCTTTTATAAAAACTTGTAGTTATTATTATGCTTAGCAAATTACCACACAAATTCTTGGGTCTGGACGAACGTTTGGGTCAAGTTTCGTCAAATTCTAAGAACGTTCAATCTTTAGCTGTTTTGTACGGTTTTATTTAAGTAAGTTTGTCTGCCTTTTATAAAAACCTGTAGTTATTATTATGCTTAGTAAATTTACAATACAAATTCATGGGTCTAGACCAACGTTTGGTTCAAGTTTCATCAAATTCTGAGAAGGTTCAAAATTAAGCTTTGCACGATTTTATTAGAGCAACTTCGTTTCCCTTTTATACAAACTTTTAGTTATTATCACGCTTAAAAAATTTACTACACAAATTTTTGGGCCTAGACCAACGTTTTGGGTCAAGTTTCGTCGAATTCTGAGAACGTTCAAAATTTAGCTGTTTTGTACGGTTTTATTAAAGAAAGTTTGTTCTCCTTTTATAAAAACTTGTAGTTATTATTACGCTTATCAAATTTACCACACAAATTCTTGGGTCTAAACCTACGTTTGGGCCAAGTTTCGTCGAATTCTGGTAACGTTCAAAATTTAGCTGTTTCTTGAACGGTTTATTAGAGCAAGTTTGTTTCCCTTTTATACAAAATCGTAGTTATTATTAAATTTAGCAAATTTACCACACAAATTCTATGGTCTAGACCAATTTTTGGGTCAAATTTCATCGAATTCTGGTAACGTTCAAAATGTAACTTTTTTGCACGGTTTTATTATAACTAGTTTGTTTCCCTTTTATACAAACTTGTAGTTGTTATTACGCTTAGCAAATTTACCACACAAACTGTTAGGTCTAGACCAACGTTTGGGTCAAGTTTCGTTGAATTCTGAGAATTTTCAAAATTTAGCTGTTTTGCACGGTTTTATTAGAGCAAGATTGTTCCCTTTTATACAAACTTGTAGTTATTATTAAAGCTTTGCAAATTACCACACAAATTCTTAGGTCTAAACCAACGTTTGGGTCAAGTTTCGTCGAATTCTAAGAACGTTTAAAGTTTAGCTGTTTTGTACGGTTTTATTAAAGTAAGTTTGTTTGCCTTTTATAAAAACTTGTAGTTATTATTATGCTTAGCAAATTTACAACACAAATTCATGGGTCTATCCCAACATTTGGGTCAAGTTTCGTCGAATTCTGAAAACGTTCAAAATTTAGTTGTTTGGCACGGTTTTATTAGTTCAAGTTTGTTTCCCTTTTATAAAAACTTGTAGTTATTATTATTCTTAGCAAATTACCACACAAATTTTTGGGTCTGGACGAACGTTTGGGTCAAGTTTCGTCAAATTCTAAGAACGTTCAAATTTTAGCTGTTTTGTACGGTTTTATATAAGTAAGTTTGTCTGCCTTTTATAAAAACCTGTAGTTACTATTATGCTTAGTAAATTTACAATACAAATTCATGGGTCTAGACCAACGTTTGGTTCAAGTTTCATCGAATTCTGAGAAGGTTCAAAATTAAGCTTTGCACGATTTTATTAGAGCAACTTCGTTTCCCTTTTATACAAACTTTTAGTTATTATCACGCTTAAAAAATTTACTACACAAATTTTTGGGCCTAGACCAACGTTTTGGGTCAAGTTTCGTCGAATTCTGAGAACGTTCAAAATTTAGCTGTTTTGTACGGTTTTATTAAAGCAAGTTTGTTCTCCTTTTATAAAAACTTGTAGTTATTATTACGCTTATCAAATTTACCACACAAATTCTTGGGTCTAAACCTACGTTTGGGCCAAGTTTCGTCGAATTCTTGTTACGTTCAAAATTTAGCTGTTTCTTGAACGGTTTTATTAGAGCAAGTTTGTTTCCCTTTTATACAAAACCGTAGTTATTATTAAACTTAGCAAATTTACCACACAAATTCTATGGTCTAGACCAATTTTTGGGTCAAATTTCATCGAATTCTGGTAACGTTCAAAATGTAACTGTTTTGCACGGTTTTATTATAACTAGTTTGTTTCCCTTTTATACAAACTTGTAGTTGTTATTACGCTTAGCAAATTTACCACACAAACTGTTGGGTCTAGACCAACGTTTGGGTCAAGTTTCGTTGAATTCTGAGAATTTTCAAATTTTATCTGTTTTGCACGGTTTTATTAGAGCAAGATTGTTTCCCTTTTATACAAACTTGTAGTTATTATTAAAGCTTAGCAAATTACCACACAAATTCTTAGGTCTAAACCAACGTTTGGGTCAAGTTTCGTCGAATTCTAAGAACGTTTAAAGTTTATCTGTTTTGTACGTTTTATTAAAGTAAGTTTGTTTGCCTTTTATAAAAACTTGTAGTTATTATTATGCTTAGCAAATTTACAACACAAATTCATGGGTCTAGACCAACGTTTGGGTCAAGTTTCGTCGAACTCTGAGAACGTTCAAAATTTAGCTTTGCACAATTTTATTATAGCAACTTTGTTTCCCTTTTATACAAGCTTGTAGTTATTATTACGCTTAGCAAATTTACCACAGAAATGCTTGGGTTTAGACAAACGTTTGGGTCAAGTTTCATCGAATTCTGAGAACGTTCAAAATTTAGTTGTTTTGCACGGTTTTATTGGTGCAAGTTTGTTTCCCTTTTATAAAAACTTGTAGTTATTATTATTCTTAGCAAATTACCACACAAATTCTTGGGTCTGGACGAACGTTTGGGTCAAGTTTCGTCAAATTCTAAGAACGTTTAATCTTTAGCTGTTTTGTACGGTTTTATTTAAGTAAGTTTGTCTGCCTTTTATAAAAACCTGTAGTTATTATTATGTTTAGTAAATTTACAATACAAATTCATGGGTGTAGACCAACGTTTGGTTCAAGTTTCATCGAATTCTGAGAAGGTTCAAGATTAGGCTTTGCACGATTTTATTAGAGCAACTTCGTTTCCCTTTTATACAAACTTTTAGTTATTATCACGCTTAAAAAATTTACTACACAAATTTTTGGGCCTAGACCAATGTTTTGGGTCAAGTTTCGTCGAATTCTGAGAACATTCAAAATTTAGCTATTTTGTACGGTTTTATTAAAGCAAGTTTGTTCTCCTTTTATAAAAACTTGTAGTTATTATTACGCTTATCAAATTTACCACACAAATTCTTGGGTCTAAACCTACGTTTGGGCCAAGTTTCGTCGAATTATGGTAACGTTCAAAATTTAGCTGTTTCTTGAACGGTTTTATTAGAGCAAGTTTGTTTCCCTTTTATATACAAAATCGTAGTTATTATTAAACTAAGCAAATTTACCACACAAATTCTATGGTCTAGACCAATTTTTGGGTCAAATTTCATCGAATTCTGGTAACGTTCAAAATGTAACTGTTTTGCACGGTTTTATTATAACTAGTTTGTTTCCCTTTTATACAAACTTGTAGTTGTTATTACGCTTAGCAAATTTACTACACAAACTGTTGGGTCTAGACCAACGTTTGGGTCAAGTTTCGTTGAATTCTTAGAATTTTCAAAATTTAGCTATTTTGCACGGTTTTATTAGAGCAAGATTGTTTCCCTTTTATACAAATTTGTAGTTATTATTAAAGCTTAGCAAATTAACACACAAATTCTTAGTTCTAAACCAACGTTTGGGTCAAGTTTCGTCGAATTCTAAGAACGTTTAAAGTTTAGCTGTTTTGTATGGTTTTTATTAAAGTAAGTTTGTTTGCCTTTTATAAAAACTTGTAGTTATTATTATGCTTAGCAAATTGACAACACAAATTCATGGGTCTAGACCAACGTTTGGGTCAAGTTTCGTCGAATTCTGAGAACCTTCAAACTTTAGCTTTGCACAATTTTATTATAGCAACTTTGTTTCCCTTTTATACAAACTTGTAGTTATTATTACGCTTAGCAAATTTACCACAGAAATGCTTGGGTTTAAACAAACGTTTGGGTCAAGTTTCATCGAATTCTGAGAACATTCAAAATTTAGTTGTTTTGCACGGTTTTATTGGTGCAAGTTTGTTTCCCTTTTATAAAAACTTGTAGTTATTATTATGCTTAGCAAATTACCACACAAATTCTTGGGTCTGGACGAACGTTTGGGTCAAGTTTCGTCAAATTCTAAGAACGTTCAATCTTCAGCTGTTTTGTACGGTTTTATTTAAGTAAGTTTGTATGCCTTTTATAAAAACCTGTAGTTATTATTATGCTTAGTAAATTTACATTACAAATTCATGGGTCTAGACCAACGTTTGGTTCAAGTTTCATCGAATTCTGAGAACGTTCAAAATTAAGCTTTGCACGATTTTATTAGAGCAACTTCGTTTCCCTTTTATACAAACTTTTAGTTATTATCACGCTTAAAAAATTTACTACACAAATTTTTGGGCCTAGACCAATGTTTTGGGTCAAGTTTCGTCGAATTCTGAGAACATTCAAAATTTAGCGGTTTTGTACGGTTTTATTAAAGCAAGTTTGTTCTCCTTTTATAAAAACTTGTAGTTATTATTACGCTTATCAAATTTACCACACAAATTCTTGGGTCTAAACCTACGTTTGGGCCAAGTTTCGTCGAATTATGGTAACGTTCAAAATTTAGCTGTTTCTTGAACGGTTTTATTAGAGCAAGTTTGTTTCCCTTTTATATACAAAATCGTAGTTATTATTAAACTAAGCAAATTTACCACACAAATTCTATGGTCTAGACCAATTTTTGGGTCAAATTTCATCGAATTCTGGTAACGTTCAAAATGTAACTGTTTTGCACGGTTTTATTATAACTAGGTTGTTTCCCTTTTATACAAACTTGTAGTTGTTATTACGCTTAGCAAATTTACTACACAAACTGTTGGGTCTAGACCAACGTTTGGGTCAAGTTTCGTTGAATTCTTAGAATTTTCAAAATTTAGCTATTTTGCACGGTTTTATTAGAGCAAGATTGTTTCCCTTTTATACAAATTTGTAGTTACTATTAAAGCTTAGCAAATTAACACTCAAATTCTTAGTTCTAAACCAACGTTTGGGTCAAGTTTCGTCGAATTCTAAGAACGTTTAAAGTTTAGCTGTTTTGTATGGTTTTTATTAAAGTAAGTTTGTTTGCCTTTTATAAAAACTTGTAGTTATTATTATGCTTAGCAAATTGACAACACAAATTCATGGGTCTAGACCAACGTTTGGGTCAAGTTTCGTCGAATTCTGAGAACCTTCAAACTTTAGCTTTGCACAATTTTGTTATAGCAACTTTGTTTCCCTTTTATACAAACTTGTAGTTATTATTACGCTTAGCAAATTTACCACAGAAATGCTTGGGTTTAAACAAACGTTTGGGTCAAGTTTCATCGAATTCTGAGAACGTTCAAAATTTAGTTGTTTTGCACGGTTTTATTGGTGCAAGTTTGTTTCCCTTTTATAAAAACTTGTAATTATTATTATGCTTAACAAATTACCACACAAATTCTTGGGTCTGGACGAACGTTTGGGTCAAGTTTCGTCAAATTCTAAGAACGTTCAATCTTCAGCTGTTTTGTACGGTTTTATTTAAGTAAGTTTGTATGCCTTTTATAAAAACCTGTAGTTATTATTGTGCTTAGTAAATTTACAATACAAATTCATGGGTCTAGACCAACGTTTGGTTCAAGTTTCATCGAATTCTGAGAAGGTTCAAAATTAAGCTTTGCACGATTTTATTAGAGCAACTTCGTTTCCCTTTTATACAAACTTTTAGTTATTATCACGCTTAAAAAATTTACTAGACAAATTTTTGGGCCTAGACCAATGTTTTGGGTCAAGTTTCGTCGAATTCTGAGAACATTCAAAATTTAGCTGCTTTGTATGGTTTTATTAAAGCAAGTTTGTTCTCCTTTTATAAAAACTTGTAGTTATTATTACGCTTATCAAATTTACCACACAAATTCTTGGGTCTAAACCTACGTTTGGGCCAAGTTTCGTCGAATTATGGTAACGTTCAAAATTTAGCTGTTTCTTGAACGGTTTTATTAGAGCAAGTTTGTTTCCCTTTTTTATACAAAATCGTAGTTATTATTAAACTAAGCAAATTTACCACACAAATTCTATGGTCTAGACCAATTTTTGGGTCAAATTTCATCGAATTCTGGTAACGTTCAAAATGTAACTGTTTTGCACGGTTTTATTATAACTAGTTTGTTTCCCTTTTATACAAACTTGTAGTTGTTATTACGCTTAGCAAATTTACTACACAAACTGTTGGGTCTAGACCAACGTTTGGGTCAAGTTTCGTTGAATTCTTAGAATTTTCAAAATTTAGCTATTTTGCACGGTTTTATTAGAGCAAGATTGTTTACCTTTTATACAAATTTGTAGTTATTATTAAAGCTTAGCAAATTAACACACAAATTCTTAGTTCTAAACCAACGTTTGGGTCAAGTTTCGTCGAATTCTAAGAACGTTTAAAGTTTAGCTGTTTTGTATGGTTTTTATTAAAGTAAGTTTGTTTGCCTTTTATAAAAACTTGTAGTTATTATTATGCTTAGCAAATTGACAACACAAATTCATGGGTCTAGACCAACGTCTGGGTCAAGTTTCGTCGAATTCTGATAACCTTCAAACTTTAGCTTTGCACAATTTTATTATAGCAACTTTGTTTCCCTTTTATACAAACTTGTAGTTATTATTACGCTTAGCAAATTTACCACAGAAATGCTTGGGTTTAAACAAACGTTTGGGTCAAGTTTCATCGAATTCTGAGAACGTTCAAAATTTAGTTGTTTTGCACGGTTTTATTGGTGCAAGTTTGTTTCCCTTTTATAAAAACTTGTAGTTATTATTATGCTTAGCAAATTACCACACAAATTCTTGGGTCTGGACGAACGTTTGGGTCAAGTTTCGTCAAATTCTAAGAACGTTCAATCTTCAGCTGTTTTGTACGGTTTTATTTAAGTAAGTTTGTATGCCTTTTATAAAAACCTGTAGTTATTATTATGCTTAGTAAATTTACAATACAAATTCATGGGTCTAGACCAACGTTTGGTTCAAATTTCATCAAATTCTGAGAAGGTTCAAAATTAAGCTTTGCAATTTCCCTTTTATACAAACTTTTAGTTATTATCACGCTTAATAAATTTACTACACAAATTTTTGGGCCTAGACCAACGTTTTGGGTCAAGTTTCGTCGAATTCTGAGAACGTTCAAAATTTAGCTGTTTTGTACGGTTTTATTAAAGAAAGTTTGTTCTCCTTTTATAAAAACTTGTAGTTATTATTACGCTTATCAAATTTACCACACAAATTCTTGGGTCTAAACCTACGTTTGGGCCAAGTTTCGTCGAATTCTGGTAACGTTCAAAATTTAGCTGTTTCTTGAACGGTTTATTAGAGCAAGTTTGTTTCCCTTTTATACAAAATCGTAGTTATTATTAAATTTAGCAAATTTACCACACAAATTCTATGGTCTAGACCAATTTTTGGGTCAAATTTCATCGAATTCTGGTAACGTTCAAAATGTAACTTTTTTGCACGGTTTTATTATAACTAGTTTGTTTCCCTTTTATACAAACTTGTAGTTGTTATTACGCTTAGCAAATTTACCACACAAACTGTTAGGTCTAGACCAACGTTTGGGTCAAGTTTCGTTGAATTCTGAGAATTTTCAAAATTTAGCTGTTTTGCACGGTTTTATTAGAGCAAGATTGTTCCCTTTTATACAAACTTGTAGTTATTATTAAAGCTTTGCAAATTACCACACAAATTCTTAGGTCTAAACCAACGTTTGGGTCAAGTTTCGTCGAATTCTAAGAACGTTTAAAGTTTAGCTGTTTTGTACGGTTTTATTAAAGTAAGTTTGTTTGCCTTTTATAAAAACTTGTAGTTATTATTATGCTTAGCAAATTTACAACACAAATTCATGGGTCTATCCCAACATTTGGGTCAAGTTTCGTCGAATTCTGAAAACGTTCAAAATTTAGTTGTTTGGCACGGTTTTATTAGTTCAAGTTTGTTTCCCTTTTATAAAAACTTGTAGTTATTATTATTCTTAGCAAATTACCACACAAATTTTTGGGTCTGGACGAACGTTTGGGTCAAGTTTCGTCAAATTCTAAGAACGTTCAAATTTTAGCTGTTTTGTACGGTTTTATATAAGTAAGTTTGTCTGCCTTTTATAAAAACCTGTAGTTACTATTATGCTTAGTAAATTTACAATACAAATTCATGGGTCTAGACCAACGTTTGGTTCAAGTTTCATCGAATTCTGAGAAGGTTCAAAATTAAGCTTTGCACGATTTTATTAGAGCAACTTCGTTTCCCTTTTATACAAACTTTTAGTTATTATCACGCTTAAAAAATTTACTACACAAATTTTTGGGCCTAGACCAACGTTTTGGGTCAAGTTTCGTCGAATTCTGAGAACGTTCAAAATTTAGCTGTTTTGTACGGTTTTATTAAAGCAAGTTTGTTCTCCTTTTATAAAAACTTGTAGTTATTATTACGCTTATCAAATTTACCACACAAATTCTTGGGTCTAAACCTACGTTTGGGCCAAGTTTCGTCGAATTCTTGTTACGTTCAAAATTTAGCTGTTTCTTGAACGGTTTTATTAGAGCAAGTTTGTTTCCCTTTTATACAAAACCGTAGTTATTATTAAACTTAGCAAATTTACCACACAAATTCTATGGTCTAGACCAATTTTTGGGTCAAATTTCATCGAATTCTGGTAACGTTCAAAATGTAACTGTTTTGCACGGTTTTATTATAACTAGTTTGTTTCCCTTTTATACAAACTTGTAGTTGTTATTACGCTTAGCAAATTTACCACACAAACTGTTGGGTCTAGACCAACGTTTGGGTCAAGTTTCGTTGAATTCTGAGAATTTTCAAATTTTATCTGTTTTGCACGGTTTTATTAGAGCAAGATTGTTTCCCTTTTATACAAACTTGTAGTTATTATTAAAGCTTAGCAAATTACCACACAAATTCTTAGGTCTAAACCAACGTTTGGGTCAAGTTTCGTCGAATTCTAAGAACGTTTAAAGTTTATCTGTTTTGTACGTTTTATTAAAGTAAGTTTGTTTGCCTTTTATAAAAACTTGTAGTTATTATTATGCTTAGCAAATTTACAACACAAATTCATGGGTCTAGACCAACGTTTGGGTCAAGTTTCGTCGAACTCTGAGAACGTTCAAAATTTAGCTTTGCACAATTTTATTATAGCAACTTTGTTTCCCTTTTATACAAGCTTGTAGTTATTATTACGCTTAGCAAATTTACCACAGAAATGCTTGGGTTTAGACAAACGTTTGGGTCAAGTTTCATCGAATTCTGAGAACGTTCAAAATTTAGTTGTTTTGCACGGTTTTATTGGTGCAAGTTTGTTTCCCTTTTATAAAAACTTGTAGTTATTATTATTCTTAGCAAATTACCACACAAATTCTTGGGTCTGGACGAACGTTTGGGTCAAGTTTCGTCAAATTCTAAGAACGTTTAATCTTTAGCTGTTTTGTACGGTTTTATTTAAGTAAGTTTGTCTGCCTTTTATAAAAACCTGTAGTTATTATTATGTTTAGTAAATTTACAATACAAATTCATGGGTGTAGACCAACGTTTGGTTCAAGTTTCATCGAATTCTGAGAAGGTTCAAGATTAGGCTTTGCACGATTTTATTAGAGCAACTTCGTTTCCCTTTTATACAAACTTTTAGTTATTATCACGCTTAAAAAATTTACTACACAAATTTTTGGGCCTAGACCAATGTTTTGGGTCAAGTTTCGTCGAATTCTGAGAACATTCAAAATTTAGCTATTTTGTACGGTTTTATTAAAGCAAGTTTGTTCTCCTTTTATAAAAACTTGTAGTTATTATTACGCTTATCAAATTTACCACACAAATTCTTGGGTCTAAACCTACGTTTGGGCCAAGTTTCGTCGAATTATGGTAACGTTCAAAATTTAGCTGTTTCTTGAACGGTTTTATTAGAGCAAGTTTGTTTCCCTTTTATATACAAAATCGTAGTTATTATTAAACTAAGCAAATTTACCACACAAATTCTATGGTCTAGACCAATTTTTGGGTCAAATTTCATCGAATTCTGGTAACGTTCAAAATGTAACTGTTTTGCACGGTTTTATTATAACTAGTTTGTTTCCCTTTTATACAAACTTGTAGTTGTTATTACGCTTAGCAAATTTACTACACAAACTGTTGGGTCTAGACCAACGTTTGGGTCAAGTTTCGTTGAATTCTTAGAATTTTCAAAATTTAGCTATTTTGCACGGTTTTATTAGAGCAAGATTGTTTCCCTTTTATACAAATTTGTAGTTATTATTAAAGCTTAGCAAATTAACACACAAATTCTTAGTTCTAAACCAACGTTTGGGTCAAGTTTCGTCGAATTCTAAGAACGTTTAAAGTTTAGCTGTTTTGTATGGTTTTTATTAAAGTAAGTTTGTTTGCCTTTTATAAAAACTTGTAGTTATTATTATGCTTAGCAAATTGACAACACAAATTCATGGGTCTAGACCAACGTTTGGGTCAAGTTTCGTCGAATTCTGAGAACCTTCAAACTTTAGCTTTGCACAATTTTATTATAGCAACTTTGTTTCCCTTTTATACAAACTTGTAGTTATTATTACGCTTAGCAAATTTACCACAGAAATGCTTGGGTTTAAACAAACGTTTGGGTCAAGTTTCATCGAATTCTGAGAACATTCAAAATTTAGTTGTTTTGCACGGTTTTATTGGTGCAAGTTTGTTTCCCTTTTATAAAAACTTGTAGTTATTATTATGCTTAGCAAATTACCACACAAATTCTTGGGTCTGGACGAACGTTTGGGTCAAGTTTCGTCAAATTCTAAGAACGTTCAATCTTCAGCTGTTTTGTACGGTTTTATTTAAGTAAGTTTGTATGCCTTTTATAAAAACCTGTAGTTATTATTATGCTTAGTAAATTTACATTACAAATTCATGGGTCTAGACCAACGTTTGGTTCAAGTTTCATCGAATTCTGAGAACGTTCAAAATTAAGCTTTGCACGATTTTATTAGAGCAACTTCGTTTCCCTTTTATACAAACTTTTAGTTATTATCACGCTTAAAAAATTTACTACACAAATTTTTGGGCCTAGACCAATGTTTTGGGTCAAGTTTCGTCGAATTCTGAGAACATTCAAAATTTAGCGGTTTTGTACGGTTTTATTAAAGCAAGTTTGTTCTCCTTTTATAAAAACTTGTAGTTATTATTACGCTTATCAAATTTACCACACAAATTCTTGGGTCTAAACCTACGTTTGGGCCAAGTTTCGTCGAATTATGGTAACGTTCAAAATTTAGCTGTTTCTTGAACGGTTTTATTAGAGCAAGTTTGTTTCCCTTTTATATACAAAATCGTAGTTATTATTAAACTAAGCAAATTTACCACACAAATTCTATGGTCTAGACCAATTTTTGGGTCAAATTTCATCGAATTCTGGTAACGTTCAAAATGTAACTGTTTTGCACGGTTTTATTATAACTAGGTTGTTTCCCTTTTATACAAACTTGTAGTTGTTATTACGCTTAGCAAATTTACTACACAAACTGTTGGGTCTAGACCAACGTTTGGGTCAAGTTTCGTTGAATTCTTAGAATTTTCAAAATTTAGCTATTTTGCACGGTTTTATTAGAGCAAGATTGTTTCCCTTTTATACAAATTTGTAGTTACTATTAAAGCTTAGCAAATTAACACTCAAATTCTTAGTTCTAAACCAACGTTTGGGTCAAGTTTCGTCGAATTCTAAGAACGTTTAAAGTTTAGCTGTTTTGTATGGTTTTTATTAAAGTAAGTTTGTTTGCCTTTTATAAAAACTTGTAGTTATTATTATGCTTAGCAAATTGACAACACAAATTCATGGGTCTAGACCAACGTTTGGGTCAAGTTTCGTCGAATTCTGAGAACCTTCAAACTTTAGCTTTGCACAATTTTGTTATAGCAACTTTGTTTCCCTTTTATACAAACTTGTAGTTATTATTACGCTTAGCAAATTTACCACAGAAATGCTTGGGTTTAAACAAACGTTTGGGTCAAGTTTCATCGAATTCTGAGAACGTTCAAAATTTAGTTGTTTTGCACGGTTTTATTGGTGCAAGTTTGTTTCCCTTTTATAAAAACTTGTAATTATTATTATGCTTAACAAATTACCACACAAATTCTTGGGTCTGGACGAACGTTTGGGTCATGTTTCGTCAAATTCTAAGAACGTTCAATCTTCAGCTGTTTTGTACGGTTTTATTTAAGTAAGTTTGTATGCCTTTTATAAAAACCTGTAGTTATTATTGTGCTTAGTAAATTTACAATACAAATTCATGGGTCTAGACCAACGTTTGGTTCAAGTTTCATCGAATTCTGAGAAGGTTCAAAATTAAGCTTTGCACGATTTTATTAGAGCAACTTCGTTTCCCTTTTATACAAACTTTTAGTTATTATCACGCTTAAAAAATTTACTAGACAAATTTTTGGGCCTAGACCAATGTTTTGGGTCAAGTTTCGTCGAATTCTGAGAACATTCAAAATTTAGCTGCTTTGTATGGTTTTATTAAAGCAAGTTTGTTCTCCTTTTATAAAAACTTGTAGTTATTATTACGCTTATCAAATTTACCACACAAATTCTTGGGTCTAAACCTACGTTTGGGCCAAGTTTCGTCGAATTATGGTAACGTTCAAAATTTAGCTGTTTCTTGAACGGTTTTATTAGAGCAAGTTTGTTTCCCTTTTTTATACAAAATCGTAGTTATTATTAAACTAAGCAAATTTACCACACAAATTCTATGGTCTAGACCAATTTTTGGGTCAAATTTCATCGAATTCTGGTAACGTTCAAAATGTAACTGTTTTGCACGGTTTTATTATAACTAGTTTGTTTCCCTTTTATACAAACTTGTAGTTGTTATTACGCTTAGCAAATTTACTACACAAACTGTTGGGTCTAGACCAACGTTTGGGTCAAGTTTCGTTGAATTCTTAGAATTTTCAAAATTTAGCTATTTTGCACGGTTTTATTAGAGCAAGATTGTTTACCTTTTATACAAATTTGTAGTTATTATTAAAGCTTAGCAAATTAACACACAAATTCTTAGTTCTAAACCAACGTTTGGGTCAAGTTTCGTCGAATTCTAAGAACGTTTAAAGTTTAGCTGTTTTGTATGGTTTTTATTAAAGTAAGTTTGTTTGCCTTTTATAAAAACTTGTAGTTATTATTATGCTTAGCAAATTGACAACACAAATTCATGGGTCTAGACCAACGTCTGGGTCAAGTTTCGTCGAATTCTGATAACCTTCAAACTTTAGCTTTGCACAATTTTATTATAGCAACTTTGTTTCCCTTTTATACAAACTTGTAGTTATTATTACGCTTAGCAAATTTACCACAGAAATGCTTGGGTTTAAACAAACGTTTGGGTCAAGTTTCATCGAATTCTGAGAACGTTCAAAATTTAGTTGTTTTGCACGGTTTTATTGGTGCAAGTTTGTTTCCCTTTTATAAAAACTTGTAGTTATTATTATGCTTAGCAAATTACCACACAAATTCTTGGGTCTGGACGAACGTTTGGGTCAAGTTTCGTCAAATTCTAAGAACGTTCAATCTTCAGCTGTTTTGTACGGTTTTATTTAAGTAAGTTTGTATGCCTTTTATAAAAACCTGTAGTTATTATTATGCTTAGTAAATTTACAATACAAATTCATGGGTCTAGACCAACGTTTGGTTCAAGTTTCATCGAATTCTGAGAACGTTCAAAATTAAGCTTTGCACGATTTTATTAGAGCAACTTCGTTTCCCTTTTATACAAACTTTTAGTTATTATCACGCTTAAAAAATTTACTAGACAAATTTTTGGGCCTAGACCAATGTTTTGGGTCAAGTTTCGTCGAATTCTGAGAACATTCAAAATTTAGCTGTTTTGTACGGTTTTATTAAAGCAAGTTTGTTCTCCTTTTATAAAAACTTGTAGTTATTATTACGCTTATCAAATTTACCACACAAATTCTTGGGTCTAAACCTACGTTTGGGCCAAGTTTCGTCGAATTCTGGTAACGTTCAAAATTTAGCTGTTTCTTGAACGGTTTTATTAGAGCAAGTTTGTTTTCCTTTTATATACAAAATCGTAGTTATTATTAAACTAAGCAAATTTACCACACAAATTCTATGGTCTAGACCAATTTTAGGGTCAAATTTCATCGAATTCTGGTAACGTTCAAAATGTAACTGTTTTGCACGGTTTTATTATAACTAGTTTGTTTCCCTTTTATACAAACTTGTAGTTGTTATTACGCTTAGCAAATTTACTACACAAACTGTTGGGTCTAGACCAACGTTTGGGTCAAGTTTCGTTGAATTCTGAGAATTTTCAAAATTTAGCTATTTTGCACGGTTTTATTAGAGCAAGATTGTTTCCCTTTTATACAAATTTGTAGTTATTATTAAAGCTTAGCAAATTAACACACAAATTCTTAGTTCTAAACCAACGTTTGGGTCAAGTTTCGTCGAATTCTAAGAACGTTTAAAGTTTAGCTGTTTTGTATGGTTTTTATTAAAGTAAGTTTGTTTGCCTTTTATAAAAACTTGTAGTTATTATTATGCTTAGCAAATTGACAACACAAATTCATGGGTCTAGACCAACGTCTGGGTCAAGTTTCGTCGAATTCTGATAACCTTCAAACTTTAGCTTTGCACAATTTTATTATAGCAACTTTGTTTCCCTTTTATACAAACTTGTAGTTATTATTACGCTTAGCAAATTTACCACAGAAATGCTTGGGTTTAAACAAACGTTTGGGTCAAGTTTCATCGAATTCTGAGAACGTTCAAAATTTAGTTGTTTTGCACGGTTTTATTGGTGCAAGTTTGTTTCCCTTTTATAAAAACTTGTAGTTATTATTATGCTTAGCAAATTACCACACAAATTCTTGGGTCTGGACGAACGTTTGGGTCAAGTTTCGTCAAATTCTAAGAACGTTCAATCTTCAGCTGTTTTGTACGGTTTTATTTAAGTAAGTTTGTATGCCTTTTATAAAAACCTGTAGTTATTATTATGCTTAGTAAATTTACAATACAAATTCATGGGTCTAGACCAACGTTTGGTTCAAGTTTCATCGAATTCTGAGAACGTTCAAAATTAAGCTTTGCACGATTTTATTAGAGCAACTTCGTTTCCCTTTTATACAAACTTTTAGTTATTATCACGCTTAAAAAATTTACTAGACAAATTTTTGGGCCTAGACCAATGTTTTGGGTCAAGTTTCGTCGAATTCTGAGAACGCTCAAAATTTAGCTGTTTTGTACGGTTTTATTAAAGCAAGTTTGTTCTCCTTTGATAAAAACTTGTAGTTATTATTACGCTTATCAAATTTACCACACAAATTCTTGGGTCTAAACCTACGTTTGGGCCAAGTTTCGTCGAATTCTGTTAACGTTCAAAATTTAGCTGTTTTTTGAATGGTTTTATTAGAGCAAGTTTGTTTCCCTTTTATACAAAATCGTAGTTATTATTAAACTTAGAAAATTTACCACACAAATTCTATGGTCTAGACCAATTTTTGGGTCAAATTTCATCGAATTCTGATAACGTTCAAAATGTAACTTTTTTGCACGGTTTTATTATAACTAGTTTGTTTCCCTTTTATACAAACTTGTAGTTGTTATTACGCTTAGTAAATTTACCACACAAACTGTTGGGTCTAGACCAACGTTTGGGTCAAGTTTCGTTGAATTCTGAGAATTTTCAAAATTTAGCTGTTTTGCACGGTTTTATTAGAGCAAGATTGTTTCCCTTTTATACAAACTTGTAGTTATTATTAAAGGTTAGCAAATTACCACACAAATTCTTAGGTCTAAACCAACGTTTGGGTCAAGTTTCGTCGAATTCTAAGAATGTTTAAAGTTTAGCTGTTTTGTACGGTTTTATTAAAGTAAGTTTGTTTCCCTTTTATAAGAACTTTGTAGTTATTATTATGCTTAGCAAATTTACAACACAAATTCATGGGTCTAGACCAACGTTTGGGTCAAGTTTCGTCGAATTCTGAGAACGTTCAAAATTTAGCTTTGCACAATTTTATTATAGCAACTTTGTTTCCCTTTTATACAAACTTGTAGTTATTATTACGCTTAGCAAATTTACCACAGAAATGCTTGGGTTTAGACAAACGTTTGGGTCAAGTTTCATCGAATTCTGAGAACGTTCAAAATTTAGTTGTTTTGCACGGTTTTATTGGTGCAAGTTTGTTTCCCTTTTATAAAAACTTGTAGTTATTATTATGCTTAGCAAATTACCACACAAATTCTTGGGTCTGGACGAACGTTTGGGTCAAGTTTCGTCAAATTCTAAGAACATTCAATCTTTAGCTATTTTGTACGGTTTTATTTAAGTAAGTTTGTCTGCCTTTTATAAAAACCTGTAGTTATTATTATGCTTAGTAAATTTACAATACAAATTCATGGGTCTAGACCAACGTTTGGTTCAAGTTTCATCGAATTCTGAAAAGGTTCAAAATTAAGCTTTGCACGATTTTATTAGAGCAACTTTGTTTCCCTTTTATACAAACTTTTAGTTATTATCACGCTTAAAAAATTTACTACACAAATTTTTGGGCCTAGACCAACGTTTTGGGTCAAGTTTCGTCGAATTCTGAGAACGTTCAAAATTTAGCTGTTTTGTACGGTTTTATTAAAGCAAGTTTGTTCTCCTTTTATAAAAACTTGTAGTTATTATTACGCTTATCAAATTTACCACACAAATTCTTGGGTCTAAACCTACGTTTGGGCCAAGTTTCGTCGAATTCTGGTAACGTTCAAAATTTAGTTGTTTCTTGAACGGTTTTATTAGAGCAAGTTTGTTTCCCTTTTATACAAAATCGTAGTTATTATTAAATTTAGCAAATTTACCACACAAATTCTATGGTCTAGACCAATTTTTGGGTCAAATTTCATCGAATTCTGGTAACGTTCAAAATGTAACTGTTTTGCACGGTTTTATTATAACTAGTTTGTTTCCCTTTTATACAAACTTGTAGTTGTTATTACGCTTAGCAAATTTACCACACAAATTGGTTGGGTCTAGACCAACGTTTGGGTCAAGTTTCGTCTAATTCTGAGAATTTTCAAAATTTAGCTGTTTTGCACGGTTTTATTAGAGCAAGATTGTTTCCCTTTTATACAAACTTGTAGTTATTATTAAAGCTTAGCAAATTACCACACAAATTCTTAGGTCTAAACCAACATTTGGGTCAAGTTTCGTCGAATTCTAAGAATGTTTAAAGTTTAGCTGTTTTGTACGGTTTTATTAAAGTAAGTTTGTTTGCCTTTTATAAAAACTTTGTAGTTATTATTATGCTTGCAAATTTACAACACAAATTCATGGGTCTAGACCAACGTTTGGGTCAAGTTTCGTCGAATTCTGAGAACGTTCAAAATTTAGCTTCGCACAATTTTATTATAGCAACTTTGTTTCCCTTTTATACAAACTTGTAGTTAATATTACGCTTAGCAAATTTACCATAGAAATGCTTGGGTTTAGACAAACGTTTGGGTCAAGTTTCATCGAATTCTGAGAACGTTCAAAATTTAGTTGTTTTGCACGGTTTTATTGGTGCAAGTTTGTTTCCCTTTTATAAAAACTTGTAGTTATTATTATGCTTAATAAATTACCACACAAATTCTTGGGTCTGGACGAACGTTTGGGTCAAGTTTCGTCAAATTCTAAGAACATTCAATCTTTAGCTGTTTTGTACGGTTTTATTTAAGTAAGTTTGTTTGCCTTTTATAAAAACCTGTAGTTATTATTATGCTTAGTAAATTTACAATACAAATTCATGGGTCTAGACCAACGTTTGGTTCAAGTTTCATCGAATTCTGAGAAGGTTCAAAATTAAGCTTTGCACGATTTTATTAGAGCAACTTCGTTTCCCTTTTATACAAACTTTTAGTTATTATCACGCTTAAAAAACTTACTACACAAATTTTTGGGCCTAGACCAACGTTTTGGGTCAAGTTTCGTCGAATTCTGAGAACGTTCAAAATTTAGCTGTTTTGTACGGTTTTATTAAAGCAAGTTTGTTCTCCTTTTATAAAAACTTGTAGTTATTATTACGCTTATCAAATTTACCACACAAATGCTTGGGTCTAAACCTACGTTTGGGCCAAGTTTCGTCGAATTCTGGTAACGTTCAAAATTTAGTTGTTTCTTGAACGGTTTTATTAGAGCAAGTTTGTTTCCCTTTTATACAAAATCGTAGTTATTATTAAATTTAGCAAATTTACCACACAAATTCTATGGTCTAGACCAATTTTTGGGTCAAATTTCATCGAATTCTGGTAACGTTCAAAATGTAACTGTTTTGCACGGTTTTATTATAACTAGTTTGTTTCCCTTTTATACAAACTTGTAGTTGTTATTACGCTTAGCAAATTTACCACACAAACTAGTTGGGTCTAGACCAACGTTTGGGTCAAGTTTCGTCTAATTCTGAGAATTTTCAAAATTTAGCTGTTTTGCACGGTTTTATTAGAGCAAGATTGTTTCCCTTTTATACAAACTTGTAGTTATTATTAAAGCTTAGCAAATTACCACACAAATTCTTAGGTCTAAACCAACATTTGGGTCAAGTTTCGTCGAATTCTAAGAATGTTTAAACTTTAACTGTTTTGTACGGTTTTATTAAAGTAAGTTTGTTTGCCTTTTATAAAAACTTTGTAGTTATTATTATGCTTAGCAAATTTACAACACAAATTCATGGGTCTAGACCAACGTTTGGGTCAAGTTTCGTCGAATTCTGAGAACGTTCAAAATTCAGCTTTGCACAATTTTATTATAGTAACTTTGTTTCCCTTTTATACAAACTTGTAGTTATTATTACGCTTAGCAAATTTACCACAGAAATGCTTGGGTTTAGACAAACGTTTGGGTCAAGTTTCATCGAATTCTGAGAACGTTCAAAATTTAGTTGTTTTGCACGGTTTTATTGGTGCAAGTTTGTTTCCCTTTTATAAAAACTTGTAGTTATTATTATGCTTAATAAATTACCACACAAATTCTTGGGTCTGGACGAACGTTTGGGTCAAGTTTCGTCAAATTCTAAGAACATTCAATCTTTAGCTGTTTTGTACGGTTTTATTTAAGTAAGTTTGTTTGCCTTTTATAAAAACCTGTAGTTATTATTATGCTTAGTAAATTTACAATACAAATTCATGGGTCTAGACCAACGTTTGGTTCAAGTTTCATCGAATTCTGAGAAGGTTCAAAATTAAGCTTTGCACGATTTTATTAGAGCAACTTCGTTTCCCTTTTATACAAACTTTTAGTTATTATCACGCTTAAAAAACTTACTACACAAATTTTTGGGCCTAGACCAACGTTTTGGGTCAAGTTTCGTCGAATTCTGAGAACGTTCAAAATTTAGCTGTTTTGTACGGTTTTATTAAAGCAAGTTTGTTCTCCTTTTATAAAAACTTGTAGTTATTATTACGCTTATCAAATTTACCACACAAATTCTTGGGTCTAAACCTACGTTTGGGCCAAGTTTCGTCGAATTCTGGTAACGTTCAAAATTTAGTTGTTTCTTGAACGGTTTTATTAGAGCAAGTTTGTTTCCCTTTTATACAAAATCGTAGTTATTATTAAATTTAGCAAATTTACCACACAAATTCTATGGTCTAGACCAATTTTTGGGTCAAATTTCATCGAATTCTGGTAACGTTCAAAATGTAACTGTTTTGCACGGTTTTATTATAACTAGTTTGTTTCCCTTTTATACAAACTTGTAGTTGTTATTACGCTTAGCAAATTTACCACACAAACTGTTGGGTCTAGACCAACGTTTGGGTCAAGTTTCGTTGAATTCTGAGAATTTTCAAAATTTAGCTGTTTTGCACGGTTTTATTAGAGCAAGATTGTTTCCCTTTTATACAAACTTGTAGTTATTATTAAAGCTTAGCAAATTACCACACAAATTCTTAGTTCTAAACCAACGTTTGGGTCAAGTTTCGTCGAATTCTAAGAACGTTCAAAGTTTAGCTGTTTTGTACGGTTTTATTAAGGTAAGTTTGTTTGCCTTTTATAAAAACTTGTAGTTATTATTACGCTTATCAAATTTACCACACAAATTCTTGGGTCTAAACCTACGTTTGGGCCAAGTTTCGTCGAATTCTGTTAACGTTCAAAATTTAGCTGTTTTTTGAATGGTTTTATTAGAGCAAGTTTGTTTCCCTTTTATACAAAATCGTAGTTATTATTAAACTTAGAAAATTTACCACACAAATTCTATGGTCTAGACCAATTTTTGGGTCAAATTTCATCGAATTCTGGTAACGTTCAAAATGTAACTGTTTTGCACGGTTTTATTATAACTAGTTTGTTTCCCTTTTATACAAACTTGTAGTTGTTATTACGCTTAGCAAATTTACCACACAAACTAGTTGGGTCTAGACCAACGTTTGGGTCAAGTTTCGTCTAATTCTGAGAATTTTCAAAATTTAGCTGTTTTGCACGGTTTTATTAGAGCAAGATTGTTTCCCTTTTATACAAACTTGTAGTTATTATTAAAGCTTAGCAAATTACCACACAAATTCTTAGGTCTAAACCAACATTTGGGTCAGGTTTCGTCGAATTCTAAGAATGTTTAAACTTTAACTGTTTTGTACGGTTTTATTAAAGTAAGTTTGTTTGCCTTTTATAAAAACTTTGTAGTTATTATTATGCTTAGCAAATTTACAACACAAATTCATGGGTCTAGACCAACGTTTGGGTCAAGTTTCGTCGAATTCTGAGAACGTTCAAAATTCAGCTTTGCACAATTTTATTATAGTAACTTTGTTTCCCTTTTATACAAACTTGTAGTTATTATTACGCTTAGCAAATTTACCACAGAAATGCTTGGGTTTAGACAAACGTTTGGGTCAAGTTTCATCGAATTCTGAGAACGTTCAAAATTTAGTTGTTTTGCACGGTTTTATTGGTGCAAGTTTGTTTCCCTTTTATAAAAACTTGTAGTTATTATTATGCTTAGCAAATTACCACACAAATTCTTGGGTCTGGACGAACGTTTGGATCAAGTTTCGTCAAATTCTAAGAACGTTCAATCTTTAGCTGTTTTGTACGGTTTTATTTAAGTAAGTTTGTTTGCCTTTTATAAAAACCTGTAGTTATTATTATGCTTAGTAAATTTACAATACAAATTCATGGGTCTAGACCAACGTTTGGTTCAAGTCTCATCGAATTCTGAGAAGGTTCAAAATTAAGCTTTGCACGATTTTATTAGAGCAACTTCGTTCCCCTTTTATACAAACTTTTAGTTATTATCACGCTTAAAAAACTTACTACACAAATTTTTGGGCCTAGACCAACGTTTTGGGTCAAGTTTCGTCGAATTCTGAGAACGTTCAAAATTTAGCTGTTTTGTACGGTTTTATTAAAGCAAGTTTGTTCTCCTTTTATAAAAACTTGTAGTTATTATTACGCTTATCAAATTTACCACACAAATTCTTGGGTCTAAACCTACGTTTGGGCCAAGTTTCGTCGAATTCTGGTAACGTTCAAAATTTAGTTGTTTCTTGAACGGTTTTATTAGAGCAAGTTTGTTTCCCTTTTATACAAAATCGTAGTTATTATTAAATTTAGCAAATTTACCACACAAATTCTATGGTCTAGACCAATTTTTGGGTCAAATTTCATCGAATTCTGGTAACGTTCAAAATGTAACTGTTTTGCACGGTTTTATTATAACTAGTTTGTTTCCCTTTTATACAAACTTGTAGTTGTTATTACGCTTAGCAAATTTACCACACAAACTAGTTGGGTCTAGACCAACGTTTGGGTCAAGTTTCGTCTAATTCTGAGAATTTTCAAAATTTAGCTGTTTTGCACGGTTTTATTAGAGCAAGATTGTTTCCCTTTTATACAAACTTGTAGTTATTATTAAAGCTTAGCAAATTACCACACAAATTCTTAGGTCTAAACCAACATTTGGGTCAAGTTTCGTCGAATTCTAAGAATGTTTAAAGTTTAGCTGTTTTGTACGGTTTTATTAAAGTAAGTTTGTTTGCCTTTTATAAAAACTTTGTAGTTATTATTATGCTTAGCAAATTTACAACACAAATTCATGGGTCTAGACCAACGTTTGGGTCAAGTTTCGTCGAATTCTGAGAACGTTCAAAATTTAGCTTCGCACAATTTTATTATAGCAACTTTGTTTCCCTTTTATACAAACTTGTAGTTATTATTACGCTTAGCAAATTTACCATAGAAATGCTTGGGTTTAGACAAACGTTTGGGTCAAGTTTCATCGAATTCTGAGAACGTTCAAAATTTAGCTGTTTTGTACGGTTTTATTAAAGCAAGTTTGTTCTCCTTTTATAAAAACTTGTAGTTATTATTACGCTTATCAAATTTACCACACAAATTCTTGGGTCTAAACCTACGTTTGGGCCAAGTTTCGTCGAATTCTGGTAACGTTCAAAATTTAGTTGTTTCTTGAACGGTTTTATTAGAGCAAGTTTGTTTCCCTTTTATACAAAATCGTAGTTATTATTAAATTTAGCAAATTTACCACACAAATTCTATGGTCTAGACCAATTTTTGGGTCAAATTTCATCGAATTCTGGTAACGTTCAAAATGTAACTGTTTTGCACGGTTTTATTATAACTAGTTTGTTTCCCTTTTATACAAACTTGTAGTTGTTATTACGCTTAGCAAATTTACCACACAAACTAGTTGGGTCTAGACCAACGTTTGGGTCAAGTTTCGTCCAATTCTGAGAATTTTCAAAATTTAGCTGTTTTGCACGGTTTTATTAGAGCAAGATTGTTTCCCTTTTATACAAACTTGTAGTTATTATTAAAGCTTAGCAAATTACCACACAAATTCTTAGGTCTAAACCAACATTTGGGTCAAGTTTCGTCGAATTCTAAGAATGTTTAAACTTTAACTGTTTTGTACGGTTTTATTAAAGTAAGTTTGTTTGCCTTTTATAAAAACTTTGTAGTTATTATTATGCTTAGCAAATTTACAACACAAATTCATGGGTCTAGACCAACGTTTGGGTCAAGTTTCGTCGAATTCTGAGAACGTTCAAAATTCAGCTTTGCACAATTTTATTATAGTAACTTTGTTTCCCTTTTATACAAACTTGTAGTTATTATTACGCTTAGCAAATTTACCACAGAAATGCTTGGGTTTAGACAAACGTTTGGGTCAAGTTTCATCGAATTCTGAGAACGTTCAAAATTTAGTTGTTTTGCACGGTTTTATTGGTGCAAGTTTGTTTCCCTTTTATAAAAACTTGTAGTTATTATTATGCTTAGCAAATTACCACACAAATTCTTGGGTCTGGACGAACGTTTGGATCAAGTTTCGTCAAATTCTAAGAACGTTCAATCTTTAGCTGTTTTGTACGGTTTTATTTAAGTAAGTTTGTCTGCCTTTTATAAAAACCTGTAGTTATTATTATGCTTAGTAAATTTACAATACAAATTCATGGGTCTAGACCAACGTTTGTTTCAAGTTTCATCGAATTCTGAGAAGGTTCAAAATTAAGCTTTGCACGATTTTATTAGAGCAACTTCGTTTCCCTTTTATACAAACTTTTAGTTATTATCATGCTTAAAAAATTTACTACACAAATTTTGGGCCTAGACCAACGTTTTGGGTCAAGTTTCGTCGAATTCTGAGAACGTTCAAAATTTAGCTATTTTGTACGGTTTTATTAAAGCAAGTTTGTTCTCCTTTTATAAAAACTTGTAGTTATTATTACGCTTATCAAATTTACCACACAAATTCTTGGGTCTAAACCTACGTTTGAGCCAAGTTTCATCGAATTCTGGTAACGTTCAAAATTTAGCTGTTTCTTGAACGGTTTTATTAGAGCAAGTTTGTTTCCCTTTTATACAAAATCGTAGTTATTATTAAATTTAGCAAATTTACCACACAAATTCTATGGTCTAGACCAATTTTTGGGTCAAATTTCATCGAATTCTGGTAACGTTCAAAATGTAACTGTTTTGCACGGTTTTATTATAACTAGTTTGTTTCCCTTTTATACAAACTTGTAGTTGTTATTACGCTTAGCAAATTTACCACACAAACTGTTGGGTCTAGACCAACGTTTGGGTCAAGTTTCGTTGAATTCTGAGAATTTTCAAAATTTAGCTGTTTTGCACGGTTTTATTAGAGCAATATTGTTTCCCTTTTATACAAACTTGTAGTTATTATTAAAGCTTAGCAAATTACCACACAAATTCTTAGTTCTAAACCAACGTTTGGGTCAAGTTTCGTCGAATTCTAAGAACGTTCAAAGTTTAGCTGTTTTGTACGGTTTTATTAAGGTAAGTTTGTTTGCCTTTTATAAAAACTTGTAGTTATTATTACGCTTATCAAATTTACCACACAAATTCTTGGGTCTAAACCTACGTTTGGGCCAAGTTTCGTCGAATTCTGTTAACGTTCAAAATTTAGCTGTTTTTTGAATGGTTTTATTAGAGCAAGTTTGTTTCCCTTTTATACAAAATCGTAGTTATTATTAAACTTAGAAAATTTACCACACAAATTCTATGGTCTAGACCAATTTTTGGGTCAAATTTCATCGAATTCTGATAACGTTCAAAATGTAACTTTTTTGCACGGTTTTATTATAACTAGTTTGTTTCCCTTATATACAAACTTGTAGTTGTTATTACGCTTAGTAAATTTACCACACAAACTGTTGGGTCTAGACCAACGTTTGGGTCAAGTTTCGTTGAATTCTGAGAATTTTCAAAATTTAGCTGTTTTGCACGGTTTTATTAGAGCAAGATTGTTTCCCTTTTATACAAACTTGTAGTTATTATTAAAGCTTAGCAAATTACCACACAAATTCTTAGGTCTAAACCAACATTTGGGTCAAGTTTCGTCGAATTCTAAGAATGTTTAAACTTTAACTGTTTTGTACGGTTTTATTAAAGTAAGTTTGTTTGCCTTTTATAAAAACTTTGTAGTTATTATTATGCTTAGCAAATTTACAACACAAATTCATGGGTCTAGACCAACGTTTGGGTCAAGTTTCGTCGAATTCTGAGAACGTTCAAAATTCAGCTTTGCACAATTTTATTATAGCAACTTTGTTTCCCTTTTATACAAACTTGTAGTTATTATTACGCTTAGCAAATTTACCACCGAAATGCTTGGGTTTAGACAAACGTTTGGGTCAAGTTTCATCGAATTCTGAGAACGTTCAAAATTTAGTTGTTTTGCACGGTTTTATTGGTGCAAGTTTGTTTCCCTTTTATAAAAACTTGTAGTTATTATTATGCTTAGCAAATTACCACACAAATTCTTGGGTGTGGACGAACGTTTGGATCAAGTTTCGTCAAATTCTAAGAACGTTCAATCTTTAGCTGTTTTGTACGGTTTTATTTAAGTAAGTTTGTGTGCCTTTTATAAAAACCTGTAGTTATTATTATGCTTAGTAAATTTACAATACAAATTCATGGGTCTAGACCAACGTTTGTTTCAAGTTTCATCGAATTCTGAGAAGGTTCAAAATTAAGCTTTGCACGATTTTATTAGAGCAACTTCGTTTCCCTTTTATACAAACTTTTAGTTATTATCACGCTTAAAAAATTTACTACACAAATTTTTGGGCCTAGACCAACGTTTTGGGTAAAGTTTCGTCGAATTCTGAGAACGTTCAAAATTTAGCTGTTTTGTACGGTTTTATTAAAGCAAGTTTGTTCTCCTTTTATAAAAACTTGTAGTTATTATTACGCTTATCAAATTTACCACACAAATTCTTGGGTCTAAACCTACGTTTGGGCCAAGTTTCGTCGAATTCTGGTAACGTTCAAAATTTAGCTGTTTCTTGAACGGTTTTATTAGAGCAAGTTTGTTTCCCTTTTATACAAAATCGTAGTTATTATTAAATTTAGCAAATTTACCACACAAATTCTATGGTCTAGACCAATTTTTGGGTTAAATTTCATCGAATTCTGGTAACGTTCAAAATGTAACTGTTTTGCACGGTTTTATTATAACTAGTTTGTTTCACTTTTATACAAACTTGTAGTTGTTATTACGCTTAGCAAATTTACCACACAAACTGTTGGGTCTAGACCAACGTTTGGGTCAAGTTTCGTTGAATTCTGAGAATTTTCAAAATTTAGCTGTTTTGCACGGTTTTATTAGAGCAAGTTTGTTTCCCTTTTATACAAATTTGTAGTTATTATTAAAGCTTAGCAAATTACCACACAAATTCTTAGTTCTAAACCAACGTTTGGGTCAAGTTTCGTCGAATTCTAAGAATGTTTAAAGTTTAGCTGTTTTGTACGGTTTTATTAAAGTAAGTTTGTTTGCCTTTTATAAAAACTTTGTAGTTATTATTATGGTTAGCAAATTTACAACACAAATTCATGGGTCTAGACCAACGTTTGGGTCAAGTTTCGTCGAATTCTGAGAACGTTCAAAATTTAGCTTTGCACAATTTTATTATAGCAACTTTGTTTCCCTTTTATACAAACTTGTAGTTATTATTACGCTTAGCAAATTTACCACAGAAATGCTTGGGTTTAGACAAACGTTTGGGTCAAGTTTCATCGAATTCTGAGAACGTTCAAAATTTAGTTGTTTTGCACGGTTTTATTGGTGCAAGTTTGTTTCCCTTTTATAAAAACTTGTAGTTATTATTATTCTTAGCAAATTACCACACAAATTCTTGGGTCTGGACGAACGTTTGGGTCAAGTTTCGTCAAATTCTAAGAACGTTCAATCTTTAGCTGTTTTGTACGGTTTTATTTAAGTAAGTTTGTCTGCCTTTTATAAAAACCTGTAGTTATTATTATGCTTAGTAAATTTACAATACAAATTCATGGGTCTAGACCAACGTTTGGTTCAAGTTTCATCGAATTCTGAGAAGTTTCAAAATTAAGCTTTGCACGATTTTATTAGAGCAACTTCGTTTCCCTTAATACAAACTTTTAGTTATTATCACGCTTAAAAAATTTACTACACAAATTTTTGGGCCTAGACCAACGTTTTGGGTCAAGTTTCGTCGAATTCTGAGAACGTTCAAAATTTAGCTGTTTTGTACGGTTTTATTAAAGCAAGTTTGTTCTCCTTTTATAAAAACTTGTAGTTATTATTACGCTTATCAAATTTACCACACAAATTCTTGGGTCTAAACCTACGTTTGGGCCAAGTTTCGTCGAATTCTGGTAACGTTCAAAATTTAGTTGTTTCTTGAACGGTTTTATTAGAGCAAGTTTGTTTCCCTTTTATACAAAATCGTAGTTATTATTAAATTTAGCAAATTTACCACACAAATTCTATGGTCTAGACCAATTTTTGGGTCAAATTTCATCGAATTCTGGTAACGTTCAAAATGTAACTGTTTTGCACGGTTTTATTATAACTAGTTTGTTTCCCTTTTATACAAACTTGTAGTTGTTATTACGCTTAGCAAATTTACCACACAAACTGTTGGGTCTAGACCAACGTTTGGGTCAAGTTTCGTTGAATTCTGAGAATTTTCAAAATTTAGCTGTTTTGCACGGTTTTATTACAGCAAGATTGTTTCCCTTTTATACAAACTTGTAGTTATTATTAAAGCTTAGCAAATTACCACACAAATTCTTAGTTCTAAACCAACGTTTGGGTCAAGTTTCGTCGAATTCTAAGAACGTTTAAAGTTTAGCTGTTTTGTACGGTTTTATTAAGGTAAGTTTGTTTGCCTTTTATAAAAACTTGTAGTTATTATTACGCTTATCAAATTTACCACACAAATTCTTGAGTCTAAACCTACGTTTGGGCCAAGTTTCGTCGAATTCTGTTAACGTTCAAAATTTAGCTGTTTTTTGAATGGTTTTATTAGAGCAAGTTTGTTTCCTTTTTATACAAAATCGTAGTTATTATTAAACTTAGCAAATTTACCACACAAATTCTATGGTCTAGACCAATTTTTGGGTCAAATTTCATCGAATTCTGGTAACGTTCAAAATGTAACTTTTTTGCACGGTTTTATTATAACTAGTTTATTTCCCTTTTATACAAACTTGTAGTTGTTATTACGCTTAGCAAATTTACCACACAAACTGTTGGGTCTAGACCAACGTTTGGGTCAAGTTTCGTTGAATTCTGAGAATTTTCAAAATTTAGCTGTTTTGCACGGTTTTATTAGAGCAAGATTGTTTCCCTTTTATACAAACTTGTAGTTATTATTAAAGCTTAGCAAATTACCACACAAATTCTTAGGTCTAAACCAACGTTTGGGTCAAGTTTCGTCGAATTCTAAGAATGTTTAAAGTTTAGCTGTTTTGTACGGTTTTATTAAAGTAAGTTTGTTTGCCTTTTATAAAAACTTTTTAGTTATTATTATGCTTAGCAAATTTACAACACAAATTCATGGGTCTAGACCAACGTTTGGGTCAAGTTTCGTCGAATTCTGAGAACGTTCAGAATTTAGCTTTGCACAATTTTATTATAGCAACTTTGTTTCCCTTTTATACAAACTTGTAGTTATTATTACGCTTAGCAAATTTACCACAGAAATGCTTGGGTTTAGACAAACGTTTGGGTCAAGTTTCATCGAATTCTGAGAACGTTCAAAATTTAGTTGTTTTGCACGGTTTTATTGGTGCAAGTTTGTTTCCCTTTTATAAAAACTTGTAGTTATTATTATTCTTAACAAATTACCACACAAATTCTTGGGTCTGGACGAACGTTTGGGTCAAGTTTCGTCAAATTCTAAGAACGTTTAATCTTTAGCTGTTTTGTACGATTTTATTTAAGTAAGTTTGTCTGCCTTTTGTAAAAACCTGTAGTTATTATTATGTTTAGTAAATTTACAATACAAATTCATGGGTCTAGACCAACGTTTGGTTCAAGTTTCATCGAATTCTGAGAAGGTTCAAAATTAAGCTTTGCACGATTTTATTAGAGCAACTTCGTTTCCCTTTTATACAAACTTTTAGTTATTATCACGCTTAAAAAATTTACTACACAAATTTTTGGGCCTAGACCAACGTTTTGGGTAAAGTTTTGTCGAATTCTGAGAACGTTCAAAATTTAGCTGTTTTGTACGGTTTTATTAAAGCAAGTTTGTTCTCCTTTTATAAAAACTTGTAGTTATTATTACGCTTATCAAATTTACCACACAAATTCTTGGGTCTAAACCTACGTTTGGGCCAAGTTTCGTCGAATTCTGGTAACGTTCAAAATTTAGCTGTTTTTTGAACGGTTTTATTAGAGCAAGTTTGTTTCCCTTTTATACAAAATCGTAGTTATTATTAAATTTAGCAAATTTACCACACAAATTCTATGGTCTAGACCAATTTTTGGGTCAAATTTCATCGAATTCTGGTAACGTTCAAAATGTAACTGTTTTGCACGGTTTTATTATAACTAGTTTGTTTCCCTTTTATACAAACTTGTAGTTATTATTACGCTTAGCAAATTTACCACACAAACTGTTGGGTCTAGACCAACGTTTGGGTCAAGTTTCGTTGAATTCTGAGAATTTTCAAAATTTAGCTGTTTTGCACGGTTTTATTAGAGCAAGTTTGCTTCCCTTTTATACAAGTTTGTAGTTATTATTAAAGCTTAGCAAATTACCACACAAATTCTTAGTTCTAAACCAACGTTTGGGTCAAGTTTCGTCGAATTCTAAGAATGTTTAAAGTTTAGCTGTTTTGTACGGTTTTATTAAAGTAAGTTTGTTTGCCTTTTATAAAAACTTTGTAGTTATTATTATGCTTAGCAAATTTACAACACAAATTCATGGGTCTAGACCAACGTTTGGGTCAAGTTTCGTCGAATTCTGAGAACGTTCAAAATTTAGCTTTGCACAATTTTATTATAGCAACTTTGTTTCCCTTTTATACAAACTTGTAGTTATTATTACGCTTAGCAAATTTACCACAGAAATGCTTGGGTTTAGACAAACGTTTGGGTCAAGTTTCATCGAATTCTGAGAACGTTCAAAATTTAGTTGTTTTGCACGATTTTATTGGTGCAAGTTTGTTTCCCTTTTATAAAAACTTGTAGTTATTATTATGCTTAGCAAATTACCACACAAATTCTTGGGTCTGGACGAACGTTTGGGTCAAGTTTCGTCAAATTCTAAGAACGTTCAATCTTTAGCTGTTTTGTACGGTTTTATTTAAGTAAGTTTGTCTGCCTTTTATAAAAACCTGTAGTTATTATTATGCTTAGTAAATTTACAATACAAATTCATGGGTCTAGACCAACGTTTGGTTCAAGTTTCATCGAATTCTGAGAAGGTTCAAAATTAAGCTTTGCACGATTTTATTAGAGCAACTTCGTTTCCCTTTTATACAAACTTTTAGTTATTATCACGCTTAAAAAATTTACTACACAAATTTTTGGGCCTAGACCAACGTTTTGGGTCAAGTTTCGTCGAATTCTGAGAACGTTCAAAATTTAGCTGTTTTGTACGGTTTTATTAAAGCAAGTTTGTTCTCCTTTTATAAAAACTTGTAGTTATTATTACGCTTATCAAATTTACCACACAAATTCTTGGGTCTAAACCTACGTTTGGGCCAAGTTTCGTCGAATTCTGGTAACGTTCAAAATTTAGTTGTTTCTTGAACGGTTTTATTAGAGCAAGTTTGTTTCCCTTTTATACAAAATCGTAGTTATTATTAAATTTAGCAAATTTACCACACAAATTCTATGGTCTAGACCAATTTTTGGGTCAAATTTCATCGAATTCTGGTAACGTTCAAAATGTAACTGTTTTGCACGGTTTTATTATAACTAGTTTGTTTCCCTTTTATACAAACTTGTAGTTGTTATTACGCTTAGCAAATTTACCACACAAACTGTTGGGTCTAGACCAACGTTTGGGTCAAGTTTCGTTGAATTCTGAGAATTTTCAAAATTTAGCTGTTTTGCACGGTTTTATTAGAGCAAGATTGTTTCCCTTTTATACAAACTTGTAGTTATTATTAAAGCTTAGCAAATTACCACACAAATTCTTAGGTCTAAACCAACGTTTGGGTCAAGTTTCGTCGAATTCTAAGAATGTTTAAAGTTTAGCTGTTTTGTACGGTTTTATTAAAGTAAGTTTGTTTGCCTTTTATAAAAACTTTTTAGTTATTATTATGCTTAGCAAATTTACAACACAAATTCATGGGTCTAGACCAACGTTTGGGTCAAGTTTCATCGAATTCTGAGAACGTTCAAAATTTAGCTTTGCACAATTTTATTATAGCAACTTTGTTTCCCTTTTATACAAACTTGTAGTTATTATTACGCTTAGCAAATTTACCACAGAAATGCTTGGGTTTAGACAAACGTTTGGGTCAAGTTTCATCGAATTCTGAGAACGTTCAAAATTTAGTTGTTTTGCACGGTTTTATTGGTGCAAGTTTGTTTCCCTTTTATAAAAACTTGTAGTTATTATTATTCTTAGCAAATTACCACACAAATTCTTGGGTCTGGACGAACGTTTGGGTCAAGTTTCGTCAAATTCTAAGAACGTTTAATCTTTAGCTGTTTTGTACGGTTTTATTTAAGTAAGTTTGTCTGCCTTTTGTAAAAACCTGTAGTTATTATTATGTTTAGTAAATTTACAATACAAATTCATGGGTCTAGACCAACGTTTGGTTCAAGTTTCATCGAATTCTGAGAAGGTTCAAAATTAAGCTTTGCACGATTTTATTAGAGCAACTTCGTTTCCCTTTTATACAAACTTTTAGTTATTATCACGCTTAAAAAATTTACTACACAAATTTTTGGGCCTAGACCAACGTTTTGGGTAAAGTTTTGTCGAATTCTGAGAACGTTCAAAATTTAGCTGTTTTGTACGGTTTTATTAAAGCAAGTTTGTTCTCCTTTTATAAAAACTTGTAGTTATTATTACGCTTATCAAATTTACCACACAAATTCTTGGGTCTAAACCTACGTTTGGGCCAAGTTTCGTCGAATTCTGGTAACGTTCAAAATTTAGCTGTTTTTTGAACGGTTTTATTAGAGCAAGTTTGTTTCCCTTTTATACAAAATCGTAGTTATTATTAAATTTAGCAAATTTACCACACAAATTCTATGGTCTAGAACAATTTTTGGGTCAAATTTCATCGAATTCTGGTAACGTTCAAAATGTAACTATTTTGCACGGTTTTATTATAACTAGTTTGTTTCCCTTCTATACAAACTTGTAGTTATTATTACGCTTAGCAAATTTACCACACAAACTGTTGGGTCTAGACCAACGTTTGGGTCAAGTTTCGTTGAATTCTGAGAATTTTCAAAATTTAGCTGTTTTGCACGGTTTTATTAGAGCAAGTTTGTTTCCCTTTTATACAAATTTGTAGTTATTATTAAAGCTTAGCAAATTACCACACAAATTCTTAGTTCTAAACCAACGTTTGGGTCAAGTTTCGTCGAATTCTAAGAATGTTTAAAGTTTAGCTGTTTTGTACGGTTTTATTAAAGTAAGTTTGTTTCCCTTTTATAAAAACTTGTAGTTATTATTATGCTTAGCAAATTACCACACAAATTCTTGGGTCTGGACGAACGTTTGGGTCAAGTTTCGTCAAATTCTAAAAACGTTCAATCTTTAGCTGTTTTGTACAGTTTTATTTAAGTAAGTTTGTCTGCCTTTTATAAAAACCTGTAGTTATTATTATGCTTAGTAAATTTACAATACAAATTCATGGGTCTAGACCAACGTTTGGTTCAAGTTTCATCGAATTCTGAGAAGGTTCAAAATTAAGCTTTGCACGATTTTATTAGAGCAACTTCGTTTCCCTTTTATACAAACTTTTAGTTATTATCACGCTTAAAAAATTTACTACACAAATTTTTGGGCCTAGACCAACGTTTTGGGTCAAGTTTCGTCGAATTCTGAGAACGTTCAAAATTTAGCTGTTTTGTACGGTTTTATTAAAGCAAGTTTGTTCTCCTTTTATAAAAACTTGTAGTTATTATTACGCTTATCAAATTTACCACACAAATTCTTGGGTCTAAACCTACGTTTGGGCCAAGTTTCGTCGAATTCTGGTAACGTTCAAAATTTAGTTGTTTCTTGAACGGTTTTATTAGAGCAAGTTTGTTTCCCTTTTATACAAAATCGTAGTTATTATTAAATTTAGCAAATTTACCACACAAATTCTATGGTCTAGACCAATTTTTGGGTCAAATTTCATCGAATTCTGGTAACGTTCAAAATGAAACTGTTTTGCACGGTTTTATTATAACTAGTTTGTTTCCCTTTTATACAAACTTGTAGTTGTTATTACGCTTAGCAAATTTACCACACAAACTGTTGGGTCTAGACCAACGTTTGGGTCAAGTTTCGTTGAATTCTGAGAATTTTCAAAATTTAGCTGTTTTGCACGGTTTATTAGAGCAAGATTGTTTCCCTTTTATACAAACTTGTAGTTATTATTAAAGCTTAGCAAATTACCACACAAATTCTTAGGTCTAAACCAACGTTTGGGTCAAGTTTCGTCGAATTCTAAGAATGTTTAAAGTTTAGCTGTTTTGTACGGTTTTATTAAAGTAAGTTTGTTTGCCTTTTATAAAAACTTTTTAGTTATTATTATGCTTAGCAAATTTACAACACAAATTCATGGGTCTAGACCAACGTTTGGGTCAAGTTTCGTCGAATTCTGAGAACGTTCAAAATTTAGCTTTGCACAATTTTATTATAGCAACTTTGTTTCCCTTTTATACAAACTTGTAGTTATTATTACGCTTAGCAAATTTACCACAGAAATGCTTGGGTTTAGACAAACGTTTGGGTCAAGTTTCATCGAATTCTGAGAACGTTCAAAATTTAGTTGTTTTGCATGGTTTTATTGGTGCAAGTTTGTTTCCCTTTTATAAAAACTTGTAGTTATTATTATTCTTAGCAAATTACCACACAAATTCTTGGGTCTGGACGAACGTTTGGGTCAAGTTTCGTCAAATTCTAAGAACGTTTAATCTTTAGCTGTTTTCTACGGTTTTATTTAAGTAAGTTTGTCTGCCTTTTGTAAAAACCTGTAGTTATTATTATGTTTAGTAAATTTACAATACAAATTCATGGGTCTATACCAACGTTTGGTTCAAGTTTCATCGAATTCTGAGAAGGTTCAAAATTAAGCTTTGCACGATTTTATTAGAGCAACTTCGTTTCCCTTTTATACAAACTTTTAGTTATTATCACGCTTAAAAAATTTACTACACAAATTTTTGGGCCTAGACCAACGTTTTGGGTAAAGTTTTGTCGAATTCTGAGAACGTTCAAAATTTAGCTGTTTTGTACGGTTTTATTAAAGCAAGTTTGTTCTCCTTTTATAAAAACTTGTAGTTATTATTACGCTTATCAAATTTACCACACAAATTCTTGGGTCTAAACCTACGTTTGGGCCAAGTTTCGTCGAATTCTGGTAACGTTCAAAATTTAGCTGTTTTTTGAACGGTTTTATTAGAGCAAGTTTGTTTCCCTTTTAAACAAAATCGTAGTTATTATTAAATTTAGCAAATTTACCACACAAATTCTATGGTCTAGACCAATTTTTGGGTCAAATTTCATCGAATTCTGGTAACGTTCAAAATGTAACTGTTTTGCACGGTTTTATTATAACTAGTTTGTTTCCCTTTTATACAAACTTGTAGTTATTATTACGCTTAGCAAATTTACCACACAAACTGTTGGGTCTAGACCAACGTTTGGGTCAAGTTTCGTTGAATTCTGAGAATTTTCAAAATTTAGCTGTTTTGCACGGTTTTATTAAAGCAAGTTTGTTTCCCTTTTATACAAATTTGTAGTTATTATTAAAGCTTAGAAAATTACCACACAAATTCTTAGTTCTAAACCAACGTTTGGGTCAAGTTTCGTCGAATTCTAAGAATGTTTAAAGTTTAGCTGTTTTGTACGGTTTTATTAAAGTAAGTTTGTTTGCCTTTTATAAAAACTTTGTAGTTATTATTATGCTTAGCAAATTTACAACACAAATTCATGGGTCTAGACCAACGTTTGGGTCAAGTTTCGTCGAATTCTGAGAACGTTCAAAATTTAGCTTTGCACAATTTTATTATAGCAACTTTGTTTCCCTTTTATACAAACTTGTAGTTATTATTACGCTTAGCAAATTTACCACAGAAATGCTTGGGTTTAGACAAACGTTTGGGTCAAGTTTCATCGAATTCTGAGAACGTTCAAAATTTAGTTGTTTTGCACGATTTTATTGGTGCAAGTTTGTTTCCCTTTTATAAAAACTTGTAGTTATTATTATGCTTAGCAAATTACCACACAAATTCTTGGGTCTGGACGAACGTTTGGGTCAAGTTTCGTCAAATTCTAAGAAGTTCAATCTTTAGCTGTTTTGTACGGTTTTATTTAAGTAAGTTTGTCTGCCTTTTATAAAAACCTGTAGTTATTATTATGCTTAGTAAATTTACAATACAAATTCATGGGTCTAGACCAACGTTTGGTTCAAGTTTCATCGAATTCTGAGAAGGTTCAAAATTAAGCTTTGCACGATTTTATTAGAGCAACTTCGTTTCCCTTTTATACAAACTTTTAGTTATTATCACGCTTAAAAAATTTACTACACAAATTTTTGGGCCTAGACCAACGTTTTGGGTCAAGTTTCGTCGAATTCTGACAACGTTCAAAATTTAGCTGTTTTGTACGGTTTTATTAAAGCAAGTTTGTTCTCCTTTTATAAAAACTTGTAGTTATTATTACGCTTATCAAATTTACCACACAAATTCTTGGGTCTAAACCTACGTTTGGGCCAAGTTTCGTCGAATTCTGGTAACGTTCAAAATTTAGTTGTTTCTTGAACGGTTTTATTAGAGCAAGTTTGTTTCCCTTTTATACAAAATCGTAGTTATTATTAAATTTAGCAAATTTACCACACAAATTCTATGGTCTAGACCAATTTTTGGGTCAAATTTCATCGAATTCTGGTAACGTTCAAAATGTAACTGTTTTGCACGGTTTTATTATAACTAGTTTGTTTCCCTTTTATACAAACTTGTAGTTGTTATTACGCTTAGCAAATTTACCACACAAACTGTTGGGTCTAGACCAACGTTTGGGTCAAGTTTCGTTGAATTCTGAGAATTTTCAAAATTTAGCGGTTTTGCACGGTTTTATTAGAGCAAGATTGTTTCCCTTTTATACAAACTTGTAGTTATTATTAAAGCTTAGCAAATTACCACACAAATTCTTAGGTCTAAACCAACGTTTGGGTCAAGTTTCGTCGAATTCTAAGAATGTTTAAAGTTTAGCTGTTTTGTACGGTTTTATTAAAGTAAGTT
Organism: Sesamum indicum; assembly: GCF_026168435.1. NCBI lineage: Eukaryota > Viridiplantae > Streptophyta > Magnoliopsida > Lamiales > Pedaliaceae > Sesamum > Sesamum indicum. Next base: position 10,419,738 of record NC_142658.1, on the reverse strand, counting down.
TGTTTGCCTTTTATAAAAACTTTTTAGTTATTATTATGCTTAGCAAATTTACAACACAAATTCATGGGTCTAGACCAACGTTTGGGTCAAGTTTCGTCGAATTCTGAGAACGTTCAAAATTTAGCTTTGCACAATTTTATTATAGCAACTTTGTTTCCCTTTTATACAAACTTGTAGTTATTATTATGCTTAGCAAATTTACCACAGAAATGCTTGGGTTTAGACAAACGTTTGGGTCAAGTTTCATCGAATTCTGAGAACGTTCAAAATTTAGTTGTTTTGCACGGTTTTATTGGTGCAAGTTTGTTTCCCTTTTATAAAAACTTGTAGTTATTATTATTCTTAGCAAATTACCACACAAATTCTTGGGTCTGGACGAACGTTTGGGTCAAGTTTCGTCAAATTCTAAGAACGTTTAATCTTTAGCTGTTTTGTACGGTTTTATTTAAGTAAGTTTGTCTGCCTTTTGTAAAAACCTGTAGTTATTATTATGTTTAGTAAATTTACAATACAAATTCATGGGTCTAGACCAACGTTTGGTTCAAGTTTCATCGAATTCTGAGAAGGTTCAAAATTAAGCTTTGCACGATTTTATTAGAGCAACTTCGTTTCCCTTTTATACAAACTTTTAGTTATTATCACGCTTAAAAAATTTACTACACAAATTTTTGGGCCTAGACCAACGTTTTGGGTAAAGTTTCGTCGAATTCTGAGAACGTTCAAAATTTAGCTGTTTTGTACGGTTTTATTAAAGCAAGTTTGTTCTCCTTTAATAAAAACTTGTAGTTATTATTACGCTTAGCAAATTTACCACACAAATTCTATGGTCTAGACCAATTTTTGGGTCAAATTTCATCGAATTCTGGTAACGTTCAAAATGTAACTGTTTTGCACGGTTTTATTATAACTAGTTTGTTTCCCTTTTATACAAACTTGTAGTTGTTATTACGCTTAGCAAAATTACCACACAAACTGTTGGGTCTAGACCAACGTTTGGGTCATGTTTCGTTGAATTCTGAGAATTTTCAAAATTTAGCTGTTTTGCACGGTTTTATTAGAGCAAGTTTGTTTCCCTTTTATACAAATTTGTAGTTATTATTAAAGCTTAGCAAATTACCACACAAATTCTTAGTTCTAAACCAACGTTTGGGTCAAGTTTCGTCGAATTCTAAGAATGTTTAAAGTTTAGCTGTTTTGTACGGTTTTATTAAAGTAAGTTTGTTTGCCTTTTATAAAAACTTTGTAGTTATTATTATGCTTAGCAAATTTACAACACAAATTCATGGGTCTAGACCAACGTTTGGGTCAAGTTTCGTCGAATTCTGAGAACGTTCAAAATTTAGCTTTGCACAATTTTATTATAGCAACTTTGTTTCCCTTTTATACAAACTTGTAGTTATTATTACGCTTAGCAAATTTACCACAGAAATGCTTGGGTTTAGACAAACGTTTGGGTCAAGTTTCATCGAATTCTGAGAACGTTCAAAATTTAGTTGTTTTGCACGATTTTATTGGTGCAAGTTTGATTCCCTTTTATAAAAACTTGTAGTTATTATTATTCTTAGCAAATTACCACACAAATTCTTGGGTCTGGACGAACGTTTGGGTCAAGTTTCGTCAAATTCTAAGAACGTTTAATCTTTAGCTGTTTTGTACGGTTTTATTTAAGTAAGTTTGTCTGCCTTTTGTAAAAACCTGTAGTTATTATTATGTTTAGTAAATTTACAATACAAATTCATGGGTCTAGACCAACGTTTGGTTCAAGTTTCATCGAATTCTGAAAAGGTTCAAAATTAAGCTTTGCACGATTTTATTAGAGCAACTTCGTTTCCCTTTTATACAAACTTTTAGTTATTATCACGCTTAAAAAATTTACTACACAAATTTTTGGGCCTAGAGCAACGTTTTGGGTAAAGTTTCGTCGAATTCTGAGAACGTTCAAAATTTAGCTGTTTTGTACGGTTTTATTAAGCAAGTTTGTTCTCCTTTTATAAAAACTTGTAGTTATTATTACGCTTATCAAATTTACCACACAAATTCTTGGGTCTAAACCTACGTTTGGGCCAAGTTTCGTCGAATTCTGGTAACGTTCAAAATTTAGCTGTTTCTTGAACGGTTTTATTAGAGCAAGTTTGTTTCCCTTTTATACAAAATCGTAGTTATTATTAAATTTAGCAAATTTACCACACAAATTCTATGGTCTAGACCAATTTTTGGGTCAAATTTCATCGAATTCTGGTAACGTTCAAAATGTAACTGTTTTGCACGGTTTTATTATAACTAGTTTGTTTCCCTTTTATACAAACTTGTAGTTGTTATTACGCTTAGCAAATTTACCACACAAACTGTTGGGTCTAGACCAACGTTTGGGTCATGTTTCGTTGAATTCTGAGAATTTTCAAAATTTAGCTGTTTTGCACGGTTTTATTAGAGCAAGTTTGTTTCCCTTTTATACAAATTTGTAGTTATTATTAAAGCTTAGCAAATTACCACACAAATTCTTAGTTCTAAACCAACGTTTGGGTCAAGTTTCGTCGAATTCTAAGAATGTTTAAAGTTTAGCTGTTTTGTACGGTTTTATTAAAGTAAGTTTGTTTGCCTTTTATAAAAACTTTGTAGTTATTATTATGCTTAGCAAATTTACAACACAAATTCATGGGTCTAGACCAACGTTTGGGTCAAGTTTCGTCGAATTCTGAGAACGTTCAAAATTTAGCTTTGCACAATTTTATTATAGCAACTTTGTTTCCCTTTTATACAAACTTGTAGTTATTATTACGCTTAGCAAATTTACCACAGAAATGCTTGGGTTTAGACAAACGTTTGGGTCAAGTTTCATCGAATTCTGAGAACGTTCAAAATTTAGTTGTTTTGCACGATTTTATTGGTGCAAGTTTGATTCCCTTTTATAAAAACTTGTAGTTATTATTATTCTTAGCAAATTACCACACAAATTCTTGGGTCTGGACGAACGTTTGGGTCAAGTTTCGTCAAATTCTAAGAACGTTTAATCTTTAGCTGTTTTGTACGGTTTTATTTAAGTAAGTTTGTCTGCCTTTTGTAAAAACCTGTAGTTATTATTATGTTTAGTAAATTTACAATACAAATTCATGGGTCTAGACCAACGTTTGGTTCAAGTTTCATCGAATTCTGAAAAGGTTCAAAATTAAGCTTTGCACGATTTTATTAGAGCAACTTCGTTTCCCTTTTATACAAACTTTTAGTTATTATCACGCTTAAAAAATTTACTACACAAATTTTTGGGCCTAGAGCAACGTTTTGGGTAAAGTTTCGTCGAATTCTGAGAACGTTCAAAATTTAGCTGTTTTGTACGGTTTTATTAAGCAAGTTTGTTCTCCTTTTATAAAAACTTGTAGTTATTATTACGCTTATCAAATTTACCACACAAATTCTTGGGTCTAAACCTACGTTTGGGCCAAGTTTCGTCGAATTCTGGTAACGTTCAAAATTTAGCTGTTTCTTGAACGGTTTTATTAGAGCAAGTTTGTTTCCCTTTTATACAAAATCGTAGTTATTATTAAATTTAGCAAATTTACCACACAAATTCTATGGTCTAGACCAATTTTTGGGTCAAATTTCATCGAATTCTGGTAACGTTCAAAATGTAACTGTTTTGCACGGTTTTATTATAACTAGTTTGTTTCCCTTTTATACAAACTTGTAGTTGTTATTACGCTTAGCAAATTTACCACACAAACTGTTGGGTCTAGACCAACGTTTGGGTCAAGTTTCGTTGAATTCTGAGAATTTTCAAAATTTAGCTGTTTTGCACGGTTTTATTAGAGCAAGTTTGTTTCCCTTTTATACAAATTTGTAGTTATTATTAAAGCTTAGCAAATTACCACACAAATTCTTAGTTCTAAACCAACGTTTGGGTCAAGTTTCGTCGAATTCTAAGAATGTTTAAAGTTTAGCTGTTTTGTACGGTTTTATTAAAGTAAGTTTGTTTGCCTTTTATAAAAACTTTGTAGTTATTATTATGCTTAGCAAATTTACAACACAAATTCATGGGTCTAGACCAACGTTTGGGTCAAGTTTCGTCGAATTCTGAGAATGTTCAAAATTTAGCTTTGCACAATTTTATTATAGCAACTTTGTTTCCCTTTTATACAAACTTGTAGTTATTATTACGCTTAGCAAATTTACCACAGAAATGCTTGGGTTTAGACAAACGTTTGGGTCAAGTTTCATCGAATTCTGAGAACGTTCAAAATTTAGTTGTTTTGCACGATTTTATTGGTGCAAGTTTGTTTCCCTTTTATAAAAACTTGTAGTTATTATTATTCTTAGCAAATTACCACACAAATTCTTGGGTCTGGACGAACGTTTGGGTCAAGTTTCGTCAAATTCTAAGAACGTTCAATCTTTAGCTGTTTTGTACGGTTTTATTTAAGTAAGTTTGTCTGCCTTTTATAAAAACCTGTAGTTATTATTATGCTTAGTAAATTTACAATACAAATTCATGGGTCTAGACCAACGTTTGGTTCAAGTTTCATCAAATTCTGAGAAGGTTCAAAATTAAGCTTTGCACGATTTTATTAGAGCAACTTCGTTTCCCTTTTATACAAACTTTTAGTTATTATCACGCTTAAAAAATTTACTACACAAATTTTTGGGCCTAGACCAACGTTTTGGGTCAAGTTTCGTCGAATTCTGAGAACGTTCAAAATTTAGCTGTTTTGTACGGTTTTATTAAAGCAAGTTTGTTCTCCTTTTATAAAAACTTGTAGTTATTATTACGCTTATCAAATTTACCACACAAATTCTTGGGTCTAAACCTACGTTTGGGCCAAGTTTCGTCGAATTCTGGTAACGTTCAAAATTTAGCTGTTTCTTGAACGGTTTTATTAGAGCAAGTTTGTTTCCCTTTTATACAAAATCGTAGTTATTATTAAATTTAGCAAATTTACCACACAAATTCTATGGTCTAGACCAATTTTTGGGTCAAATTTCATCGAATTCTGGTAACGTTCAAAATGTAACTGTTTTGCACGGTTTTATTATAACTAGTTTGTTTCCCTTTTATACAAACTTGTAGTTGTTATTACGCTTAGCAAATTTACCACACAAACTGTTGGGTCTAGACCAACGTTTGGGTCAAGTTTCGTTGAATTCTGAGAATTTTCAAAATTTAGCTGTTTTGCACGGTTTTATTAGAGCAAGTTTGTTTCCCTTTTATACAAATTTGTAGTTATTATTAAAGCTTAGCAAATTACCACACAAATTCTTAGTTCTAAACCAACGTTTGGGTCAAGTTTCGTCGAATTCTAAGAATGTTTAAAGTTTAGCTGTTTTGTACGGTTTTATTAAAGTAAGTTTGTTTGCCTTTTATAAAAACTTTGTAGTTATTATTATGCTTAGCAAATTTACAACACAAATTCATGGGTCTAGACCAACGTTTGGGTCAAGTTTCGTCGAATTCTGAGAACGTTCAAAATTTAGCTTTGCACAATTTTATTATAGCAACTTTGTTTCCCTTTTATACAAACTTGTAGTTATTATTACGCTTAGCAAATTTACCACAGAAATGCTTGGGTTTAGACAAACGTTTGGGTCAAGTTTCATCGAATTCTGAGAACGTTCAAAATTTAGTTGTTTTGCACGGTTTTATTGGTGCAAGTTTGTTTCCCTTTTATAAAAACTTGTAGTTATTATTATGCTTAGCAAATTACCACACAAATTCTTGGGTCTGGACGAACGTTTGGGTCAAGTTTCGTCAAATTCTAAGAACGTTTAATCTTTAGCTGTTTTGTACGATTTTATTTAAGTAAGTTTGTCTGCCTTTTGTAAAAACCTGTAGTTATTATTATGTTTAGTAAATTTACAATACAAATTCATGGGTCTAGACCAACGTTTGGTTCAAGTTTCATCGAATTCTGAGAAGGTTCAAAATTAAGCTTTGCACGATTTTATTAGAGCAACTTCGTTTCCCTTTTATACAAACTTTTAGTTATTATCACGCTTAAAAAATTTACTACACAAATTTTTGGGCCTAGACCAACGTTTTGGGTAAAGTTTCGTCGAATTCTGAGAACGTTCAAAATTTAGCTGTTTTGTACGGTTTTATTAAAACAAGTTTGTTCTCCTTTTATAAAAACTTGTAGTTATTATTACGCTTATCAAATTTATCACACAAATTCTTGGGTCTAAACCTACGTTTGGGCCAAGTTTCGTCGAATTCTGGTAACGTTCAAAATTTAGCTGTTTCTTGAACGGTTTTATTAGAGCAAGTTTGTTTCCCTTTTATACAAAATCGTAGTTATTATTAAATTTAGCAAATTTACCACACAAATTCTATGGTCTAGACCAATTTTTGGGTCAAATTTCATCGAATTCTGGTAACGTTCAAAATGTAACTGTTTTGCACGGTTTTATTATAACTAGTTTGTTTCCCTTTTATACAAACTTGTAGTTGTTATTACGCTTAGCAAATTTACCACACAAACTGTTGGGTCTAGACCAACGTTTGGGTCAAGTTTCGTTGAATTCTGAGAATTTTCAAAATTTAGCTGTTTTGCACGGTTTTATTAGAGCAAGTTTGTTTCCCTTTTATACAAATTTGTAGTTATTATTAAAGCTTAGCAAATTACCACACAAATTCTTAGTTCTAAACCAACGTTTGGGTCAAGTTTCGTCGAATTCTAAGAATGTTTAAAGTTTAGCTGTTTTGTACGGTTTTATTAAATTAAGTTTGTTTGCCTTTTATAAAAACTTTGTAGTTATTATTATGCTTAGCAAATTTACAACACAAATTCATGGGTCTAGACCAACGTTTGGGTCAAGTTTCGTCGAATTCTGAGAACGTTCAAAATTTAGCTTTGCACAATTTTATTATAGCAACTTTGTTTCCCTTTTATACAAACTTGTAGTTATTATTACGCTTAGCAAATTTACCACAGAAATGCTTGGGTTTAGACAAACGTTTGGGTCAAGTTTCATCGAATTCTGAGAACGTTCAAAATTTAGTTGTTTTGCACGGTTTTATTGGTGCAAGTTTGTTTCCCTTTTATAAAAACTTGTAGTTATTATTATGCTTAGCAAATTACCACACAAATTCTTGGGTCTGGACGAACGTTTGGGTCAAGTTTCGTCAAATTCTAAGAACGTTCAATCTTTAGCTGTTTTGTGCGGTTTTATTTAAGTAAGTTTGTCTGCCTTTTATAAAAACCTGTAGTTATTATTATGCTTAGTAAATTTACAATACAAATTCATGGGTCTAGACCAATGTTTGGTTCAAGTTTCATCGAATTCTGAGAAGGTTCAAAATTAAGCTTTGCACGATTTTATTAGAGCAACTTCGTTTCCCTTTTATACAAACTTTTAGTTATTATCACGCTTAAAAAATTTACTACACAAATTTTTGGGCCTAGACCAACGTTTTGGGTCAAGTTTCGTCGAATTCTGAGAACGTTCAAAATTTAGCTGTTTTGTACGGTTTTATTAAAGCAAGTTTGTTCTCCTTTTATAAAAACTTGTAGTTATTATTACGCTTATCAAATTTACCACACAAATTCTTGGGTCTAAACCTACGTTTGGGCCAAGTTTCGTCGAATTCTGGTAACGTTCAAAATTTAGCTGTTTCTTGAACGGTTTTATTAGAGCAAGTTTGTTTCCCTTTTATACAAAATCGTAGTTATTATTAAATTTAGCAAATTTACCACACAAATTCTATGGTCTAGACCAATTTTTGGGTCAAATTTCATCGAATTCTGGTAACGTTCAAAATGTAACTGTTTTGCACGGTTTTATTATAACTAGTTTGTTTCCCTTTTATACAAACTTGTAGTTGTTATTACGCTTAGCAAATTTACCACACAAACTGTTGGGTCTAGACCAACGTTTGGGTCAAGTTTCGTTGAATTCTGAGAATTTTCAAAATTTAGCTGTCTTGCACGGTTTTATTAGAGCAAGTTTGTTTCCCTTTTATACAAATTTGTAGTTATTATTAAAGCTTAGCAAATTACCACACAAATTCTTAGTTCTAAACCAACGTTTGGGTCAAGTTTCGTCGAATTCTAAGAATGTTTAAAGTTTAGCTGTTTTGTACGGTTTTATTAAAGTAAGTTTGTTTGCCTTTTATAAAAACTTTGTAGTTATTATTATGCTTAACAAATTTACAACACAAATTCATGGGTCTAGACCAACGTTTGGGTCAAGTTTCGTCGAATTCTGAGAACGTTCAAAATTTAGCTTTGCACAATTTTATTATAGCAACTTTTTTTCCCTTTTATACAAACTTGTAGTTATTATTACGCTTAGCAAATTTACCACAGAAATGCTTGGGTTTAGACAAACGTTTGGGTCAAGTTTCATCGAATTCTGAGAACGTTCAAAATTTAGTTGTTTTGCACGGTTTTATTGGTGCAAGTTTGTTTCCCTTTTATAAAAACTTGTAGTTATTATTATGCTTAGCAAATTACCACACAAATTCTTGGGTCTGGACGAACGTTTGGGTCAAGTTTCGTCAAATTCTAAGAACGTTTAATCTTTAGCTGTTTTGTACGATTTTATTTAAGTAAGTTTGTCTGCCTTTTGTAAAAACCTGTAGTTATTATTATGTTTAGTAAATTTACAATACAAATTCATGGGTCTAGACCAACGTTTGGTTCAAGTTTCATCGAATTCTGAGAAGGTTCAAAATTAAGCTTTGCACGATTTTATTAGAGCAACTTCGTTTCCCTTTTATACAAACTTTTAGTTATTATCACGCTTAAAAAATTTACTACACAAATTTTTGGGCCTAGACCAACGTTTTGGGTAAAGTTTCGTCGAATTCTGAGAACGTTCAAAATTTAGCTGTTTTGTACGGTTTTATTAAAGCAAGTTTGTTCTCCTTTTATAAAAACTTGTAGTTATTATTACGCTTATCAAATTTATCACACAAATTCTTGGGTCTAAACCTACGTTTGGGCCAAGTTTCGTCGAATTCTGGTAACGTTCAAAATTTAGCTGTTTCTTGAACGGTTTTATTAGAGCAAGTTTGTTTCCCTTTTATACAAAATCGTAGTTATTATTAAATTTAGCAAATTTACCACACAAATTCTATGGTCTAGACCAATTTTTGGGTCAAATTTCATCGAATTCTGGTAACGTTCAAAATGTAACTGTTTTGCACGGTTTTATTATAACTAGTTTGTTTCCCTTTTATACAAACTTGTAGTTGTTATTACGCTTAGCAAATTTACCACACAAACTGTTGGGTCTAGACCAACGTTTGGGTCAAGTTTCGTTGAATTCTGAGAATTTTCAAAATTTAGCTGTTTTGCACGGTTTTATTAGAGCAAGTTTGTTTCCCTTTTATACAAATTTGTAGTTATTATTAAAGCTTAGCAAATTACCACACAAATTCTTAGTTCTAAACCAACGTTTGGGTCAAGTTTCGTCGAATTCTAAGAATGTTTAAAGTTTAGCTGTTTTGTACGGTTTTATTAAATTAAGTTTGTTTGCCTTTTATAAAAACTTTGTAGTTATTATTATGCTTAGCAAATTTACAACACAAATTCATGGGTCTAGACCAACGTTTGGGTCAAGTTTCGTCGAATTCTGAGAACGTTCAAAATTTAGCTTTGCACAATTTTATTATAGCAACTTTGTTTCCCTTTTATACAAACTTGTAGTTATTATTACGCTTAGCAAATTTACCACAGAAATGCTTGGGTTTAGACAAACGTTTGGGTCAAGTTTCATCGAATTCTGAGAACGTTCAAAATTTAGTTGTTTTGCACGGTTTTATTGGTGCAAGTTTGTTTCCCTTTTATAAAAACTTGTAGTTATTATTATGCTTAGCAAATTACCACACAAATTCTTGGGTCTGGACGAACGTTTGGGTCAAGTTTCGTCAAATTCTAAGAACGTTCAATCTTTAGCTGTTTTGTGCGGTTTTATTTAAGTAAGTTTGTCTGCCTTTTATAAAAACCTGTAGTTATTATTATGCTTAGTAAATTTACAATACAAATTCATGGGTCTAGACCAATGTTTGGTTCAAGTTTCATCGAATTCTGAGAAGGTTCAAAATTAAGCTTTGCACGATTTTATTAGAGCAACTTCGTTTCCCTTTTATACAAACTTTTAGTTATTATCACGCTTAAAAAATTTACTACACAAATTTTTGGGCCTAGACCAACGTTTTGGGTCAAGTTTCGTCGAATTCTGAGAACGTTCAAAATTTAGCTGTTTTGTACGGTTTTATTAAAGCAAGTTTGTTCTCCTTTTATAAAAACTTGTAGTTATTATTACGCTTATCAAATTTACCACACAAATTCTTGGGTCTAAACCTACGTTTGGGCCAAGTTTCGTCGAATTCTGATAACGTTCAAAATTTAGTTGTTTCTTGAACGGTTTTATTAGAGCAAGTTTGTTTCCCTTTTATACAAAATCGTAGTTATTATTAAATTTAGCAAATTTACCACACAAATTCTATGGTCTAGACCAATTTTTGGGTCAAATTTCATCGAATTCTGGTAACGTTCAAAATGTAACTGTTTTGCACGGTTTTATTATAACTAGTTTGTTTCCCTTTTATACAAACTTGTAGTTGTTATTACGCTTAGCAAATTTACCACACAAACTGTTGGGTCTAGACCAACGTTTGGGTCAAGTTTCGTTGAATTCTGAGAATTTTCAAAATTTAGCTGTTTTGCACGGTTTTATTAGAGCAAGATTGTTTCCCTTTTATACAAACTTGTAGTTATTATTAAAGCTTAGCAAATTACCACACAAATTCTTAGTTCTAAACCAACGTTTGGGTCAAGTTTCGTCGAATTCTAAGAACGTTTAAAGTTTAGCTGTTTTGTACGGTTTTATTAAGGTAAGTTTGTTTGCCTTTTATAAAAACTTGTAGTTATTATTACGCTTATCAAATTTACCACACAAATTCTTGGGTCTAAACCTACGTTTGGGCCAAGTTTCGTCGAATTCTGTTAACGTTCAAAATTTAGCTTTGCACAATTTTATTATAGCAACTTTGTTTCCCTTTTATACAAACTTGTAGTTATTATTACGCTTAGCAAATTTACCACAGAAATGCTTGGGTTTAGACAAACGTTTGGGTCAAGTTTCATCGAATTCTGAGAACGTTCAAAATTTAGTTGTTTTGCACGGTTTTATTGGTGCAAGTTTGTTTCCCTTTTATAAAAACTTGTAGTTATTATTATGCTTAGCAAATTACCACACAAATTCTTGGGTCTGGACGAACGTTTGGGTCAAGTTTCGTCAAATTCTAAGAACGTTCAATCTTTAGCTGTTTTGTGCGGTTTTATTTAAGTAAGTTTGTCTGCCTTTTATAAAAACCTGTAGTTATTATTATGCTTAGTAAATTTACAATACAAATTCATGGGTCTAGACCAATGTTTGGTTCAAGTTTCATCGAATTCTGAGAAGGTTCAAAATTAAGCTTTGCACGATTTTATTAGAGCAACTTCGTTTCCCTTTTATACAAACTTTTAGTTATTATCACGCTTAAAAAATTTACTACACAAATTTTTGGGCCTAGACCAACGTTTTGGGTCAAGTTTCGTCGAATTCTGAGAACGTTCAAAATTTAGCTGTTTTGTACGGTTTTATTAAAGCAAGTTTGTTCTCCTTTTATAAAAACTTGTAGTTATTATTACGCTTATCAAATTTACCACACAAATTCTTGGGTCTAAACCTACGTTTGGGCCAAGTTTCGTCGAATTCTGGTAACGTTCAAAATTTAGTTGTTTCTTGAACGGTTTTATTAGAGCAAGTTTGTTTCCCTTTTATACAAAATCGTAGTTATTATTAAATTTAGCAAATTTACCACACAAATTCTATGGTCTAGACCAATTTTTGGGTCAAATTTCATCGAATTCTGGTAACGTTCAAAATGTAACTGTTTTGCACGGTTTTATTATAACTAGTTTGTTTCCCTTTTATACAAACTTGTAGTTGTTATTACGCTTAGCAAATTTACCACACAAACTGTTGGGTCTAGACCAACGTTTGGGTCAAGTTTCGTTGAATTCTGAGAATTTTCAAAATTTAGCTGTTTTGCACGGTTTTATTAGAGCAAGATTGTTTCCCTTTTATACAAACTTGTAGTTAATATTAAAGCTTAGCAAATTACCACACAAATTCTTAGTTCTAAACCAACGTTTGGGTCAAGTTTCGTCGAATTCTAAGAACGTTTAAAGTTTAGCTGTTTTGTACGGTTTTATTAAGGTAAGTTTGTTTGCCTTTTATAAAAACTTGTAGTTATTATTACGCTTATCAAATTTACCACACAAATTCTTGGGTCTAAACCTACGTTTGGGCCAAGTTTCGTCGAATTCTGTTAACGTTCAAAATTTAGCTGTTTTTTGAATGGTTTTATTAGAGCAAGTTTGTTTCCCTTTTATACAAAATCGTAGTTATTATTAAACTTAGCAAATTTACCACACAAATTCTATGGTCTAGACCAATTTTTGGGTCAAATTTCATCGAATTCTGGTAACGTTCAAAATGTAACTTTTTTGCACGGTTTTATTATAACTAGTTTGTTTCCCTTTTATACAAACTTGTAGTTGTTATTACGCTTAGCAAATTTACCACACAAACTGTTGGGTCTAGACCAACGTTTGGGTCAAGTTTCGTTGAATTCTGAGAATTTTCAAAATTTAGCTGTTTTGCACGGTTTTATTAGAGCAAGATTGTTTCCCTTTTATACAAACTTGTAGTTATTATTAAAGCTTAGCAAATTACCACACAAATTCTTAGTTCTAAACCAACGTTTGGGTCAAGTTTCGTCGAATTCTAAGAACGTTTAAAGTTTAGCTGTTTTGTACGGTTTTATTAAGGTAAGTTTGTTTGCCTTTTATAAAAACTTGTAGTTATTATTACGCTTATCAAATTTACCACACAAATTCTTGGGTCTAAACCTACGTTTGGGCCAAGTTTCGTCGAATTCTGTTAACGTTCAAAATTTAGCTTTGCACAATTTTATTATAGCAACTTTGTTTCCCTTTTATACAAACTTGTAGTTATTATTACGCTTAGCAAATTTACCACAGAAATGCTTGGGTTTAGACAAACGTTTGGGTCAAGTTTCATCGAATTCTGAGAACGTTCAAAATTTAGTTGTTTTGCACGGTTTTATTGGTGCAAGTTTGTTTCCCTTTTATAAAAACTTGTAGTTATTATTATGCTTAGCAAATTACCACACAAATTCTTGGGTCTGGACGAACGTTTGGGTCAAGTTTCGTCAAATTCTAAGAACATTCAATCTTTAGCTATTTTGTACGGTTTTATTTAAGTAAGTTTGTCTGCCTTTTATAAAAACCTGTAGTTATTATTATGCTTAGTAAATTTACAATACAAATTCATGGGTCTAGACCAACGTTTGGTTCAAGTTTCATCGAATTCTGAAAAGGTTCAAAATTAAGCTTTGCACGATTTTATTAGAGCAACTTCGTTTCCCTTTTATACAAACTTTTAGTTATTATCACGCTTAAAAAATTTACTACACAAATTTTTGGGCCTAGACCAACGTTTTGGGTCAAGTTTCGTCGAATTCTGAGAACGTTCAAAATTTAGCTGTTTTGTACGGTTTTATTAAAGCAAGTTTGTTCTCCTTTTATAAAAACTTGTAGTTATTATTACGCTTATCAAATTTACCACACAAATTCTTGGGTCTAAACCTACGTTTGGGCCAAGTTTCGTCGAATTCTGGTAACGTTCAAAATTTAGTTGTTTCTTGAACGGTTTTATTAGAGCAAGTTTGTTTCCCTTTTATACAAAATCGTAGTTATTATTAAATTTAGCAAATTTACCACACAAATTCTATGGTCTAGACCAATTTTTGGGTCAAATTTCATCGAATTCTGGTAACGTTCAAAATGTAACTGTTTTGCACGGTTTTATTATAACTAGTTTGTTTCCCTTTTATACAAACTTGTAGTTGTTATTACGCTTAGCAAATTTACCACACAAACTGTTGGGTCTAGACCAACGTTTGGGTCAAGTTTCGTTGAATTCTGAGAATTTTCAAAATTTAGCTGTTTTGCACGGTTTTATTAGAGCAAGATTGTTTCCCTTTTATACAAACTTGTAGTTATTATTAAAACTTAGCAAATTACCACACAAATTCTTAGGTCTAAACCAACGTTTGGGTCAAGTTTCGTCGAATTCTAAGAATGTTTAAAGTTTAGCTGTTTTGTACGGTTTTATTAAAGTAAGTTTGTTTGCCTTTTATAAAAACTTTTTAGTTATTATTATGCTTAGCAAATTTACAACACAAATTCATGGGTCTAGACCAACGTTTGGGTCAAGTTTCGTCGAATTCTGAGAACGTTCAAAATTTAGCTTTGCACAATTTTATTATAGCAACTTTGTTTCCCTTTTATACAAACTTGTAGTTATTATTACGCTTAGCAAATTTACCACAGAAATGCTTGGGTTTAGACAAACGTTTGGGTCAAGTTTCATCGAATTCTGAGAACGTTCAAAATTTAGTTGTTTTGCACGGTTTTATTGGTGCAAGTTTGTTTCCCTTTTATAAAAACTTGTAGTTATTATTATTCTTAGCAAATTACCACACAAATTCTTGGGTCTGGACGAACGTTTGGGTCAAGTTTCGTCAAATTCTAAGAACGTTTAATCTTTAGCTGTTTTGTACGGTTTTATTTAAGTAAGTTTGTCTGCCTTTTGTAAAAACCTGTAGTTATTATTATGTTTAGTAAATTTACAATACAAATTCATGGGTCTAGACCAACGTTTGGTTCAAGTTTCATCGAATTCTGAGAAGGTTCAAAATTAAGCTTTGCACGATTTTATTAGAGCAACTTCGTTTCCCTTTTATACAAACTTTTAGTTATTATCACGCTTAAAAAATTTACTAAACAAATTTTTGGGCCTAGACCAACGTTTTGGGTAAAGTTTCGTCGAATTCTGAGAACGTTCAAAATTTAGCTGTTTTGTACGGTTTTATTAAAGCAAGTTTGTTCTCCTTTTATAAAAACTTGTAGTTATTATTACGCTTATCAAATTTATCACACAAATTCTTGGGTCTAAACCTACGTTTGGGCCAAGTTTCGTCGAATTCTGGTAACGTTCAAAATTTAGCTGTTTCTTGAACGGTTTTATTAGAGCAAGTTTGTTTCCCTTTTATACAAAATCGTAGTTATTATTAAATTTAGCAAATTTACCACACAAATTCTATGGTCTAGACCAATTTTTGGGTCAAATTTCATCGAATTCTGGTAACGTTCAAAACGTAACTGTTTTGCACGGTTTTATTATAACTAGTTTGTTTCCCTTTTATACAAACTTGTAGTTATTATTACGCTTAGCAAATTTACCACACAAACTGTTGGGTCTAGACCAACGTTTGGGTCAAGTTTCGTTGAATTCTGAGAATTTTCAAAATTTAGCTGTTTTGCACGGTTTTATTAGAGCAAGTTTGTTTCCCTTTTATACAAATTTGTAGTTATTATTAAAGCTTAGCAAATTACCACACAAATTCTTAGTTCTAAACCAACGTTTGGGTCAAGATTCGTCGAATTCTAAGAATGTTTAAAGTTTAGCTGTTTTGTACGGTTTTATTAAAGTAAGTTTGTTTGCCTTTTATAAAAACTTTGTAGTTATTATTATGCTTAGCAAATTTACAACACAAATTCATGGGTCTAGACCAACGTTTGGGTCAAGTTTCGTCGAATTCTGAGAACGTTCAAAATTTAGCTTTGCACAATTTTATTATAGCAACTTTGTTTCCCTTTTATACAAACTTGTAGTTATTATTACGCTTAGCAAATTTACCACAGAAATGCTTGGGTTTAGACAAACGTTTGGGTCAAGTTTCATCGAATTCTGAGAAACGTTCAAAATTTAGTTGTTTTGCACGGTTTTATTGGTGCAAGTTTGTTTCCCTTTTATAAAAACTTGTAGTTATTATTATTCTTAGCAAATTACCACACAAATTCTTGGGTCTGGACGAACGTTTGGGTCAAGTTTCGTCAAATTCTAAGAACGTTCAATCTTTAGCTGTTTTGTGCGGTTTTATTTAAGTAAGTTTGTCTGCCTTTTATAAAAACCTGTAGTTATTATTATGCTTAGTAAATTTACAATACAAATTCATGGGTCTAGACCAACGTTTGGTTCAAGTTTCATCGAATTCTGAGAAGGTTCAAAATTAAGCTTTGCACGATTTTATTAGAGCAACTTCGTTTCCCTTTTATACAAACTTTTAGTTATTATCACGCTTAAAAAATTTACTACACAAATTTTTGGGCCGAGACCAACGTTTTGGGTCAAGTTTCGTCGAATTCTGAGAACGTTCAAAATTTAGCTGTTTTGTACGGTTTTATTAAAGCAAGTTTGTTCTCCTTTTATAAAAACTTGTAGTTATTATTACGCTTATCAAATTTACCACACAAATTCTTGGGTCTAAACCTACGTTTGGGCCAAGTTTCGTCGAATTCTGGTAACGTTCAAAATTTAGTTGTTTCTTGAACGGTTTTATTAGAGCAAGTTTGTTTCCCTTTTATACAAAATCGTAGTTATTATTAAATTTAGCAAATTTACCACACAAATTCTATGGTCTAGACCAATTTTTGGGTCAAATTTCATCGAATTCTGGTAACGTTCAAAATGTAACTGTTTTGCACGGTTTTATTATAACTAGTTTGTTTCCCTTTTATACAAACTTGTAGTTGTTATTACGCTTAGCAAATTTACCACACAAACTATTGGGTCTAGACCAAAGTTTGGGTCAAGTTTCGTTGAATTCTGAGAATTTTCAAAATTTAGCTGTTTTGCACGGTTTTATTAGAGCAAGTTTGTATCCCTTTTATACAAATTTGTAGTTATTATTAAAGCTTAGCAAATTACCACACAAATTCTTAGTTCTAAACCAACGTTTGGGTCAAGTTTCGTCGAATTCTAAGAATGTTTAAAGTTTAGCTGTTTTCTACGGTTTTATTAAAGTAAGTTTGTTTGCCTTTTATAAAAACTTTGTAGTTATTATTATGCTTAGCAAATTTACAACACAAATTCATGGGTCTAGACCAACGTTTGGGTCAAGTTTCGTCGAATTCTGAGAACGTTCAAAATTTAGCTTTGCACAATTTTATTATAGCAACTTTGTTTCCCTTTTATACAAACTTGTAGTTATTATTACGCTTAGCAAATTTACCACAGAAATGCTTGGGTTTAGACAAACGTTTGGGTCAAGTTTCATCGAATTCTGAGAACGTTCAAAATTTAGTTGTTTTGCACGGTTTTATTGGTGCAAGTTTGTTTCCCTTTTATAAAAACTTGTAGTTATTATTATTCTTAGCAAATTACCACACAAATTCTTGGGTCTGGACGAACGTTTGGGTCAAGTTTCGTCAAATTCTAAGAACGTTCAATCTTTAGCTGTTTTGTGCGGTTTTATTTAAGTAAGTTTGTCTGCCTTTTATAAAAACCTGTAGTTATTATTATGCTTAGTAAATTTACAATACAAATTCATGGGTCTAGACCAACGTTTGGTTCAAGTTTCATCGAATTCTGAGAAGGTTCAAAATTAAGCTTTGCACGATTTTATTAGAGCAACTTCGTTTCCCTTTTATACAAACTTTTAGTTATTATCACGCTTAAAAAATTTACTACACAAATTTTTGGGCCTAGACCAACGTTTTGGGTCAAGTTTCGTCGAATTCTGAGAACGTTCAAAATTTAGCTGTTTTGTACGGTTTATTAAAGCAAGTTTGTTCTCCTTTTATAAAAACTTGTAGTTATTATTACGCTTATCAAATTTACCACACAAATTCTTGGGTCTAAACCTACGTTTGGGCCAAGTTTCGTCGAATTCTGGTAACGTTCAAAATTTAGTTGTTTCTTGAACGGTTTTATTAGAGCAAGTTTGTTTCCCTTTTATACAAAATCGTAGTTATTATTAAATTTAGCAAATTTACCACACAAATTCTATGGTCTAGACCAATTTTTGGGTCAAATTTCATCGAATTCTGGTAACGTTCAAAATGTAACTGTTTTGCACGGTTTTATTATAACTAGTTTGTTTCCCTTTTATACAAACTTGTAGTTGTTATTACGCTTAGCAAATTTACCACACAAACTGTTGGGTCTAGACCAACGTTTGGGTCAAGTTTCGTTGAATTCTGAGAATTTTCAAAATTTAGCTGTTTTGCACGGTTTTATTAGAGCAAGTTTGTTTCCCTTTTATACAAATTTGTAGTTATTATTAAAGCTTAGCAAATTACCACACAAATTCTTAGTTCTAAACCAACGTTTGGGTCAAGTTTCGTCGAATTCTAAGAATGTTTAAAGTTTAGCTGTTTTGTACGGTTTTATTAAAGTAAGTTTGTTTGCCTTTTATAAAAACTTTGTAGTTATTATTATGCTTAGCAAATTTACAACACAAATTCATGGGTCTAGACCAACGTTTGGGTCAAGTTTCGTCGAATTCTGAGAACGTTCAAAATTTAGCTTTGCACAATTTTATTATAGCAACTTTGTTTCCCTTTTATACAAACTTGTAGTTATTATTACGCTTAGCAAATTTACCACAGAAATGCTTGGGTTTAGACAAACGTTTGGGTCAAGTTTCATCGAATTCTGAGAACGTTCAAAATTTAGTTGTTTTGCACGGTTTTATTGGTGCAAGTTTGTTTCCCTTTTATAAAAAGTTGTAGTTATTATTATTCTTAGCAAATTACCACACAAATTCTTGGGTCTGGACGAACGTTTGGGTCAAGTTTCGTCAAATTCTAAGAACGTTCAATCTTTAGCTGTTTTGTGCGATTTTATTTAAGTAAGTTTGTCTGCCTTTTATAAAAACCTGTAGTTATTATTATGCTTAATAAATTTACAATACAAATTCATGGGTCTAGACCAACGTTTGGTTCAAGTTTCATCGAATTCTGAGAAGGTTCAAAATTAAGCTTTGCACGATTTTATTAGAGCAACTTCGTTTCCCTTTTATACAAACTTTTAGTTATTATCACGCTTAAAAAATTTACTACACAAATTTTTGGGCCTAGACGAACGTTTTGGGTCAAGTTTCGTCGAATTCTGAGAACGTTCAAAATTTAGCTGTTTTGTACGGTTTTATTAAGGTAAGTTTGTTTGCCTTTTATAAAAACTTGTAGTTATTATTACGCTTATCAAATTTACCACACAAATTCTTGGGTCTAAACCTACGTTTGGGCCAAGTTTCGTCGAATTCTGTTAACGTTCAAAATTTAGCTGTTTTTTGAATGGTTTTATTAGAGCAAGTTTGTTTCCCTTTTATACAAAATCGTAGTTATTATTAAACTTAGCAAATTTACCACACAAATTCTATGGTCTAGACCAATTTTTGGGTCAAATTTCATCGAATTCTGGTAACGTTCAAAATGTAACTTTTTTGCACGGTTTTATTATAACTAGTTTGTTTCCCTTTTATACAAACTTGTAGTTGTTATTACGCTGAGCAAATTTACCACACAAACTGTTGGGTCTAGACCAACGTTTGGGTCAAGTTTCGTTGAATTCTGAGAATTTTCAAAATTTAGCTGTTTTGCACGGTTTTATTAGAGCAAGATTGTTTCCCTTTTATACAAACTTGTAGTTATTATTAAAGCTTAGCAAATTACCACACAAATTCTTAGGTCTAAACCAACGTTTGGGTCAAGTTTCGTCGAATTCTAAGAATGTTTAAAGTTTAGCTGTTTTGTACGGTTTTATTAAAGTAAGTTTGTTTGCCTTTTATAAAAACTTTTTAGTTATTATTATGCTTAGCAAATTTACAACACAAATTCATGGGTCTAGACCAACGTTTGGGTCAAGTTTCGTCGAATTCTGAGAACGTTCAAAATTTAGCTTTGCACAATTTTATTATAGCAACTTTGTTTCCCTTTTATACAAACTTGTAGTTATTATTACGCTTAGCAAATTTACCACAGAAATGCTTGGGTTTAGACAAACGTTTGGGTCAAGTTTCATCGAATTCTGAGAACATTCAAAATTTAGTTGTTTTGCACGGTTTTATTGGTGCAAGTTTGTTTCCCTTTTATAAAAACTTGTAGTTATTATTATTCTTAGCAAATTACCACACAAATTCTTGGGTCTGGACGAACGTTTGGGTCAAGTTTCGTCAAATTCTAAGAACGTTCAATCTTTAGCTGTTTTGTACGGTTTTATTTAAGTAAGTTTGTCTGCCTTTTATAAAAACCTGTAGTTATTATTATGCTTAGTAAATTTACAATACAAATTCATGGGTCTAGACCAATGTTTGGTTCAAGTTTCATCGAATTCTGAGAAGGTTCAAAATTAAGCTTTGCACGATTTTATTAGAGCAACTTCGTTTCCCTTTTATACAAACTTTTAGTTATTATCACGCTTAAAAAATTTACTACACAAATTTTTGGGCCTAGACCAACGTTTTGGGTCAAGTTTCGTCGAATTCTGAGAACGTTCAAAATTTAGCTGTTTTGTACGGTTTTATTAAAGCAAGTTTGTTCTCCTTTTATAAAAACTTGTAGTTATTATTACGCTTATCAAATTTACCACACAAATTCTTGGGTCTAAACCTACGTTTGGGCCAAGTTTCGTCGAATTCTGTTAACGTTCAAAATTTAGTTGTTTCTTGAACGGTTTTATTAGAGCAAGTTTGTTTCCCTTTTATACAAAATCGTAGTTATTATTAAATTTAGCAAATTTACCACACAAATTCTATGGTCTAGACCAATTTTTGGGTCAGATTTCATCGAATTCTGGTAACGTTCAAAATGTAACTGTTTTGCACGGTTTTATTATAACTAGTTTGTTTCCCTTTTATACAAACTTGTAGTTGTTATTACGCTTAGCAAATTTACCACACAAACTGTTGGGTCTAGACCAACGTTTGGGTCAAGTTTCGTTGAATTCTGAGAATTTTCAAAATTTAGCTGTTTTGCACGGTTTTATTAGAGCAAGATTGTTTCCCTTTTATACAAACTTGTAGTTATTATTAAAGCTTAGCAAATTACCACACAAATTCTTAGGTCTAAACCAACGTTTGGGTCAAGTTTCGTCGAATTCTAAGAATGTTTAAAGTTTAGCTGTTTTGTACGGTTTTATTAAAGTAAGTTTGTTTGCCTTTTATAAAAACTTTTTAGTTATTATTATGCTTAGCAAATTTACAACACAAATTCATGGGTCTAGACCAACGTTTGGGTCAAGTTTCGTCGAATTCTGAGAACGTTCAAAATTTAGCTTTGCACAATTTTATTATAGCAACTTTGTTTCCCTTTTATACAAACTTGTAGTTATTATTACGCTTAGCAAATTTACCACAGAAATGCTTGGGTTTAGACAAACGTTTGGGTCAAGTTTCATCGAATTCTGAGAACGTTCAAAATTTAGTTGTTTTGCACGGTTTTATTGGTGCAAGTTTGTTTCCCTTTTATAAAAACTTGTAGTTATTATTATTCTTAGCAAATTACCACACAAATTCTTGGGTCTGGACGAACGTTTGGGTCAAGTTTCGTCAAATTCTAAGAACGTTTAATCTTTAGCTGTTTTGTACGGTTTTATTTAAGTAAGTTTGTCTGCCTTTTGTAAAAACCTGTAGTTATTATTATGTTTAGTAAATTTACAATACAAATTCATGGGTCTAGACCAACGTTTGGTTCAAGTTTCATCGAATTCTGAGAAGGTTCAAAATTAAGCTTTGCACGATTTTATTAGAGCAACTTCGTTTCCCTTTTATACAAACTTTTAGTTATTATCACGCTTAAAAAATTTACTACACAAATTTTTGGGCCTAGACCAACGTTTTGGGTAAAGTTTCGTCGAATTCTGAGAACGTTCAAAATTTAGCTGTTTTGTACGGTTTTATTAAAGCAAGTTTGTTCTCCTTTTATAAAAACTTGTAGTTATTATTACGCTTATCAAATTTATCACACAAATTCTTGGGTCTAAACCTACGTTTGGGCCAAGTTTCGTCGAATTCTGGTAACGTTCAAAATTTAGCTGTTTCTTGAACGGTTTTATTAGAGCAAGTTTGTTTCCCTTTTATACAAAATCGTAGTTATTATTAAATTTAGCAAATTTACCACACAAATTCTATGGTCTAGACCAATTTTTGGGTCAAATTTCATCGAATTCTGGTAACGTTCAAAATGTAACTGTTTTGCACGGTTTTATTATAACTAGTTTGTTTCCCTTTTATACAAACTTGTAGTTGTTATTACGCTTAGCAAATTTACCACACAAACTGTTGGGTCTAGACCAACGTTTGGGTCAAGTTTCGTTGAATTCTGAGAATTTTCAAAATTTAGCTGTTTTGCACGGTTTTATTAGAGCAAGTTTGTTTCCCTTTTATACAAATTTGTAGTTATTATTAAAGCTTAGCAAATTACCACACAAATTCTTAGTTCTAAACCAACGTTTGGGTCAAGTTTCGTCGAATTCTAAGAATGTTTAAAGTTTAGCTGTTTTGTACGGTTTTATTAAAGTAAGTTTGTTTGCCTTTTATAAAAACTTTGTAGTTATTATTATGCTTAGCAAATTTACAACACAAATTCATGGGTCTAGACCAACGTTTGGGTCAAGTTTCGTCGAATTCTGAGAACGTTCAAAATTTAGCTTTGCACAATTTTATTATAGCAACTTTGTTTCCCTTTTATACAAACTTGTAGTTATTATTACGCTTAGCAAATTTACCACAGAAATGCTTGGGTTTAGACAAACGTTTGGGTCAAGTTTCATCGAATTCTGAAAACGTTCAAAATTTAGTTGTTTTGCACGGTTTTATTGGTGCAAGTTTGTTTCCCTTTTATAAAAACTTGTAGTTATTATTATGCTTAGCAAATTACCACACAAATTCTTGGGTCTGGACGAACGTTTGGGTCAAGTTTCGTCAAATTCTAAGAACGTTCAATCTTTAGCTGTTTTGTGCGGTTTTATTTAAGTAAGTTTGTCTGCCTTTTATAAAAACCTGTAGTTATTATTATGCTTAGTAAATTTACAATACAAATTCATGGGTCTAGACCAATGTTTGGTTCAAATTTCATCGAATTCTGAGAAGGTTCAAAATTAAGCTTTGCACGATTTTATTAGAGCAACTTCGTTTCCCTTTTATACAAACTTTTAGTTATTATCACGCTTAAAAAATTTACTACACAAATTTTTGGGCCTAGACCAACGTTTTGGGTCAAGTTTCGTCGAATTCTGAGAACGTTCAAAATTTAGCTGTTTTGTACGGTTTTATTAAAGAAAGTTTGTTCTCCTTTTATAAAAACTTGTAGTTATTATTACGCTTATCAAATTTACCACACAAATTCTTGGGTCTAAACCTACGTTTGGGCCAAGTTTCGTCGAATTCTGGTAACGTTCAAAATTTAGTTGTTTCTTGAACGGTTTTATTAGAGCAAGTTTGTTTCCCTTTTATACAAAATCGTAGTTATTATTAAATTTAGCAAATTTACCACACAAATTCTATGGTCTAGACCAATTTTTGGGTCAAATTTCATCGAATTCTGGTAACGTTCAAAATGTAACTGTTTTGCACGGTTTTATTATAACTAGTTTGTTTCCCTTTTATACAAACTTGTAGTTGTTATTACGCTTAGCAAATTTACCACACAAACTGTTGGGTCTAGACCAACGTTTGGGTCAAGTTTCGTTGAATTCTGAGAATTTTCAAAATTTAGCTGTTTTGCACGGTTTTATTAGAGCAAGATTGTTTCCCTTTTATACAAACTTGTAGTTATTATTAAAGCTTAGCAAATTACCACACAAATTCTTAGTTCTAAACCAACGTTTGGGTCAAGTTTCGTCGAATTCTAAGAACGTTTAAAGTTTAGCTGTTTTGTACGGTTTTATTAAAGTAAGTTTGTTTGCCTTTTATAAAAACTTTGTAGTTATTATTATGCTTAGCAAATTTACAACACAAATTCATGGGTCTAGACCAACGTTTGGGTCAAGTTTCGTCGAATTCTGAGAACGTTCAAAATTTAGCTTTGCACAATTTTATTATAGCAACTTTGTTTCCCTTTTATACAAACTTGTAGTTATTATTACGCTTAGCAAATTTACCACAGAAATGCTTGGGTTTAGACAAACGTTTGGGTCAAGTTTCATCGAATTCTGAAAACGTTCAAAATTTAGTTGTTTTGCACGGTTTTATTGGTGCAAGTTTGTTTCCCTTTTATAAAAACTTGTAGTTATTATTATGCTTAGCAAATTACCACACAAATTCTTGGGTCTGGACGAACGTTTGGGTCAAGTTTCGTCAAATTCTAAGAACGTTCAATCTTTAGCTGTTTTGTGCGGTTTTATTTAAGTAAGTTTGTCTGCCTTTTATAAAAACCTGTAGTTATTATTATGCTTAGTAAATTTACAATACAAATTCATGGGTCTAGACCAATGTTTGGTTCAAATTTCATCGAATTCTGAGAAGGTTCAAAATTAAGCTTTGCACGATTTTATTAGAGCAACTTCGTTTCCCTTTTATACAAACTTTTAGTTATTATCACGCTTAAAAAATTTACTACACAAATTTTTGGGCCTAGACCAACGTTTTGGGTCAAGTTTCGTCGAATTCTGAGAACGTTCAAAATTTAGCTGTTTTGTACGGTTTTATTAAAGAAAGTTTGTTCTCCTTTTATAAAAACTTGTAGTTATTATTACGCTTATCAAATTTACCACACAAATTCTTGGGTCTAAACCTACGTTTGGGCCAAGTTTCGTCGAATTCTGGTAACGTTCAAAATTTAGTTGTTTCTTGAACGGTTTTATTAGAGCAAGTTTGTTTCCCTTTTATACAAAATCGTAGTTATTATTAAATTTAGCAAATTTACCACACAAATTCTATGGTCTAGACCAATTTTTGGGTCAAATTTCATCGAATTCTGGTAACGTTCAAAATGTAACTGTTTTGCACGGTTTTATTATAACTAGTTTGTTTCCCTTTTATACAAACTTGTAGTTGTTATTACGCTTAGCAAATTTACCACACAAACTGTTGGGTCTAGACCAACGTTTGGGTCAAGTTTCGTTGAATTCTGAGAATTTTCAAAATTTAGCTGTTTTGCACGGTTTTATTAGAGCAAGATTGTTTCCCTTTTATACAAACTTGTAGTTATTATTAAAGCTTAGCAAATTACCACACAAATTCTTAGTTCTAAACCAACGTTTGGGTCAAGTTTCGTCGAATTCTAAGAACGTTTAAAGTTTAGCTGTTTTGTACGGTTTTATTAAGGTAAGTTTGTTTGCCTTTTATAAAAACTTGTAGTTATTATTACGCTTATCAAATTTACCACACAAATTCTTGGGTCTAAACCTACGTTTGGGCCAAGTTTCGTCGAATTCTGTTAACGTTCAAAATTTAGCTGTTTTTTGAATGGTTTTATTAGAGCAAGTTTGTTTCCCTTTTATACAAAATCGTAGTTATTATTAAACTTAGCAAATTTACCACACAAATTCTATGGTCTAGACCAATTTTTGGGTCAAATTTCATCGAATTCTGGTAACGTTCAAAATGTAACTTTTTTGCACGGTTTTATTATAACTAGTTTGTTTCCCTTTTATACAAACTTGTAGTCTTTATTACGCTTAGCAAATTTACCACACAAACTGTTGGGTCTAGACCAACGTTTGGGTCAAGTTTCGTTGAATTCTAAGAATTTTCAAAATTTAGCTGTTTTGCACGGTTTTATTAGAGCAAGATTGTTTCCCTTTTATACAAACTTGTAGTTATTATTAAAGTTTAGCAAATTACCACACAAATTCTTAGGTCTAAACCAACGTTTGGGTCAAGTTTCGTCGAATTCTAAGAATGTTTAAAGTTTAGCTGTTTTGTACGGTTTTATTAAAGTAAGTTTGTTTGCCTTTTATAAAAACTTTGTAGTTATTATTATGCTTAGCAAATTTACAACACAAATTCATGGGTCTAGACCAACGTTTGGGTCAAGTTTCGTCGAATTCTGAGAACGTTCAAAATTTAGCTTTGCACAATTTTATTATAGCAACTTTGTTTCCCTTTTATACAAACTTGTAGTTATTATTACGCTTAGCAAATTTACCACAGAAATGCTTGGGTTTAGACAAACGTTTGGGTCAAGTTTCATCGAATTCTAAGAACGTTCAAAATTTAGTTGTTTTGCACGGTTTTATTGGTGCAAGTTTGTTTCCCTTTTATAAAAACTTGTAGTTATTATTATGCTTAGCAAATTACCACACAAATTCTTGGGTCTGGACGAACGTTTGGGTCAAGTTTCGTCAAATTCTAAGAACGTTCAATCTTTAGCTGTTTTGTACGGTTTTATTTAAGTAAGTTTGTCTGCCTTTTATAAAAACCTGTAGTTATTATTATCCTTAGTAAATTTACAATACAAATTCATGGGTCTAGACCAACGTTTGGTTCAAGTTTCATCGAATTCTGAGAAGGTTCAAAATTAAGCTTTGCACGATTTTATTAGAGCAACTTCGTTTCCCTTTTATACAAACTTTTAGTTATTATCACGCTTAAAAAATTTACTACACAAATTTTTGGGCCTAGACCAACGTTTTGGGTCAAGTTTCGTCGAATTCTGAGAACGTTCAAAATTTAGCTGTTTTGTACGATTTTATTAAGGTAAGTTTGTTTGCCTTTTATAAAAACTTGTAGTTATTATTACGCTTATCAAATTTACCACACAAATTCTTGGGTCTAAACCTACGTTTGGGCCAAGTTTCGTCGAATTCTGTTAACGTTCAAAATTTAGCTGTTTTTTGAATGGTTTTATTAGAGCAAGTTTGTTTCCCTTTTATACAAAATCGTAGTTATTATTAAACTTAGCAAATTTACCACACAAATTCTATGGTCTAGACCAATTTTTGGGTCAAATTTCATCGAATTCTGGTAACGTTCAAAATGTAACTTTTTTGCACGGTTTTATTATAACTAGTTTGTTTCCCTTTTATAAAAACTTGTAGTTATTATTATGCTTAGCAAATTACCACACAAATTCTTGGGTCTGGACGAACGTTTGGGTCAAGTTTCGTCAAATTCTAAGAACGTTCAATCTTTAGCTGTTTTGTGCGGTTTTATTTAAGTAAGTTTATCTGCCTTTTATAAAAACCTGTAGTTATTATTATGCTTAGTAAATTTACAATACAAATTCATGGGTCTAGACCAACGTTTGGTTCAAGTTTCATCGAATTCTGAGAAGGTTCAAAATTAAGCTTTGCACGATTTTATTAGAGCAACTTCGTTTCTCTTTTATACAAACTTTTAGTTATTATCACGCTTAAAAAATTTACTACACAAATTTTTGGGCCTAGACCAACGTTTTGGGTCAAGTTTCGTCGAATTCTGAGAACGTTCAAAATTTAGCTGTTTTGTACGGTTTTATTAAAGCAAGTTTGTTCTCCTTTTATAAAAACTTGTAGTTATTATTACGCTTATCAAATTTACCACACAAATTCTTGGGTCTAAACCTACGTTTGGGCCAAGTTTCGTCGAATTCTGGTAACGTTCAAAATTTAGCTGTTTCTTGAACGGTTTTATTAGAGCAAGTTTGTTTCCCTTTTATACAAAATCGTAGTTATTATTAAATTTAGCAAATTTACCACACAAATTCTATGGTCTAGACCAATTTTTGGGTCAAATTTCATCGAATTCTGGTAACGTTCAAAATATAACTGTTTTGCACGGTTTTATTATAACTAGTTTGTTTCCCTTTTATACAAACTTGTAGTTGTTATTACGCTTAGCAAATTTACCACACAAACTGTTGGGTCTAGACCAACGTTTGGGTCAAGTTTCGTTGAATTCTGAGAATTTTCAAAATTTAGCTGTTTTGCACGGTTTTATTAGAGCAAGATTGTTTCCCTTTTATGCAAATTACCACACAAATTCTTAGTTCTAAACCAACGTTTGGGTCAAGTTTCGTCGAATTCTAAGAACGTTTAAAGTTTAGCTGTTTTGTACGGTTTTATTAAGGTAAGTTTGTTTGCCTTTTATAAAAACTTGTAGTTATTATTACGCTTATCAAATTTACCACAGAAATTCTTGGGTCTAAACCTACGTTTGGGCCAAGTTTCGTCGAATTCTGTTAACGTTCAAAATTTAGCTGTTTTTTGAATGGTTTTATTAGAGCAAGTTTGTTTCCATTTTATACAAAATCGTAGTTATTATTAAACTTAGCAAATTTACCACACAAATTCTATGGTCTAGACCAATTTTTGGGTCAAATTTCATCGAATTCTGGTAACGTTCAAAATGTAACTTTTTTGCACGGTTTTATTATAACTAGTTTGTTTCCCTTTTATACAAACTTGTAGTTGTTATTACGCTTAGCAAATTTACCACACAAACTGTTGGGTCTAGACCAACGTTTGGGTCAAGTTTCGTTGAATTCTGAGAATTTTCAAAATTTAGCTGTTTTGCACGGTTTTATTAGAGCAAGATTGTTTCCCTTTTATACAAACTTGTAGTTATTATTAAAGCTTAGCAAATTACCACACAAATTCTTAGGTCTAAACCAACATTTGGGTCAAGTTTCGTCAAATTCTAAGAACGTTCAATCTTTAGCTGTTTTGTGCGGTTTTATTTAAGTAAGTTTATCTGCCTTTTATAAAAACCTGTAGTTATTATTATGCTTAGTAAATTTACAATACAAATTCATGGGTCTAGACCAACGTTTGGTTCAAGTTTCATCGAATTCTGAGAAGGTTCAAAATTAAGCTTTGCACGATTTTATTAGAGCAACTTCGTTTCCCTTTTATACAAACTTTTAGTTATTATCACGCTTAAAAAATTTACTACAGAAATTTTTGGGCCTAGACCAACGTTTTGGGTCAAGTTTCGTCGAATTCTGAGAACGTTCAAAATTTAGCTGTTTTGTACGGTTTTATTAAAGCAAGTTTGTTCTCCTTTTATAAAAACTTGTAGTTATTATTACGCTTATCAAATTTATCACACAAATTCTTGGGTCTAAACCTACGTTTGGGCCAAGTTTCGTCGAATTCTGGTAACGTTCAAAATTTAGCTGTTTTTTGAACGGTTTTATTAGAACAAGTTTGTTTCCCTTTTATACAAAATCGTAGTTATTATTAAATTTAGCAAATTTACCACACAAATTCTATGGTCTAGACCAATTTTTGGGTCAAATTTCATCGAATTCTGGTAACGTTCAAAATATAATTGTTTTGCACGGTTTTATTATAACTAGTTTGTTTCCCTTTTATACAAACTTGTAGTTGTTATTACGCTTAGCAAATTTACCACACAAACTGTTGGGTCTAGACCAACGTTTGGGTCAAGTTTCGTTGAATTCTGAGAATTTTCAAAATTTAGCTGTTTTCCACGGTTTTATTAGAGCAAGATTGTTTCCCTTTTATACAAACTTGTAGTTATTTTTAAAGTTTAGCAAATTACCACACAAATTCTTAGTTCTAAACCAACGTTTGGGTCAAGTTTCGTCGAATTCTAAGAACGTTTAAAGTTTAGCTGTTTTGTACGGTTTTATTAAGGTAAGTTTGTTTGCCTTTTATAAAAACTTGTAGTTATTATTACGCTTATCAAATTTACCACACAAATTCTTGGGTCTAAACCTACGTTTGGGCCAAGTTTCGTCGAATTCTGTTAACGTTCAAAATTTAGCTGTTTTTTGAATGGTTTTATTAGAGCAAGTTTGTTTCTCTTTTATACAAAATCGTAGTTATTATTAAACTTAGCAAATTTACCACACAAATTCTATGGTCTAGACCAATTTTTGGGTCAAATTTCATCGAATTCTGGTAACGTTCAAAATGTAACTTTTTTGCACGGTTTTATTATAACTAGTTTGTTTCCCTTTTATACAAACTTGTAGTTGTTATTACGCTTAGCAAATTTACCACACAAACTGTTGGGTCTAGACCAACGTTTGGGTCAAGTTTCGTTGAATTCTGAGAATTTTCAAAATTTAGCTGTTTTGCACGGTTTTATTAGAGCAAGATTGTTTCCCTTTTATACAAACTTGTAGTTATTATTAAAGCTTAGCAAATTACCACACAAATTCTTAGGTCTACACCAACGTTTGGGTCAAGTTTCGTCGAATTCTAAGAATGTTTAAAGTTTAGCTGTTTTGTACGGTTTTATTAAAGTAAGTTTGTTTGCCTTTTTTAAAAACTTTGTAGTTATTATTATGCTTAGCAAATTTACAACACAAATTCATGGGTCTAGACCAACGTTTGGGTCAAGTTTCGTCGAATTCTGAGAACGTTCAAAATTTAGCTTTGCACAATTTTATTATAGCAACTTTGTTTCCCTTTTATACAAACTTGTAGTTATTATTACGCTTAGCAAATTTACCACAGAAATGCTTGGGTTTAGACAAACGTTTGGGTCAAGTTTCATCGAATTCTGAGAACGTTCAAAATTTAGTTGTTTTGCACGGTTTTATTGGTGCAAGTTTGTTTCCCTTTTATAAAAACTTGTAGTTATTATTATTCTTAGCAAATTACCACACAAATTCTTGGGTCTGGACGAACGTTTGGGTCAAGTTTCGTCAAATTCTAAGAACGTTTAATCTTTAGCTGTTTTGTACGGTTTTATTTAAGTAAGTTTGTCTGCCTTTTGTAAAAACCTGTAGTTATTATTATGTTTAGTAAATTTACAATACAAATTCATGGGTCTAGACCAACGTTTGGTTCAAGTTTCATCGAATTCTGAGAAGGTTCAGAATTAAGCTTTGCACGATTTTATTAGAGCAACTTCGTTTCCCTTTTATACAAACTTTTAGTTATTATCACGCTTAAAAAATTTACTACACAAATTTTTGGGCGTAGACCAACATTTTGGGTCAAGTTTCGTCGAATTCTGAGAACGCTCAAAATTTAGCTGTTTTGTACGGTTTTATTAAAGCAAGTTTGTTCTCCTTTTATAAAAACTTGTAGTTATTATTACGCTTATCAAATTTACCACACAAATTCTTGGGCCTAAACCTACGTTTGGGCCATGTTTCGTCGAATTCTGGTAACGTTCAAAATTTAGCTGTTTCTTGAACGGTTTTATTAGAGCAAAGTTTGTTTCCCTTTTATACAAAATCCTAGTTATTATTAAACTTAGCAAATTTACCACACAAATTCTATGGTCTAGACCAATTTTAGGGTCAAATTTCATCGAATTCTGGTAACGTTCCAAATGTAACTGTTTTGCACGGTTTTATTATAACTAGTTTGTTTCCCTTTTATACAAACTTGTAGTTGTTATTACGCTTAGCAAATTTACCACACAAACTGGTTGGGTCTAGACCAACGTTTGGGTCAAGTTTCGTCTAATTCTAAGAATTTTTAAAATTTAGCTGTTTTGCACGGTTTTATTAGAGCAAGATTGTTTCCCTTTTATACATACTTGTAGTTATTATTAAAGCTTAGCAAATTACCACACAAATTCTTAGTTCTAAACCAACGTTTGGGTCAAGTTTCGTCGAATTCTAAGAACGTTTAAAGTTTAGCTGTTTTGTACGGTTTTATTAAGGTAAGTTTGTTTGCCTTTTATAAAAACTTGTAGTTATAATTACGCTTATCAAATTTACCACACAAATTCTTGGGTCTAAACCTACGTTTGGGCCAAGTTTCGTCGAATTCTGGTAACGTTCAAAATTTAGCTGTTTCTTGAACGGTTTTATTAGAGCAAGTTTGTTTCCCTTTTATACAAAATCGTAGTTATTATTAAATTTAGCAAATTTACCACACAAATTCTATGGTCTAGACCAACTTTTGGGTCAAATTTCATCGAATTCTGGTAACGTTCAAAATGTAACTGTTTTGCACGGTTTTATTATAACTAGTTTGTTTCCCTTTTATACAAACTTGTAGTTGTTATTACGCTTAGCAAATTTACCACACAAACTGTTGGGTCTAGACCAACGTTTGGGTCAAGTTTCGTTGAATTCTGAGAATTTTCAAAATTTAGCTGTTTTGCACGGTTTTATTAGAGCAAGATTGTTTCCCTTTTATACAAACTTGTAGTTATTATTAAAGCTTAGCAAATTACCACACAAATTCTTAGTTCTAAACCAACGTTTGGGTCAAGTTTCGTCGAATTCTAAGAACGTTTAAAGTTTAGCTGTTTTGTACGGTTTTATTAAGGTAAGTTTGTTTGCCTTTTATAAAAACTTGTAGTTATAATTACGCTTATCAAATTTACCACACATATTCTTGGGTCTAAACCTACGTTTGGGCCAAGTTTCGTCGAATTCTGTTAACGTTTAAAATTTAGCTGCTTTTTGAATGGTTTTATTAGAGCAAGTTTGTTTCCCTTTTATACAAAATCGTAGTTATTATTAAACTTAGCAAATTTACCACACAAATTCTATGGTTTAGACCAATTTTTGGGTCAAATTTCATCGAATTCTGGTAACGTTCAAAATGTAACTTTTTTGCACGGTTTTATTATAACTAGTTTGTTTCCCTTTTATACAAACTTGTAGTTGTTATTACGCTTAGCAAATTTACCACACAAACTGTTGGGTCTAGACCAAAGTTTGGGTCAAGTTTCGTTCAATTCTGAGAATTTTCAAAATTTAGCTGTTTTGCACGGTTTTATTAGAGCAAGATTGTTTCCCTTTTATACAAACTTGTAGTTATTATTAAAGCTTAGCAAATTACCACACAAATTCTTAGGTCTAAACCAACGTTTGGGTCAAGTTTCGTCGTATTCTAAGAATGTTTAAAGTTTAGCTGTTTTGTACGGTTTTATTAAAGTAAGTTTGTTTGCCTTTTATAAAAACTTTGTAGTTATTATTATGCTTAGCAAATTTACAACACAAATTCATGGGTCTAGACCAACGTTTGGGTCAAGTTTCGTCGAATTCTGAGAACGTTCAAAATTTAGCTTTGCACAATTTTATTATAGCAACTTTGTTTCCCTTTTATACAAACTTGTAGTTATTATTACGCTTAGCAAATTTACCACAGAAATGCTTGGGTTTAGACAAACGTTTGGGTCAAGTTTCATCGAATTCTGAGAACGTTCAAAATTTAGTTGTTTTGCACGGTTTTATTGGTGCAAGTTTGTTTCCCTTTTATAAAAACTTGTAGTTATTATTATTCTTAGCAAATTACCACACAAATTCTTGGGTCTGGACGAACGTTTGGGTCAAGTTTCGTCAAATTCTAAGAACGTTTAATCTTTAGCTGTTTTGTACGGTTTTATTTAAGTAAGTTTGTCTGCCTTTTGTAAAAACCTGTAGTTATTATTATGTTTAGTAAATTTACAATACAAATTCATGGGTCTAGACCAACGTTTGGTTCAAGTTTCATCGAATTCTGAGAAGGTTCAAAATTAAGCTTTGCACGATTTTATTAGAGCAACTTCGTTTCCCTTTTATACAAACTTTTAGTTATTATCACGCTTAAAAAATTTACTACACAAATTTTTGGGCCTAGACCAACGTTTTGGGTCAAGTTTCGTCGAATTCTGAGAACGTTCAAAATTTAGCTGTTTTGTACGGTTTTATTAAAGCAAGTTTGTTCTCCTTTTATAAAAACTTGTAGTTATTATTACGCTTATCAAATTACCACACAAATTCTTGGGTCTAAACCTACGTTTGGGCCAAGTTTCGTCGAATTCTGGTAACGTTCAAAATTTAGCTGTTTCTTGAACGGTTTTATTAGAGCAAATTTATTTCCCTTTTATACAAAATCGTAGTTATTATTAAATTTAGCAAATTTACCACACAAATTCTATGGTCTAGACCAATTTTTGGGTCAAATTTCATCGAATTCTGCTAACGTTCAAAATATAACTGTTTTGCACGGTTTTATTATAACTAGTTTGTTTCCCTTTTATACAAACTTGTAGTTGTTATTACGCTTAGCAAATTTACCACACAAACTGTTGGGTCTAGACCAACGTTTGGGTCAAGTTTCGTTGAATTCTGAGAATTTTCAAAATTTAGCTGTTTTGCACGATTTTATTAGAGCAAGATTGTTTCCCTTTTATACAAACTTGTAGTTATTATTAAAGCTTAGCAAATTACCACACAAATTCTTAGTTCTAAACCAACGTTTGGGTCAAGTTTCGTCGAATTCTAACAACGTTTAAAGTTTAGCTGTTTTGTACGATTTTATTAAAGTAAGTTTGTTTGCCTTTTATAAAAACTTGTCGTTATTATTATGCTTAGCATATTTACAACACAAATTCATGGGTCTAGACCAACGTTTGGGTCAAGTTTCGTCGAATTCTGAGAACGTTCAAAATTTAGCTTTGCACAATTTTATTATAGCAACTTTGTTTCCCTTTTATACAAACTTGTAGTTATTATTACGCTTAGCAAATTTACCACAGAAATGCTTGGGTTTAGACAAACGTTTGGGTCAAGTTTCATTGAATTCTGAGAACGTTCAAAATTTAGTTGTTTTGCACGGTTTTATTGTTGCAAGTTTGTTTCCCTTTTATAAAAACTTGTAGTTATTATTATGCTTAGCAAATTACCACACAAATTCTTGGGTCTGGACGAACGTTTGGGTCAAGTTTCGTCAAATTCTAAGAACGTTGAATCTTTAGCTGTTTTGTACGGTTTTATTTAAGTAAGTTTGTCTGTCTTTTATAAAAACCTGTAGTTATTATTATGCTTAGTAAATTTACAATACAAATTCATGGGTCTAGACCAACGTTTGGTTCAAGTTTCATCGAATTCTGAGAACGTTCAAAATTAAGCTTTGCACGATTTTATTAGAGCAACTTCGTTCCCCTTTTATACAAACTTTTAGTTATTATCACGCTTAAAAAATTTACTACACAAATTTTTGGGCGTAGACCAACGTTTTGGGTCAAGTTTCGTCGAATTCTGAGAACGCTCAAAATTTAGCTGTTTTGTACGGTTTTATTAAAGCAAGTTTGTTCTCCTTTTATAAAAACTTGTAGTTATTATTACGCTTATCAAATTTACCACACAAATTCTTGGGCCTAAACCTACGTTTGGGCCAAGTTTCGTCGAATTCTGGTAACGTTCAAAATTTAGCTGTTTCTTGAACGGTTTTATTAGAGCAAGTTTGTTTCCCTTTTATACAAAATCGTAGTTATTATTAAACTTAGCAAATTTACCACACAAATTCTATGGTCTAGACCAATTTTAGGGTCAAATTTCATCGAATTCTGGTAACGTTCAAAATGTAACTGTTTTGCACGGTTTTATTATAACTAGTTTGTTTCCCTTTTATACAAACTTGTAGTTGTTATTACGCTTAGCAAATTTACCACACAAACTGGTTGGGTCTAGACCAACGTTTGGGTCAAGTTTCGTCTAATTCTAAGAATTTTTAAAATTTAGCTGTTTTGCACGGTTTTATTAGAGCAAGATTGTTTCCCTTTTATACAAACTTGTAGTTATTATTAAAGCTTAGCAAATTACCACACAAATTCTTAGGTCTAAACCAACGTTTGGGTTAAGTTTCGTCGAATTCTAAGAATGTTTAAAGTTTAGCTGTTTTGTACGGTTTTATTAAAGTAAGTTTGTTTGCCTTTTATAAAAACTTTGTAGTTATTATTATGCTTAGCAAATTTACAACACAAATTCATGGGTCTAGACCAACGTTTGGGTCAAGTTTCGTCGAATTCTGAGAACGTTCAAAATTTAGCTTTGCACAATTTTATTATAGCAACTTTGTTTCCCTTTTATACAAACTTGTAGTTATTATTACGCTTAGCAAATTTACCACAGAAATGCTTCGGTTTAGACAAACGTTTGGGTCAAGTTTCATCGAATTCTGAGAACGTTCAAAATTTAGTTGTTTTGCACGGTTTTATTGGTGCAAGTTTGTTTCCCTTTTATAAAAACTTGTAGTTATTATTATGCTTAGCAAATTACCACACAAATTCTTGGGTCTGGACGAACGTTTGGGTCAAGTTTTGTCAAATTCTAAGAACGTTCAATCTTTAGCTGTTTTGTACGGTTTTATTTAAGTAAGTTTGTCTGACTTTTATAAAAACCTATAGTTATTATTATGCTTAGTAAATTTACAATACAAATTCATGGGTCTAGACCAACGTTTGCGTCAAGTTTCGTCGAATTCTGAGAACGTTCAAAATTAAGCTTTGCACGATTTTATTTGAGCAACTTCGTTTCCCTTTTATACAAACTTTTAATTATTATCACACTTAAAAAATTTGCTACACAAATTCTTGGGCCTAGACCAACGTTTTGGGTCAAGTTTCGTCGAATTCTGAGAACGTTCAAAATTTAGCTGTTTTGTACGGTTTTATTAAAGCAAGTTTGTTCTCCTTTTATAAAAACTTGTAGTTATTATTACGCTTATCAAATTTACCACACAAATTCTTGGGTCTAAACCTACGTTTGGGCCAAGTTTCATCGAATTCTGGTAACGTTCAAAATTTAGCTGTTTCTTGAACGGTTTTATTAGAGCAAGTTTGTTTCCCTTTTATACAAAATCCTAGTTATTATTAAACTTAGCAAATTTACCACACAAATTCTATGGTCTAGACCAATTTTAGGGTCAAATTTCATCGAATTCTGGTAACGTTCAAAATGTAACTGTTTTGCACGGTTTTATTATAACTAGTTTGTTTCCCTTTTATACAAACTTTTAGTTGTTATTACGTTTAGCAAATTTACCACACAAACTGTTGGGTCTAGACCAACGTTTGGGTCAAGTTTCGTTGAATTCTGAGAATTTTCAAAATTTAGCTGTTTTGCACGGTTTTATTAGACCAAGATTGTTTCCCTTTTATACAAATTTGTAGTTATTATTAAAGCTTAGCAAATTACCACACAAATTCTTAGTTCTAAACTAACGTTTGGGTCAAGTTTCGTCGAATTCTAAGAACGTTTAAAGTTTAGCTGTTTTGTACGGTTTTATTAAAGTAAGTTTGTTTGCCTTTTATAAAAACCTGTAGTTATTATTATGCTTAGCATATTTACAACACAAATTCATGCGTCTAGACCAACGTTTGGGTCAAGTTTCGTCGAATTCTGAGAATGTTCAAAATTTAGCTTTGCACAATTTTATTATAGCAACTTTGTTTCCCTTTTATACAAACTTGTAGTTATTATTACGCTTAGCAAATTTACCACAGAAATGCTTGGGTTTAGACAAACGTTTGGGTCAAGTTTCATCGAATTCTGAGAACGTTCAAAATTTAGTTGTTTTGCACGGTTTTATTGGTGCAAGTTTGTTTCCCTTTTATAAAAACTTGTAGTTATTATTATGCTTAGCAAATTACCACACAAATTCTTGGGTCTGGACGAACGTTTGGGTCAAGTTTCGTCAAATTCTAAGAACGTTCAATCTTTAGCTGTTTTGTACGGTTTTATTTAAGTAAGTTTGTCTGTCTTTTATAAAAACCTGTAGTTATTATTATGCTTAGTAAATTTACAATACAAATTCATGGGTCTAGACCAACGTTTGGTTCAAGTTTCATCGAATTCTGAGAACGTTCAAAATTAAGCTTTGCACGATTTTATTAGAGCAACTTCGTTTCCCTTTTATACAAACTTTTAGTTATTATCACACTTAAAAAATTTACTACAAAAATTTTTGGGCGTAGACCAACGTTTTGGGTCAAGTTTCGTCGAATTCTGAGAACGCTCAAAATTTAGCTGTTTTGTACGGTTTTATTAAAGCAAGTTTGTTCTCCTTTTATAAAAACTTGTAGTTATTATTACGCTTATCAAATTTACCACACAAATTCTTGGGCCTAAACCTACGTTTGGGCCATGTTTCGTCGAATTCTGGTAACGTTCAAAATTTAGCTGTTTCTTGAACGGTTTTATTAGAGCAAAGTTTGTTTCCCTTTTATACAAAATCCTAGTTATTATTAAACTTAGCAAATTTACCACACAAATTCTATGGTCTAGACCAATTTTAGGGTCAAATTTCATCGAATTCTGGTAACGTTCAAAATGTAACTGTTTTGCACGGTTTTATTATAACTAGTTTGTTTCCCTTTTATACAAACTTGTAGTTGTTATTACGCTTAGCAAATTTACCACACAAACTGGTTGGGTCTAGACCAACGTTTGGGTCAAGTTTCGTCTAATTCTAAGAATTTTTAAAATTTAGCTGTTTTGCACGGTTTTATTAGAGCAAGATTGTTTCCCTTTTATACAAACTTGTAGTTATTATTAAAGCTTAGCAAATTACCACAAAATTCTTAGGTCTAAACCAACGTTTGGGTCAAGTTTCGTCGAATTCTAAGAATGTTTAAAGTTTAGCTGTTTTGTACGGTTTTATTAAAGTAAGTTTGTTTGCCTTTTATAAAAACTTTGTAGTTATTATTATGCTTAGCAAATTTACAACACAAATTCATGGGTCTAGACCAACGTTTGGGTCAAGTTTCGTCGAATTCTGAGAACGTTCAAAATTTAGCTTTGCACAATTTTATTATAGCAACTTTGTTTCCCTTTTATACAAACTTGTAGTTATTAGTACGCTTAGCAAATTTACCACAGAAATGCTTCGGTTTAGACAAACGTTTGGGTCAAGTTTCATCGAATTCTGAGAACGTTTAAAATTTAGTTGTTTTGCACGGTTTTATTGGTGCAAGTTTGTTTCCCCTTTATAAAAACTTGTAGTTATTATTATGCTTAGCAAATTACCACACAAATTCTTGGGTCTGGACGAACGTTTGGGTCAAGTTTCGTCAAATTCTAAGAACGTTCAATCTTTAGCTGTTTTGTACGGTTTTATTTAAGTAAGTTTGTCTGCCTTTTATAAAACCTGTAGTTATTATTATGCTTAGTAAATTTACAATACAAATTCATGGGTCTGGACCAACGTTTGGTTTAAGTTTCATCGAATTCTGAGAACGTTCAAAATTAAGCTTTGCACGATTTTATTAGAGCAACTTCGTTTCCCTTTTATACAAACTTTTAGTTATTATCACACTTAAAAAATTTACTACACAAATTTTTGGGCGTAGACCAACGTTTTGGGTCAAGTTTCGTCGAATTCTGAGAACGCTCAAAATTTAGCTGTTTTGTACGGTTTTATTAAAGCAAGTTTGTTCTCCTTTTATAAAAACTTGTAGTTATTATTACGCTTATCAAATTTACCACACAAATTCTTGGGTCTAAACCTACGTTTGGGCCAAGTTTCGTCGAATTCTGGTAACGTTCAAAATTTAGCTGTTTCTTGAACGGTTTTATTAGAGCAAGTTTGTTTCCCTTTTATACAAAATCGTAGTTATTATTAAATTTAGCAAATTTACCACACAAATTCTATGGTCTAGACCAATTTTAGGGTCAAATTTCATCGAATTCTGGTAACGTTCAAAATGTAACTGTTTTGCACGGTTTTATTATAACTAGTTTGTTTCCCTTTTATACAAACTTTTAGTTGTTATTACGCTTAGCAAATTTACCACACAAACTGTTGGGTCTAGACCAACGTTTGGGTCAAGTTTCGTTGAATTCTGAGAATTTTCAAAATTTAGCTGTTTTGCACGGTTTTATTAGAGCAAGATTGTTTCCCTTTTATACAAATTTGTAGTTATTATTAAAGCTTAGAAAATTACCACACAAATTCTTAGTTCTAAACCAACGTTTGGGTCAAGTTTCGTCGAATTCTAAGAACGTTTAAAGTTTAGCTGTTTTGTACGGTTTTATTAAAGTAAGTTTGTTTGCCTTTTATAAAAACCTGTAGTTATTATTATGCTTAGCATATTTACAACACAAATTCATGCGTCTAGACCAACGTTTGGGTCAAGTTTCGTCGAATTCTGAGAACGTTCAAAATTTAGCTTTGCACAATTTTATTATAGCAACTTTGTTTCCCTTTTATACAAACTTGTAGTTATTATTACGCTTAGCAAATTTACCACAGAAATGCTTGGGTTTAGACAAACGTTTGGGTCAAGTTTCATCGAATTCTGAGAACGTTCAAAATTTAGTTGTTTTGCACGGTTTTATTGGTGCAAGTTTGTTTCCCTTTTATAAAAACTTGTAGTTATTATTATGCTTAGCAAATTACCACACAAATTCTTGGGTCTGGACGAACGTTTGGGTCAAGTTTCGTCAAATTCTAAGAACGTTCAATCTTTAGCTGTTTTGTACGGTTTTATTTAAGTAAGTTTGTCTGTCTTTTATAAAAACCTGTAGTTATTATTATGCTTAGTAAATTTACAATACAAATTCATGGGTCTAGACCAACGTTTGGTTCAAGTTTCATCGAATTCTGAGAACGTTCAAAATTAAGCTTTGCACGATTTTATTAGAGCAACTTCGTTTCCCTTTTATACAAACTTTTAGTTATTATCACACTTAAAAAATTTACTACACAAATTTTTGGGCGTAGACCAACGTTTTGGGTCAAGTTTCGTCGAATTCTGAGAACGCTCAAAATTTAGCTGTTTTGTACGGTTTTATTAAAGCAAGTTTGTTCTCCTTTTATAAAAACTTGTAGTTATTATTACGCTTATCAAATTTACCACACAAATTCTTGGGTCTAAACCTACGTTTGGGCCAAGTTTCGTCGAATTCTGGTAACGTTCAAAATTTAGCTGTTTCTTGAACGGTTTTATTAGAGCAAGTTTGTTTCCCTTTTATACAAAATCGTAGTTATTATTAAATTTAGCAAATTTACCACACAAATTCTATGGTCTAGACCAATTTTAGGGTCAAATTTCATCGAATTCTGGTAACGTTCAAAATGTAACTGTTTTGCACGGTTTTATTATAACTAGTTTGTTTCCCTTTTATACAAACTTTTAGTTGTTATTACGCTTAGCAAATTTACCACACAAACTGTTGGGTCTAGACCAACGTTTGGGTCAAGTTTCGTTGAATTCTGAGAATTTTCAAAATTTAGCTGTTTTGCACGGTTTTATTAGAGCAAGATTGTTTCCCTTTTATACAAATTTGTAGTTATTATTAAAGCTTAGCAAATTACCACACAAATTCTTAGTTCTAAACCAACGTTTGGGTCAAGTTTCGTCGAATTCTAAGAACGTTTAAAGTTTAGCTGTTTTGTACGGTTTTATTAAAGTAAGTTTGTTTGCCTTTTATAAAAACCTGTAGTTATTATTATGCTTAGCATATTTACAACACAAATTCATGCGTCTAGACCAACGTTTGGGTCAAGTTTCGTCGAATTCTGAGAACGTTCAAAATTTAGCTTTGCACAATTTTATTATAGCAACTTTGTTTCCCTTTTATACAAACTTGTAGTTATTATTACGCTTAGCAAATTTACCACAGAAATGCTTGGGTTTAGACAAACGTTTGGGTCAAGTTTCATCGAATTCTGAGAACGTTCAAAATTTAGTTGTTTTGCACGGTTTTATTGGTGCAAGTTTGTTTCCCTTTTATAAAAACTTGTAGTTATTATTATGCTTAGCAAATTACCACACAAATTCTTGGGTCTGGACGAACGTTTGGGTCAAGTTTCGTCAAATTCTAAGAACGTTCAATCTTTAGCTGTTTTGTACGGTTTTATTTAAGTAAGTTTGTCTGTCTTTTATAAAAACCTGTAGTTATTATTATGCTTAGTAAATTTACAATACAAATTCATGGGTCTAGACCAACGTTTGGTTCAAGTTTCATCGAATTCTGAGAACGTTCAAAATTAAGCTTTGCACGATTTTATTAGAGCAACTTCGTTTCCCTTTTATACAAACTTTTAGTTATTATCACACTTAAAAAATTTACTACACAAATTTTTGGGCGTAGACCAACGTTTTGGGTCAAGTTTCGTCGAATTCTGAGAACGCTCAAAATTTAGCTGTTCTGTACGGTTTTATTAAAGCAAGTTTGTTCTCCTTTTATAAAAACTTGTAGTTATTATTACGCTTATCAAATTTACCACACAAATTCTTGGGCCTAAACCTACGTTTGGGCCATGTTTCGTCGAATTCTGGTAACGTTCAAAATTTAGCTGTTTCTTGAACGGTTTTATTAGAGCAAAGTTTGTTTCCCTTTTATACAAAATCCTAGTTATTATTAAACTTAGCAAATTTACCACACAAATTCTATGGTCTAGACCAATTTTAGGGTCAAATTTCATCGAATTCTGGTAACGTTCCAAATGTAACTGTTTTGCACGGTTTTATTATAACTAGTTTGTTTCCCTTTTATACAAACTTGTAGTTGTTATTACGCTTAGCAAATTTACCACACAAACTGGTTGGGTCTAGACCAACGTTTGGGTCAAGTTTCGTCTAATTCTAAGAATTTTTAAAATTTAGCTGTTTTGCACGGTTTTATTAGAGCAAGATTGTTTCCCTTTTATACATACTTGTAGTTATTATTAAAGCTTAGCAAATTACCACACAAATTCTTAGGTCTAAACCAACGTTTGGGTCAAGTTTCGTCGAATTCTAAGAATGTTTAAAGTTTAGCTGTTTTGTACGGTTTTATTAAAGTAAGTTTGTTTGCCTTTTATAAAAACTTTGTAGTTATTATTATGCTTAGCAAATTTACAACACAAATTCATCGGTCTAGACCAACGTTTGGGTCAAGTTTCGTCGAATTCTGAGAACGTTCAAAATTTAGCTTTGCACAATTTTATTATAGCAACTTTGTTTCCCTTTTATACAAACTTGTAGTTATTATTACGCTTAGCAAATTTACCACAGAAATGCTTCGGTTTAGACAAACGTTTGGGTCAAGTTTCATCGAATTCTGAGAACGTTCAAAATTTAGTTGTTTTGCACGGTTTTATTGGTGCAAGTTTGTTTCCCCTTTATAAAAACTTGTAGTTATTATTATGCTTAGCAAATTACCACACAAATTCTTGGGTCTGGACGAACGTTTGGGTCAAGTTTCGTCAAATTCTAAGAACGTTCAATCTTTAGCTGTTTTGTACGGTTTTATTTAAGTAAGTTTGTCTGCCTTTTATAAAACCTGTAGTTATTATTATGCTTAGTAAATTTACAATACAAATTCATGGGTCTAGACCAACGTTTGGTTTAAGTTTCATCGAATTCTGAGAACGTTCAAAATTAAGCTTTGCACGATTTTATTTGAGCAACTTCGTTTCCCTTTTATACAAACTTTTAATTATTATCACGCTTAAAAAATTTGCTACACAAATTCTTGGGCCTAGACCAACGTTTTGGGTCAAGTTTCGTCGAATTATGAGAATGTTCAAAATTTAGCTGTTTTGTACGGTTTTATTAAAGCAAGTTTGTTCTCCTTTTATAAAAACTTGTAGTTATTATTACGCTTATCAAATTTACCACACAAATTCTTGGGTCTAAACCTACGTTTGGGCCAAGTTTCGTCGAATTCTGGTAACGTTCAAAATTTAGCTGTTTCTTGAACGGTTTTATTAGAGCAAGTTTGTTTCCCTTTTATACAAAATCGTAGTTATTATTAAATTTAGCAAATTTACCACACAAATTCTATGGTCTAGACCAATTTTAGGGTCAAATTTCATCGAATTCTGGTAACGTTCAAAATGTAACTGTTTTGCACGGTTTTATTATAACTAGTTTGTTTCACTTTTATACAAACTTGTAGTTGTTATTACGCTTAGCAAATTTACCACACAAACTGTTGGGTCTAGACCAACGTTTGGGTCAAGTTTCGTTGAATTTTGAGAATTTTCAAAATTTAGCTGTTTTGCACGGTTTTATTAGAGCAAGATTGTTTCCCTTTTATACAAATTTGTAGTTATTATTAAAGCTTAGCAAATTACCACACAAATTCTTAGTTCTAAACCAACGTTTGGGTCAAGTTTCGTCGAATTCTAAGAACGTTTAAAGTTTAGCTGTTTTGTACGGTTTTATTAAAGTAAGTTTGTTTGCCTTTTATAAAAACTTGTAGTTATTATTATGCTTAGCATATTTACAACAC
The DNA here is from genome assembly GCF_026168435.1 of Sesamum indicum. Taxonomy (NCBI): domain Eukaryota; kingdom Viridiplantae; phylum Streptophyta; class Magnoliopsida; order Lamiales; family Pedaliaceae; genus Sesamum; species Sesamum indicum. The sequence goes on along the minus strand of NC_142658.1, from coordinate 10,376,032 downwards.
AAATTCATGGGTCTAGACCAACGTTTGGGTCAAGTTTCGTCAAATTCTGAGAACGTTCAAAATTTAGCTTTGCACAATTTTATTATAGCAACTTTGTTTCCCTTTTATACAAACTTGTAGTTATTATTACGCTTAGCAAATTTACCACAGAAATGCTTGGGTTTAGACAAACGTTTGGGTCAAGTTTCATCGAATTCTGAGAACGTTCAAAATTTAGTTGTTTTGCACGGTTTTATTGGTGCAAGTTTGTTTCCCTTTTATAAAAACTTGTAGTTATTATTATGCTTAGCAAATTACCACACAAATTCTTGGGTCTGGACGAACGTTTGGGTCAAGTTTCGTCAAATTCTAAGAACGTTCAATCTTTAGCTGTTTTGTACGGTTTTATTTAAGTAAGTTTGTCTGTCTTTTATAAAAACCTGTAGTTATTATTATGCTTAGTAAATTTACAATACAAATTCATGGGTCTAGACCAACGTTTGGTTCAAGTTTCATCAAATTCTGAGAACGTTCAAAATTAAGCTTTGCACGATTTTATTAGAGCAACTTCGTTTCCCTTTTATACAAACATTTAGTTATTATCACACTTAAAAAATTTACTACACAAATTTTTGGGCGTAGACCAACATTTTGGGTCAAGTTTCGTCGAATTCTGAGAACGCTCAAAATTTAGCTGTTTTGTACGGTTTTATTAAAGCAAGTTTGTTCTCCTTTTATAAAAACTTGTAGTTATTATTACGCTTATCAAATTTACCACACAAATTCTTGGGCCTAAACCTACGTTTGGGCCAAGTTTCGTCGAATTCCGGTAACGTTCAAAATTTAGCTGTTTCTTGAACGGTTTTATTAGAGCAAGTTTGTTTCCCTTTTATACAAAATCGTAGTTATTATTAAACTTAGAGAATTTACCACACAAATTCTTAGGTCTAAACCAACGTTTGGGTCAAGTTTCGTCGAATTCTAAGAATGTTTAAAGTTTAGCTGTTTTGTACGGTTTATTAAAGTAAGTTTGTTTGCCTTTTATAAAAACTTTGTAGTTATTATTATGCTTAGCAAATTTACAACACAAATTCATGGGTCTAGACCAACGTTTGGGTCAAGTTTCGTCGAATTCTGAGAACGTTCAAAATTTAGCTTTGCACAATTTTATTATAGCAACTTTGTTTCCCTTTTATACAAACTTGTAGTTATTATTACGCTTAGCAAATTTACCACAGAAATGCTTCGGTTTAGACAAACGTTTGGGTCAAGTTTCATCGAATTCTGAGAACGTTCAAAATTTAGTTGTTTTGCACGGTTTTATTGGTGCAAGTTTGTTTCCCCTTTATAAAAACTTGTAGTTATTATTATTCTTAGCAAATTACCACACAAATTCTTGGGTCTGGACGAACGTTTGGGTCAAGTTTCGTCAAATTCTAAGAACGTTCAATCTTTAGCTGTTTTGTACGGTTTTATTTAAGTAAGTTTGTCTGCCTTTTATAAAACCTGTAGTTATTATTATGCTTAGTAAATTTACAATACAAATTCATGGGTCTAGTCCAACGTTTGGTTTAAGTTTCATCGAATTCTGAGAACGTTTAAAATTAAGCTTTGCACGATTTTATTAGAGCAACTTCGTTTCCCTTTTATACAAACTTTTAGTTATTATCACGCTTAAAAAATTTACTACACAAATTTTTGGGCCTAGACTAACGTTTTGGGTCAAGTTTCGTCGAATTCTGAGAACGTTCAAAATTTAGCTGTTTTGTACGGTTTTATTAAAGCAAGTTTGTTCTCCTTTTATAAAAACTTGTAGTTATTATTACGCTTATCAAATTTACCACACAAATTCTTGGGTCTAAACCTCCGTTTGGGCCAAGTTTCGTCGAATTCTGGTAACGTTCAAAATTTAGCTGTTTCTTGAACGGTTTTATTAGAGCAAGTTTGTTTCCCTTTTATACAAAATCGTAGTTATTATTAAATTTAGCAAATTTACCACACAAATTCTATGGTCTAGACCAATTTTTGGGTCAAATTTCATCGAATTCTTGTAACTTTCAAAATGTAACTGTTTTGCACGGTTTTATTATAACTAGTTTGTTTCCCTTTTATACAAACTTGTAGTTGTTATTACGCTTAGCAAATTTACCACACAAACTGTTGGGTCTAGACCAACGTTTGGGTCAAGTTTCGTTGAATTCTGAGAATTTTCAAAATTTAACTGTTTTGCACGGTTTTATTAGAGCAAGATTGTTTCCCTTTTATACAAACTTGTAGTTATTATTAAAGCTTAGCAAATTACCACACAAATTCTTAGTTCTAAACCAACGTTTGGGTCAAGTTTCGTCGAATTCTAAGAACGTTTAAAGTTTAGCTGTTTTGTACGGTTTTATTAAGGTAAGTTTGTTTGCCTTTTATAAAAACTTGTAGTTATTATTACGCTTATCAAATTTACCACACAAATTCTTGGGTCTAAACCTACGTTTGGGCCAAGTTTCGTCGAATTCTGGTAACGTTCAAAATTTAGCTGTTTTTTGAATGGTTTTATTAGAGCAAGTTTGTTTCCCTTTTATACAAAATCGTAGTTATTATTAAACTTAGATAATTTACCACACAAATTCTATGGTCTAGACCAATTTTTGGGTCAAATTTCATCGAATTCTGGTAACGTTCAAAATGTAACTTTTTTGCACGGTTTTATTATAACTAGTTTGTTTCCCTTTTATACAAACTTGTAGTTGTTATTACGCTTAGCAAATATACCACACAAACTGTTGGGTCTAGACCAACGTTTGGGTCAAGTTTCGTTGAATTCTGAGAATTTTCAAAATTTAGCTGTTTTGCACGGTTTTATTAGAGCAAGATTGTTTCCCTTTTATACAAATTTGTAGTTATTATTAAAGCTTAGCAAATTACCACACAAATTCTTAGTTCTAAACCAACGTTTGGGTCAAGTTTCGTCGAATTCTAAGAACGTTTAAAGTTTAGCTGTTTTGTACGGTTTTATTAAAGTAAGTTTGTTTGCCTTTTATAAAAACTTGTAGTTATTATTATGCTTAGCATATTTACAACACAAATTCATGGGTCTAGACCAACGTTTGGGTCAAGTTTCATCGAATTCTGAGAACGTTCAAAATTTAGCTTTGCACAATTTTATTATAGCAACTTTGTTTCCCTTTTATACAAACTTGTAGTTATTATTACGCTTAGCAAATTTACCACAGAAATGCTTGGGTTTAGACAAACGTTTGGGTCAAGTTTCATCGAATTCTGAGAACGTTCAAAATTTAGTTGTTTTGCACGGTTTTATTGGTGCAAGTTTGTTTCCCTTTTATAAAAACTTGTAGTTATTATTATGCTTAGCAAATTACCACACAAATTCTTGGGTCTGGACGAACGTTTGGGTCAAGTTTCGTCAAATTCTAAGAACGTTCAATCTTTAGCTGTTTTGTACGGTTTTATTTAAGTAAGTTTGTCTGTCTTTTATAAAAACCTGTAGTTATTATTATGCTTAGTAAATTTACAATACAAATTCATGGGTCTAGACCAACGTTTGGTTCAAGTTTCATCAAATTCTGAGAACGTTCAAAATTAAGCTTTGCACGATTTTATTAGAGCAACTTCGTTTCCCTTTTATACAAACTTTTAGTTATTATCACACTTAAAAAATTTACTACACAAATTTTTGGGCGTAGACCAACGTTTTGGGTCAAGTTTCGTCGAATTCTGAGAACGCTCAAAATTTAGCTGTTTTGTACGGTTTTATTAAAGCAAGTTTGTTCTCCTTTTATAAAAACTTGTAGTTATTATTACGCTTATCAAATTTACCACACAAATTTTTGGGCCTAAACCTACGTTTGGGCCAAGTTTCGTCGAATTCCGGTAACGTTCAAAATTTAGCTGTTTCTTGAACGGTTTTATTAGAGCAAGTTTGTTTCCCTTTTATACAAAATCGTAGTTATTATTAAACTTAGCAAATTTACCACACAAATTCTATGGTCTAGACCAATTTTAGGGTCAAATTTCATCGAATTCTGGTAACGTTCCAAATGTAACTGTTTTGCACGGTTTTATTATAACTAGTTTGTTTCCCTTTTATACAAACTTGTAGTTGTTATTACGCTTAGCAAATTTACCACACAAACTGGTTGGGTCTAGACCAACGTTTGGGTCAAGTTTCGTCTAATTCTAAGATTTTTAAAATTTAGCTGTTTTGCACGGTTTTATTAGAGCAAGATTGTTTCCCTTTTATACAAACTTGTAGTTATTAATAAAGCTTAGCAAATTACCACACAAATTCTTAGGTCTAAACCAACGTTTGGGTCAAGTTTCGTCGAATTCTAAGAATGTTTAAAGTTTAGCTGTTTTGTACGGTTTATTAAAGTAAGTTTGTTTGCCTTTTATAAAAACTTTGTAGTTATTATTATGCTTAGCAAATTTACAACACAAATTCATGGGTCTAGACCAACGTTTGGGTCAAGTTTCGTCGAATTCTGAGAACGTTCAAAATTTAGCTTTGCACAATTTTATTATAGCAACTTTGTTTCCCTTTTATACAAACTTGTAGTTATTATTACGCTTAGCAAATTTACCACAGAAATGCTTCGGTTTAGACAAACGTTTGGGTCAAGTTTCATCGAATTCTGAGAACGTTCAAAATTTAGTTGTTTTGCACGGTTTTATTGGTGCAAGTTTGTTTCCCCTTTATAAAAATTTGTAGTTATTATTATTCTTAGCAAATTACCACACAAATTCTTGGGTCTGGACGAACGTTTGGGTCAAGTTTCGTCAAATTCTAAGAACGTTCAATCTTTAGCTGTTTTGTACGGTTTTATTTAAGTAAGTTTGTCTGCCTTTTATAAAACCTGTAGTTATTATTATGCGTAGTAAATTTACAATACAAATTCATGGGTCTAGTCCAACGTTTGGTTTAAGTTTCATCGAATTCTGAGAACGTTCAAAATTAAGCTTTGCACGATTTTATTAGAGCAACTTCGTTTCCCTTTTATACAAACTTTTAGTTATTATCACGCTTAAAAAATTTACTACACAAATTTTTGGGCCTAGACTAACGTTTTGGGTCAAGTTTCGTCAAATTCTGAGAACGTTCAAAATTTAGCTGTTTTGTACGGTTTTATTAAAGCAAGTTTGTTCTCCTTTTATAAAAACTTGTAGTTATTATTACGCTTATCAAATTTACCACACAAATTCTTGGGTCTAAACCTACATTTGGGCCAAGTTTCGTCGAATTCTGGTAACGTTCAAAATTTAGCTGTTTCTTGAACGGTTTTATTAGAGCAAGTTTGTTTCCCTTTCATACAAAATCGTAGTTATTATTAAATTTAGCAAATTTACCACACAAATTCTATGGTCTAGACCAATTTTTGGGTCAAATTTCATCGAATTCTTGTAACTTTCAAAATGTAACTGTTTTGCACGGTTTTATTATAACTAGTTTGTTTCCCTTTTATACAAACTTGTATTTGTTATTACGCTTAGCAAATTTACCACACAAACTGTTGGGTCTAGACCAACGTTTGGGTCAAGTTTCGTTGAATTCTGAGAATTTTCAAAATTTAGCTGTTTTGCACGGTTTTATTAGAGCAAGATTGTTTCCCTTTTATACAAACTTGTAGTTATTATTAAAGCTTAGCAAATTACCACACAAATTCTTAGTTCTAAACCAACGTTTGGGTCAAGTTTCGTCGAATTCTAAGAACGTTTAAAGTTTAGCTGTTTTGTACGGTTTTATTAAGGTAAGTTTGTTTGCCTTTTATAAAAACTTGTAGTTATTATTACGCTTATCAAATTTACCACACAAATTCTTGGGTCTAAACCTACGTTTGGGCCAAGTTTCGTCGAATTCTGGTAACGTTCAAAATTTAGCTGTTTTTTGAATGGTTTTATTAGAGCAAGTTTGTTTCCCTTTTATACAAAATCGTAGTTATTATTAAACTTAGAGAATTTACCACACAAATTCTATGGTCTAGACCAATTTTTGGGTCAAATTTCATCGAATTCTGGTAACGTTCAAAATGTAACTTTTTTGCACGGTTTTATTATAACTAGTTTGTTTCCCTTTTATACAAACTTGTAGTTGTTATTACGCTTAGCAAATTTACCACACAAACTGTTGGGTCTAGACCAACGTTTGGGTCAAGTTTCGTTGAATTCTGAGAATTTTCAAAATTTAGCTGTTTTGCACGGTTTTATTAGAGCAAGATTGTTTCCCTTTTATACAAACTTGTAGTTATTATTAAAGCTTAGCAAATTACCACACAAATTCTTAGGTCTAAACCAACGTTTGGGTCAAGTTTCCTCGAATTCTAAGAATGTTTAAAGTTTAGCTGTTTTGTACGGTTTTATTAAAGTAAGTTTGTTTGCCTTTTATAAAAACTTTGTAGTTATTATTATGCTTAGCAAATTTACAACACAAATTCATGGGTCTAGACCAACGTTTGGGTCAAGTTTCGTCGAATTCTGAGAACGTTCAAAATTTAGCTTTGCACAATTTTACTATAGCAACTTTGTTTCCCTTTTATACAAACTTGTAGTTATTATTACGCTTAGCAAATTTACCACAGAAATGCTTCGGTTTAGACAAACGTTTGGGTCAAGTTTCATCGAATTCTGAGAACGTTCAAAATTTAGTTGTTTTGCACGGTTTTATTGGTGCAAGTTTGTTTCCCTTTTATAAAAACTTGTAGTTATTATTATTCTTAGCAAATTACCACACAAATTCTTGGGTCTGGACGAACATTTGGGTCAAGTTTCGTCAAATTCTAAGAACGTTTAATCTTTAGCTGTTTTGTACGGTTTTATTTAAGTAAGTTTGTCTGCCTTTTGTAAAAACCTGTAGTTATTATTATGTGTAGTAAATTTACAATACAAATTCATGGGTCTAGACCAACGTTTGGTTCAAGTTTCATCGAATTCTGAGAAGGTTCAAAATTAAGCTTTGCACGATTTTATTAGAGCAACTTCGTTTCCCTTTTATACAAACTTTTAGTTATTATCACGCTAAAAAAATTTACTACACAAATTTTCGGGCCTAGACCAACATTTTGGGTCAAGTTTCGTCGAATTCTGAGAACGTTCAAAATTTAGCTGTTTTGTACGGTTTTATTAAAGCAAGTTTGTTCTCCTTTTATAAAAACTTGTAGTTATTATTATGCTTATCAAATATACCACACAAATTCTTGGGTCTAAACCTACGTTTGGGCCAAGTTTCGTCGAATTCTGGTAACGTTCAAAATTTAGCTGTTTCTTGAACGGTTTTATTAGAGCAAGTTTGTTTCCCTTTTATACAAAATCGTAGTTATTATTAAACTTAGCAAATTTACCACACAAATTCTATGGTCTAGACCAATTTTAGGGTCAAATTTCATCGAATTCTGGTAACGTTCAAAATGTAACTGTTTTGCACGGTTTTATTATAACTAGTTTGTTTCCCTTTTATACAAACTTGTAGTTGTTATTACGCTTAGCAAATTTACCACACAAACTGGTTGGGTCTAGACCAACGTTTGGGTCAAGTTTCGTCTAATTCTAAGAATTTTTAAAATTTAGCTGTTTTGCACGGTTTTATTAGAGCAAGATTGTTTCCCTTTTATACAAACTTGTAGTTATTAATAAAACTTGGCAAATTACCACACAAATTCTTAGGTCTAAACCAACGTTTGGGTCAAGTTTCGTCGAATTCTAAGAATGTTTAAAGTTTAGCTGTTTTGTACGGTTTATTAAAGTAAGTTTGTTTGCCTTTTATAAAAACTTTGTAGTTATTATTATGCTTAGCAAATTTACAACACAAATTCATGGGTCTAGACCAACGTTTGGGTCAAGTTTCGTCGAATTCTGAGAACGTTCAAAATTTAGCTTTGCACAATTTTATTATAGCAACTTTGTTTCCCTTTTATACAAACTTGTAGTTATTATTACGCTTAGCAAATTTACCACAGAAATGCTTCGGTTTAGACAAACGTTTGGGTCAAGTTTCATCGAATTCTGAGAACGTTCAAAATTTAGTTGTTTTGCACGGTTTTATTGGTGCAAGTTTGTTTCCCCTTTATAAAAACTTGTAGTTATTATTATTCTTAGCAAATTACCACACAAATTCTTGGGTGTGGACGAACGTTTGGGTCAAGTTTCGTCAAATTCTAAGAACGTTCAATCTTTAGCTGTTTTGTACGGTTTTATTTAAGTAAGTTTGTCTGCCTTTTATAAAACCTGTAGTTATTATTATGCTTAGTAAATTTACAATACAAATTCATGGGTCTAGTCCAACGTTTGGTTTAAGTTTCATCGAATTCTGAGAACGTTCAAAATTAAGCTTTGCACGATTTTATTAGAGCAACTTCGTTTCCCTTTTATACAAACTTTTAGTTATTATCACGCTTAAAAAATTTACTACACAAATTTTTGGGCCTAGACTAACGTTTTGGGTCAAGTTTCGTCGAATTTTGAGAACGTTCAAAATTTAGCTGTTTTGTACGGTTTTATTAAAGCAAGTTTGTTCTCCTTTTATAAAAACTTGTAGTTATTATTACGCTTATCAAATTTACCACACAAATTCTTGGGTCTAAACCTACGTTTGGGCCAAGTTTCGTCGAATTCTGGTAACGTTCAAAATTTAGCTGTTTCTTGAACGGTTTTATTAGAGCAAGTTTGTTTCCCTTTCATACAAAATCGTAGTTATTATTAAATTTAGCAAATTTACCACACAAATTCTATGGTCTAGACCAATTTTTGGGTCAAATTTCATCGAATTCTTGTAACTTTCAAAATGTAACTGTTTTGCACGGTTTTATTATAACTAGTTTGTTTCCCTTTTATACAAACTTGTATTTGTTATTACGCTTAGCAAATTTACCACACAAACTGTTGGGTCTAGACCAACGTTTGGGTCAAGTTTCGTTGAATTCTGAGAATTTTCAAAATTTAGCTGTTTTGCACGGTTTTATTAGAGCAAGATTGTTTCCCTTTTATACAAACTTGTAGTTATTATTAAAGCTTAGCAAATTACCACACAAATTCTTAGTTCTAAACCAACGTTTGGGTCAAGTTTCGTCGAATTCTAAGAACGTTTAAAGTTTAGCTGTTTTGTACGGTTTTATTAAGGTAAGTTTGTTTGCCTTTTATAAAAACTTGTAGTTATTATTACGCTTATCAAATTTACCACACAAATTCTTGGGTCTAAACCTACGTTTGGGCCAAGTTTCGTCGAATTCTGGTAACGTTCAAAATTTAGCTGTTTTTTGAATGGTTTTATTAGAGCAAGTTTGTTTCCCTTTTATACAAAATCGTAGTTATTATTAAACTTAGAGAATTTACCACACAAATTCTATGGTCTAGACCAATTTTTGGGTCAAATTTCATCGAATTCTGGTAACGTTCAAAATGTAACTTTTTTGCACGGTTTTATTATAACTAGTTTGTTTCCCTTTTATACAAACTTGTAGTTGTTATTACGCTTAGCAAATTTACCACACAAACTGTTGGGTCTAGACCAACGTTTGGGTCAAGTTTCGTTGAATTCTGAGAATTTTCAAAATTTAGCTGTTTTGCACGGTTTTATTAGAGCAAGATTGTTTCCCTTTTATACAAACTTGTAGTTATTATTAAAGCTTATCAAATTACCACACAAATTCTTAGGTCTAAACCAACGTTTGGGTCAAGTTTCGTCGAATTCTAAGAATGTTTAAAGTTTAGCTGTTTTGTACGGTTTTATTAAAGTAAGTTTGTTTGCCTTTTATAAAAACTTTGTAGTTATTATTATGCTTAGCAAATTTACAACACAAATTCATGGGTCTAGACCAACGTTTGGGTCAAGTTTCGTCGAATTCTGAGAACGTTCAAAATTTAGCTTTGCACAATTTTACTATAGCAACTTTGTTTCCCTTTTATACAAACTTGTAGTTATTATTACGCTTAGCAAATTTACCACAGAAATGCTTCGGTTTAGACAAACGTTTGGGTCAAGTTTCATCGAATTCTGAGAACGTTCAAAATTTAGTTGTTTTGCACGGTTTTATTGGTGCAAGTTTGTTTCCCTTTTATAAAAACTTGTAGTTATTATTATTCTTAGCAAATTACCACACAAATTCTTGGGTCTGGACGAACATTTGGGTCAAGTTTCGTCAAATTCTAAGAACGTTTAATCTTTAGTTGTTTTGTACGGTTTTATTTAAGTAAGTTTGTCTGCCTTTTGTAAAAACCTGTAGTTATTATTATGTGTAGTAAATTTACAATACAAATTCATGGGTCTAGACCAACGTTTGGTTCAAGTTTCATCGAATTCTGAGAAGGTTCAAAATTAAGCTTTGCACGATTTTATTAGAGCAACTTCGTTTCCCTTTTATACAAACTTTTAGTTATTATCACGCTAAAAAAATTTACTACACAAATTTTCGGGCCTAGACCAACATTTTGGGTCAAGTTTCGTCGAATTCTGAGAACGTTCAAAATTTAGCTGTTTTGTACGGTTTTATTAAAGCAAGTTTGTTCTCCTTTTATAAAAACTTGTAGTTATTATTATGCTTATCAAATATACCACACAAATTCTTGGGTCTAAACCTACGTTTGGGCCAAGTTTCGTCGAATTCTGGTAACGTTCAAAATTTAGCTGTTTCTTGAACGGTTTTATTAGAGCAAGTTTGTTTCCCTTTTATACAAAATCGTAGTTATTATTAAATTTAGCAAATTTACCACACAAATTCTATGGTCTAGACCAATTTTAGGGTCAAATTTCATCGAATTCTGGTAACGTTCAAAATGTAACTGTTTTGCACGGTTTTATTATAACTAGTTTGTTTCCCTTTTATACAAACTTGTAGTTGTTATTACGCTTAGCAAATTTACCACACAAACTGGTTGGGTCTAGACCAACGTTTGGGTCAAGTTTCGTCTAATTCTAAGAAATTTTAAAATTTAGCTGTTTTGCACGGTTTTATTAGAGCAAGATTGTTTCCCTTTTATACAAACTTGTAGTTATTAATAAAACTTAGCAAATTACCACACAAATTCTTAGGTCTAAACCAACGTTTGGGTCAAGTTTCGTCGAATTCTAAGAATGTTTAAAGTTTAGCTGTTTTGTACGGTTTATTAAAGTAAGTTTGTTTGCCTTTTATAAAAACTTTGTAGTTATTATTATGCTTAGCAAATTTACAACACAAATTCATGGGTCTAGACCAACGTTTGGGTCAAGTTTCGTCGAATTCTGAGAACGTTCAAAATTTAGCTTTGCACAATTTTATTATAGCAACTTTGTTTCCCTTTTATACAAACTTGTAGTTATTATTACGCTTAGCAAATTTACCACAGAAATGCTTCGGTTTAGACAAACGTTTGGGTCAAGTTTCATCGAATTCTGAGAACGTTCAAAATTTAGTTGTTTTGCACGGTTTTATTGGTGCAAGTTTGTTTCCCCTTTATAAAAACTTGTAGTTATTATTATTCTTAGCAAATTACCACACAAATTCTTGGGTGTGGACGAACGTTTGGGTCAAGTTTCGTCAAATTCTAAGAACGTTCAATCTTTAGCTGTTTTGTACGGTTTTATTTAAGTAAGTTTGTCTGCCTTTTATAAAACCTGTAGTTATTATTATGCTTAGTAAATTTACAATACAAATTCATGGGTCTAGTCCAACGTTTGGTTTAAGTTTCATCGAATTCTGAGAACGTTCAAAATTAAGCTTTGCACGATTTTATTAGAGCAACTTCGTTTCCCTTTTATACAAACTTTTAGTTATTATCACGCTTAAAAAATTTACTACACAAATTTTTGGGCCTAGACTAACGTTTTGGGTCAAGTTTCGTCGAATTTTGAGAACGTTCAAAATTTAGCTGTTTTGTACGGTTTTATTAAAGCAAGTTTGTTCTCCTTTTATAAAAACTTGTAGTTATTATTACGCTTATCAAATTTACCACACAAATTCTTGGGTCTAAACCTACGTTTGGGCCAAGTTTCGTCGAATTCTGGTAACGTTCAAAATTTAGCTGTTTCTTGAACGGTTTTATTAGAGCAAGTTTGTTTCCCTTTTATACAAAATCGTAGTTATTATTAAATTTAGCAAATTTACCACACAAATTCTATGGTCTAGACCAATTTTTGGGTCAAATTTCATCGAATTCTTGTAACTTTCAAAATGTAACTGTTTTGCACGGTTTTATTATAACTAGTTTGTTTCCCTTTTATACAAACTTGTAGTTGTTATTACGCTTAGCAAATTTACCACACAAACTGTTGGGTCTAGACCAACGTTTGGGTCAAGTTTCGTTGAATTCTGAGAATTTTCAAAATTTAGCTGTTTTGCACGGTTTTATTAGAGCAAGATTGTTTCCCTTTTATACAAACTTGTAGTTATTATTAAAGCTTAGCAAATTACCACACAAATTCTTAGTTCTAAACCAACGTTTGGGTCAAGTTTCGTCGAATCCTAAGAACGTTTAAAGTTTAGCTGTTTTGTACGGTTTTATTAAGGTAAGTTTGTTTGCCTTTTATAAAAACTTGTAGTTATTATTACGCTTATCAAATTTACCACACAAATTCTTGGGTCTAAACCTACGTTTGGGCCAAGTTTCGTCGAATTCTGGTAACGTTCAAAATTTAGCTGTTTTTTGAATGGTTTTATTAGAGCAAGTTTGTTTCCCTTTTATACAAAATCGTAGTTATTATTAAACTTAGAGAATTTACCACACAAATTCTATGGTCTAGACCAATTTTTGGGTCAAATTTCATCGAATTCTGGTAACGTTCAAAATGTAACTTTTTTGCACGGTTTTATTATAACTAGTTTGTTTCCCTTTTATACAAACTTGTAGTTGTTATTACGCTTAGCAAATATACCACACAAACTGTTGGGTCTAGACCAACGTTTGGGTCAAGTTTCGTTGAATTCTGAGAATTTTCAAAATTTAGCTGTTTTGCACGGTTTTATTAAAGCAAGATTGTTTCCCTTTTATACAAATTTGTAGTTATTATTAAAGCTTAGCAAATTACCACACAAATTCTTAGTTCTAAACCAACGTTTGGGTCAAGTTTCGTCGAATTCTAAGAACGTTTAAAGTTTAGCTGTTTTTTACGGTTTTATTAAAGTAAGTTTGTTTGCCTTTTATAAAAACTTGTAGTTATTATTATGCTTAGCATATTTACAACACAAATTCATGGGTCTAGACCAACGTTTGGGTCAAGTTTCGTCGAATTCTGAGAACGTTCAAAATTTAGCTTTGCACAATTTTATTATAGCAACTTTGTTTCCCTTTTATACAAACTTGTAGTTATTATTACGCTTAGCAAATTTACCACAGAAATGCTTGGGTTTAGACAAACGTTTGGGTCAAGTTTCATCGAATTCTGAGAACGTTCAAAATTTAGTTGTTTTGCACGGTTTTATTGGTGCAAGTTTGTTTCCCTTTTATAAAAACTTGTAGTTATTATTATGCTTAGCAAATTACCACATAAATTCTTGGGTCTGGACGAACGTTTGGGTCAAGTTTCGTCAAATTCTAAGAACGTTCAATCTTTAGCTGTTTTGTACGGTTTTATTTAAGTAAGTTTGTCTGTCTTTTATAAAAACCTGTAGTTATTATTATGCTTAGTAAATTTACAATACAAATTCATGGGTCTAGACCAACGTTTGGGTCAAGTTTCGTCGAATTTTGAGAACGTTAAAAATTAAGCTTTGCACGATTTTATTAGAGCAACTTCGTTTCCCTTTTATCCAAACTTTTAATTATTATCACGCTTAAAAAATTTACTACACAAATTCTTGGGCCTAGACCAACGTTTTGGGTCAAGTTTCGTCGAATTATGAGAATGTTTAAAATTTAGCTGTTCTGTACGATTTTATTCAAGCAAGTTTGTTCTCCTTTTATAAAAACTTGTAGTTATTATTACGCTTAGCAAATTTACCACACAAATTCTTGGGTCTAAACCTACGTTTGGGCCAAGTTTCGTCAAATTCTGGTAACGTTCAAAATTTAGCTGTTTCTTGAACGGTTTTATTAGAGCAAGTTTGTTTCCCTTTTATACAAAATCGTAGTTATTATTAAACTTAGCAAATTTACCACACAAATTCTATGGTCTAGACCAATTTTTGGGTCAAATTTCATCGAATTCTGGTAACGTTCAAAATGTAACTGTTTTGCACGGTTTTATTATAACTAGTTTGTATCCCTTTTATACAAACTTGTAGTTGTTATTACGCTTAGCAAATTTTCCACACAAACTGTTTGGTCTAGACCAACGTTTGGGTCAAGTTTCGTTGAATTCTGAGAATTTTCAAAATTTAGCTGTTTTGCACGGTTTTATTAGAGCAAGATTGTTTCCCTTTTATACAAACTTGTAGTTATTAATAAAGCTTAGCAAATTACCACACAAATTCTTAGGTCTAAACCAACGTTTGGGTCAAGTTTCGTCGAATTCTAAGAATGTTTAAAGTTTAGCTGTTTTGTACGGTTTATTAAAGTAAGTTTGTTTGCCTTTTATAAAAACTTTGTAGTTATTATTATGTTTAGCAAATTTACAACACAAATTCATGGGTCTAGACCAACGTTTGGGTCAAGTTTCGTCGAATTCTGAGAACGTTCAAAATTTAGCTTTGCACAATTTTATTATAGCAACTTTGTTTCCCTTTTATACAAACTTGTAGTTATTATTACGCTTAGCAAATTTACCACAGAAATGCTTCGGTTTAGACAAACGTTTGGGTCAAGTTTCATCGAATTCTGAGAACGTTCAAAATTTAGTTGTTTTGCACGGTTTTATTGGTGCAAGTTTGTTTCCCCTTTATAAAAACTTGTAGTTATTATTATTCTTAGCAAATTACCACACAAATTCTTGGGTCTGGACGAACGTTTGGGTCAAGTTTCGTCAAATTCTAAGAACGTTCAATCTTTAGCTGTTTTGTACGGTTTTATTTAAGTAAGTTTGTCTGCCTTTTATAAAACCTGTAGTTATTATTATGCTTAGTAAATTTACAATACAAATTCATGGGTCTAGACCAACGTTTGGTTTAAGTTTCATCGAATTCTGAGAACGTTCAAAATTAAGCTTTGCACGATTTTATTAGAGCAACTTCGTTTCCCTTTTATACAAACTTTTAGTTATTATCACGCTTAAAAAATTTACTACACAAATTTTTGGGCCTAGACTAACGTTTTGAGTCAAGTTTCGTCGAATTCTGAGAACGTTCAAAATTTAGCTGTTTTGTACGGTTTTATTAAAGCAAGTTTGTTCTCCTTTTATAAAAACTTGTAGTTATTATTACGCTTATCAAATTTACCACACAAATTCTTGGGTCTAAACCTACGTTTGGGCCAAGTTTCGTTGAATTCTGGTAACGTTCAAAATTTAGCTGTTTCTTGAACGGTTTTATTAGAGCAAGTTTGTTTCCCTTTTATACAAAATCGTAGTTATTATTAAATTTAGCAAATTTACCACACAAATTCTATGGTCTAGACCAATTTTTGGGTCAAATTTCATCGAATTCTTGTAACTTTCAAAATGTAACTGTTTTGCACGGTTTTATTATAACTAGTTTGTTTCCCTTTTATACAAACTTGTATTTGTTATTAGGCTTAGCAAATTTACCACACAAACTGTTGGGTCTAGACCAACGTTTGGGTCAAGTTTCGTTGAATTCTGAGAATTTTCAAAATTTAGCTGTTTTGCACGGTTTTATTAGAGCAAGATTGTTTCCCTTTTATACAAACTTGTAGTTATTATTAAAGCTTAGCAAATTACCACACAAATTCTTAGTTCTAAACCAACGTTTGGGTCAAGTTTCGTCGAATTCTAAGAACGTTTAAAGTTTAGCTGTTTTGTACGGTTTTATTAAGGTAAGTTTGTTTGCCTTTTATAAAAACTTGTAGTTATTATTACGCTTATCAAATTTACCACACAAATTCTTGGGTCTAAACCTACGTTTGGGCCAAGTTTCGTCGAATTCTGGTAACGTTCAAAATTTAGCTGTTTTTTGAATGGTTTTATTAGAGCAAGTTTGTTTCCCTTTTATACAAAATCGTAGTTATTATTAAACTTAGAGAATTTACCACACAAATTCTATGGTCTAGACCAATTTTTGGGTCAAATTTCATCGAATTCTGGTAACGTTCAAAATGTAACTTTTTTGCACGGTTTTATTATAACTAGTTTGTTTCCCTTTTATACAAACTTGTAGTTGTTATTACGCTTAGCAAATTTACCACACAAACTGTTGGGTCTAGACCAACGTTTGGGTCAAGTTTCGTTGAATTCTGAGAATTTTCAAAATTTAGCTGTTTTGCACGGTTTTATTAGAGCAAGATTGTTTCCCTTTTATACAAACTTGTAGTTATTATTAAAGCTTAGCAAATTACCACACAAATTCTTAGGTCTAAACCAACGTTTGGGTCAAGTTTCGTCGAATTCTAAGAATGTTTAAAGTTTAGATGTTTTGTACGGTTTTATTAAAGTAAGTTTGTTTGCCTTTTATAAAAACTTTGTAGTTATTATTATGCTTAGCAAATTTACAACACAAATTCATGGGTCTAGACCAACGTTTGGGTCAAGTTTCGTCGAATTCTGAGAACGTTCAAAATTTAGCTTTGCACAATTTTATTATAGCAACTTTGTTTCCCTTTTATACAAACTTGTAGTTATTATTACGCTTAGCAAATTTACCACAGAAATGCTTCGGTTTAGACAAACGTTTGGGTCAAGTTTCATCGAATTCTGAGAACGTTCCAAATTTAGTTGTTTTGCACGGTTTTATTGGTGCAAGTTTGTTTCCCTTTTATAAAAACTTGTAGTTATTATTATTCTTAGCAAATTACCACACAAATTCTTGGGTCTGGACGAACATTTGGGTCAAGTTTCGTCAAATTCTAAGAACGTTTAATCTTTAGCTGTTTTGTACGGTTTTATTTAAGTAAGTTTGTCTGCCTTTTGTAAAAACCTGTAGTTATTATTATGTGTAGTAAATTTACAATACAAATTCATGGGTCTAGACCAACGTTTGGTTCAAGTTTCATCGAATTCTGAGAAGGTTCAAAATTAAGCTTTGCACGATTTTATTAGAGCAACTTCGTTTCCCTTTTATACAAACTTTTAGTTATTATCACGCTAAAAAAATTTACTACACAAATTTTTGGGCCTAGACCAACGTTTGGGTCAAGTTTCGTCGAATTCTGAGAACGTTCAAAATTTAGCTTTGCACAATTTTATTATAGCAACTTTGTTTCCCTTTTATACAAACTTGTAGTTATTATTACGCTTAGCAAATTTACCACAGAAATGCTTCGGTTTAGACAAACGTTTGGGTCAAGTTTCATCGAATTCTGAGAACGTTCAAAATTTAGTTGTTTTGCACGGTTTTATTGGTGCAAGTTTGTTTCCCCTTTATAAAAACTTGTAGTTATTATTATTCTTAGCAAATTACCACACAAATTCTTGGGTCTGGACGAACGTTTGGGTCAAGTTTCGTCAAATTCTAAGAACGTTCAATCTTTAGCTGTTTTGTACGGTTTTATTTAAGTAAGTTTGTCTGCCTTTTATAAAACCTGTAGTTATTATTATGCTTAGTAAATTTACAATACAAATTCATGGGTCTAGACCAACGTTTGGTTTAAGTTTCATCGAATTCTGAGAACGTTCAAAATTAAGCTTTGCACGATTTTATTAGAGCAACTTCGTTTCCCTTTTATACAAACTTTTAGTTATTATCACGCTTAAAAAATTTACTACACAAATTTTTGGGCCTAGACTAACGTTTTGAGTCAAGTTTCGTCGAATTCTGAGAACGTTCAAAATTTAGCTGTTTTGTACGGTTTTATTAAAGCAAGTTTGTTCTCCTTTTATAAAAACTTGTAGTTATTATTACGCTTATCAAATTTACCACACAAATTCTTGGGTCTAAACCTACGTTTGGGCCAAGTTTCGTTGAATTCTGGTAACGTTCAAAATTTAGCTGTTTCTTGAACGGTTTTATTAGAGCAAGTTTGTTTCCCTTTTATACAAAATCGTAGTTATTATTAAATTTAGCAAATTTACCACACAAATTCTATGGTCTAGACCAATTTTTGGGTCAAATTTCATCGAATTCTTGTAACTTTCAAAATGTAACTGTTTTGCACGGTTTTATTATAACTAGTTTGTTTCCCTTTTATACAAACTTGTATTTGTTATTAGGCTTAGCAAATTTACCACACAAACTGTTGGGTCTAGACCAACGTTTGGGTCAAGTTTCGTTGAATTCTGAGAATTTTCAAAATTTAGCTGTTTTGCACGGTTTTATTAGAGCAAGATTGTTTCCCTTTTATACAAACTTGTAGTTATTATTAAAGCTTAGCAAATTACCACACAAATTCTTAGTTCTAAACCAACGTTTGGGTCAAGTTTCGTCGAATTCTAAGAACGTTTAAAGTTTAGCTGTTTTGTACGGTTTTATTAAGGTAAGTTTGTTTGCCTTTTATAAAAACTTGTAGTTATTATTACGCTTATCAAATTTACCACACAAATTCTTGGGTCTAAACCTACGTTTGGGCCAAGTTTCGTCGAATTCTGGTAACGTTCAAAATTTAGCTGTTTTTTGAATGGTTTTATTAGAGCAAGTTTGTTTCCCTTTTATACAAAATCGTAGTTATTATTAAACTTAGAGAATTTACCACACAAATTCTATGGTCTAGACCAATTTTTGGGTCAAATTTCATCGAATTCTGGTAACGTTCAAAATGTAACTTTTTTGCACGGTTTTATTATAACTAGTTTGTTTCCCTTTTATACAAACTTGTAGTTGTTATTACGCTTAGCAAATTTACCACACAAACTGTTGGGTCTAGACCAACGTTTGGGTCAAGTTTCGTTGAATTCTGAGAATTTTCAAAATTTAGCTGTTTTGCACGGTTTTATTAGAGCAAGATTGTTTCCCTTTTATACAAACTTGTAGTTATTATTAAAGCTTAGCAAATTACCACACAAATTCTTAGGTCTAAACCAACGTTTGGGTCAAGTTTCGTCGAATTCTAAGAATGTTTAAAGTTTAGATGTTTTGTACGGTTTTATTAAAGTAAGTTTGTTTGCCTTTTATAAAAACTTTGTAGTTATTATTATGCTTAGCAAATTTACAACACAAATTCATGGGTCTAGACCAACGTTTGGGTCAAGTTTCGTCGAATTCTGAGAACGTTCAAAATTTAGCTTTGCACAATTTTATTATAGCAACTTTGTTTCCCTTTTATACAAACTTGTAGTTATTATTACGCTTAGCAAATTTACCACAGAAATGCTTCGGTTTAGACAAACGTTTGGGTCAAGTTTCATCGAATTCTGAGAACGTTCCAAATTTAGTTGTTTTGCACGGTTTTATTGGTGCAAGTTTGTTTCCCTTTTATAAAAACTTGTAGTTATTATTATTCTTAGCAAATTACCACACAAATTCTTGGGTCTGGACGAACATTTGGGTCAAGTTTCGTCAAATTCTAAGAACGTTTAATCTTTAGCTGTTTTGTACGGTTTTATTTAAGTAAGTTTGTCTGCCTTTTGTAAAAACCTGTAGTTATTATTATGTGTAGTAAATTTACAATACAAATTCATGGGTCTAGACCAACGTTTGGTTCAAGTTTCATCGAATTCTGAGAAGGTTCAAAATTAAGCTTTGCACGATTTTATTAGAGCAACTTCGTTTCCCTTTTATACAAACTTTTAGTTATTATCACGCTAAAAAAATTTACTACACAAATTTTTGGGCCTAGACCAACGTTTTGGGTCAAGTTTCGTCGAATTCTGAGAACGTTCAAAATTTAGCTGTTTTGTACGGTTTTATTAAAGCAAGTTTGTTCTCCTTTTATAAAAACTTGTAGTTATTATTATGCTTATCAAATATACCACACAAATTCTTGGGTCTAAACCTACGTTTGGGCCAAGTTTCGTCGAATTCTGGTAACGTTCAAAATTTAGCTGTTTCTTGAACGGTTTTATTAGAGCAAGTTTGTTTACCTTTTATACAAAATCATAGTTATTATTAAATTTAGCAAATTTACCACACAAATTCTATGGTCTAGACCAATTTTTGGGTCAAATTTCATCGAATTCTGGTAACGTTCAAAATGTAACTGTTTTGCACGGTTTTATTATAACTAGTTTGTTTCCCTTTTATACAAACTTGTAGTTGTTATTACGCTTAGCAAATTTACCACACAAACTGTTGGGTCTAGACCAACGTTTGGGTCAAGTTTCGTTGAATTCTGAGAATTTTCAAAAATTAGCTGTTTTGCACGGTTTTATTAGAGCAAGATTGTTTCCCTTTTATACAAATTTGTAGTTATTATTAAAGCTTAGCAAATTACCACACAAATTCTTAGTTCTAAACCAACGTTTGGGTCAAGTTTCGTCGAATTCTAAGAACATTTAAAGTTTAGCTGTTTTGTACAGTTTTATTAAAGTAAGTTTGTTTGCCTTTTATAAAAACTTGTAGTTATTATTATGCTTAGCAAATTTACAACACAAATTCATGCGTCTAGACCAACGTTTGGGTCAAGTTTCGTCGAATTCTGAGAACGTTCAAAATTTAGCTTTGCACAATTTTATTATAGCAACTTTGTTTCCCTTTTATACAAACTTGTAGTTATTATTACGCTTAGCAAATTTACGACAGAAATGCTTGGGTTTAGACAAACGTTTGGGTCAAGTTTCATCGAATTCTGAGAACGTTCAAAATTTAGTTGTTTTGCACGGTTTTATTGGTGCAAGTTTGTTTCCCTTTTATAAAAACTTGTAGTTGTTTTTATGCTTAGCAAATTACCACACAAATTCTTGGGTCTGGACGAACGTTTGGGTCATGTTTCGTCAAATTCTAAGAACGTTCAATCTTTAGCTGTTTTGTACGGTTTTATTCAAGTAAGTTTGTCTGTCTTTTATAAAAACCTGTAGTTATTATTATGCTTAGTAAATTTACAATACAAATTCATGGGTCTAGACCAACGTTTGGTTCAAGTTTCATCGAATTCTGAGAACGTTCAAAATTAAGCTTTGCACGATTTTATTAGAGCAACTTCGTTTCCCTTTTATACAAACTTTTAGTTATTATCACGCTTAAAAAATTTACTACACAAATTTTTGGGCGTAGACCAACATTTTGGGTCAAGTTTCCCTTTTATACAAAATCGTAGTTATTATTAAACTTAGCAAATTTACCACACCAATTCTATGGTCTAGACCAATTTTAGGGTCAATTTTCATCGAATTCTGGTAACGTTCAAAATGTAACTGTTTTGCACGTTTTATTATAACTAGTTTGTTTCCCTTTTATACAAACTTGTAGTTGTTATTACGCTTAGCAAATTTACCAAACAAACTGGTTGGGTCTAGACCAACGTTTGGGTCAAGTTTCGTCTAATTCTAAGAATTTTCAAAATTTAGCTGTTTTGCACGGTTTTATTAGAGCAAGATTGTTTCCCTTTTATACAAACTTGTAGTTATTATTAAAGCTTAGCAAATTACCACACAAATTCTTAGGTCTAAACCAACGTTTGGGTCAAGTATCGTCGAATTCTAAGAATGTTTAAAGTTTAGCTGTTTTGTACGGTTTTATTAAAGTAAGTTTGTTTGCCCTTTATAAAAACTTTGTAGTTATTATTATGCTTAGCAAATTTACAACACAAATTCATGGGTCTAGACCAACGTTTGGGTCAAGTTTCGTCGAATTCTGAGAACGTTCAAAATTTAGCTTTGCACAATTTTATTATAGCAACTTTGTTTCCCTTTTATACAAACTTGTAGTTATTATTACGCTTAGCAAATTTACCACAGAAATGCTTCGGTTTAGACAAACCTTTGGGTCAAGTTTCATCGAATTCTGAGAACGTTCAAAATTTAGTTGTTTTGCACGGTTTTATTGGTGCAAGTTTGTTTCCCTTTTATAAAAACTTGTAGTTATTATTATGCTTAGCAAATTACCATACATTTTCTTGGGTCTGGACGAACGTTTGGGTCAAGTTTCGTCAAATTCTAAGAACGTTCAATCTTTAGCTGTTTTATACGGTTTTATTTAAGTAAGTTTGTCTGCCTTTTATAAAACCTGTAGTTATTATTATGCTTAGTAAATTTACAATACAAATTCATGGGTCTAGTCCAACGTTTGGTTTAAGTTTCATCGAATTCTGAGAACGTTCAAAATTAAGCTTTGCACGATTTTATTAGAGCAACTTCGTTTCCCTTTTATACAAACTTTTAGTTATTATCACGCTTAAAAAATTTACTACACAAATTTTTGGGCCTAGACCAACGTTTTGGGTCAAGTTTCGTCGAATTCTGAGAACGTTCAAAATTTAGCTGTTTTGTACGGTTTTATTAAAGCAAGTTTGTTCTCCTTTTATAAAAACTTGTAGTTATTATTACGCTTATCAAATTTACCACACAAATTCTTGGGTCTAAACCTCCGTTTGGGCCAAGTTTCATCGAATTATGATAACGTTCAAAATTTAGCTGTTTCTTGAACGGTTTTATTAGAGCAAGTTTGTTTCCCTTTTATACAAAATCGTAGTTATTATTAAACTTAGCGAATTTACCACACAAATTCTATGGTCTAGACCAATTTTTGGGTCAAATTTCATCGAATTCTTGTAACGTTCAAAATTTAAATGTTTTGCACGGTTTTATTATAACTAGTTTGTTTTCCTTTTATACAAACTTGTGGTTGTTATTACGCTTAGCAAATTTACCACACAAACTGTTGGGTCTAGACCAACGTTTGGGTCAAGTTTCGTTGGATTCTGAGAATTTTCAAAATTTAGCTGTTTTGCACGGTTTTATTAGAGCAAGATTGTTTCCCTTTTATACAAACTTGTAGTTATTATTAAAGCTTAGCAAATTACCACACAAATTCTTAGTTCTAAACCAACATTTGGGTCAAGTTTCGTCGAATTCTAAGAACGTTTAAAGTTTAGCTGTTTTGTACGGTTTTATTAAAGTAAGTTCGTTTGCCTTTTATAAAAACTTGTAGTTATTATTATGCTTAGCAAATTTACAACACAAATTCATGGGTCTAGACCAACGTTTGTGTCAAGTTTCGTCGAATTCTGAGAACGTTCAAAATTTAGCTTTGCACAATTTTATTATCGCAACTTTGTTTCCCTTTTATACAAACTTGTAGTTATTATTACGCTTAGCAAATTTACCACAGAAATGCTTGGGTTCAGACAAACATTTGGGTCAAGTTTCATCGAATTCTGAGAACGTTCAAAATTTAGTTGTTTTGCACGGTTTTATTGGTGCAAGTTTGTTTCCCTTTTATAAAAACTTGTAGTTATTATTATTCTTAGCAAATTACAACACAAAATCTTGGGTCTGGACGAACGTTTGGGTCAAGTTTCGTCAAATTCTAAGAACGTTCAAATTTTAGCTGTTTTGTACGGTTTTATTTAAGTAAGTTTGTCTGTCTTTTATAAAAACCTGTAGTTATTATTATGCTTAGTAAATTTACAATACAAATTCATGGGTCTAGACCAACGTTTGGGTCAAGTTTCGTCGAATTTTGAGAATGTTCAAAATTAAGCTTTGCACGATTTTATTAGAGCAACTTCGTTTCCCTTTTATACAAACTTTTAATTGTTATCACGCTTAAAAAATTTACTACACAAATTCTTGGGCCTAGACCAACGTTTTGCGTCAAGTTTCGTCGAATTATGAGAATGTTCAAAATTTAGCTGTTTTGTACGATTTTATTCAAGCAAGTTTGTTCTCCTTTTATAAAAACTTGTAGTTATTATTACGCTTAGCAAATTTACCACACAAATTCTTGGGTCTAAACCTCCGTTTGGGCCAAGTTTCGTCGAATTATGGTAACGTTCAAAATTTAGCTGTTTCTTGAACGGTTTTATTAGAGCAAGTTTGTTTCCCTTTTATACAAAATCGTAGTTATTATTAAACTTAGCAAATTTACCACACAAATTCTATGGTCTAGACCAATTTTTGGGTCAAATTTCATCGAATTCTGGTAACGTTCAAAATGTAACTGTTTTGCACGGTTTTATTATAACTAGTTTGTTTCCCTTTTATACAAACTTGTAGTTGTTATTACGCTTAGCAAATTTACCACACAAACTGTTGGGTCTAGACCAACGTTTGGGTCAAGTTTCGTTGAATTCTGAGAATTTTCAAAATTTAGCTGTTTTGCACGGTTTTATTAGAGCAAGATTGTTTCCCTTTTATACAAATTTGTAGTTATTATTAAAGGTTAGCAAATTACCACACAAATTCTTAGTTCTAAACCAACGTTTGGGTCAAGTTTCGTCGAATTCTAAGAACATTTAAAGTTTAGCTGTTTTGTACGGTTTATTAAAGTAAGTTTGTTTGCCTTTTATAAAAACTTGTAGTTATTATTTTGCTTAGCAAATTTACAACACAAATTCATGGGTCTAGACCAACGTTTGGGTCAAGTTTCGTCGAATCCTGAGAACGTTCAAAATTTAGCTTAGCACAATTTTATTATAGCAACTTTGTTTCCCTTTTATACAAACTTGTAGTTATTATTACGCTTAGCAAATTTTACCACAGAAATGCTTGGGTTCAGACAAACGTTTGGGTCAAGTTTCATCGAATTCTGAGAACGTTCAAAATTTAGTTGTTTTGCACGGTTTTATTGGTGCAAGTTTGTTTCCCTTTTATAAAAACTTGTAGTTATTATTATGCTTAGCAAATTACCACACAAAATCTTGGGTCTGGACGAACGTTTGGGTCAAGTTTCGTCAAATTCTAAGAACGTTCAATCTTTAGCTGTTTTGTACGGTTTTATTTAAGTAAGTTTGTCTGTCTTTTATAAAAACCTGGAGTTATTATTAGGCTTAGTAAATTTACAATACAAATTCATGGGTCTAGACCAACGTTTGGTTCAAGTTTCGTCGAATTTCGAGAACGTTCAAAATTAAGCTTTGCACGATTTTATTAGAGCAACTTCGTTTCCCTTTTATAAAAACTTTTAATTATTATCACGCTTAAAAAATTTACTACACAAATTCTTGGGCCTAGACCAACGTTTTGGGTCAAGTTTCGTCGAATTATGAGAATGTTCAAAATTTAGCTGTTTTGTACGATTTTATTCAAGCAAGTTTGTTCTCCTTTTATAAAAACTTGTAGTTATTATTACGCTTAGCAAATTTACCACACAAATTCTTGGGTCTAAACCTCCGTTTGGGCCAAGTTTCGTCAAATTCTGGTAACGTTCAAAATTTAGCTGTTTCTTGAACGGTTTTATTAGAGGAAGTTTGTTTCCCTTTTATACAAAATCGTAGTTATTATTAAACTTAGCAAATTTACCACACAAATTCTATGGTCTAGACCAATTTTTGGGTCAAATTTCAACGAATTCTGGTAACGTTCAAAATGTAACTGTTTTGCACGGTTTTATTATAACTAGTTTGTTTCCCTTTTATACAAACTTGTAGTTGTTATTACGCTTAGCAAATTTTCCACACAAACTGTTTGGTCTAGACCAACGTTTGGGTCAAGTTTCGTTGAATTCTGAGAATTTTCAAAATTTAGCTGTTTTGCACGGTTTTATTAGAGCAAGATTGTTTCCCTTTTATACAAACTTGTAGTTATTATTAAAGCTTAGCAAATTACCACACAAATTCTTAGGTCTAAACCAACGTTTGGGTCAAGTTTCGTCGAATTCTAAGAACGTTTAAAGTTTAGCTATTTTGTACGGTTTTATTAAAGTAAGTTTGTTTGCCTTTTATAAAAACTTGTAGTTATTATTATGCTTAGCAAATTTACAACACAAATTCATGGGTCTAGACCAACGTTTGGGTCAAGTTTCGTCGAATTCTGAGAACGTTCAAAATTTAGCTTTGCACAATTTTATTATCGCAACTTTGTTTCCCTTTTATAAAAACTTATAGATATTATTACGCTTAGCAAATTTACCACAGAAATGCTTGGGTTCAGACAAACGTTTGGGTCAAGTTTCATCGAATTCTGAGAATGTTCAAAATTTAGTTGTTTTGCACGATTTTATTGGTGCAAGTTTGTTTCCTTTTTATAAAAACTTGTAGTTATTATTATTCTTAGCAAATTACCACACAAAATCTTGGGTCTGGACGAACGTTTGGGTCAAGTTTCGTCAAATTCTAAGAACGTTCAAATTTTAGCTGTTTTGTACGGTTTTATTTAAGTAAGTTTGTCTGCCTTTTATAAAAACCTGTAGTTATTATTATGCTTAGTAAATTTACAATACAAATTCATGGGTCTAGACCAACGTTTGGGTCAAGTTTCGTCGAATTATGAGAATGTTCAAAATTTAGCTGTTTTGTACGATTTTATTCAAGCAAGTTTGTTCTCCTTTTATAAAAACTTGTTGTTATTATTACGCTTAGCAAATTTACCACACAAATTCTTGGGTCTAAACCTCCGTTTGGGCCAAGTTTCGTCGAATTATGGTAAAGTTCAAAATTTAGCTGTTTCTTGAACGGTTTTATTAGTGGAAGTTTGTTTCCCTTTTATACAAAATCGTAGTTATTATTAAACTTAGCAAATTTACCACACAAATTCTATGGTCTAGACCAATTTTTGGGTCAAATTTCATCGAATTCTGGTAACGTTCAAAATGTAACTGTTTTGCACGGTTTTATTATAACTAGTTTGTTTCCCTTTTATACAAACTTGTAGTTGTTATTACGCTTAGCAAATTTTCCACACAAACTGTTTGGTCTAGACCAACGTTTGGGTCAAGTTTCGTTGAATTCTGAGAATTTTCAAAATTTAGCTGTTTTACACGGTTTTATTAGAGCAAGATTGTTTCCCTTTTATACAAACTTGTAGTTATTATTAAAACTTAGCAAATTACCACACAAATTCTTAGGTCTAAACCAACGTTTGGGCCAAGTTTCGTCGAATTCTAAGAACGTTTAAAGTTTAGCTGTTTTTTACGGTTTTATTAAAGTAAGTTCGTTTGCCTTTTATAAAAACTTGTAGTTATTATTATGCTTAGCAAATTTACAACACAAATTCATGGGTCTAGACCAACGTTTGTGTCAAGTTTCGTCGAATTCTGAGAACGTTCAAAATTTAGCTTTGCACAATTTTATTATCGCAACTTTGTTTCCCTTTTATAAAAACTTGTAGATATTATTACGCTTAGCAAATTTACCACAAAAATGCTTGGGTTCAGACAAACGTTTGGGTCAAGTTTCATCGAATTCTGAGAATGTTCAAAATTTAGTTGTTTTGCACGATTTTATTGGTGCAAGTTTGTTTCCCTTTTATAAAAACTTGTAGTTATTATTATTCTTAGCAAATTACCACACAAAATCTTGGGTCTGGACGAACGTTTGGGTCAAGTTTCGTCAAATTCTAAGAACGTTCAAATTTTAGCTGTTTTGTACGGTTTTATTTAAGTAAGTTTGTCTGTCTTTTATAAAAACCTGTAGTTATTATTATGCTTAGTAAATTTACAATACAAATTCATGGGTCTAGACCAATGTTTGGGTCAAGTTTCGTCGAATTTTGAGAATGTTCAAAATTAAGCTTTGCACGATTTTATTAGAGCAACTTCGTTTCCCTTTTATACAAACTTTTAATTATTATCACGCTTAAAAAATTTACTACACAAATTCTTGGGCCTAAACCAACGTTTTGCGTCAAGTTTCGTCGAATTATGAGAATGTTCAAAATTTAGCTGTTTTGTACGATTTTATTCAAGCAAGTTTGTTCTCCTTTTATAAAAACTTGTAGTTATTATTACGCTTAGCAAATTTACCACACAAATTCTTGGGTCTAAACCTCCGTTTGGGCCAAGTTTCGTCGAATTATGGTAACGTTCAAAATTTAGCTGTTTCTTGAACGGTTTTATTAGAGCAAGTTTGTTTCCCTTTTATACAAAATCGTAGTAATTATTAAACTTAGCAAATTTACCACACAAATTCTATGGTCTAGACCAATTTTTGGGTCAAATTTCATCGAATTCTGGTAACGTTCAAAATGTAACTGTTTTGCACGGTTTTATTATAACTAGTTTGTTTCCCTTTTATACAAACTTGTAGTTGTTATTACGCTTAGCAAATTTTCCACACAAACTTTTTGGTCTAGACCAACGTTTGGGTCAAGTTTCGTTGAATTCTGAGAATTTTCAAAATTTAGCTGTTTTGCACGGTTTTATTAGAGCAAGATTGTTTCCCTTTTATACAAACTTGTAGTTATTATTAAAGCTTAGCAAATTACCACACAAATTCTTAGGTCTAAACCAACGTTTGGGTCAAGTTTCGTCGAATTCTAAGAACGTTTAAAGTTTAGCTATTTTGTACGGTTTTATTAAAGTAAGTTTGTTTGCCTTTTATAAAAACTTGTAGTTATTATTATGCTTAGCAAATTTACAACACAAATTCATGGGTCTAGACCAACGTTTGTGTCAAGTTTCGTCGAATTCTGAGAACGTTCAAAATTTAGCTTTGCACAATTTTATTATCGCAACTTTGTTTCCCTTTTATAAAAACTTGTAGATATTATTACGCTTAACAAATTTACCACAGAAATGCTTGGGTTCAGACAAACGTTTGGGTCAAGTTTCATCGAATTCTGAGAATGTTCAAAATTTAGTTGTTTTGCACGATTTTATTGGTGCAAGTTTGTTTCCTTTTTATAAAAACTTGTAGTTATTATTATTCTTAGCAAATTACCACACAAAATCTTGGGTCTGGACGAACGTTTGGGTCAAGTTTCGTCAAATTCTAAGAACGTTCAAATTTTAGCTGTTTTGTACGGTTTTATTTAAGTAAGTTTGTCTGCCTTTTATAAAAACCTGTAGTTATTATTATGCTTAGTAAATTTACAATACAAATTCATGGGTCTAGACCAACGTTTGGGTCAAGTTTCGTCGAATTATGAGAATGTTCAAAATTTAGCTGTTTTGTACGATTTTATTCAAGCAAGTTTGTTCTCCTTTTATAAAAACTTGTTGTTATTATTACGCTTAGCAAATTTACCACACAAATTCTTGGGTCTAAACCTCCGTTTGGGCCAAGTTTCGTCGAATTATGGTAAAGTTCAAAATTTAGCTGTTTCTTGAACGGTTTTATTAGTGGAAGTTTGTTTCCCTTTTATACAAAATCGTAGTTATTATTAAACTTAGCAAATTTACCACACAAATTCTATGGTCTAGACCAATTTTTGGGTCAAATTTCATCGAATTCTGGTAACGTTCAAAATGTAACTGTTTTGCACGGTTTTATTATAACTAGTTTGTTTCCCTTTTATACAAACTTGTAGTTGTTATTACGCTTAGCAAATTTTCCACACAAACTATTTGGTCTAGACCAACGTTTGGGTCAAGTTTCGTTGAATTCTGAGAATTTTCAAAATTTAGCTGTTTTACACGGTTTTATTAGAGCAAGATTGTTTCCCTTTTATACAAACTTGTAGTTATTATTAAAACTTAGCAAATTACCACACAAATTCTTAGGTCTAAACCAACGTTTGGGCCAAGTTTCGTCGAATTCTAAGAACGTTTAAAGTTTAGCTGTTTTTT
The DNA here is from genome assembly GCF_026168435.1 of Sesamum indicum. NCBI lineage: Eukaryota > Viridiplantae > Streptophyta > Magnoliopsida > Lamiales > Pedaliaceae > Sesamum > Sesamum indicum. The sequence goes on along the minus strand of NC_142658.1, from coordinate 10,346,561 downwards.
ACGGTTTTATTAAAGTAAGTTCGTTTGCCTTTTATAAAAACTTGTAGTTATTATTATGCTTAGCAAATTTACAACACAAATTCATGGGTCTAGACCAACGTTTGTGTCAAGTTTCGTCGAATTCTGAGAACGTTCAAAATTTAGCTTTGCACAATTTTATTATCGCAACTTTGTTTCCCTTTTATAAAAACTTGTAGATATTATTACGCTTAGCAAATTTACCACAGAAATGCTTGGGTTCAGACAAACGTTTGGGTCAAGTTTCATCGAATTCTGAGAATGTTCAAAATTTAGTTGTTTTGCACGATTTTATTGGTGCAAGTTTGTTTCCCTTTTATAAAAACTTGTAGTTATTATTATTCTTAGCAAATTACCACACAAAATCTTGGGTCTGGACGAACGTTTGGGTGAAGTTTCGTCTAATTCTAAGAACGTTCAAATTTTAGCTGTTTTGTACGGTTTTATTTAAGTAAGTTTGTCTGCCTTTTATAAAAACCTGTAGTTATTATTATGCTTAGTAAATTTACAATACAAATTCATGGGTCTAGACCAACGTTTGGGTCAAGTTTCGTCGAATTTTGAGAACGTTCAAAATTAAGCTTTGCACGATTTTATTAGAGCAACTTCGTTTCCCTTTTATACAAACTTTTAATTATTATCACGCTTAAGAAATTTACTACACAAATTCTTGGGCCTAGACCAACGTTTTGGGTCAAGTTTCGTCGAATTATGAGAATGTTCAAAATTTAGCTGTTTTGTACGATTTTATTCAAGCAAGTTTGTTCTCCTTTTATAAAAACTTGTTGTTATTATTACGCTTAGCAAATTTACCACACAAATTCTTGGGTCTAAACCTCCGTTTGGGCCAAGTTTCGTAGAATTATGGTAAAGTTCAAAATTTAGCTGTTTCTTGAACGGTTTTATTAGAGGAAGTTTGTTTCCCTTTTATACAAAATCGTAGTTATTATTAAACTTAGCAAATTTACCACACAAATTCTATGGTCTAGACCAATTTTTGGGTCAAATTTCATCGAATTCTGGTAACGTTCAAAATGTAACTGTTTTGCACGGTTTTATTATAACTAGTTTGTTTCCCTTTTATACAAACTTGTAGTTGTTATTACGCTTAGCAAATTTTCCACACAAACTGTTTGGTCTAGACCAACGTTTGGGTCAAGTTTCGTTGAATTCTGAGAATTTTCAAAATTTAGCTGTTTTACACGGTTTTATTAGAGCAAGATTGTTTCCCTTTTATACAAACTTGTAGTTATTATTAAAACTTAGCAAATTACCACACAAATTCTTAGGTCTAAACCAACGTTTGGGCCAAGTTTCGTCGAATTCTAAGAACGTTTAAAGTTTAGCTGTTTTTTACGGTTTTATTAAAGTAAGTTCGTTTGCCTTTTATAAAAACTTGTAGTTATTATTATGCTTAGCAAATTTACAACACAAATTCATGGGTCTAGACCAACGTTTGTGTCAAGTTTCGTCGAATTCTGAGAACGTTCAAAATTTAGCTTTGCACAATTTTATTATCGCAACTTTGTTTCCCTTTTATAAAAACTTGTAGATATTATTACGCTTAGCAAATTTACCACAGAAATGCTTGGGTTCAGACAAACGTTTGGGTCAAGTTTCATCGAATTCTGAGAATGTTCAAAATTTAGTTGTTTTGCACGATTTTATTGGTGCAAGTTTGTTTCCCTTTTATAAAAACTTGTAGTTATTATTATTCTTAGCAAATTACCACACAAAATCTTGGGTCTGGACGAACGTTTGGGTGAAGTTTCGTCAAATTCTAAGAACGTTCAAATTTTAGCTGTTTTGTACGGTTTTATTTAAGTAAGTTTGTCTGCCTTTTATAAAAACCTGTAGTTATTATTATGCTTAGTAAATTTACAATACAAATTCATGGGTCTAGACCAACGTTTGGGTCAAGTTTCGTCGAATTTTGAGAACGTTCAAAATTAAGCTTTGCACGATTTTATTAGAGCAACTTCGTTTCCCTTTTATACAAACTTTTAATTATTATCACGCTTAAGAAATTTACTACACAAATTCTTGGGCCTAGACCAACGTTTTGGGTCAAGTTTCGTCGAATTATGAGAATGTTCAAAATTTAGCTGTTTTGTACGATTTTATTCAAGCAAGTTTGTTCTCCTTTTATAAAAACTTGTTGTTATTATTACGCTTAGCAAATTTACCACACAAATTCTTGGGTCTAAACCTCCGTTTGGGCCAAGTTTCGTAGAATTATGGTAAAGTTCAAAATTTAGCTGTTTCTTGAACGGTTTTATTAGAGGAAGTTTGTTTCCCTTTTATACAAAATCGTAGTTATTATTAAACTTAGCAAATTTACCACACAAATTCTATGGTCTAGACCAATTTTTGGGTCAAATTTCATCGAATTCTGGTAACGTTCAAAATGTAACTGTTTTGCACGGTTTTATTATAACTAGTTTGTTTCCCTTTTATACAAACTTGTAGTTGTTATTACGCTTAGCAAATTTTCCACACAAACTGTTTGGTCTAGACCAACGTTTGGGTCAAGTTTCGTTGAATTCTGAGAATTTTCAAAATTTAGCTGTTTTACACGGTTTTATTAGAGCAAGATTGTTTCCCTTTTATACAAACTTGTAGTTATTATTAAAACTTAGCAAATTACCACACAAATTCTTAGGTCTAAACCAACGTTTGGGCCAAGTTTCGTCGAATTCTAAGAACGTTTAAAGTTTAGCTGTTTTTTACGGTTTTATTAAAGTAAGTTCGTTTGCCTTTTATAAAAACTTGTAGTTATTATTATGCTTAGCAAATTTACAACACAAATTCATGGGTCTAGACCAACGTTTGTGTCAAGTTTCGTCGAATTCTGAGAACGTTCAAAATTTAGCTTTGCACAATTTTATTATCGCAACTTTGTTTCCCTTTTATAAAAACTTGTAGATATTATTACGCTTAGCAAATTTACCACAGAAATGCTTGGGTTCAGACAAACGTTTGGGTCAAGTTTCATCGAATTCTGAGAATGTTCAAAATTTAGTTGTTTTGCACGATTTTATTGGTGCAAGTTTGTTTCCCTTTTATAAAAACTTGTAGTTATTATTATTCTTAGCAAATTACCACACAAAATCTTGGGTCTGGACGAACGTTTGGGTCAAGTTTCGTCAAATTCTAAGAACGTTCAAATTTTAGCTGTTTTGTACGGTTTTATTTAAGTAAGTTTGTCTGCCTTTTATAAAAACCTGTAGTTATTATTATGCTTAGTAAATTTACAATACAAATTCATGGGTCTAGACCAACGTTTGGGTCAAGTTTCGTCGAATTTTGAGAACGTTCAAAATTAAGCTTTGCACGATTTTATTAGAGCAACTTCGTTTCCCTTTTATACAAACTTTTAATTATTATCACGCTTAAAAAATTTACTACACAAATTCTTGGGCCTAGACCAACGTTTTGGGTCAAGTTTCGTCGAATTATGAGAATGTTCAAAATTTAGCTGTTTTGTACGATTTTATTCAAGCAAGTTTGTTCTCCTTTTATAAAAACTTGTTGTTATTATTACGCTTAGCAAATTTACCACACAAATTCTTGGGTCTAAACCTCCGTTTGGGCCAAGTTTCGTAGAATTATGGTAAAGTTCAAAATTTAGCTGTTTCTTGAACGGTTTTATTAGAGGAAGTTTGTTTCCCTTTTATACAAAATCGTAGTTATTATTAAACTTAGCAAATTTAACACACAAATTCTATGGTCTAGACCAATTTTTGGGTCAAATTTCATCGAATTCTGGTAACGTTCAAAATGTAACTGTTTTGCACGGTTTTATTATAACTAGTTTGTTTCCCTTTTATACAAACTTGTAGTTGTTATTACGCTTAGCAAATTTTCCACACAAACTATTTGGTCTAGACCAACGTTTGGGTCAAGTTTCGTTGAATTCTGAGAATTTTCAAAATTTAGCTGTTTTACACGGTTTTATTAGAGCAAGATTGTTTCCCTTTTATACAAACTTGTAGTTATTATTAAAACTTAGCAAATTACCACACAAATTCTTAGGTCTAAACCAACGTTTGGGCCAAGTTTCGTCGAATTCTAAGAACGTTTAAAGTTTAGCTGTTTTTTACGGTTTTATTAAAGTAAGTTCGTTTGCCTTTTATAAAAACTTGTAGTTATTATTATGCTTAGCAAATTTACAACACAAATTCATGGGTCTAGACCAACGTTTGTGTCAAGTTTCGTCGAATTCTGAGAACGTTCAAAATTTAGCTTTGCACAATTTTATTATCGCAACTTTGTTTCCCTTTTATAAAAACTTGTAGATATTATTACGCTTAGCAAATTTACCACAGAAATGCTTGGGTTCAGACAAACGTTTGGGTCAAGTTTCATCGAATTCTGAGAAAATGTTCAAAATTTAGTTGTTTTGCACGATTTTATTGGTGCAAGTTTGTTTCCCTTTTATAAAAACTTGTAGTTATTATTATTCTTAGCAAATTACCACACAAAATCTTGGGTCTGGACGAACGTTTGGGTCAAGTTTCGTCAAATTCTAAGAACGTTCAAATTTTAGCTGTTTTGTACGGTTTTATTTAAGTAAGTTTGTCTGCCTTTTATAAAAACCTGTAGTTATTATTATGCTTAGTAAATTTACAATACAAATTCATGGGTCTAGACCAACGTTTGGGTCAAGTTTCGTCGAATTTTGAGAACGTTCAAAATTAAGCTTTGCACGATTTTATTAGAGCAACTTCGTTTCCCTTTTATACAAACTTTTAATTATTATCACGCTTAAGAAATTTACTACACAAATTCTTGGGCCTAGACCAACGTTTTGGGTCAAGTTTCGTCGAATTATGAGAATGTTCAAAATTTAGCTGTTTTGTACGATTTTATTCAAGCAAGTTTGTTCTCCTTTTATAAAAACTTGTTGTTATTATTACGCTTAGCAAATTTACCACACAAATTCTTGGGTCTAAACCTCCGTTTGGGCCAAGTTTCGTAGAATTATGGTAAAGTTCAAAATTTAGCTGTTTCTTGAACGGTTTTATTAGAGGAAGTTTGTTTCCCTTTTATACAAAATCGTAGTTATTATTAAACTTAGCAAATTTACCACACAAATTCTATGGTCTAGACCAATTTTTGGGTCAAATTTCATCGAATTCTGGTAACGTTCAAAATGTAACTGTTTTGCACGGTTTTATTATAACTAGTTTGTTTCCCTTTTATACAAACTTGTAGTTGTTATTACGCTTAGCAAATTTTCCACACAAACTGTTTGGTCTAGACCAACGTTTGGGTCAAGTTTCGTTGAATTCTGAGAATTTTCAAAATTTAGCTGTTTTACACGGTTTTATTAGAGCAAGATTGTTTCCCTTTTATACAAACTTGTAGTTATTATTAAAACTTAGCAAATTACCACACAAATTCTTAGGTCTAAACCAACGTTCGGGCCAAGTTTCGTCGAATTCTAAGAACGTTTAAAGTTTAGCTGTTTTTTACGGTTTTATTAAAGTAAGTTCGTTTGCCTTTTATAAAAACTTGTAGTTATTATTATGCTTAGCAAATTTACAACACAAATTCATGGGTCTAGACCAACGTTTGTGTCAAGTTTCGTCGAATTCTGAGAACGTTCAAAATTTAGCTTTGCACAATTTTATTATCGCAACTTTGTTTCCCTTTTATAAAAACTTGTAGTTATTATTACGCTTAGCAAATTTACCAAAGAAATGCTTGGGTTCAGACAAACATTTGGGTCAAGTTTCATCGAATTCTGAGAACGTTCAAAATTTAGTTGTTTTGCACGGTTTTATTGGTGCAAGTTTGTTTCCCTTTTATAAAAACTTGTAGTTATTATTATTCTTAGCAAATTACCACACAAAATCTTGGGTCTGGACGAACGTTTGGGTCAAGTTTCGTCAAATTCTAAGAACGTTCAAATTTTAGCTGTTTTGTACGGTTTTATTTAAGTAAGTTTGTCTGCCTTTTATAAAAACCTGTAGTTATTATTATGCTTAGTAAATTTACAATACAAATTCATGGGTCTAGACCAACGTTTGGGTCAAGTTTCGTCGAATTTTGAGAACGTTCAAAATTAAGCTTTGCACGATTTTATTAGAGCAACTTCGTTTCCCTTTTATACAAACTTTTAATTATTATCACGCTTAAAAAATTTACTACACAAATTCTTGGGCCTAGACCAACGTTTTGGGTCAAGTTTCGTCGAATTATGAGAATGTTCAAAATTTAGCTGTTTTGTACGATTTTATTCAAGCAAGTTTGTTCTCCTTTTATAAAAACTTGTAGTTATTATTACGCTTAGCAAATTTACAACACAAATTCTTGGGTCTAAACCTCCGTTTGGGCCAAGTTTCGTCGAATTCTGGTAACGTTCAAAATTTAGCTGTTTCTTGAACGGTTTTATTAGAGGAAGTTTGTTTCCCTTTTATACAAAATCGTAGTTATTATTAAACTTAGCAAATTTACCACACAAATTCTATGGTCTAGACCAATTTTTGGGTCAAATTTCATCGAATTCTGCTAACGTTCAAAATGTAACTGTTTTGCACGGTTTTATTATAACTAGTTTGTTTCCCTTTTATACAAACTTGTAGTTGTTATTACGCTTAGCAAATTTTCCACACAAACTGTTTGGTCTAGACCAACGTTTGGGTCAAGTTTCGTTGAATTCTGAGAATTTTCAAAATTTAGCTGTTTTGCACGGTTTTATTAGAGCAAGATTGTTTCCCTTTTATACAAACTTGTAGTTATTATTAAAGCTTAGCAAATTACCACACAAATTCTTAGGTCTAAACCAACGTTTGGGTCAAGTTTCGTCGAATTCTAAGAACGTTTAAAGTTTAGCTATTTTGTACGGTTTTATTAAAGTAAGTTTGTTTGCCTTTTATAAAAACTTGTAGTTATTATTATGCTTAGCAAATTTACAACACAAATTCATGGGTCTAGACCAACGTTTGGGTCAAGTTTCGTCGAATTCTGAGAACGTTCAAAATTTAGCTTTGCACAATTTTATTATCGCAACTTTGTTTCCCTTTTATAAAAACTTGTAGATATTATTACGCTTAGCAAATTTACCACAGAAATGCTTGGGTTCAGACAAACGTTTGGGTCTAGTTTCATTGAATTCTGAGAATGTTCAAAATTTAGTTGTTTTGCACGATTTTATTGGTGCAAGTTTGTTTCCCTTTTATAAAAACTTGTAGTTATTATTATTCTTAGCAAATTACCACACAAAATCTTGGGTCTGGACGAACGTTTCGGTCAAGTTTCGTCAAATTCTAAGAACGTTCAAATTTTAGCTGTTTTGTACGGTTTTATTTAAGTAAGTTTGTCTGCCTTTTATAAAAACCTGTAGTTATTATTATGCTTAGTAAATTTACAATACAAATTCATGGGTCTAGACCAACGTTTGGGTCAAGTTTCGTCGAATTCTGAGAACGTTCAAAATTGAGCTTTGCACGATTTTATTAGAGCAACTTCGTTTCCCTTTTATACAAACTTTTAATTATTATCACGCTTAAAAAATTTACTACACAAATTCTTGGGCCTAGACCAACGTTTTGGGTCAAGTTTCGTCGAATTATGAGAATGTTCAAAATTTAGCTGTTTTGTACGGTTTTATTCAAGCAAGTTTGTTCTCCTTTTATAAAAACTTGTAGTTATTATTACGCTTAGCAAATTTACCACACATATTCTTGGGTCTAAACCTACGTTTGGGCCAAGTTTCGTCGAATTCTGGTAACGTTCAAAATTTAGCTGTTTCTTGAACGGTTTTATTAGAGCAAGTTTGTTTCCCTTTTATACAAAATTATAGTTATTATTAAACTTAGCAAATTTACCACACAAATTCTATGGTCTAGACCAATTTTTGGGTCAAATTTCATCGAATTCTGGTAACGTTCAAAATTTAACTGTTTTGCACGTTTTTATTATAACTAGTTTATTTCCCTTTTATACAAACTTGTAGTTGTTATTACGCTTAGCAAATTTACCACACAAACTGTTGGGTCTAGACCAACGTTTGGGTCAAGTTTCGTTGAATTCTGAGAATTTTCAAAATTTAGCTGTTTTGCACGGTTTTATTAGAGCAAGATTGTTTCCCTTTTATACAAACTTGTAGTTATTATTAAAGCTTAGCAAATTACCACACAAATTCTTAGGTCTAAACCAACGTTTAGGTCAAGTTTCGTCGAATTCTAAGAACGTTTAAAGTTTAGCTGTTTTGTACGGTTTTATTAAAGTAAGTTTGTTTGCCTTTTATAAAAACTTGTAGTTATTATTATGCTTAGCAAATTTACAACACAAATTCATGGGTCTAGACCAACGTTTGGGTCAAGTTTCGTCGAATTCTGAGAACGTTCAAAATTTAGCTTTGCACAATTTTATTATCGCAACTTTGTTTCCCTTTTATAAAAACTTGTAGATATTATTACGCTTAGCAAATTTACCACAGAAATGCTTGGGTTCAGACAAACGTTTGGGTCAAGTTTCATCGAATTCTGAGAATGTTCAAAATTTAGTTGTTTTGCACGATTTTATTGGTGCAAGTTTGTTTCCCTTTTATAAAAACTTGTAGTTATTATTATTCTTAGACAATTACCACACAAAATCTTGGGTCTGGACGAACGTTTGGGTCAAGTTTCGTCAAATTCTAAGAACGTTCAAATTTTTGCTGTTTTGTACGGTTTTATTTAAGTAAGTTTGTCTGCCTTTTATAAAAACCTGTAGTTATTATTATGCTTAGTAAATTTACAATACAAATTCATGGGTCTAGACCAACGTTTGGGTCAAGTTTCGTCGAATTCTGAGAACGTTCAAAATTGAGCTTTGCACGATTTTATTAGAGCAACTTCGTTTCCCTTTTATACAAACTTTTAATTATTATCACGCTTAAAAAATTTACTACACAAATTCTTGGGCCTAGACCAACGTTTTGGGTCAAGTTTCGTCGAATTATGAGAATGTTCAAAATTTAGCTGTTTTGTACGGTTTTATTCAAGCAAGTTTGTTCTCCTTTTATAAAAACTTGTAGTTATTATTGCGCTTAGCAAATTTACCACACATATTCTTGGGTCTAAACCTACGTTTGGGCCAAGTTTCGTCGAATTCTGGTAACGTTCAAAATTTAGCTGTTTCTTGAACGGTTTTATTAGAGCAAGTTTGTTTCCCTTTTATACAAAATTATAGTTATTATTAAACTTAGCAAATTTACCACACAAATTCTATGGTCTAGACCAATTTTTGGGTCAAATTTCATCGAATTCTGGTAACGTTCAAAATTTAACTGTTTTGCACGTTTTTATTATAACTAGTTTATTTCCCTTTTATACAAACTTGTAGTTGTTATTACGCTTAGCAAATTTACCACACAAACTGTTGGGTCTAGACCAACGTTTGGGTCAAGTTTCGTTGAATTCTGAGAATTTTCAAAATTTAGCTGTTTTGCACGGTTTTATTAGAGCAAGATTGTTTCCCTTTTATACAAACTTGTAGTTATTATTAAAGTTTAGCAAATTACCACACAAATTCTTAGGTCTAAACCAACGTTTAGGACAAGTTTCGTCGAATTCTAAGAACGTTTAAAGTTTAGCTGTTTTGTACGGTTTTATTAAAGTAAGTTTGTTTGCCTTTTATAAAAACTTGTAGTTATTATTATGCTTAGCAAATTTACAACACAAATTCATGGGTCTAGACCAACGTTTGGGTCAAGTTTCGTCGAATTCTGAGAACGTTCAAAATTTAGCTTTGCACAATTTTATTATCGCAACTTTGTTTCCCTTTTATAAAAACTTGTAGATATTATTACGCTTAGCAAATTTACCACAGAAATGCTTGGGTTCAGACAAACGTTTGGGTCAAGTTTCATCGAATTCTGAGAATGTTCAAAATTTAGTTGTTTTGCACGATTTTATTGGTGCAAGTTTGTTTCCCTTTTATAAAAACTTGTAGTTATTATTATTTTTAGACAATTACCACACAAAATCTTGGGTCTGGACGAACGTTTGGGTCAAGTTTCGTCAAATTCTAAGAACGTTCAAATTTTAGCTGTTTTGTACGGTTTTATTTAAGTAAGTTTGTCTGCCTTTTATAAAAACCTGTAGTTATTATTATGCTTAGTAAATTTACAATACAAATTCATGGGTCTAGACCAACGTTTGGGTCAAGTTTCGTCGAATTTTGAGAACGTTAAAAATTAAGCTTTGCACGATTTTATTAGAGCAACTTCGTTTCCCTTTTATCCAAACTTTTAATTATTATCACGCTTAAAAAATTTACTACACAAATTCTTGGGCCTAGACCAACGTTTTGGGTCAAGTTTCGTCGAATTATGAGAATGTTCAAAATTTAGCTGTTCTGTACGATTTTATTCAAGCAAGTTTGTTCTCCTTTTATAAAAACTTGTAGTTATTATTACGCTTAGCAAATTTACCACACAAATTCTTGGGTCTAAACCTACGTTTGGGCCAAGTTTCGTCAAATTCTGGTAACGTTCAAAATTTAGCTGTTTCTTGAACGGTTTTATTAGAGCAAGTTTGTTTCCCTTTTATACAAAATCGTAGTTATTATTAAACTTAGCAAATTTACCACACAAATTCTATGGTCTAGACCAATTTTTGGGTCAAATTTCATCGAATTCTGGTAACGTTCAAAATGTAACTGTTTTGCACGGTTTTATTATAACTAGTTTGTATCCCTTTTATACAAACTTGTAGTTGTTATTACGCTTAGCAAATTTTCCACACAAACTGTTTGGTCTAGACCAACGTTTGGGTCAAGTTTCGTTGAATTCTGAGAATTTTCAAAATTTAGCTGTTTTGCACGGTTTTATTAGAGCAAGATTGTTTCCCTTTTATACAAACTTGTAGTTATAATTAAAGCTTAGCAAATTACCACACAAATTCTTAGGTCTAAACCAACGTTTGGGTCAAGTTTCGTCGAATTCTAAGAACGTTTAAAGTTTAGCTATTTTGTACGGTTTTATTAAAGTAAGTTTGTTTGCCTTTTATAAAAACTTGTAGTTATTATTATGCTTAGCAAATTTACAACACAAATTCATGGGTCTAGACCAACGTTTGGGTCAAGTTTAATCGAATTCTGAGAACGTTCAAAATTTAGCTTTGCACAATTTTATTATCGCAACTTTGTTTCCCTTTTATACAAACTTGTAGTTATTATTACGTTTAGCAAATTTACCACAGAAATGCTTGGGTTCAGACAAACGTTTGGGTCAAGTTTCATCGAATTCTGAGAACGTTCAAAATTTAGTTGTTTTGCACGGTTTTATTGGTGCAAGTTTGTTTCCCTTTTATAAAAACTTGTAGTTATTATTATTCTTAGCAAATTACCACACAAAATCTTGGGTCTGGACGAACGTTTCGGTCAAGTTTCGTCAAATTCTAAGAACGTTCAAATTTTAGCTGTTTTGTACGGTTTTATTTAAGTAAGTTTGTCTGCCTTTTATAAAACCTGTAGTTATTATTATGCTTTGTAAATTTACAATACAAATTCATGGGTTTAGACCAACGTTTGGGTCAAGTTTCGTCGAATTCTGAGAACGTTCAAAATTAAGCTTTGCACGATTTTATTAGAGCAACTTCGTTTCCCTTTTATACAAACTTTTAATTATTATCACGCTTAAAAAATTTACTACACAAATTCTTGGGCCTAGACCAACGTTTTGGGTCAAGTTTCGTCGAATTATGAGAATGTTCAAAATTTAGCTGTTTTGTACGGTTTTATTCAAGCAAGTTTGTTCTCCTTTTATAAAAATTTATAGTTATTATTACGCTTAGCAAATTTACCACACATATTCTTGGGTCTAAACCTACGTTTGGGCCAAGTTTCGTCGAATTCTGGTAACGTTCAAAATTTAGCTGTTTCTTGAACGGTTTTATTAGAGCAAGTTTGTTTCCCTTTTATACAAAATTGTAGTTATTATTAAACTTAGCAAATTTACCACACAAATTCTATGGTCTAGACCAATTTTTGGGTCAAATTTCATCGAATTCTGGTAACGTTCAAAATTTAACTGTTTTGCACGGTTTTATTATAACTAGTTTATATTCCCTTTTATACAAACTTGTAGTTGTTATTACGCTTAGCAAATTTACCACACAAACTGTTGGGTCTAGACCAACGTTTGGGTCAAGTTTCGTTGAATTCTGAGAATTTTCAAAATTTAGCTGTTTTGCACGGTTTTATTAGAGCAAGATTGTTTCCCTTTTATACAAACTTGTAGTTATTATTAAAGCTTAGCAAATTACCACACAAATTCTTAGGTCTAAACCAACGTTTGGGTCAAGTTTCGTCGAATTCTAAGAACGTTTAAAGTTTAGCTGTTTTGTACGATTTTATTAAAGTAAGTTTGTTTGCCTTTTATAAAAACTTGTAGTTATTATTATGCTTAGAAAATTTACAACACAAATTCATGGGTCTAGACCAACGTTTGGGTCAAGTTTCGTCGAATTCTGAGAACGTTCAAAATTTAGCTTTGCACAATTTTATTATCGCAACTTTGTTTCCCTTTTATAAAAACTTGTAGATATTATTACGCTTAGAAAATTTACCACAGAAATGCTTGGGTTCAGACAAACGTTTGGGTCAAGTTTCATCGAATTCTGAGAATGTTCAAAATTTAGTTGTTTTGCACGATTTTATTGGTGCAAGTTTGTTTCCCTTTTATAAAAACTTGTAGTTATTATTATTCTTAGCAAATTACCACACAAAATCTTGGGTCTGGACGAACGTTTGGGTCAAGTTTCGTCAAATTCTAAGAACGTTCAAATTTTAGCTGTTTTGTACAGTTTTATTTAAGTAAGTTTGTCTGCCTTTTATAAAAACCTGTAGTTATTATTATGCTTAGTAAATTTACAATACAAATTCATGGGTCTAGACCAACGTTTGGGTCAAGTTTCGTCGAATTTTGAGAACGTTCAAAATTCAGCTTTGCACGATTTTATTAGAGCAACTTCGTTTCCCTTTTATACAAACTTTTAATTATTATCACGCTTAAAAAATTTACTACACAAATTCTTGGGCCTAGACCAACGTTTTGGGTCAAGTTTCGTCGAATTATGAGAATGCTCAAAATTTAGCTGTTTTGTACGGTTTTATTCAAGCAAGTTTGTTCTCCTTTTATAAAAACTTGTAGTTATTATTACGCTTAGCAAATTTACCACACAAATTCTTGGGTCTGAACCTACGTTTGGGCCAAGTTTCGTCGAATTCTGGTAACGTTCAAAATTTAGCTGTTTCTTGAACGGGTTTATTAGAGCAAGTTTGTTTCCCTTTTATACAAAATCGTAGTTATTATTAAACTTAGCAAATTTACCACACAAATTCTATGGTCTAGACCAATTTTTGGGTCAAATTTCATCGAATTCTGGTAACGTTCAAAATGTAACTGTTTTGCACGGTTTTATTATAACTAGTTTGTTTCCCTTTTATACAAACTTGTAGTTGTTATTACGCTTAGCAAATTTTCCACACGAACTGTTGGGTCTAGACCAACGTTTGGGTCAAGTTTCGTTGAATTTTGAGAATTTTCAAAATTTAGCTGTTTTGCACGGTTTTATTAGAACAAGATTGTTTCCATTTTATACAAACTTGTAGTTATTATTAAAGCTTAGCAAATTACCACACAAATTCTTAGGTCTAAACCAACGTTTGGGTCAAGTTTCGTCGAATTCTAAGAACGTTTAAAGTTTAGCTATTTTGTACGGTTTTATTAAAGTAAGTTTGTTTGCCTTTTATAAAAACTTGTAGTTATTATTATGCTTAGCAAATTTACAACACAAATTCATGGGTCAAGACCAACGTTTGGGTCAAGTTTCATCGAATTCTGAGAACGTTCAAAATTTAGCTTTGCACAATTTTATTATCGCAACTTTGTTTCCCTTTTATACAAACTTGTAGTTATTATTACGTTTAGCAAATTTACCACAGAAATGCTTGGGTTCAGACAAACGTTTGGGTCAAGTTTCATCGAATTCTGAGAACGTTCAAAATTTAGTTGTTTTGCACGGTTTTATTGGTGCAAGTTTGTTTCCCTTTTATAAAAACTTGTAGTTATTATTATTCTTAGCAAATTACCACACAAAATCTTGGGTCTGGACGAACGTTTGGGTCAAGTTTCGTCAAATTCTAAGAACGTTCAAATTTTAGCTGTTTTGTACGGTTTTATTTAAGTAAGTTTGTCTGCCTTTTATAAAAACCTGTAGTTATTATTATGCTTAGTAAATTTACAATACAAATTCATGGGTCTAGACCAACGTTTGGGTCAAGTTTCGTCGAATTTTGAGAACGTTCAAAATTCAGCTTTGCACGATTTTATTAGAGCAACTTCGTTTCCCTTTTATACAAACTTTTAATTATTATCACGCTTAAAAAATTTACTACACAAATTCTTGGGCCTAGACCAACGTTTTGGGTCAAGTTTCGTCGAATTATGAGAATGCTCAAAATTTAGCTGTTTTGTACGGTTTTATTCAAGCAAGTTTGTTCTCCTTTTATAAAAACTTGTAGTTATTATTACGCTTAGCAAATTTACCACACAAATTCTTGGGTCTGAACCTACGTTTGGGCCAAGTTTCGTCGAATTCTGGTAACGTTCAAAATTTAGCTGTTTCTTGAACGGGTTTATTAGAGCAAGTTTGTTTCCCTTTTATACAAAATCGTAGTTATTATTAAACTTAGCAAATTTACCACACAAATTCTATGGTCTAGACCAATTTTTGGGTCAAATTTCATCGAATTCTGGTAACGTTCAAAATGTAACTGTTTTGCACGGTTTTATTATAACTAGTTTGTTTCCCTTTTATACAAACTTGTAGTTGTTATTACGCTTAGCAAATTTTCCACACGAACTGTTGGGTCTAGACCAACGTTTGGGTCAAGTTTCGTTGAATTTTGAGAATTTTCAAAATTTAGCTGTTTTGCACGGTTTTATTAGAACAAGATTGTTTCCCTTTTATACAAACTTGTAGTTATTATTAAAGCTTAGCAAATTACCACACAAATTCTTAGGTCTAAACCAACGTTTGGGTCAAGTTTCGTCGAATTCTAAGAACGTTTAAAGTTTAGCTATTTTGTACGGTTTTATTAAAGTAAGTTTGTTTGCCTTTTATAAAAACTTGTAGTTATTATTATGCTTAGCAAATTTACAACACAAATTCATGGGTCTAGACCAACGTTTGGGTCAAGTTTAATCGAATTCTGAGAACGTTCAAAATTTAGCTTTGCACAATTTTATTATCGCAACTTTGTTTCCCTTTTATACAAACTTGTAGTTATTATTACGTTTAGCAAATTTACCACAGAAATGCTTGGGTTCAGACAAACGTTTGGGTCAAGTTTCATCGAATTCTGAGAACGTTCAAAATTTAGTTGTTTTGCACGGTTTTATTGGTGCAAGTTTGTTTCCCTTTTATAAAAACTTGTAGTTATTATTATTCTTAGCAAATTACCACACAAAATCTTGGGTCTGGACGAACGTTTCGGTCAAGTTTCGTCAAATTCTAAGAACGTTCAAATTTTAGCTGTTTTGTACGGTTTTATTTAAGTAAGTTTGTCTGCCTTTTATAAAACCTGTAGTTATTATTATGCTTTGTAAATTTACAATACAAATTCATGGGTTTAGACCAACGTTTGGGTCAAGTTTCGTCGAATTCTGAGAACGTTCAAAATTAAGCTTTGCACGATTTTATTAGAGCAACTTCGTTTCCCTTTTATACAAACTTTTAATTATTATCACGCTTAAAAAATTTACTACACAAATTCTTGGGCCTAGACCAACGTTTTGGGTCAAGTTTCGTCGAATTATGAGAATGTTCAAAATTTAGCTGTTTTGTACGGTTTTATTCAAGCAAGTTTGTTCTCCTTTTATAAAAATTTATAGTTATTATTACGCTTAGCAAATTTACCACACATATTCTTGGGTCTAAACCTACGTTTGGGCCAAGTTTCGTCGAATTCTGGTAACGTTCAAAATTTAGCTGTTTCTTGAACGGTTTTATTAGAGCAAGTTTGTTTCCCTTTTATACAAAATTGTAGTTATTATTAAACTTAGCAAATTTACCACACAAATTCTATGGTCTAGACCAATTTTTGGGTCAAATTTCATCGAATTCTGGTAACGTTCAAAATTTAACTGTTTTGCACGGTTTTATTATAACTAGTTTATATTCCCTTTTATACAAACTTGTAGTTGTTATTACGCTTAGCAAATTTACCACACAAACTGTTGGGTCTAGACCAACGTTTGGGTCAAGTTTCGTTGAATTCTGAGAATTTTCAAAATTTAGCTGTTTTGCACGGTTTTATTAGAGCAAGATTGTTTCCCTTTTATACAAACTTGTAGTTATTATTAAAGCTTAGCAAATTACCACACAAATTCTTAGGTCTAAACCAACGTTTGGGTCAAGTTTCGTCGAATTCTAAGAACGTTTAAAGTTTAGCTGTTTTGTACGATTTTATTAAAGTAAGTTTGTTTGCCTTTTATAAAAACTTGTAGTTATTATTATGCTTAGAAAATTTACAACACAAATTCATGGGTCTAGACCAACGTTTGGGTCAAGTTTCGTCGAATTCTGAGAACGTTCAAAATTTAGCTTTGCACAATTTTATTATCGCAACTTTGTTTCCCTTTTATAAAAACTTGTAGATATTATTACGCTTAGAAAATTTACCACAGAAATGCTTGGGTTCAGACAAACGTTTGGGTCAAGTTTCATCGAATTCTGAGAATGTTCAAAATTTAGTTGTTTTGCACGATTTTATTGGTGCAAGTTTGTTTCCCTTTTATAAAAACTTGTAGTTATTATTATTCTTAGCAAATTACCACACAAAATCTTGGGTCTGGACGAACGTTTGGGTCAAGTTTCGTCAAATTCTAAGAACGTTCAAATTTTAGCTGTTTTGTACAGTTTTATTTAAGTAAGTTTGTCTGCCTTTTATAAAAACCTGTAGTTATTATTATGCTTAGTAAATTTACAATACAAATTCATGGGTCTAGACCAACGTTTGGGTCAAGTTTCGTCGAATTTTGAGAACGTTCAAAATTCAGCTTTGCACGATTTTATTAGAGCAACTTCGTTTCCCTTTTATACAAACTTTTAATTATTATCACGCTTAAAAAATTTACTACACAAATTCTTGGGCCTAGACCAACGTTTTGGGTCAAGTTTCGTCGAATTATGAGAATGCTCAAAATTTAGCTGTTTTGTACGGTTTTATTCAAGCAAGTTTGTTCTCCTTTTATAAAAACTTGTAGTTATTATTACGCATAGCAAATTTACCACACAAATTCTTGGGTCTGAACCTACGTTTGGGCCAAGTTTCGTCGAATTCTGGTAACGTTCAAAATTTAGCTGTTTCTTGAACGGGTTTATTAGAGCAAGTTTGTTTCCCTTTTATACAAAATCGTAGTTATTATTAAACTTAGCAAATTTACCACACAAATTCTATGGTCTAGACCAATTTTTGGGTCAAATTTCATCGAATTCTGGTAACGTTCAAAATGTAACTGTTTTGCACGGTTTTATTATAACTAGTTTGTTTCCCTTTTATACAAACTTGTAGTTGTTATTACGCTTAGCAAATTTTCCACACGAACTGTTGGGTCTAGACCAACGTTTGGGTCAAGTTTCGTTGAATTTTGAGAATTTTCAAAATTTAGCTGTTTTGCACGGTTTTATTAGAACAAGATTGTTTCCATTTTATACAAACTTGTAGTTATTATTAAAGCTTAGCAAATTACCACACAAATTCTTAGGTCTAAACCAACGTTTGGGTCAAGTTTCGTCGAATTCTAAGAACGTTTAAAGTTTAGCTATTTTGTACGGTTTTATTAAAGTAAGTTTGTTTGCCTTTTATAAAAACTTGTAGTTATTATTATGCTTAGCAAATTTACAACACAAATTCATGGGTCAAGACCAACGTTTGGGTCAAGTTTCATCGAATTCTGAGAACGTTCAAAATTTAGCTTTGCACAATTTTATTATCGCAACTTTGTTTCCCTTTTATACAAACTTGTAGTTATTATTACGTTTAGCAAATTTACCACAGAAATGCTTGGGTTCAGACAAACGTTTGGGTCAAGTTTCATCGAATTCTGAGAACGTTCAAAATTTAGTTGTTTTGCACGGTTTTATTGGTGCAAGTTTGTTTCCCTTTTATAAAAACTTGTAGTTATTATTATTCTTAGCAAATTACCACACAAAATCTTGGGTCTGGACGAACGTTTGGGTCAAGTTTCGTCAAATTCTAAGAACGTTCAAATTTTAGCTGTTTTGTACGGTTTTATTTAAGTAAGTTTGTCTGCCTTTTATAAAAACCTGTAGTTATTATTATGCTTAGTAAATTTACAATACAAATTCATGGGTCTAGACCAACGTTTGGGTCAAGTTTCGTCGAATTTTGAGAACGTTCAAAATTCAGCTTTGCACGATTTTATTAGAGCAACTTCGTTTCCCTTTTATACAAACTTTTAATTATTATCACGCTTAAAAAATTTACTACACAAATTCTTGGGCCTAGACCAACGTTTTGGGTCAAGTTTCGTCGAATTATGAGAATGCTCAAAATTTAGCTGTTTTGTACGGTTTTATTCAAGCAAGTTTGTTCTCCTTTTATAAAAACTTGTAGTTATTATTACGCTTAGCAAATTTACCACACAAATTCTTGGGTCTGAACCTACGTTTGGGCCAAGTTTCGTCGAATTCTGGTAACGTTCAAAATTTAGCTGTTTCTTGAACGGGTTTATTAGAGCAAGTTTGTTTCCCTTTTATACAAAATCGTAGTTATTATTAAACTTAGCAAATTTACCACACAAATTCTATGGTCTAGACCAATTTTTGGGTCAAATTTCATCGAATTCTGGTAACGTTCAAAATGTAACTGTTTTGCACGGTTTTATTATAACTAGTTTGTTTCCCTTTTATACAAACTTGTAGTTGTTATTACGCTTAGCAAATTTTCCACACGAACTGTTGGGTCTAGACCAACGTTTGGGTCAAGTTTCGTTGAATTTTGAGAATTTTCAAAATTTAGCTGTTTTGCACGGTTTTATTAGAACAAGATTGTTTCCCTTTTATACAAACTTGTAGTTATTATTAAAGCTTAGCAAATTACCACACAAATTCTTAGGTCTAAACCAACGTTTGGGTCAAGTTTCGTCGAATTCTAAGAACGTTTAAAGTTTAGCTATTTTGTACGGTTTTATTAAAGTAAGTTTGTTTGCCTTTTATAAAAACTTGTAGTTATTATTATGCTTAGCAAATTTACAACACAAATTCATGGGTCTAGACCAACGTTTGGGTCAAGTTTAATCGAATTCTGAGAACGTTCAAAATTTAGCTTTGCACAATTTTATTATCGCAACTTTGTTTCCCTTTTATACAAACTTGTAGTTATTATTACGTTTAGCAAATTTACCACAGAAATGCTTGGGTTCAGACAAACGTTTGGGTCAAGTTTCATCGAATTCTGAGAACGTTCAAAATTTAGTTGTTTTGCACGGTTTTATTGGTGCAAGTTTGTTTCCCTTTTATAAAAACTTGTAGTTATTATTATTCTTAGCAAATTACCACACAAAATCTTGGGTCTGGACGAACGTTTCGGTCAAGTTTCGTCAAATTCTAAGAACGTTCAAATTTTAGCTGTTTTGTACGGTTTTATTTAAGTAAGTTTGTCTGCCTTTTATAAAACCTGTAGTTATTATTATGCTTTGTAAATTTACAATACAAATTCATGGGTTTAGACCAACGTTTGGGTCAAGTTTCGTCGAATTCTGAGAACGTTCAAAATTAAGCTTTGCACGATTTTATTAGAGCAACTTCGTTTCCCTTTTATACAAACTTTTAATTATTATCACGCTTAAAAAATTTACTACACAAATTCTTGGGCCTAGACCAACGTTTTGGGTCAAGTTTCGTCGAATTATGAGAATGTTCAAAATTTAGCTGTTTTGTACGGTTTTATTCAAGCAAGTTTGTTCTCCTTTTATAAAAATTTATAGTTATTATTACGCTTAGCAAATTTACCACACATATTCTTGGGTCTAAACCTACGTTTGGGCCAAGTTTCGTCGAATTCTGGTAACGTTCAAAATTTAGCTGTTTCTTGAACGGTTTTATTAGAGCAAGTTTGTTTCCCTTTTATACAAAATTGTAGTTATTATTAAACTTAGCAAATTTACCACACAAATTCTATGGTCTAGACCAATTTTTGGGTCAAATTTCATCGAATTCTGGTAACGTTCAAAATTTAACTGTTTTGCACGGTTTTATTATAACTAGTTTATATTCCCTTTTATACAAACTTGTAGTTGTTATTACGCTTAGCAAATTTACCACACAAACTGTTGGGTCTAGACCAACGTTTGGGTCAAGTTTCGTTGAATTCTGAGAATTTTCAAAATTTAGCTGTTTTGCACGGTTTTATTAGAGCAAGATTGTTTCCCTTTTATACAAACTTGTAGTTATTATTAAAGCTTAGCAAATTACCACACAAATTCTTAGGTCTAAACCAACGTTTGGGTCAAGTTTCGTCGAATTCTAAGAACGTTTAAAGTTTAGCTGTTTTGTACGATTTTATTAAAGTAAGTTTGTTTGCCTTTTATAAAAACTTGTAGTTATTATTATGCTTAGAAAATTTACAACACAAATTCATGGGTCTAGACCAACGTTTGGGTCAAGTTTCGTCGAATTCTGAGAACGTTCAAAATTTAGCTTTGCACAATTTTATTATCGCAACTTTGTTTCCCTTTTATAAAAACTTGTAGATATTATTACGCTTAGAAAATTTACCACAGAAATGCTTGGGTTCAGACAAACGTTTGGGTCAAGTTTCATCGAATTCTGAGAATGTTCAAAATTTAGTTGTTTTGCACGATTTTATTGGTGCAAGTTTGTTTCCCTTTTATAAAAACTTGTAGTTATTATTATTCTTAGCAAATTACCACACAAAATCTTGGGTCTGGACGAACGTTTGGGTCAAGTTTCGTCAAATTCTAAGAACGTTCAAATTTTAGCTGTTTTGTACAGTTTTATTTAAGTAAGTTTGTCTGCCTTTTATAAAAACCTGTAGTTATTATTATGCTTAGTAAATTTACAATACAAATTCATGGGTCTAGACCAACGTTTGGGTCAAGTTTCGTCGAATTTTGAGAACGTTCAAAATTCAGCTTTGCACGATTTTATTAGAGCAACTTCGTTTCCCTTTTATACAAACTTTTAATTATTATCACGCTTAAAAAATTTACTACACAAATTCTTGGGCCTAGACCAACGTTTTGGGTCAAGTTTCGTCGAATTATGAGAATGCTCAAAATTTAGCTGTTTTGTACGGTTTTATTCAAGCAAGTTTGTTCTCCTTTTATAAAAACTTGTAGTTATTATTACGCTTAGCAAATTTACCACACAAATTCTTGGGTCTGAACCTACGTTTGGGCCAAGTTTCGTCGAATTCTGGTAACGTTCAAAATTTAGCTGTTTCTTGAACGGGTTTATTAGAGCAAGTTTGTTTCCCTTTTATACAAAATCGTAGTTATTATTAAACTTAGCAAATTTACCACACAAATTCTATGGTCTAGACCAATTTTTGGGTCAAATTTCATCGAATTCTGGTAACGTTCAAAATGTAACTGTTTTGCACGGTTTTATTATAACTAGTTTGTTTCCCTTTTATACAAACTTGTAGTTGTTATTACGCTTAGCAAATTTTCCACACGAACTGTTGGGTCTAGACCAACGTTTGGGTCAAGTTTCGTTGAATTTTGAGAATTTTCAAAATTTAGCTGTTTTGCACGGTTTTATTAGAACAAGATTGTTTCCATTTTATACAAACTTGTAGTTATTATTAAAGCTTAGCAAATTACCACACAAATTCTTAGGTCTAAACCAACGTTTGGGTCAAGTTTCGTCGAATTCTAAGAACGTTTAAAGTTTAGCTATTTTGTACGGTTTTATTAAAGTAAGTTTGTTTGCCTTTTATAAAAACTTGTAGTTATTATTATGCTTAGCAAATTTACAACACAAATTCATGGGTCAAGACCAACGTTTGGGTCAAGTTTCATCGAATTCTGAGAACGTTCAAAATTTAGCTTTGCACAATTTTATTATCGCAACTTTGTTTCCCTTTTATACAAACTTGTAGTTATTATTACGTTTAGCAAATTTACCACAGAAATGCTTGGGTTCAGACAAACGTTTGGGTCAAGTTTCATCGAATTCTGAGAACGTTCAAAATTTAGTTGTTTTGCACGGTTTTATTGGTGCAAGTTTGTTTCCCTTTTATAAAAACTTGTAGTTATTATTATTCTTAGCAAATTACCACACAAAATCTTGGGTCTGGACGAACGTTTGGGTCAAGTTTCGTCAAATTCTAAGAACGTTCAAATTTTAGCTGTTTTGTACGGTTTTATTTAAGTAAGTTTGTCTGCCTTTTATAAAAACCTGTAGTTATTATTATGCTTAGTAAATTTACAATACAAATTCATGGGTCTAGACCAACGTTTGGGTCAAGTTTCGTCGAATTTTGAGAACGTTCAAAATTCAGCTTTGCACGATTTTATTAGAGCAACTTCGTTTCCCTTTTATACAAACTTTTAATTATTATCACGCTTAAAAAATTTACTACACAAATTCTTGGGCCTAGACCAACGTTTTGGGTCAAGTTTCGTCGAATTATGAGAATGCTCAAAATTTAGCTGTTTTGTACGGTTTTATTCAAGCAAGTTTGTTCTCCTTTTATAAAAACTTGTAGTTATTATTACGCTTAGCAAATTTACCACACAAATTCTTGGGTCTGAACCTACGTTTGGGCCAAGTTTCGTCGAATTCTGGTAACGTTCAAAATTTAGCTGTTTCTTGAACGGGTTTATTAGAGCAAGTTTGTTTCCCTTTTATACAAAATCGTAGTTATTATTAAACTTAGCAAATTTACCACACAAATTCTATGGTCTAGACCAATTTTTGGGTCAAATTTCATCGAATTCTGGTAACGTTCAAAATGTAACTGTTTTGCACGGTTTTATTATAACTAGTTTGTTTCCCTTTTATACAAACTTGTAGTTGTTATTACGCTTAGCAAATTTTCCACACGAACTGTTGGGTCTAGACCAACGTTTGGGTCAAGTTTCGTTGAATTTTGAGAATTTTCAAAATTTAGCTGTTTTGCACGGTTTTATTAGAACAAGATTGTTTCCCTTTTATACAAACTTGTAGTTATTATTAAAGCTTAGCAAATTACCACACAAATTCTTAGGTCTAAACCAACGTTTGGGTCAAGTTTCGTCGAATTCTAAGAACGTTTAAAGTTTAGCTATTTTGTACGGTTTTATTAAAGTAAGTTTGTTTGCCTTTTATAAAAACTTGTAGTTATTATTATGCTTAGCAAATTTACAACACAAATTCATGGGTCAAGACCAACGTTTGGGTCAAGTTTCATCGAATTCTGAGAACGTTCAAAATTTAGCTTTGCACAATTTTATTATCGCAACTTTGTTTCCCTTTTATACAAACTTGTAGTTATTATTACGTTTAGCAAATTTACCACAGAAATGCTTGGGTTCAGACAAACGTTTGGGTCAAGTTTCATCGAATTCTGAGAACGTTCAAAATTTAGTTGTTTTGCACGGTTTTATTGGTGCAAGTTTGTTTCCCTTTTATAAAAACTTGTAGTTATTATTATTCTTAGCAAATTACCACACAAAATCTTGGGTCTGGACGAACGTTTCGGTCAAGTTTCGTCAAATTCTAAGAACGTTCAAATTTTAGCTGTTTTGTACGGTTTTATTTAAGTAAGTTTGTCTGCCTTTTATAAAAACCTGTAGTTATTATTATGCTTAGTAAATTTACAATACAAATTCATGGGTCTAGACCAATGTTTGGGTCAAGTTTCGTCGAATTCTGAGAACGTTCAAAATTAAGCTTTGCACGATTTTATTAGAGCAACTTCGTTTCCCTTTTATACAAACTTTTAATTATTATCACGCTTAAAAAATTTACTACACAAATTCTTGGGCCTAGACCAACGTTTTGGGTCAAGTTTCGTCGAATTCTGAGAACGTTCAAAATTTAGCTGTTTTATACGGTTTTATTAAAGCAAGTTTGTTCTCCTTTTATAAAAACTTGTAGTTATTATTACGCTTAGCAAATTTACCACACAAATTCTTGGGTCTAAACCTACGTTTGGGCCAAGTTTCGTCGAATTCTGGTAACGTTCAAAATTTAGCTGTTTCTTGAACGGGTTTATTAGAGCAAGTTTGTTTCCCTTTTATACAAAATCGTAGTTATTATTAAACTTAGCAAATTTACCACACAAATTCTATGGTCTAGACCAATTTTTGGGACAAATTTCATCAAATTCTGGTAACGTTCAAAATTTAACTGTTTTGCACGGTTTTATTATAACTAGTTTGTTTCCCTTTTATACAAACTTGTAATTGTTATTACGCTTAGCAAATTTACCACACAAACTGTTGGGTCTAGACCAACGTTTGGGTCAAGTTTCGTTGAATTCTGAGAATTTTCAAAATTTAGCTGTTTTGCACGGTTTTATTAGAGCAAGATTGTTTCCCTTTTATACAAACTTGTAGTTATTATTAAAGCTTAGCAAATTACCACACAAATTCTTATGTCTAAACCAACGTTTGGGTCAAGTTTCGTTGAATTCTAAGAACGTTTAAAGTTTAGCTGTTTTGTACGGTTTTATTAAAGTAAGTTTGTTTGCCTTTTATAAAAACTTGTAGTTACTATTATGCTTAGCAAATTTACAACACAAATTCATGGGTCTAGACCAACGTTTGGGTCAAGTTTCGTCGAATTCTGAGAACGTTCAAAATTTAGCTTTGCACAATTTTATTATAGCAACTTTGTTTCCCTTTTATACAAACTTGTAGTTATTATTACGCTTAGCAAATTTTACCACAGAAATGCTTGGGTTCAGACAAACATTTGGGTCAAGTTTCATCGAATTCTGAGAACGTTCAAAATTTAGTTGTTTTGCACGGTTTTATTGGTGCAAGTTTGTTTCCCTTTTATAAAAACTTGTAGTTATTATTATTCTTAGCAAATTACCACACAAAATCTTGGGTCTGGACGAACATTTCGGTCAAGTTTCGTCAAATTCTAAGAACATTCAAATTTTAGCTGTTTTATACGGTTTTATTTAAGTAAGTTTGTCTGCCTTTTATAAAAACCTGTAGTTATTGTTATGCTTAGTAAATTTACAATACAAATTCATAGGTTTAGACCAACGTTTGTGTCAAGTTTCGTCGAATTCTGAGTTCGTTCAAAATTAAGCTTTGCACGATTTTATTAGAGCAACTTCGTTTCCCTTTTACACAAACTTTTAATTATTATCACGCTTAAAAAATTTACTACACAAATTCTTGGGCCTAGACCAACGTTTTGGGTCAAGTTTCGTCGAATTCTGAGAACGTTCAAAATTTAGCTGTTTTATACGGTTTTATTAAAGCAAGTTTGTTCTCCTTTTATAAAAACTTGTAGTTATTATTACGCTTAGCAAATTTACCACACAAATTCTTGGGTCTAAACCTACGTTTGGGCCAAGTTTCGTCGAATTCTGGTAACGTTCAAAATTTAGCTGTTTCTTGAACGGTTTTATTAGAGCAAGTTTGTTTCCCTTTTATACAAAATCGTAGTTATTATTAAACTTAGCGAATTTACCACACAAATTCTATGGTCTAGACCAATTTTTGGGACAAATTTCATCAAATTCTGGTAACGTTCAAAATTTAACTGTTTTGCACGGTTTTATTATAACTAGTTTGTTTCCCTTTTATACAAACTTGTAATTGTTATTACGCTTAGCAAATTTACCACACAAACTGTTGGGTCTAGACCAACGTTTGGGTCAAGTTTCGTTGAATTCTGAGAATTTTCAAAATTTAGCTGTTTTGCACGGTTTTATTAGAGCAAGATTGTTTCCCTTTTATACAAACTTGTAGTTATTATTAAAGCTTAGCAAATTACCACACAAATTCTTAGGTCTAAACCAACGTTTGGGTCAAGTTTCGTCGAATTCTAAGAACGTTTAAAGTTTAGCTGTTTTGTACGGTTTTATTAAAGTAAGTTTGTTTGCCTTTTATAAAAACTTGTAGTTACTATTATGCTTAGCAAATTTACAACACAAATTCATGGGTCTAGACCAACGCTTGGGTCAAGTTTCGTCGAATTCTGAGAACGTTCAAAATTTAGCTTTGCACAATTTTATTATAGCAACTTTGTTTCCCTTTTATACAAACTTGTAGTTATTATTACGCTTAGCAAATTTTACCACAGAAATGCTTGGGTTCAGACAAACATTTGGGTCAAGTTTCATCGAATTCTGAGAACGTTCAAAATTTAGTTGTTTTGCACGGTTTTATTAGTGCTAGTTTGTTTCCCTTTTATAAAAACTTGTAGTTATTATTATTCTTAGCAAATTACCACACAAAATTTGGGTCTGGACGAACGTTTGGGTCAAGTTTCGTCAAATTCTAAGAACATTCAAATTTTAGCTGTTTTATACGGTTTTATTTAAGTAAGTTTGTCTGCCTTTTATAAAAACCTGTAGTTATTGTTATGCTTAGTAAATTTACAATACAAATTCATAGGTCTAGACCAACGTTTGTGTCAAGTTTCATCGAATTCTGAGATCGTTCAAAATTAAGCTTTGCACGATTTTATTAGAGCAACTTCGTTTCCCTTTTACACAAACTTTTAATTATTATCACGCTTAAAAAATTTACTACACAAATTCTTGGGCCTAGACCAACGTTTTGGGTCAAGTTTCGTCGAATTCTGAGAACGTTCAAAATTTAGCTGTTTTATACGGTTTTATTAAAGCAAGTTTGTTCTCCTTTTATAAAAACTTGTAGTTATTATTACGCTTAGCAAATTTACCACACAAATTCTTGGGTCTAAACCTACGTTTGGGCCAAGTTTCGTCGAATTCTGGTAACGTTCAAAATTTAGCTGTTTCTTGAACGGTTTTATTAGAGCAAGTTTGTTTCCCTTTTATACAAAATCGTAGTTATTATTAAACTTAGCGAATTTACCACACAAATTCTATGGTCTAGACCAATTTTTGGGACAAATTTCATCAAATTCTGGTAACGTTCAAAATTTAACTGTTTTGCACGGTTTTATTATAACTAGTTTGTTTCCCTTTTATACAAACTTGTAGTTGTTATTACGCTTAGCAAATTTTCCACACGAACTGTTGGGTCTAGACCAACGTTTGGGTCAAGTTTCGTTGAATTTTGAGAATTTTCAAAATTTAGCTGTTTTGCACGGTTTTATTAGAGCAAGATTGTTTCCCTTTTATACAAACTTGTAGTTATTATTAAAGCTTAGCAAATTACCACACAAATTCTTAGGTCTAAACCAACGTTTGGGTCAAGTTTCGTCGAATTCTAAGAACGTTTAAAGTTTAGCTGTTTTGTACGGTTTTATTAAAGTAAGTTTGTTTGCCTTTTATAAAAACTTGTAGTTACTATTATGCTTAGCAAATTTACAACACAAATTCATGGGTCTAGACCAACGTTTGGGTCAAGTTTCATCGAATTCTGAGAACGTTCAAAATTTAGCTTTGCACAATTTTATTATCGCAACTTTGTTTCCCTTTTATACAAACTTGTAGTTATTATTACGTTTAGCAAATTTACCACAGAAATGCTTGGGTTCAGACAAACGTTTGGGTCAAGTTTCATCGAATTCTGAGAACGTTCAAAATTTAGTTGTTTTGCACGGTTTTATTGGTGCAAGTTTGTTTCCCTTTTATAAAAACTTGTAGTTATTATTATGCTTAGCAAATTACCACACAAAATCTTGGGTCTGGACGAACATTTCGGTCAAGTTTCGTCAAATTCTAAGAACATTCAAATTTTAGCTGTTTTATACGGTTTTATTTAAGTAAGTTTGTCTGCCTTTTATAAAAACCTGTAGTTATTGTTATGCTTAGTAAATTTACAATACAAATTCATAGGTCTAGACCAACGTTTGTGTCAAGTTTCGTCGAATTCTGAGATTGTTCAAAATTAAGCTTTGCACGATTTTATTAGAGCAACTTCGTTTCCCTTTTACACAAACTTTTAATTATTATCACGCTTAAAAAATTTACTACACAAATTCTTGGGCCTAGACCAACGTTTTGGGTCAATTTCGTCGAATTATGAGAATCCTCAAAATTTAGCTGTTTTGTACGGTTTTATTCAAGCAAGTTTGTTCTCCTTTTATAAAAACTTGTAGTTATTATTACGCTTAGCAAATTTACCACACAAATTCTTGGGTCTAAACCTACGTTTGGGCCAAGTTTCGTCGAATTCTGGTAACGTTCAAAATTTAGCTGTTTCTTGAACGGTTTTATTAGAGCAAGTTTGTTTCCCTTTTATACAAAATCGTAGTTATTATTAAACTTAGCGAATTTACCACACAAATTCTATGGTCTAGACCAATTTTTGGGACAAATTTCATCAAATTCTGGTAACGTTCAAAATTTAACTGTTTTGCACGGTTTTATTATAACTAGTTTGTTTCCCTTTTATACAAACTTGTAGTTGTTATTACGCTTAGCAAATTTTCCACACGAACTGTTGGGTCTAGACCAACGTTTGGGTCAAGTTTCGTTGAATTTTGAGAATTTTCAAAATTTAGCTGTTTTGCACGGTTTTATTAGAGCAAGATTGTTTCCCTTTTATACAAACTTGTAGTTATTATTAAAGCTTAGCAAATTACCACACAAATTCTTAGGTCTAAACCAACGTTTGGGTCAAGTTTCGTCGAATTCTAAGAACGTTTAAAGTTTAGCTGTTTTGTACGGTTTTATTAAAGTAAGTTTGTTTGCCTTTTATAAAAACTTGTAGTTACTATTATGCTTAGCAAATTTACAACACAAATTCATGGGTCTAGACCAACGTTTGGGTCAAGTTTCATCGAATTCTGAGAACGTTCAAAATTTAGCTTTGCACAATTTTATTATCGCAACTTTGTTTCCCTTTTATACAAACTTGTAGTTATTATTACGTTTAGCAAATTTACCACAGAAATGCTTGGGTTCAGACAAACGTTTGGGTCAAGTTTCATCGAATTCTGAGAACGTTCAAAATTTAGTTGTTTTGCACGGTTTTATTGGTGCAAGTTTGTTTCCCTTTTATAAAAACTTGTAGTTATTATTATGCTTAGCAAATTACCACACAAAATCTTGGGTCTGGACGAACATTTCGGTCAAGTTTCGTCAAATTCTAAGAACATTCAAATTTTAGCTGTTTTATACGGTTTTATTTAAGTAAGTTTGTCTGCCTTTTATAAAAACCTGTAGTTATTGTTATGCTTAGTAAATTTACAATACAAATTCATAGGTCTAGACCAACGTTTGTGTCAAGTTTCGTCGAATTCTGAGATTGTTCAAAATTAAGCTTTGCACGATTTTATTAGAGCAACTTCGTTTCCCTTTTACACAAACTTTTAATTATTATCACGCTTAAAAAATTTACTACACAAATTCTTGGGCCTAGACCAACGTTTTGGGTCAATTTCGTCGAATTATGAGAATCCTCAAAATTTAGCTGTTTTGTACGGTTTTATTCAAGCAAGTTTGTTCTCCTTTTATAAAAACTTGTAGTTATTATTACGCTTAGCAAATTTACCACACAAATTCTTGGGTCTGAACCTACGTTTGGGCCAAGTTTCGTCGAATTCTGGTAACGTTCAAAATTTAGCTGTTTGTTGAACGGGTTTATTAGAGCAAGTTTGTTTCCCTTTTATACAAAATCGTAGTTATTATTAAACTTAGCAAATTTACCACACAAATTCTATGGTCTAGACCAATTTTTGGGACAAATTTCATCAAATTCTGGTAACGTTCAAAATTTAACTGTTTTGCACGGTTTTATTATAACTAGTTTGTTTCCCTTTTATACAAACTTGTAATTGTTATTACGCTTAGCAAATTTACCACACAAACTGTTGGGTCTAGACCAACGTTTGGGTCAAGTTTCGTTGAATTCTGAGAATTTTCAAAATTTAGCTGTTTTGCACGGTTTTATTAGAGCAAGATTGTTTCCCTTTTATACAAACTTGTAGTTATTATTAAAGCTTAGCAAATTACCACACAAATTCTTAGGTCTAAACCAACATTTGGGTCAAGTTTCGTCGAATTCTAAGAATGTTTAAAGTTTAGCTGTTTTGTACGGTTTTATTAAAGTAAGTTTTTTTGCCTTTTATAAAAACTTGTAGTTACTATTATGCTTAGCAAATTTACAACACAAATTCATGGGTCTAGACCAACGTTTGGGTCAAGTTTCGTCGAATTCTGAGAACGTTCAAAATTTAGCTTTGCACAATTTTATTATAGCAACTTTGTTTCCCTTTTATACAAACTTGTAGTTATTATTACGCTTAGCAAATTTTACCACAGAAATGCTTGGGTTCAGACAAACATTTGGGTCAAGTTTCATCGAATTCTGAGAACGTTCAAAATTTAGTTGTTTTGCACGGTTTTATTAGTGCTAGTTTGTTTCCCTTTTATAAAAACTTGTAGTTATTATTATTCTTAGCAAATTACCACACAAAATTTGGGTCTGGACGAACGTTTGGGTCAAGTTTCGTCAAATTCTAAGAACATTCAAATTTTAGCTGTTTTATACGGTTTTATTTAAGTAAGTTTGTCTGCCTTTTATAAAAACCTGTAGTTTGTGTTATGCTTAGTAAATTTACAATACAAATTCATAGGTCTAGACCAACGTTTGTGTCAAGTTTCGTCGAATTCTGAGATCGTTCAAAATTAAGCTTTGCACGATTTTATTAGAGCAACTTCGTTTCCCTTTTACACAAACTTTTAATTATTATCACGCTTAAAAAATTTACTACACAAATTCTTGGGCCTAGACCAACGTTTTGGGTCAAGTTTCGTCGAATTCTGAGAACGTTCAAAATTTAGCTGTTTTATACTGTTTTATTAAAGCAAGTTTGTTCTCCTTTTATAAAAACTTGTAGTTATTATTACGCTTAGCAAATTTACCACACAAATTCTTGGGTCTAAACCTACGTTTGGGCCAAGTTTCGTCGAATTCTGGTAACGTTCAAAATTTAGCTGTTTCTTGAACGGTTTTATTAGAGCAAGTTTGTTTCCCTTTTATACAAAATCGTAGTTATTATTAAACTTAGCGAATTTACCACACAAATTCTATGGTCTAGACCAATTTTTGGGACAAATTTCATCAAATTCTGGTAACGTTCAAAATTTAACTGTTTTGCACGGTTTTATTATAACTAGTTTGTTTCCCTTTTATACAAACTTGTAATTGTTATTACGCTTAGCAAATTTACCACACAAACTGTTGGGTCTAGACCAACGTTTGGGTCAAGTTTCGTTGAATTCTGAGAATTTTCAAAATTTAGCTGTTTTGCACGGTTTTATTAGAGCAAGATTGTTTCCCTTTTATACAAACTTGTAGTTATTATTAAAGCTTAGCAAATTACCACACAAATTCTTAGGTCTAAACCAACGTTTGGGTCAAGTTTCGTCGAATTCTAAGAACGTTTAAAGTTTAGCTGTTTTGTACGGTTTTATTAAAGTAAGTTTGTTTGCCTTTTATAAAAACTTGTAGTTACTATTATGCTTAGCAAATTTACAACACAAATTCATGGGTCTAGACCAACGTTTGGGTCAAGTTTCGTCGAATTCTGAGAACGTTCAAAATTTAGCTTTGCACAATTTTATTATAGCAACTTTGTTTCCCTTTTATACAAACTTGTAGTTATTATTACGCTTAGCAAATTTTACCACAGAAATGCTTGGGTTCAGACAAACATTTGGGTCAAGTTTCATCGAATTCTGAGAACGTTCAAAATTTAGTTGTTTTGCACGGTTTTATTAGTGCTAGTTTGTTTCCCTTTTATAAAAACTTGTAGTTATTATTATTCTTAGCAAATTACCACACAAAATTTGGGTCTGGACGAACGTTTGGGTCAAGTTTCGTCAAATTCTAAGAACATTCAAATTTTAGCTGTTTTATACGGTTTTATTTAAGTAAGTTTGTCTGCCTCTTATAAAAACCTGTAGTTATTGTTATGCTTAGTAAATTTACAATACAAATTCATAGGTCTAGACCAACGTTTGTGTCAAGTTTCGTCGAATTCTGAGATCGTTCAAAATTAAGCTTTGCACGATTTTATTAGAGCAACTTCATTTCCCTTTTACACAAACTTTTAATTATTATCACGCTTAAAAAATTTACTACACAAATTCTTGGGCCTAGACCAACGTTTTGGGTCAAGTTTCGTCGAATTCTGAGAATGTTCAAAATGTAGCTGTTTTATACGGTTTTATTAAAGCAAGTTTGTTCTCCTTTTATAAAAACTTGTAGTTATTATTACGCTTAGCAAATTTACCACACAAATTCTTGGGTCTAAACCTACGTTTGGGCTAAGTTTCGTCGAATTCTGGTAACGTTCAAAATTTAGCTGTTTCTTGAACGGTTTTATTAGAGCAAGTTTGTTTCCCTTTTATACAAAATCGTAGTTATTATTAAACTTAGCGAATTTACCACACAAATTCTATGGTCTAGACCAATTTTTGGGACAAATTTCATCAAATTCTGGTAACGTTCAAAATTTAACTGTTTTGCACGGTTTTATTATAACTAGTTTGTTTCCCTTTTATACAAACTTGTAATTGTTATTACGCTTAGCAAATTTACCACACAAACTGTTGGGTCTAGACCAACGTTTGGGTCAAGTTTCGTTGAATTCTGAGAATTTTCAAAATTTAGCTGTTTTGCACGGTTTTATTAGAGCAAGATTGTTTCCCTTTTATACAAACTTGTAGTTATTATTAAAGATTAGCAAATTACCACACAAATTCTTAGGTCTAAACCAACGTTTGGGTCAAGTTTCGTCGAATTCTAAGAACGTTTAAAGTTTAGCTGTTTTGTACGGTTTTATTAAAGTAAGTTTGTTTGCCTTTTATAAAAACTTGTAGTTATTATTATGCTTAGCAAATTTACAACACAAATTCATGGGTCTAGACCAACGTTTGGGTCAAGTTTCGTCGAATTCTGAGAACGTTCAAAATTTAGCTTTGCACAATTTTATTATAGCAACTTTGTTTCCCTTTTATACAAACTTGTAGTTATTATTACGCTTAGCAAATTTTACCACAGAAATGCTTGGGTTCAGACAAACATTTGGGTCAAGTTTCATCGAATTCTGAGAACGTTCAAATTTAGTTGTTTTGCACGGTTTTATTAGTGCTAGTTTGTT
This sequence comes from Sesamum indicum, assembly GCF_026168435.1. Lineage (NCBI taxonomy): Eukaryota > Viridiplantae > Streptophyta > Magnoliopsida > Lamiales > Pedaliaceae > Sesamum > Sesamum indicum. Next base: position 10,313,280 of record NC_142658.1, on the reverse strand, counting down.
TCCCTTTTATAAAAACTTGTAGTTATTATTATTCTTAGCAAATTACCACACAAAATTTGGGTCTGGACGAACGTTTGGGTCAAGTTTCGTCAAATTCTAAGAACATTCAAATTTTAGCTGTTTTATACGGTTTTATTTAAGTAAGTTTGTCTGCCTTTTATAAAAACCTGTAGTTATTGTTATGCTTAGTAAATTTACAATACAAATTCATAGGTCTAGACCAACGTTTGTGTCAAGTTTCGTCGAATTCTGAGATCGTTCAAAATTAAGCTTTGCACGATTTTATTAGAGCAACTTCGTTTCCCTTTTACACAAACTTTTAATTATTATCACGCTTAAAAAATTTACTACACAAATTCTTAGCCCTAGACCAACGTTTTGGGTCAAGTTTCGTCGAATTCTGAGAACGTTCAAAATTTAGCTGTTTTATACGGTTTTATTAAAGCAAGTTTGTTCTCCTTTTATAAAAACTTGTAGTTATTATTACGCTTAGCAAATTTACCACACAAATTCTTGGGTCTAAACCTACGTTTGGGCCAAGTTTCGTCGAATTCTGGTAACGTTCAAAATTTAGCTGTTTCTTGAACGATTTTATTAGAGCAAGTTTGTTTCCCTTTTATACAAAATCGTAGTTATTATTAAACTTAGCGAATTTACCACACAAATTCTATGGTCTAGACCAATTTTTGGGACAAATTTCATCAAATTCTGGTAACGTTCAAAATTTAACTGTTTTGCACGGTTTTATTATAACTAGTTTGTTTCCCTTTTATACAAACTTGTAATTGTTATTACGCTTAGCAAATTTACCACACAAACTGTTGGGTCTAGACCAACGTTTGGGTCAAGTTTCGTTGAATTCTAAGAATTTTCAAAATTTAGCTGTTTTGCACGGTTTTATTAGAGCAAGATTGTTTCCCTTTTATACAAACTTGTAGTTATTATTAAAGCTTAGCAAATTACCACACAAATTCTTAGGTCTAAACCAACGTTTGGGTCAAGTTTCGTCGAATTCTAAGAACGTTTAAAGTTTAGCTGTTTTGTACGGTTTTATTAAAGTAAGTTTGTTTGCCTTTTATAAAAACTTTTTAGTTATTATTATGCTTAGCAAATTTACAACACAAATTCATGGGTCTAGACCAACATTTGGGTCAAGTTTCGTCGAATTCTGAGAACGTTCAGAATTTAGCTTTGCACAATTTTATTATACCAACTTTGTTTCCCTTTTATACAAACTTGTAGTTATTATTACGCTTAGCAAATTTACCACAGAAATGCTTGTGTTTAGACAAACGTTTGGGTCAAGTTTCATCGAATTCTGAGAACGTTCAAAATTTAGTTGTTTTGCACGGTTTTATTGGTGCAAGTTTGTTTCCCTTTTATAAAAACTTGTAGTTATTATTATTCTTAGCAAATTACCACACAAATTCTTGGGTCTGGACGAACGTTTGGGTCAAGTTTCGTCAAATTCTAAGAACGTTTAATCTTTAGCTGTTTTGTACGATTTTATTTAAGTAAGTTTGTCTGCCTTTTGTAAAAACCTGTAGTTATTATTATGTTTAGTAAATTTACAATACAAATTCATGGGTCTAGACCAACGTTTGGTTTAAGTTTCATCGAATTCTGAGAAGGTTCAAAATTAAGCTTTGCACGATTTTATTAGAGCAACTTTGTTTCCCTTTTATACAAACTTTTAGTTATTATCACGCTTAAAAAATTTACTACACAAATTTTTTGGCCTAGACCAACGTTTTGGGTAAAGTTTTGTCGAATTCTGAGAACGTTCAAAATTTAGCTGTTTTGTACGGTTTTATTAAAGCAAGTTTGTTCTCCTTTTATAAAAACTTGTAGTTATTATTACGCTTATCAAATTTACCACACAAATTCTTGGGTCTAAACCTACGTTTGGGCCAAGTTTCGTCGAATTCTGGTAACGTTCAAAATTTAGCTGTTTTTTGAACGGTTTTATTAGAGCACGTTTGTTTCCCTTTTATACAAAATCATAGTTATTATTAAATTTAGCAAATTTACCACACAAATTCTATGGTCTAGACCAATTTTTGGGTCAAATTTCATCGAATTCTGGTAACGTTCAAAATGTAACTGTTTTGCACGGTTTTATTATAACTAGTTTGTTTCCCTTTTATACAAACTTGTAGTTATTATTACGCTTAGCAAATTTACCACACAAACTGTTGGGTCTAGACCAACGTTTGGGTCAAGTTTCGTTGAATTCTGAGAATTTTCAAAATTTAGCTGTTTTGCACGGTTTTATTAGAGCAAGTTTGTTTCCCTTTTATACAAATTTGTAGTTATTATTAAAGCTTAGCAAATTACCACACAAATTCTTAGTTCTAAACCAACGTTTGGGTCAAGTTTCGTCGAATTCTAAGAATGTTTAAAGTTTAGCTGTTTTGTACGGTTTTATTAAAGTAAGTTTGTTTGCCTTTTATAAAAACTTTGTAGTTATTATTATGCTTAGCAAATTTACAACACAAATTCATGGGTCTAGACCAACGTTTGGGTCAAGTTTCGTCGAATTCTGAGAACGTTCAAAATTTAGCTTTGCACAATTTTATTATAGCAACTTTGTTTCCCTTTTATACAAACTTGTAGTTATTATTACGCTTAGCAAATTTACCACAGAAATGCTTGGGTTTAGACAAACGTTTGGGTCAAGTTTCATCGAATTCTGAGAACGTTCAAAATTTAGTTGTTTTGCACGATTTTATTGGTGCAAGTTTGTTTCCCTTTTATAAAAACTTGTAGTTATTATTATGCTTAGCAAATTACCACACAAATTCTTGGGTCTGGACGAACGTTTGGGTCAAGTTTCGTCAAATTCTAAGAACGTTCAATCTTTAGCTGTTTTGTACGGTTTTATTTAAGTAAGTTTGTCTGCCTTTTATAAAAACCTGTAGTTATTATTATGCTTAGTAAATTTACAATACAAATTCATGGGTCTAGACCAACGTTTGGTTCAAGTTTCATCGAATTCTGAGAAGGTTCAAAATTAAGCTTTGCACGATTTTATTAGAGCAACTTCGTTTCCCTTTTATACAAACTTTTAGTTATTATCACGCTTAAAAAATTTACTACACAAATTTTTGGGCCTAGACCAACGTTTTGGGTCAAGTTTCGTCGAATTCTGAGAACGTTCAAAATTTAGCTGTTTTGTATGGTTTTATTAAAGCAAGTTTGTTCTCCTTTTATAAAAACTTGTAGTTATTATTACGCATATCAAATTTACCACACAAATTCTTCGGTCTAAACCTACGTTTGGGCCAAGTTTCGTCGAATTCTGGTAACGTTCAAAATTTAGTTGTTTCTTGAACGGTTTTATTAGAGCAAGTTTGTTTCCCTTTTATACAAAATCGTAGTTATTATTAAATTTAGCAAATTTACCACACAAATTCTATGGTCTAGACCAATTTTTGGGTCAAATTTCATCGAATTCTGGTAACGTTCAAAATTTAACTGTTTTGCACGGTTTTATTATAACTAGTTTGTTTCCCTTTTATACAAACTTGTAGTTGTTATTACGCTTAGCAAATTTACCACACAAACTGTTGGGTCTAGACCAACGTTTGGGTCAAGTTTCGTTGAATTCTGAGAATTTTCAAAATTTAGCTGTTTTGCACGGTTTTATTAGAGCAAGATTGTTTCCCTTTTATACAAACTTGTAGTTATTATTAAAGCTTAGCAAATTACCACACAAATTCTTAGGTCTAAACCAACGTTTGGGTCAAGTTTCGTCGAATTCTAAGAATGTTTAAAGTTTAGCTGTTTTGTACGGTTTTATTAAAGTAAGTTTGTTTGCCTTTTATAAAAACTTTTTAGTTATTATTATGCTTAGCAAATTTACAACACAAATTCATGGGTCTAGACCAACGTTTGGGTCAAGTTTCGTCGAATTCTGAGAACGTTCAAAATTTAGCTTTGCACAATTTTATTATAGCAACTTTGTTTCCCTTTTATACAAACTTGTAGTTATTATTACACTTAGCAAATTTACCACAGAAATGCTTGGGTTTAGACAAACGTTTGGGTCAAGTTTCATCGAATTCTGAGAACGTTCAAAATTTAGTTGTTTTGCACGGTTTTATTGGTGCAAGTTTGTTTCCCTTTTATAAAAACTTGTAGTTATTATTATTCTTAGCAAATTACCACACAAATTCTTGGGTCTGGACGAACGTTTGGGTCAAGTTTCGTCAAATTCTAAGAACGTTTAATCTTTAGCTGTTTTGTACGGTTTTATTTAAGTTTGTCTGCCTTTTGTAAAAACCTGTAGTTATTATTATGTTTAGTAAATTTACAATACAAATTCATGGGTCTAGACCAACGTTTGGTTCAAGTTTCATCGAATTCTGAGAAGGTTCAAAATTAAGCTTTGCACGATTTTATTAGAGCAACTTCGTTTCCCTTTTATACAAACTTTTAGTTATTATCACGCTTAAAAAATTTACTACACAAATTTTTGGGCCTAGACCAACGTTTTGGGTAAAGTTTTGTCGAATTCTGAGAACGTTCAAAATTTAGCTGTTTTGTACGGTTTTATTAAAGCAAGTTTGTTCTCCTTTTATAAAAACTTGTAGTTATTATTACGCTTATCAAATTTACCACACAAATTCTTGGGTCTAAACCTACGTTTGGGCCAAGTTTCGTCGAATTCTGGTAACGTTCAAAATTTAGCTGTTTTTTGAACGGTTTTATTAGACCAAGTTTGTTTCCCTTTTATACAAAATCGTAGTTATTATTAAATTTAGCAAATTTACCACACAAATTCTATGGTCTAGACCAATTTTTGGGTCAAATTTCATCGAATTCTGGTAACGTTCAAAATGTAACTGTTTTGCACGGTTTTATTATAACTAGTTTGTTTCCCTTCTATACAAACTTGTAGTTATTATTACGCTTAGCAAATTTACCACACAAACTGTTGGGTCTAGACCAACGTTTGGGTCAAGTTTCGTTGAATTCTGAGAATTTTCAAAATTTAGCTGTTTTGCACGGTTTTATTAGAGCAAGTTTGTTTCCCTTTTATACAAACTTGTAGTTATTATTAAAGCTTAGCAAATTACCACACAAATTCTTAGTTCTAAACCAACGTTTGGGTCAAGTTTCGTCGAATTCTAAGAATGTTTAAAGTTTAGCTGTTTTGTACGGTTTTATTAAAGTAAGTTTGTTTCCCTTTTATAAAAACTTGTAGTTATTATTATGCTTAGCAAATTACCACACAAATTCTTGGGTCTGGACGAACGTTTGGGTCAAGTTTCGTCAAATTCTAAGAACGTTCAATCTTTAGCTGTTTTGTACGGTTTTATTTAAGTTTGTCTGCCTTTTATAAAAACCTGTAGTTATTATTATGCTTAGTAAATTTACAATACAAATTCATGGGTCTAGACCAACGTTTGGTTCAAGTTTCATCGAATTCTGAGAAGGTTCAAAATTAAGCTTTGCACGATTTTATTAGAGCAACTTCGTTTCCCTTTTATACAAACTTTTAGTTATTATCACGCTTAAAAAATTTACTACACAAATTTTTGGGCCTAGACCAACGTTTTGGGTAAAGTTTTGTCGAATTCTGAGAACGTTCAAAATTTAGCTGTTTTGTACGGTTTTATTAAAGCAAGTTTGTTCTCCTTTTATAAAAACTTGTAGTTATTATTACGCTTATCAAATTTACCACACAAATTCTTGGGTCTAAACCTACGTTTGGGCCAAGTTTCGTCGAATTCTGGTAACGTTCAAAATTTAGCAGTTTTTTGAACGGTTTTATTAGACCAAGTTTGTTTCCCTTTTATACAAAATCGTAGTTATTATTAAATTTAGCAAATTTACCACACAAATTCTATGGTCTAGACCAATTTTTGGGTCAAATTTCATCGAATTCTGGTAACGTTCAAAATGTAACTGTTTTGCACGGTTTTATTATAACTAGTTTGTTTCCCTTCTATACAAACTTGTAGTTATTATTACGCTTAGCAAATTTACCACACAAACTGTTGGGTCTAGACCAACGTTTGGGTCAAGTTTCGTTGAATTCTGAGAATTTTCAAAATTTAGCTGTTTTGCACGGTTTTATTAGAGCAAGTTTGTTTCCCTTTTATACAAACTTGTAGTTATTATTAAAGCTTAGCAAATTACCACACAAATTCTTAGTTCTAAACCAACGTTTGGGTCAAGTTTCGTCGAATTCTAAGAATGTTTAAAGTTTAGCTGTTTTGTACGGTTTTATTAAAGTAAGTTTGTTTCCCTTTTATAAAAACTTGTAGTTATTATTATGCTTAGCAAATTACCACACAAATTCTTGGGTCTGGACGAACGTTTGGGTCAAGTTTCGTCAAATTCTAAGAACGTTCAATCTTTAGCTGTTTTGTACGGTTTTATTTAAGTTTGTCTGCCTTTTATAAAAACCTGTAGTTATTATTATGCTTAGTAAATTTACAATACAAATTCATGGGTCTAGACCAACGTTTGGTTCAAGTTTCATCGAATTCTGAGAAGGTTCAAAATTAAGCTTTGCACGATTTTATTAGAGCAACTTCGTTTCCCTTTTATACAAACTTTTAGTTATTATCACACTTAAAAAATTTACTACACAAATTTTTGGGCGTAGACCAACGTTTTGGGTCAAGTTTCGTCGAATTCTGAGAACGTTCAAAATTTAGCTGTTTTGTACGGTTTTATTAAAGCAAGTTTGTTCTCCTTTTATAAAAACTTGTAGTTATTATTACGCTTATCAAATTTACCACACAAATTCTTGGGTCTAAACCTACGTTTGGGCCAAGTTTCGTCGAATTCTGGTAACGTTCAAAATTTAGCTGTTTTTTGAACGGTTTTATTAGACCAAGTTTGTTTCCCTTTTATACAAAATCGTATTTATTATTAAATTTAGCAAATTTACCACACAAATTCTATGGTCTAGACCAATTTTTGGGTCAAATTTCATCGAATTCTGGTAACGTTCAAAATGTAACTGTTTTGCACGGTTTTATTATAACTAGTTTGTTTCCCTTCTATACAAACTTGTAGTTATTATTACGCTTAGCAAATTTACCACACAAACTGTTGGGTCTAGACCAACGTTTGGGTCAAGTTTCGTTGAATTCTGAGAATTTTCAAAATTTAGCTGTTTTGCACGGTTTTATTAGAGCAAGTTTGTTTCCCTTTTATACAAACTTGTAGTTATTATTAAAGCTTAGCAAATTACCACACAAATTCTTAGTTCTAAACCAACGTTTGGGTCAAGTTTCGTCGAATTCTAAGAATGTTTAAAGTTTAGCTGTTTTGTACGGTTTTATTAAAGTAAGTTTGTTTCCCTTTTATAAAAACTTGTAGTTATTATTATGCTTAGCAAATTACCACACAAATTCTTGGGTCTGGACGAACGTTTGGGTCAAGTTTCGTCAAATTCTAAGAACGTTCAATCTTTAGCTGTTTTGTACGGTTTTATTTAAGTTTGTCTGCCTTTTATAAAAACCTGTAGTTATTATTATGCTTAGTAAATTTACAATACAAATTCATGGGTCTAGACCAACGTTTGGTTCAAGTTTCATCGAATTCTGAGAAGGTTCAAAATTAAGCTTTGCACGATTTTATTAGAGCAACTTCGTTTCCCTTTTATACAAACTTTTAGTTATTATCACACTTAAAAAATTTACTACACAAATTTTTGGGCGTAGACCAACGTTTTGGGTCAAGTTTCGTCGAATTCTGAGAACGCTCAAAATTTAGCTGTTTTGTACGGTTTTATTAAAGCAAGTTTGTTCTCCTTTTATAAAAACTTGTAGTTATTATTACGCTTATCAAATTTACCACACAAATTCTTGGGTCTAAACCTACGTTTGGGCCAAGTTTCGTCGAATTCTGGTAACGTTCAAAATTTAGCTGTTTTTTGAACGGTTTTATTAGACCAAGTTTGTTTCCCTTTTATACAAAATCGTAGTTATTATTAAATTTAGCAAATTTACCACACAAATTCTATGGTCTAGACCAATTTTTGGGTCAAATTTCATCGAATTCTGGTAACGTTCAAAATGTAACTGTTTTGCACGGTTTTATTATAACTAGTTTGTTTCCCTTCTATACAAACTTGTAGTTATTATTACGCTTAGCAAATTTACCACACAAACTGTTGGGTCTAGACCAACGTTTGGGTCAAGTTTCGTTGAATTCTGAGAATTTTCAAAATTTAGCTGTTTTGCACGGTTTTATTAGAGCAAGATTGTTTCCCTTTTATACAAACTTGTAGTTATTATTAAAGCTTAGCAAATTACCACACAAATTCATAGTTCTAAACCAACGTTTGGGTCAAGTTTCGTCGAATTCTAAGAATGTTTAAAGTTTAGCTGTTTTGTACGGTTTTATTAAAGTAAGTTTGTTTCCCTTTTATAAAAACTTGTAGTTATTATTATGCTTAGCAAATTACCACACAAATTCTTGGGTCTGGACGAACGTTTGGGTCAAGTTTCGTCAAATTCTAAGAACGTTCAATCTTTAGCTGTTTTGTACGGTTTTATTTAAGTAAGTTTGTCTGCCTTTTATAAAAACCTGTAGTTATTATTATGCTTAGTAAATTTACAATACAAATTCATTGGTCTAGACCAACGTTTGGTTCAAGTTTCATCGAATTCTGAGAAGGTTCAAAATTAAGCTTTGCACGATTTTATTAGAGCAACTTCGTTTCCCTTTTATACAAACTTTTAGTTATTATCACGCTTAAAAAATTTACTACACAAATTTTTGGGCCTAGACCAACGTTTTGGGTAAAGTTTCGTCGAATTCTGAGAACGTTCAAAATTTAGCTGTTTTGTACGGTTTTATTAAAGCAAGTTTGTTCTCCTTTTATAAAAACTTGTAGTTATTATTACGCTTAGCAAATTTACCACACAAATTCTTGGGTCTAAACCTACGTTTGGGCCAAGTTTCGTCGAATTCTGGTAACGTTCAAAATTTAGCTGTTTCTTGAACGGTTTTATTAGAGCAAGTTTGTTTCCCTTTTATACAAAATCGTAGTTATTATTAAACTTAGCGAATTTACCACACAAATTCTATGGTCTAGACCAATTTTTGGGACAAATTTCATCAAATTCTGGTAACGTTCAAAATTTAACTGTTTTGCACGGTTTTATTATAACTAGTTTGTTTCCCTTTTATACAAACTTGTAATTGTTATTACGCTTAGCAAATTTACCACACAAACTGTTGGGTCTAGACCAACGTTTGGGTCAAGTTTCGTTGAATTCTGAGAATTTTCAAAATTTAGCTGTTTTGCACGGTTTTATTAGAGCAAGATTGTTTCCCTTTTATACAAACTTGTAGTTATTATTAAAGCTTAGCAAATTACCACACAAATTCTTAGGTCTAAACCAACGTTTGGGTCAAGTTTCGTCGAATTCTAAGAACGTTTAAAGTTTAGCTGTTTTGTACGGTTTTATTAAAGTAAGTTTGTTTGCCTTTTATAAAAACTTTTTAGTTATTATTATGCTTAGCAAATTTACAACACAAATTCATGGGTCTAGACCAACATTTGGGTCAAGTTTCGTCGAATTCTGAGAACGTTCAGAATTTAGCTTTGCACAATTTTATTATACCAACTTTGTTTCCCTTTTATAAAAACTTGTAGTTATTATTACGCTTAGCAAATTTACCACAGAAATGCTTGGGTTTAGACAAACGTTTGGGTCAAGTTTCATCGAATTCTGAGAACGTTCAAAATTTAGTTGTTTTGCACGGTTTTATTGGTGCAAGTTTGTTTCCCTTTTATAAAAACTTGTAGTTATTATTATTCTTAGCAAATTACCACACAAATTCTTGGGTCTGGACGAACGTTTGGGTCAAGTTTCGTCAAATTCTAAGAACGTTTAATCTTTAGCTGTTTTGTACGATTTTATTTAAGTAAGTTTGTCTGCCTTTTGTAAAAACCTGTAGTTATTATTATGTTTAGTAAATTTACAATACAAATTCATGGGTCTAGACCAACGTTTGGTTTAAGTTTCATCGAATTCTGAGAAGGTTCAAAATTAAGCTTTGCACGATTTTATTAGAGCAACTTCGTTTCCCTTTTATACAAACTTTTAGTTATTATCACGCTTAAAAAATTTACTACACAAATTTTTGGGCCTAGACCAACGTTTTGGGTAAAGTTTTGTCGAATTCTGAGAACGTTCAAAATTTAGCTGTTTTGTACGGTTTTATTAAAGCAAGTTTGTTCTCCTTTTATAAAAACTTGTAGTTATTATTACGCTTATCAAATTTACCACACAAATTCTTGGGTCTAAACCTACGTTTGGGCCAAGTTTCGTCGAATTCTGGTAACGTTCAAAATTTAGCTGTTTTTTGAACGGTTTTATTAGAGCACGTTTGTTTCCCTTTTATACAAAATCATAGTTATTATTAAATTTAGCAAATTTACCACACAAATTCTATGGTCTAGACCAATTTTTGGGTCAAATTTCATCGAATTCTGGTAACGTTCAAAATGTAACTGTTTTGCACGGTTTTATTATAACTAGTTTGTTTCCCTTTTATACAAACTTGTAGTTATTATTACGCTTAGCAAATTTACCACACAAATTGTTGGGTCTAGAGCAACGTTTGGGTCAAGTTTCGTTGAATTCTGAGAATTTTCAAAATTTAGCTGTTTTGCACGGTTTTATTAGAGCAAGTTTGTTTCCCTTTTATACAAATTTGTAGTTATTATTAAAGCTTAGCAAATTACCACACAAATTCTTAGTTCTAAACCAACGTTTGGGTCAAGTTTCGTCGAATTCTAAGAATGTTTAAAGTTTAGCTGTTTTGTACGGTTTTATTAAAGTAAGTTTGTTTGCCTTTTATAAAAACTTTGTAGTTATTATTATGCTTAGCAAATTTACAACACAAATTCATGGGTCTAGACCAACGTTTGGGTCAAGTTTCGTCGAATTCTGAGAACGTTCAAAATTTAGCTTTGCACAATTTTATTATAGCAACTTTGTTTCCCTTTTATACAAACTTGTAGTTATTATTACGCTTAGCAAATTTACCACAGAAATGCTTGGGTTTAGACAAACGTTTGGGTCAAGTTTCATCGAATTCTGAGAACGTTCAAAATTTAGTTGTTTTGCACGATTTTATTGGTGCAAGTTTGTTTCCCTTTTATAAAAACTTGTAGTTATTATTATGCTTAGCAAATTACCACACAAATTCTTGGGTCTGGACGAACGTTTGGGTCAAGTTTCGTCAAATTCTAAGAACGTTCAATCTTTAGCTGTTTTGTACGGTTTTATTTAAGTAAGTTTGTCTGCCTTTTATAAAAACCTGTAGTTATTATTATGCTTAGTAAATTTACAATACAAATTCATGGGTCTAGACCAACGTTTGGTTCAAGTTTCATCGAATTCTGAGAAGGTTCAAAATTAAGCTTTGCACGATTTTATTAGAGCAACTTCGTTTCCCTTTTATACAAACTTTTAGTTATTATCACGCTTAAAAAATTTACTACACAAATTTTTGGGCCTAGACCAACGTTTTGGGTAAAGTTTCGTCGAATTCTGAGAACGTTCAAAATTTAGCTGTTTTGTACGGTTTTATTAAAGCAAGTTTGTTCTCCTTTTATAAAAACTTGTAGTTATTATTACGCTTATCAAATTTACCACACAAATTCTTGGGTCTAAACCTACGTTTGGGCCAAGTTTCGTCGAATTCTGGTAACGTTCAAAATTTAGTTGTTTCTTGAACGGTTTTATTAGAGCAAGTTTGTTTCCCTTTTACACAAAATCGTAGTTATTATTAAATTTAGCAAATTTACCACACAAATTCTATGGTCTAGACCAATTTTTGGGTCAAATTTCATCGAATTCTGGTAACGTTCAAAATGTAACTGTTTTGCACGGTTTTATTATAACTAGTTTGTTTCCCTTTTATACAAACTTGTAGTTGTTATTACGCTTAGCAAATTTACCACACAAACTGTTGGGTCTAGACCAACGTTTGGGTCAAGTTTCGTTGAATTCTGAGAATTTTCAAAATTTAGCTGTTTTGTACGGTTTATTAGAGCAAGATTGTTTCCCTTTTATACAAACTTGTAGTTATTATTAAAGCTTAGCAAATTACCACACAAATTCTTAGGTCTAAACCAACGTTTGGGTCAAGTTTCGTCGAATTCTAAGAATGTTTAAAGTTTAGCTGTTTTGTACGGTTTTATTAAAGTAAGTTTGTTTGCCTTTTATAAAAACTTTTTAGTTATTATTATGCTTAGCAAATTTACAACACAAATTCATGGGTCTAGACCAACGTTTGGGTCAAGTTTCGTCGAATTCTGAGAACGTTCAAAATTTAGCTTTGCACAATTTTATTATAGCAACTTTGTTTCCCTTTTATACAAACTTGTAGTTATTATTACGCTTAGCAAATTTACCACAGAAATGCTTGGGTTTAGACAAACGTTTGGGTCAAGTTTCATCGAATTCTGAGAACGTTCAAAATTTAGTTGTTTTGCACGGTTTTATTGGTGCAAGTTTGTTTCCCTTTTATAAAAACTTGTAGTTATTATTATTCTTAGCAAATTACCACACAAATTCTTGGGTCTGGACGAACGTTTGGGTCAAGTTTCGTCAAATTCTAAGAACGTTCAATCTTTAGCTGTTTTGTACGGTTTTATTTAAGTAAGTTTGTCTGCCTTTTATAAAAACCTGTAGTTATTATTATGCTTAGTAAATTTACAATACAAATTCATGGGTCTAGACCAACGTTTGGTTCAAGTTTCATCGAATTCTGAGAAGGTTCAAAATTAAGCTTTGCACGATTTTATTAGAGCAACTTCGTTTCCCTTTTATACAAACTTTTAGTTATTATCACGCTTAAAAAATTTACTACACAAATTTTTGGGCCTAGACCAACGTTTTGGGTAAAGTTTCGTCGAATTCTGAGAACGTTCAAAATTTAGCTGTTTTGTACGGTTTTATTAAAGCAAGTTTGTTCTCCTTTTATAAAAACTTGTAGTTATTATTACGCTTATCAAATTTACCACACAAATTCTTGGGTCTAAACCTACGTTTGGGCCAAGTTTCGTCGAATTCTGGTAACGTTCAAAATTTAGTTGTTTCTTGAACGGTTTTATTAGAGCAAGTTTGTTTCCCTTTTACACAAAATCGTAGTTATTATTAAATTTAGCAAATTTACCACACAAATTCTATGGTCTAGACCAATTTTTGGGTCAAATTTCATCGAATTCTGGTAACGTTCAAAATGTAACTGTTTTGCACGGTTTTATTATAACTAGTTTGTTTCCCTTTTATACAAACTTGTAGTTGTTATTACGCTTAGCAAATTTACCACACAAACTGTTGGGTCTAGACCAACGTTTGGGTCAAGTTTCGTTGAATTCTGAGAATTTTCAAAATTTAGCTGTTTTGTACGGTTTATTAGAGCAAGATTGTTTCCCTTTTATACAAACTTGTAGTTATTATTAAAGCTTAGCAAATTACCACACAAATTCTTAGGTCTAAACCAACGTTTGGGTCAAGTTTCGTCGAATTCTAAGAATGTTTAAAGTTTAGCTGTTTTGTACGGTTTTATTAAAGTAAGTTTGTTTGCCTTTTATAAAAACTTTTTAGTTATTATTATGCTTAGCAAATTTACAACACAAATTCATGGGTCTAGACCAACGTTTGGGTCAAGTTTCGTCGAATTCTGAGAACGTTCAAAATTTAGCTTTGCACAATTTTATTATAGCAACTTTGTTTCCCTTTTATACAAACTTGTAGTTATTATTACGCTTAGCAAATTTACCACAGAAATGCTTGGGTTTAGACAAACGTTTGGGTCAAGTTTCATCGAATTCTGAGAACGTTCAAAATTTAGTTGTTTTGCACGGTTTTATTGGTGCAAGTTTGTTTCCCTTTTATAAAAACTTGTAGTTATTATTATTCTTAGCAAATTACCACACAAATTCTTGGGTCTGGACGAACGTTTGGGTCAAGTTTCGTCAAATTCTAAGAACGTTTAATCTTGAGCTGTTTTGTACGGTTTTATTTAAGTAAGTTTGTCTGCCTTTTGTAAAAACCTGTAGTTATTATTATGTTTAGTAAATTTACAATACAAATTCATGGGTCTAGACCAACGTTTGGTTCAAGTTTCATCGAATTCTGAGAAGGTTCAAAATTAAGCTTTGCACGATTTTATTAGAGCAACTTCGTTTCCCTTTTATACAAACTTTTAGTTATTATCACGCTTAAAAAATTTACTACACAAATTTTTGGGCCTAGACCAACGTTTTGGGTAAAGTTTTGTCGAATTCTGAGAACGTTCAAAATTTAGCTGTTTTGTACGGTTTTATTAAAGCAAGTTTGTTCTCCTTTTATAAAAACTTGTAGTTATTATTACGCTTATCAAATTTACCACACAAATTCTTGGGTCTAAACCTACGTTTGGGCCAAGTTTCGTCGAATTCTGGTAACGTTCAAAATTTAGCTGTTTTTTGAACGGTTTTATTAGAGCAAGTTTGTTTCCCTTTTATACAAAATCGTAGTTATTATTAAATTTAGCAAATTTACCACACAAATTCTATGGTCTAGACCAATTTTTGGGTCAAATTTCATCGAATTCTGGTAACGTTCAAAATGTAACTGTTTTGCACGGTTTTATTATAACTAGTTTGTTTCCCTTTTGTACAAACTTGTAGTTATTATTACGCTTAGCAAATTTACCACACAAACTGTTGGGTCTAGACCAACGTTTGGGTCAAGTTTCGTTGAATTCTGAGAATTTTCAAAATTTAGCTGTTTTGCACGGTTTTATTAGAGCAAGTTTGTTTCCCTTTTATACAAATTTGTAGTTATTATTAAAGCTTAGCAAATTACCACACAAATTCTTAGTTCTAAACCAACGTTTGGGTCAAGTTTCGTCGAATTCTAAGAATGTTTAAAGTTTAGCTGTTTTGTACGGTTTTATTAAAGTAAGTTTGTTTGCCTTTTATAAAAACTTTGTAGTTATTATTATGCTTAGCAAATTTACAACACAAATTCATGGATCTAGACCAACGTTTGGGTCAAGTTTCGTCGAATTCTGAGAACGTTCAAAATTTAGCTTTGCACAATTTTATTATAGCAACTTTGTTTCCCTTTTATACAAACTTGTAGTTATTATTACGCTTAGCAAATTTACCACAGAAATGCTTGGGTTTAGACAAACGTTTGGGTCAAGTTTCATCGAATTCTGAGAACGTTCAAAATTTAGTTGTTTTGCACGATTTTATTGGTGCAAGTTTGTTTCCCTTTTATAAAAACTTGTAGTTATTATTATGCTTAGCAAATTACCACACAAATTCTTGGGTCTGGACGAACGTTTGGGTCAAGTTTCGTCAAATTCTAAGAACGTTCAATCTTTAGCTGTTTTGTACGATTTTATTTAAGTAAGTTTGTCTGCCTTTTATAAAAACCTGTAGTTATTATTATGCTTAGTAAATTTACAATACAAATTCATGGGTCTAGACCAACGTTTGGTTCAAGTTTCATCGAATTCTGAGAAGGTTCAAAATTAAGCTTTGCACGATTTTATTAGAGCAACTTCGTTTCCCTTTTATACAAACTTTTAGTTATTATCACGCTTAAAAAATTTACTACACAAATTTTTCGGCCTAGACCAACGTTTTGGGTCAAGTTTCGTCGAATTCTGAGAACGTTCAAAATTTAGCTGTTTTGTACGGTTTTATTAAAGCAAGTTTGTTCTCCTTTTATAAAAACTTGTAGTTATTATTACGCTTATCAAATTTACCACACAAATTCTTGGGTCTAAACCTACGTTTGGGCCAAGTTTCGTCGAATTCTGGTAACGTTCAAAATTTAGTTGTTTCTTGAACGGTTTTATTAGAGCAAGTTTGTTTCCCTTTTATACAAAATCGTAGTTATTATTAAATTTAGCAAATTTACCACACAAATTCTATGGTCTAGACCAATTTTTGGGTCAAATTTCATCGAATTCTGGTAACGTTCAAAATGTAACTGTTTTGCACGGTTTTATTATAACTAGTTTGTTTCCCTTTTATACAAACTTGTAGTTGGTATTATGCTTAGCAAATTTACCACACAAACTGTTAGGTCTAGACCAACGTTTGGGTCAAGTTTCGTTGAATTCTAAGAATTTTCAAAATTTAGCTGTTTTGCACGGTTTTATTAGAGCAAGATTGTTTCCCTTTTATACAAACTTGTAGTTATTATTAAAGCTTAGCAAATTACCACACAAATTCTTAGGTCTAAACCAACGTTTGGGTCAAGTTTCGTCGAATTCTAAGAATGTTTAAAGTTTAGCTGTTTTGTACGGTTTTATTAAAGTAAGTTTGTTTGCCTTTTATAAAAACTTTTTAGTTATTATTATGCTTAGCAAATTTACAACACAAATTCATGGGTCTAGACCAACGTTTGGGTCAAGTTTCGTCGAATTCTGAGAACGTTCAAAATTTAGCTTTGCACAATTTTATTATAGCAACTTTGTTTCCCTTTTATACAAACTTGTAGTTATTATTACGCTTAGCAAATTTACCACAGAAATGCTTGGGTTTAGACAAATGTTTGGGTCAAGTTTCATCGAATTCTGAGAACGTTCAAAATTTAGTTGTTTTGCACGGTTTTATTGGTGCAAGTTTGTTTCCCTTTTATAAAAACTTGTAGTTATTATTATTCTTAGCAAATTACCACACAAATTCTTGGGTCTGGACGAACGTTTGGGTCAAGTTTCGTCAAATTCTAAGAACGTTTAATCTTTAGCTGTTTTGTACGGTTTTATTTAAGTAAGTTTGTCTGCCTTTTGTAAAAACCTGTAGTTATTATTATGTTTAGTAAATTTACAATACAAATTCATGGGTCTAGACCAACGTTTGGTTCAAGTTTCATCGAATTCTGAGAAGGTTCAAAATTAAGCTTTGCACGATTTTATTAGAGCAACTTCGTTTCCCTTTTATACAAACTTTTAGTTATTATCACGCTTAAAAAATTTACTACACAAATTTTTGGGCCTAGACCAACGTTTTGGGTAAAGTTTTGTCGAATTCTGAGAACGTTCAAAATTTAGCTGTTTTGTACGGTTTTATTAAAGCAAGTTTGTTCTCCTTTTATAAAAACTTGTAGTTATTATTACGCTTATCAAATTTACCACACAAATTCTTGGGTCTAAACCTACGTTTGGGCCAAGTTTCGTCGAATTCTGGTAACGTTCAAAATTTAGCTGTTTTTTGAACGGTTTTATTAGAGCAAGTTTGTTTCCCTTTTATACAAAATCGTAGTTATTATTAAATTTAGCAAATTTACCACACAAATTCTATGGTCTAGACCAATTTTTGGGTCAAATTTCATCGAATTCTGGTAACGTTCAAAATGTAACTGTTTTGCACGGTTTTATTATAACTAGTTTGTTTCCCTTTTGTACAAACTTGTAGTTATTATTACGCTTAGCAAATTTACCACACAAACTGTTGGGTCTAGACCAACGTTTGGGTCAAGTTTCGTTGAATTCTGAGAATTTTCAAAATTTAGCTGTTTTGCACGGTTTTATTAGAGCAAGTTTGTTTCCCTTTTATACAAATTTGTAGTTATTATTAAAGCTTAGCAAATTACCACACAAATTCTTAGTTCTAAACCAACGTTTGGGTCAAGTTTCGTCGAATTCTAAGAATGTTTAAAGTTTAGCTGTTTTGTACGGTTTTATTAAAGTAAGTTTGTTTGCCTTTTATAAAAACTTTGTAGTTATTATTATGCTTAGCAAATTTACAACACAAATTCATGGGTCTAGACCAACGTTTGGGTCAAGTTTCGTCGAATTCTGAGAACGTTCAAAATTTAGCTTTGCACAATTTTATTATAGCAACTTTGTTTCCCTTTTATACAAACTTGTAGTTATTATTACGCTTAGCAAATTTACCACAGAAATGCTTGGGTTTAAACAAACGTTTGGGTCAAGTTTCATCGAATTCTGAGAACGTTCAAAATTTAGTTGTTTTGCACGATTTTATTGGTGCAAGTTTGTTTCCCTTTTATAAAAACTTGTAGTTATTATTATGCTTAGCAAATTACCACACAAATTCTTGGGTCTGGACGAACGTTTGGGTCAAGTTTCGTCAAATTCTAAGAACGTTCAATCTTTAGCTGTTTTGTACGATTTTATTTAAGTAAGTTTGTCTGCCTTTTATAAAAACCTGTAGTTATTATTATGCTTAGTAAATTTACAATACAAATTCATGGGTCTAGACCAACGTTTGGTTCAAGTTTCATCGAATTCTGAGAAGGTTCAAAATTAAGCTTTGCACGATTTTATTAGAGCAACTTCGTTTCCCTTTTATACAAACTTTTAGTTATTATCACGCTTAAAAAATTTACTACACAAATTTTTCGGCCTAGACCAACGTTTTGGGTCAAGTTTCGTCGAATTCTGAGAACGTTCAAAATTTAGCTGTTTTGTACGGTTTTATTAAAGCAAGTTTGTTCTCCTTTTATAAAAACTTGTAGTTATTATTACGCTTATCAAATTTACCACACAAATTCTTGGGTCTAAACCTACGTTTGGGCCAAGTTTCATCGAATTCTGGTAACGTTCAAAATTTAGTTGTTTCTTGAACGGTTTTATTAGAGCAAGTTTGTTTCCCTTTTATACAAAATCGTAGTTATTATTAAATTTAGCAAATTTACCACACAAATTCTATGGTCTAGACCAATTTTTGGGTCAAATTTCATCGAATTCTGGTAACGTTCAAAATGTAACTGTTTTGCACGGTTTTATTATAACTAGTTTGTTTCCCTTTTATACAAACTTGTAGTTGGTATTATGCTTAGCAAATTTACCACACAAACTGTTAGGTCTAGACCAACGTTTGGGTCAAGTTTCGTTGAATTCTGAGAATTTTCAAAATTTAGCTGTTTTGCACGGTTTTATTAGAGCAAGATTGTTTCCCTTTTATACAAACTTGTAGTTATTATTAAAGCTTAGCAAATTACCACACAAATTCTTAGGTCTAAACCAACGTTTGGGTCAAGTTTCGTCGAATTCTAAGAATGTTTAAAGTTTAGCTGTTTTGTACGGTTTTATTAAAGTAAGTTTGTTTGCCTTTTATAAAAACTTTTTAGTTATTATTATGCTTAGCAAATTTACAACACAAATTCATGGGTCTAGACCAACGTTTGGGTCAAATTTCGTCGAATTCTGAGAACGTTCAAAATTTAGCTTTGCACAATTTTATTATAGCAACTTTGTTTCCCTTTTATACAAACTTGTAGTTATTATTACGCTTAGCAAATTTACCACAGAAATGCTTGGGTTTAGACAAACGTTTGGGTCAAGTTTCATCGAATTCTGAGAACGTTCAAAATTTAGTTGTTTTGCACGGTTTTATTGGTGCAAGTTTGTTTCCCTTTTATAAAAACTTGTAGTTATTATTATTCTTAGCAAATTACCACACAAATTCTTGGGTCTGGACGAACGTTTGGGTCAAGTTTCGTCAAATTCTAAGAACGTTTAATCTTTAGCTGTTTTGTACGGTTTTATTTAAGTAAGTTTGTCTGCCTTTTGTAAAAACCTGTAGTTATTATTATGTTTAGTAAATTTACAATACAAATTCATGGGTCTAGACCAACGTTTGGTTCAAGTTTCATCGAATTCTGAGAAGGTTCAAAATTAAGCTTTGCACGATTTTATTAGAGCAACTTCGTTTCCCTTTTATACAAAGTTTTAGTTATTATCACGCTTAAAAAATTTACTACACAAATTTTTGGGCCTAGACCAACGTTTTGGGTAAAGTTTCGTCGAATTCTGAGAACGTTCAAAATTTAGCTGTTTTGTACGGTTTTATTAAAGCAAGTTTGTTCTCCTTTTATAAAAACTTGTAGTTATTATTACGCTTATCAAATTTACCACACAAATTCTTGGGTCTAAACCTACGTTTGGGCCAAGTTTCGTCGAATTCTGGTAACGTTCAAAATTTAGCTGTTTCTTGAACGGTTTTATTAGAGCAAGTTTGTTTCCCTTTTATACAAAATCGTAGTTATTATTAAATTTAGCAAATTTACCACACAAATTCTATGGTCTAGACCAATTTTTGGGTCAAATTTCATCGAATTCTGGTAACGTTCAAAATGTAACTGTTTTGCACGGTTTTATTATAACTAGTTTGTTTCCCTTTTATACAAACTTGTAGTTGTTATTACGCTTAGCAAATTTACCACACAAACTGTTGGGTCTAGACCAACGTTTGGGTCAAGTTTCGTTGAATTCTGAGAATTTTCAAAATTTAGCTGTTTTGCACGGTTTTATTAGAGCAAGATTGTTTCCCTTTTATACAAACTTGTAGTTATTATTAAAGCTTAGCAAATTACCACACAAATTCTTAGGTCTAAACCAACGTTTGGGTCAAGTTTCGTCGAATTCTAAGAATGTTTAAAGTTTAGCTGTTTTGTACGGTTTTATTAAAGTAAGTTTGTTTGCCTTTTATAAAAACTTTTTAGTTATTATTATGCTTAGCAAATTTACAACACAAATTCATGGGTCTAGACCAACGTTTGGGTCAAGTTTCGTCGAATTCTGAGAACGTTCAAAATTTAGCTTTGCACAATTTTATTATAGCAACTTTGTTTCCCTTTTATACAAACTTGTAGTTATTATTACGCTTAGCAAATTTACCACAGAAATGCTTGGGTTTAGACAAACGTTTGGGTCAAGTTTCATCGAATTCTGAGAACGTTCAAAATTTAGTTGTTTTGCACGGTTTTATTGGTGCAAGTTTGTTTCCCTTTTATAAAAACTTGTAGTTATTATTATTCTTAGCAAATTACCACACAAATTCTTGGGTCTGGACGAACGTTTGGGTCAAGTTTCGTCAAATTCTAAGAACGTTTAATCTTTAGCTGTTTTGTACGGTTTTATTTAAGTAAGTTTGTCTGCCTTTTGTAAAAACCTGTAGTTATTATTATGTTTAGTAAATTTACAATACAAATTCATGGGTCTAGACCAACGTTTGGTTCAAGTTTCATCGAATTCTGAGAAGGTTCAAAATTAAGCTTTGCACGATTTTATTAGAGCAACTTCGTTTCCCTTTTATACAAACTTTTAGTTATTATCACGCTTAAAAAATTTACTACACAAATTTTTGGGCCTAGACCAACGTTTTGGGTAAAGTTTCGTCGAATTCTGAGAACGTTCAAAATTTAGCTGTTTTGTACGGTTTTATTAAAGCAAGTTTGTTCTCCTTTTATAAAAACTTGTAGTTATTATTACGCTTATCAAATTTACCACACAAATTCTTGGGTCTAAACCTACGTTTGGGCCAAGTTTCGTCGAATTCTGGTAACGTTCAAAATTTAGCTGTTTCTTGAACGGTTTTATTAGAGCAAGTTTGTTTCCCTTTTATACAAAATCGTAGTTATTATTAAATTTAACAAATTTACCACACAAATTCTATGGTCTAGACCAATTTTTGGGTCAAATTTCATCGAATTCTGGTAACGTTCAAAATGTAACTGTTTTGCACGGTTTTATTATAACTAGTTTGTTTCCCTTTTATACAAACTTGTAGTTGTTATTACGCTTAGCAAATTTACCACACAAACTGTTGGGTCTAGACCAACGTTTGGGTCAAGTTTCGTTGAATTCTGAGAATTTTCAAAATTTAGCTGTTTTGCACGGTTTTATTAGAGCAAGTTTGTTTCCCTTTTATACAAATTTGTAGTTATTATTAAAGCTTAGCAAATTACCACACAAATTCTTAGTTCTAAACCAACGTTTGGGTCAAGTTTCATCGAATTCTAAGAATGTTTAAAGTTTAGCTGTTTTGTACGGTTTTATTAAAGTAAGTTTGTTTGCCTTTTATAAAAACTTTGTAGTTATTATTATGCTTAGCAAATTTACAACACAAATTCATGGGTCTAGACCAACGTTTGGGTCAAGTTTCGTCGAATTCTGAGAACGTTCAAAATTTAGCTTTGCACAATTTTATTATAGCAACTTTGTTTCCCTTTTATACAAACTTGTAGTTATTATTACGCTTAGCAAATTTACCACAGAAATGCTTGGGTTTAGACAAACGTTTGGGTCAAGTTTCATCGAATTCTGAGAACGTTCAAAATTTAGTTGTTTTGCACGATTTTATTGGTGCAAGTTTGTTTCCCTTTTATAAAAACTTGTAGTTATTATTATGCTTAGCAAATTACCACACAAATTCTTGGGTCTGGACGAACGTTTGGGTCAAGTTTCGTCAAATTCTAAGAACGTTCAATCTTTAGCTGTTTTGTACGGTTTTATTTAAGTAAGTTTGTCTGCCTTTTATAAAAACCTGTAGTTATTATTATGCTTAGTAAATTTACAATACAAATTCATGGGTCTAGACCAACGTTTGGTTCAAGTTTCATCGAATTCTGAGAAGGTTCAAAATTAAGCTTTGCACGATTTTATTAGAGCAACTTCGTTTCCCTTTTATACAAACTTTTAGTTATTATCACGCTTAAAAAATTTACTACACAAATTTTTGGGCCTAGACCAACGTTTTGGGTAAAGTTTCGTCGAATTCTGAGAACGTTCAAAATTTAGCTGTTTTGTACGGTTTTATTAAAGCAAGTTTGTTCTCCTTTTATAAAAACTTGTAGTTATTATTACGCTTATCAAATTTACCACACAAATTCTTGGGTCTAAACCTACGTTTGGGCCAAGTTTCGTCGAATTCTGGTAACGTTCAAAATTTAGCTGTTTCTTGAACGGTTTTATTAGAGCAAGTTTGTTTCCCTTTTATACAAAATCGTAGTTATTATTAAATTTAACAAATTTACCACACAAATTCTATGGTCTAGACCAATTTTTGGGTCAAATTTCATCGAATTCTGGTAACGTTCAAAATGTAACTGTTTTGCACGGTTTTATTATAACTAGTTTGTTTCCCTTTTATACAAACTTGTAGTTGTTATTACGCTTAGCAAATTTACCACACAAACTGTTGGGTCTAGACCAACGTTTGGGTCAAGTTTCGTTGAATTCTGAGAATTTTCAAAATTTAGCTGTTTTGCACGGTTTTATTAGAGCAAGTTTGTTTCCCTTTTATACAAATTTGTAGTTATTATTAAAGCTTAGCAAATTACCACACAAATTCTTAGTTCTAAACCAACGTTTGGGTCAAGTTTCATCGAATTCTAAGAATGTTTAAAGTTTAGCTGTTTTGTACGGTTTTATTAAAGTAAGTTTGTTTGCCTTTTATAAAAACTTTGTAGTTATTATTATGCTTAGCAAATTTACAACACAAATTCATGGGTCTAGACCAACGTTTGGGTCAAGTTTCGTCGAATTCTGAGAACGTTCAAAATTTAGCTTTGCACAATTTTATTATAGCAACTTTGTTTCCCTTTTATACAAACTTGTAGTTATTATTACGCTTAGCAAATTTACCACAGAAATGCTTGGGTTTAGACAAACGTTTGGGTCAAGTTTCATCGAATTCTGAGAACGTTCAAAATTTAGTTGTTTTGCACGATTTTATTGGTGCAAGTTTGTTTCCCTTTTATAAAAACTTGTAGTTATTATTATGCTTAGCAAATTACCACACAAATTCTTGGGTCTGGACGAACGTTTGGGTCAAGTTTCGTCAAATTCTAAGAACGTTCAATCTTTAGCTGTTTTGTACGGTTTTATTTAAGTAAGTTTGTCTGCCTTTTATAAAAACCTGTAGTTATTATTATGCTTAGTAAATTTACAATACAAATTCATGGGTCTAGACCAACGTTTGGTTCAAGTTTCATCGAATTCTGAGAAGGTTCAAAATTAAGCTTTGCACGATTTTATTAGAGCAACTTCGTTTCCCTTTTATACAAACTTTTAGTTATTATCACGCTTAAAAAATTTACTACACAAATTTTTGGGCCTAGACCAACGTTTTGGGTCAAGTTTCGTCGAATTCTGAGAACGTTCAAAATTTAGCTGTTTTGTACGGTTTTATTAAAGCAAGTTTGTTCTCCTTTTATAAAAACTTGTAGTTATTATTACGCTTATCAAATTTACCACACAAATTCTTGGGTCTAAACCTACGTTTGGGCCAAGTTTCGTCGAATTCTGGTAACGTTCAAAATTTAGTTGTTTCTTGAACGGTTTTATTAGAGCAAGTTTGTTTCCCTTTTATACAAAATCGTAGTTATTATTAAATTTAGCAAATTTACCACACAAATTCTATGGTCTAGACCAATTTTTGGGTCAAATTTCATCGAATTCTGGTAACGTTCAAAATGTAACTGTTTTGCACGGTTTTATTATAACTAGTTTGTTTCCCTTTTATACAAACTTGTAGTTGTTATTACGCTTAGCAAATTTACCACAGAAACTGTTGGGTCTAGACCAACGTTTGGGTCAAGTTTCGTTGAATTCTGAGAATTTTCAAAATTTAGCTGTTTTGCACGGTTTTATTAGAGCAAGATTGTTTCCCTTTTATACAAACTTGTAGTTATTATTAAAGCTTAGCAAATTACCACACAAATTCTTAGGTCTAAACCAACGTTTGGGTCAAGTTTCGTCGAATTCTAAGAATGTTTAAAGTTTAGCTGTTTTGTACGGTTTTATTAAAGTAAGTTTGTTTGCCTTTTATAAAAACTTTTTAGTTATTATTATGCTTAGCAAATTTACAACACAAATTCATGGGTCTAGACCAACGTTTGGGTCAAGTTTCGTCGAATTCTGAGAACGTTCAAAATTTAGCTTTGCACAATTTTATTATAGCAACTTTGTTTCCCTTTTATACAAACTTGTAGTTATTATTACGCTTAGCAAATTTACCACAGAAATGCTTGGGTTTAGACAAACGTTTGGGTCAAGTTTCATCGAATTCTGAGAACGTTCAAAATTTAGTTGTTTTGCACGGTTTTATTGGTGCAAGTTTGTTTCCCTTTTATAAAAACTTGTAGTTATTATTATTCTTAGCAAATTACCACACAAATTCTTGGGTCTGGACGAACGTTTGGGTCAAGTTTCGTCAAATTCTAAGAACGTTCAATCTTTGGCTGTTTTGTACGGTTTTATTTAAGTAAGTTTGTCTGCCTTTTATAAAAACCTGTAGTTATTATTATGCTTAGTAAATTTACAATACAAATTCATGGGTCTAGACCAACGTTTGGTTCAAGTTTCATCGAATTCTGAGAAGGTTCAAAATTAAGCTTTGCACGATTTTATTAGAGCGACTTCGTTTCCCTTTTATACAAACTTTTAGTTATTATCACGCTTAAAAAATTTACTACACAAATTTTTGGGCCTAGACCAACGTTTTGGGTCAAGTTTCGTCGAATTCTGAGAACGTTCAAAATTTAGCTGTTTTGTACGGTTTTATTAAAGCAAGTTTGTTCTCCTTTTATAAAAACTTGTAGTTATTATTACGCTTATCAAATTTACCACACAAATTCTTGGGTCTAAACCTACGTTTGGGCCAAGTTTCGTCGAATTCTGGTAACGTTCAAAATTTAGCTGTTTCTTGAACGGTTTTATTAGAGCAAGTTTGTTTCCCTTTTATACAAAATCGTAGTTATTATTAAATTTAACAAATTTACCACACAAATTCTATGGTCTAGACCAATTTTTGGGTCAAATTTCATCGAATTCTGGTAACGTTCAAAATGTAACTGTTTTGCACGGTTTTATTATAACTAGTTTGTTTCCCTTTTATACAAACTTGTAGTTGTTATTACGCTTAGCAAATTTACCACACAAACTGTTGGGTCTAGACCAACGTTTGGGTCAAGTTTCGTTGAATTCTGAGAATTTTCAAAATTTAGCTGTTTTGCACGGTTTTATTAGAGCAAGTTTGTTTCCCTTTTATACAAATTTGTAGTTATTATTAAAGCTTAGCAAATTACCACACAAATTCTTAGTTCTAAACCAACGTTTGGGTCAAGTTTCATCGAATTCTAAGAATGTTTAAAGTTTAGCTGTTTTGTACGGTTTTATTAAAGTAAGTTTGTTTGCCTTTTATAAAAACTTTGTAGTTATTATTATGCTTAGCAAATTTACAACACAAATTCATGGGTCTAGACCAATGTTTGGGTCAAGTTTCGTCGAATTCTGAGAACGTTCAAAATTTAGCTTTGCACAATTTTATTATAGCAACTTTGTTTCCCTTTTATACAAACTTGTAGTTATTATTACGCTTAGCAAATTTACCACAGAAATGCTTGGGTTTAGACAAACGTTTGGGTCAAGTTTCATCGAATTCTGAGAACGTTCAAAATTTAGTTGTTTTGCACGATTTTATTGGTGCAAGTTTGTTTCCCTTTTATAAAAACTTGTAGTTATTATTATGCTTAGCAAATTACCACACAAATTCTTGGGTCTGGACGAACGTTTGGGTCAAGTTTCGTCAAATTCTAAGAACGTTCAATCTTTAGCTGTTTTGTACGGTTTTATTTAAGTAAGTTTGTCTGCCTTTTATAAAAACCTGTAGTTATTATTATGCTTAGTAAATTTACAATACAAATTCATGGGTCTAGACCAACGTTTGGTTCAAGTTTCATCGAATTCTGAGAAGGTTCAAAATTAAGCTTTGCACGATTTTATTAGAGCAACTTCGTTTCCCTTTTATACAAACTTTTAGTTATTATCACGCTTAAAAAATTTACTACACAAATTTTTGGGCCTAGACCAACGTTTTGGGTCAAGTTTCGTCGAATTCTGAGAACGTTCAAAATTTAGCTGTTTTGTACGGTTTTATTAAAGCAAGTTTGTTCTCCTTTTATAAAAACTTGTAGTTATTATTACGCTTATCAAATTTACCACACAAATTCTTGGGTCTAAACCTACGTTTGGGCCAAGTTTCGTCGAATTCTGGTAACGTTCAAAATTTAGTTGTTTCTTGAACGGTTTTATTAGAGCAAGTTTGTTTCCCTTTTATACAAAATCGTAGTTATTATTAAATTTAGCAAATTTACCACACAAATTCTATGGTCTAGACCAATTTTTGGGTCAAATTTCATCGAATTCTGGTAACGTTCAAAATGTAACTGTTTTGCACGGTTTTATTATAACTAGTTTGTTTCCCTTTTATACAAACTTGTAGTTGTTATTACGCTTAGCAAATTTACCACACAAACTGTTGGGTCTAGACCAACGTTTGGGTCAAGTTTCGTTGAATTCTGAGAATTTTCAAAATTTAGCTGTTTTGCACGGTTTTATTAGAGCAAGATTGTTTCCCTTTTATACAAACTTGTAGTTATTATTAAAGCTTAGCAAATTACCACACAAATTCTTAGGTCTAAACCAACGTTTGGGTCAAGTTTCGTCGAATTCTAAGAATGTTTAAAGTTTAGCTGTTTTGTACGGTTTTATTAAAGTAAGTTTGTTTGCCTTTTATAAAAACTTTTTAGTTATTATTATGCTTAGCAAATTTACAACACAAATTCATGGGTCTAGACCAACGTTTGGGTCAAGTTTCGTCGAATTCTGAGAACGTTCAAAATTTAGCTTTGCACAATTTTATTATAGCAACTTTGTTTCCCTTTTATACAAACTTGTAGTTATTATTACGCTTAGCAAATTTACCACAGAAATGCTTGGGTTTAGACAAACGTTTGGGTCAAGTTTCATCGAATTCTGGGAACGTTCAAAATTTAGTTGTTTTGCACGATTTTATTGGTGCAAGTTTGTTTCCCTTTTATAAAAACTTGTAGTTATTATTATGCTTAGCAAATTACCACACAAATTCTTGGGTCTGGACGAACGTTTGGGTCAAGTTTCGTCAAATTCTAAGAACGTTCAATCTTTAGCTGTTTTGTACGGTTTTATTTAAGTAAGTTTGTCTGCCTTTTATAAAAACCTGTAGTTATTATTATGCTTAGTAAATTTACAATACAAATTCATGGGTCTAGACCAACGTTTGGTTCAAGTTTCATCGAATTCTGAGAAGGTTCAAAATTAAGCTTTGCACGATTTTATTAGAGCGACTTCGTTTCCCTTTTATACAAACTTTTAGTTATTATCACGCTTAAAAAATTTACTACACAAATTTTTGGGCCTACACCAACGTTTTGGGTCAAGTTTCGTCGAATTCTGAGAACGTTCAAAATTTAGCTGTTTTGTACGGTTTTATTAAAGCAAGTTTGTTCTCCTTTTATAAAAACTTGTAGTTATTATTACGCTTATCAAATTTACCACACAAATTCTTGGGTCTAAACCTACGTTTGGGCCAAGTTTCGTCGAATTCTGGTAACGTTCAAAATTTAGCTGTTTCTTGAACGGTTTTATTAGAGCAAGTTTGTTTCCCTTTTATACAAAATCGTAGTTATTATTAAATTTAACAAATTTACCACACAAATTCTATGGTCTAGACCAATTTTTGGGTCAAATTTCATCGAATTCTGGTAACGTTCAAAATGTAACTGTTTTGCACGGTTTTATTATAACTAGTTTGTTTCCCTTTAATACAAACTTGTAGTTGTTATTACGCTTAGCAAATTTACCACACAAACTGTTGGGTCTAGACCAACGTTTGGGTCAAGTTTCGTTGAATTCTGAGAATTTTCAAAATTTAGCTGTTTTGCACGGTTTTATTAGAGCAAGTTTGTTTCCCTTTTATACAAATTTGTAGTTATTATTAAAGCTTAGCAAATTACCACACAAATTCTTAGTTCTAAACCAACGTTTGGGTCAAGTTTCATCGAATTCTAAGAATGTTTAAAGTTTAGCTGTTTTGTACGGTTTTATTAAAGTAAGTTTGTTTGCCTTTTATAAAAACTTTGTAGTTATTATTATGCTTAGCAAATTTACAACACAAATTCATGGGTCTAGACCAATGTTTGGGTCAAGTTTCGTCGAATTCTGAGAACGTTCAAAATTTAGCTTTGCACAATTTTATTATAGCAACTTTGTTTCCCTTTTATACAAACTTGTAGTTATTATTACGCTTAGCAAATTTACCACAGAAATGCTTGGGTTTAGACAAACGTTTGGGTCAAGTTTCATCGAATTCTGAGAACGTTCAAAATCTAGTTGTTTTGCACGATTTTATTGGTGCAAGTTTGTTTCCCTTTTATAAAAACTTGTAGTTATTATTATGCTTAGCAAATTACCACACAAATTCTTGGGTCTGGACGAACGTTTGGGTCAAGTTTCGTCAAATTCTAAGAACGTTCAATCTTTAGCTGTTTTGTACGGTTTTATTTAAGTAAGTTTGTCTGCCTTTTATAAAAACCTGTAGTTATTATTATGCTTAGTAAATTTACAATACAAATTCATGGGTCTAGACCAACGTTTGGTTCAAGTTTCATCGAATTCTGAGAAGGTTCAAAATTAAGCTTTGCACGATTTTATTAGAGCAACTTCGTTTCCCTTTTATACAAACTTTTAGTTATTATCACGCTTAAAAAATTTACTACACAAATTTTTGGGCCTAGACCAACGTTTTGGGTCAAGTTTCGTCGAATTCTGAGAACGTTCAAAATTTAGCTGTTTTGTACGGTTTTATTAAAGCAAGTTTGTTCTCCTTTTATAAAAACTTGTAGTTATTATTACGCTTATCAAATTTACCACACAAATTCTTGGGTCTAAACCTACGTTTGGGCCAAGTTTCGTCGAATTCTGGTAACGTTCAAAATTTAGCTGTTTCTTGAACGGTTTTATTAGAGCAAGTTTGTTTCCCTTTTATACAAAATCGTAGTTATTATTAAATTTAACAAATTTACCACACAAATTCTATGGTCTAGACCAATTTTTGGGTCAAATTTCATCGAATTCTGGTAACGTTCAAAATGTAACTGTTTTGCACGGTTTTATTATAACTAGTTTGTTTCCCTTTTATACAAACTTGTAGTTGTTATTACGCTTAGCAAATTTACCACACAAACTGTTGGGTCTAGACCAACGTTTGGGTCAAGTTTCGTTGAATTCTGAGAATTTTCAAAATTTAGCTGTTTTGCACGGTTTTATTAGAGCAAGTTTGTTTCCCTTTTATACAAATTTGTAGTTATTATTAAAGCTTAGCAAATTACCACACAAATTCTTAGTTCTAAACCAACGTTTGGGTCAAGTTTCATCGAATTCTAAGAATGTTTAAAGTTTAGCTGTTTTGTACGGTTTTATTAAAGTAAGTTTGTTTGCCTTTTATAAAAACTTTGTAGTTATTATTATGCTTAGCAAATTTACAACACAAATTCATGGGTCTAGACCAACGTTTGGGTCAAGTTTCGTCGAATTCTGAGAACGTTCAAAATTTAGCTTTGCACAATTTTATTATAGCAACTTTGTTTCCCTTTTATACAAACTTGTAGTTATTATTACGCTTAGCAAATTTACCACAGAAATGCTTGGGTTTAGACAAACGTTTGGGTCAAGTTTCATCGAATTCTGAGAACGTTCAAAATTTAGTTGTTTTGCACGATTTTATTGGTGCAAGTTTGTTTCCCTTTTATAAAAACTTGTAGTTATTATTATGCTTAGCAAATTACCACACAAATTCTTGGGTCTGGACGAACGTTTGGGTCAAGTTTCGTCAAATTCTAAGAACGTTCAATCTTTAGCTGTTTTGTACGGTTTTATTTAAGTAAGTTTGTCTGCCTTTTATAAAAACCTGTAGTTATTATTATGCTTAGTAAATTTACAATACAAATTCATGGGTCTAGACCAACGTTTGGTTCAAGTTTCATCGAATTCTGAGAAGGTTCAAAATTAAGCTTTGCACGATTTTATTAGAGCAACTTCGTTTCCCTTTTATACAAACTTTTAGTTATTATCACGCTTAAAAAATTTACTACACAAATTTTTGGGCCTAGACCAACGTTTTGGGTAAAGTTTCGTCGAATTCTGAGAACGTTCAAAATTTAGCTGTTTTGTACGGTTTTATTAAAGCAAGTTTGTTCTCCTTTTATAAAAACTTGTAGTTATTATTACGCTTATCAAATTTACCACACAAATTCTTGGGTCTAAACCTACGTTTGGGCCAAGTTTCGTCGAATTCTGGTAACGTTCAAAATTTAGCTGTTTCTTGAACGGTTTTATTAGAGCAAGTTTGTTTCCCTTTTATACAAAATCGTAGTTATTATTAAATTTAACAAATTTACCACACAAATTCTATGGTCTAGACCAATTTTTGGGTCAAATTTCATCGAATTCTGGTAACGTTCAAAATGTAACTGTTTTGCACGGTTTTATTATAACTAGTTTGTTTCCCTTTTATACAAACTTGTAGTTGTTATTACGCTTAGCAAATTTACCACACAAACTGTTGGGTCTAGACCAACGTTTGGGTCAAGTTTCGTTGAATTCTGAGAATTTTCAAAATTTAGCTGTTTTGCATGGTTTTATTAGAGCAAGTTTGTTTCCCTTTTATACAAATTTGTAGTTATTATTAAAGCTTAGCAAATTACCACACAAATTCTTAGTTCTAAACCAACGTTTGGGTCAAGTTTCATCGAATTCTAAGAATGTTTAAAGTTTAGCTGTTTTGTACGGTTTTATTAAAGTAAGTTTGTTTGCCTTTTATAAAAACTTTTTAGTTATTATTATGCTTAGCAAATTTACAACACAAATTCATGGGTCTAGACCAACGTTTGGGTCAAGTTTCGTCGAATTCTGAGAACGTTCAAAATTTAGCTTTGCACAATTTTATTATAGCAACTTTGTTTCCCTTTTATACAAACTTGTAGTTATTATTACGCTTAGCAAATTTACCACAGAAATGCTTGGGTTTAGACAAACGTTTGGGTCAAGTTTCATCGAATTCTGAGAACGTTCAAAATTTAGTTGTTTTGCACGGTTTTATTGGTGCAAGTTTGTTTCCCTTTTATAAAAACTTGTAGTTATTATTATTCTTAGCAAATTACCACACAAATTCTTGGGTCTGGACGAACGTTTGGGTCAAGTTTCGTCAAATTCTAAGAACGTTTAATCTTTAGCTGTTTTGTACGGTTTTATTTAAGTAAGTTTGTCTGCCTTTTGTAAAAACCTGTAGTTATTATTATGTTTAGTAAATTTACAATACAAATTCATGGGTCTAGACCAACGTTTGGTTCAAGTTTCATCGAATTCTGAGAAGGTTCAAAATTAAGCTTTGCACGATTTTATTAGAGCAACTTCGTTTCCCTTTTATACAAACTTTTAGTTATTATCACGCTTAAAAAATTTACTACACAAATTTTTGGGCCTAGACCAACGTTTTGGGTAAAGTTTCGTCGAATTCTGAGAACGTTCAAAATTTAGCTGTTTTGTACGGTTTTATTAAGCAAGTTTGTTCTCCTTTTATAAAAACTTGTAGTTATTATTACGCTTATCAAATTTACCACACAAATTCTTGGGTCTAAACCTACGTTTGGGCCAAGTTTCGTCGAATTCTGGTAACGTTCAAAATTTAGCTGTTTCTTGAACGGTTTTATTAGAGCAAGTTTGTTTCCCTTTTATACAAAATCGTAGTTATTATTAAATTTAGCAAATTTACCACACAAATTCTATGGTCTAGACCAATTTTTGGGTCAAATTTCATCGAATTCTGGTAACGTTCAAAATGTAACTGTTTTGCACGGTTTTATTATAACTAGTTTGTTTCCCTTTTATACAAACTTGTAGTTGTTATTACGCTTAGCAAATTTACCACACAAACTGTTGGGTCTAGACCAACGTTTGGGTCAAGTTTCGTTGAATTCTGAGAATTTTCAAAATTTAGCTGTTTTGCACGGTTTTATTAGAGCAAGTTTGTTTCCCTTTTATACAAATTTGTAGTTATTATTAAAGCTTAGCAAATTACCACACAAATTCTTAGTTCTAAACCAACGTTTGGGTCAAGTTTCATCGAATTCTAAGAATGTTTAAAGTTTAGCTGTTTTGTACGGTTTTATTAAAGTAAGTTTGTTTGCCTTTTATAAAAACTTTGTAGTTATTATTATGCTTAGCAAATTTACAACACAAATTCATGGGTCTAGACCAACGTTTGGGTCAAGTTTCGTCGAATTCTGAGAACGTTCAAAATTTAGCTTTGCACAATTTTATTATAGCAACTTTGTTTCCCTTTTATACAAACTTGTAGTTATTATTACGCTTAGCAAATTTACCATAGAAATGCTTGGGTTTAGACAAACGTTTGGGTCAAGTTTCATCGAATTCTGAGAACGTTCAAAATTTAGTTGTTTTGCACGATTTTATTGGTGCAACTTTGTTTCCCTTTTATAAAAACTTGTAGTTATTATTATGCTTAGCAAATTACCACACAAATTCTTGGGTCTGGACGAACGTTTGGGTCAAGTTTCGTCAAATTCTAAGAACGTTCAATCTTTAGCTGTTTTGTACGGTTTTATTTAAGTAAGTTTGTCTGCCTTTTATAAAAACCTGTAGTTATTATTATGCTTAGTAAATTTACAATACAAATTCATGGGTCTAGACCAACGTTTGGTTCAAGTTTCATCGAATTCTAAGAAGGTTCAAAATTAAGCTTTGCACGATTTTATTAAAGCAACTTCGTTTCCCTTTTATACAAACTTTTAGTTATTATCACGCTTAAAAAATTTACTACACAAATTTTTGGGCCTAGACCAACGTTTTGGGTCAAGTTTCGTCGAATTCTGAGAACGTTCAAAATTTAGCTGTTTTGTACGGTTTTATTAAAGCAAGTTTGTTCTCCTTTTATAAAAACAAGTAGTTATTATTACGCTTATCAAATTTACCACACAAATTCTTGGGTCTAAACCTACGTTTGGGCCAAGTTTCGTCGAATTCTGGTAACGTTCAAAATTTAGTTGTTTCTTGAACGGTTTTATTAGAGCAAGTTTGTTTCCCTTTTATACAAAATCGTAGTTATTATTAAATTTAGCAAATTTACCACACAAATTCTATGGTCTAGACCAATTTTTGGGTCAAATTTCATCGAATTCTGGTAACGTTCAAAATGTAACTGTTTTGCACGGTTTTATTATAACTAGTTTGTTTCCCTTTTATACAAACTTGTAGTTGTTATTACGCTTAGCAAATTTACCACACAAACTGTTGGGTCTAGACCAACGTTTGGGTCAAGTTTCGTTGAATTCTGAGAATTTTCAAAATTTAGCTGTTTTGCACGGTTTTATTAGAGCAAGATTGTTTCCCTTTTATACAAACTTGTAGTTACTATTAAAGCTTAGCAAATTACCACACAAATTCTTAGGTCTAAACCAACGTTTGGGTCAAGTTTCGTCGAATTCTAAGAATGTTTAAAGTTTAGCTGTTTTGTACGGTTTTATTAAAGTAAGTTTGTTTGCCTTTTATAAAAACTTTTTAGTTATTATTATGCTTAGCAAATTTACAACACAAATTCATGGGTCTAGACCAACGTTTGGGTCAAGTTTCGTCGAATTCTGAGAACGTTCAAAATTTAGCTTTGCACAATTTTATTATAGCAACTTTGTCTCCCTTTTATACAAACTTGTAGTTATTATTACGCTTAGCAAATTTACCACAGAAATGCTTGGGTTTAGACAAACGTTTGGGTCAAGTTTCATCGAATTCTGAGAACGTTCAAAATTTAGTTGTTTTGCACGGTTTTATTGGTGCAAGTTTGTTTCCCTTTTATAAAAACTTGTAGTTATTATTATTCTTAGCAAATTACCACACAAATTCTTGGGTCTGGACGAACGTTTGGGTCAAGTTTCGTCAAATTCTAAGAACGTTTAATCTTTAGCTGTTTTGTACGGTTTTATTTAAGTAAGTTTGTCTGCCTTTTGTAAAAACCTGTAGTTATTATTATGTTTAGTAAATTTACAATACAAATTCAGGGTCTAGACCAACGTTTGGTTCAAGTTTCATCGAATTCTGAGAAGGTTCAAAATTAAGCTTTGCACGATTTTATTAGAGCAACTTCGTTTCCCTTTTATACAAACTTTTAGTTATTATCACGCTTAAAAAATTTACTACACAAATTTTTGGGCCTAGACCAACGTTTTCGGTAAAGTTTCGTCGAATTCTGAGAACGTTCAAAATTTAGCTGTTTTGTACGGTTTTATTAAAGCAAGTTTGTTCTTCTTTTATAAAAACTTGTAGTTATTATTACGCTTATCAAATTTATCACACAAATTCTTGGGTCTAAACCTACGTTTGGGCCAAGTTTCGTCGAATTCTGGTAACGTTCAAAATTTAGCTGTTTCTTGAACGGTTTTATTAGAGCAAGTTTGTTTCCCTTTTATACAAAATCGTAGTTATTATTAAATTTAGCAAATTTACCACACAAATTCTATGGTCTAGACCAATTTTTGGGTCAAATTTCATCGAATTCTGGTAACGTTCAAAATGTAACTGTTTTGCACGGTTTTATTATAACTAGTTTGTTTCCCTTTTATACAAACTTGTAGTTGTTATTACGCTTAGCAAATTTACCACACAAACTGTTGGGTCTAGACCAACGTTTGGGTCAAGTTTCGTTGAATTCTGAGAATTTTCAAAATTTAGCTGTTTTGCACGGTTTTATTAGAGCAAGTTTGTTTCCCTCTTATACAAATTTGTAGTTATTATTAAAGCTTAGCAAATTACCACACAAATT
Organism: Sesamum indicum; assembly: GCF_026168435.1. Taxonomy (NCBI): domain Eukaryota; kingdom Viridiplantae; phylum Streptophyta; class Magnoliopsida; order Lamiales; family Pedaliaceae; genus Sesamum; species Sesamum indicum. The sequence continues at coordinate 10,277,819 of NC_142658.1, read as the reverse complement.
CTTAGTTCTAAACCAACGTTTGGGTCAAGTTTCGTCGAATTCTAAGAATGTTTAAAGTTTAGCTGTTTTGTACGGTTTATTAAAGTAAGTTTGTTTGCCTTTTATAAAAACTTTGTAGTTATTATTATGCTTAGCAAATTTACAACACAAATTCATGGGTCTAGACCAACGTTTGGGTCAAGTTTCGTCGAATTCTGAGAACGTTCAAAATTTAGCTTTGCACAATTTTATTATAGCAACTTTGTTCCCTTTTTATACAAACTTGTAGTTATTATTACGCTTAGCAAATTTACCACAGAAATGCTTGGGTTTAGACAAACGTTTGGGTCAAGTTTCATCGAATTCTGAGAACGTTCAAAATTTAGTTGTTTTGCACGGTTTTATTGGTGCAAGTTTGTTTCCCTTTTATAAAAACTTGTAGTTATTATTATGCTTAGCAAATTACCACACAAATTCTTGGGTCTGGACGAACGTTTGGGTCAAGTTTCGTCAAATTCTAAGAACGTTCAATCTTTAGCTGTTTTGTGCGGTTTTATTTAAGTAAGTTTATCTGCCTTTTATAAAAACCTGTAGTTATTATTATGCTTAGTAAATTTACAATACAAATTCATGGGTCTAGACCAACGTTTGGTTCAAGTTTCATCGAATTCTGAGAAGGTTCAAAATTAAGCTTTGCACGATTTTATTAGAGCAACTTCGTTTCCCTTTTATACAAACTTTTAGTTATTATCACGCTTAAAAAATTTACTACACAAATTTTTGGGCCTAGACCAACGTTTTGGGTCAAGTTTCGTCGAATTCTGAGAACGTTCAAAATTTAGCTGTTTTGTACGGTTTTATTAAAGCAAGTTTGTTCTCCTTTTATAAAAACTTGTAGTTATTATTACGCTTATCAAATTTACCACACAAATTCTTGGGTCTAAACCTACGTTTGGGCCAAGTTTCGTCGAATTCTGTTAACATTCAAAATTTAGCTGTTTTTTGAACGGTTTTATTAGAGCAAGTTTGTTTCCCTTTTATACAAAATCGTAGTTATTATTAAACTTAGCAAATTTACCACACAAATTCTATGGTCTAGACCAATTTTTGGGTCAAATTTCATCGAATTCTGGTAATGTTCAAAATATAATTGTTTTGCACGGTTTTATTATAACTAGTTTGTTTCCCTTTTATACAAACTTGTAGTTGTTATTACGCTTAGCAAATTTACCTCACAAACTGTTGGGTCTAGACCAACGTTTGGGTCAAGTTTCGTTGAATTCTGAGAATTTTCAAAATTTAGCTGTTTTGCACGGTTTTATTAGAGCAAGATTGTTTCCCTTTTATACAAACTTGTAGTTATTATTAAAGCCTAGCAAATTACCACACAAATTCTTAGTTCTAAACCAACGTTTGGGTCAAGTTTCGTCGAATTCTAAGAACGTTTAAAGTTTAGCTGTTTTGTACGGTTTTATTAAGGTAAGTTTGTTTGCCTTTTATAAAAACTTGTAGTTATTATTACGCTTATCAAATTTACCACACAAATTCTTGGGTCTAAACCTACGTTTGGGCCAAGTTTCGTCGAATTCTGTTAACGTTCAAAATTTAGCTGTTTTTTGAATGGTTTTATTAGAGCAAGTTTGTTTCCCTTTTATACAAAATCGTAGTTATTATTAAACTTAGCAAATTTACCACACAAATTCTATGGTCTAGACCAATTTTTGGGTCAAATTTCATCGAATTCTGGTAACGTTCAAAATGTAACTTTTTTGCACGGTTTTATTATAACTAGTTTGTTTCCCTTTTATACAAACTTGTAGTTGTTATTACGCTTAGCAAATTTACCACACAAACTTTGGGTCTAGACCAACGTTTGGGTCAAGTTTCGTTGAATTCTGAGAATTTTCAAAATTTAGCTGTTTTGCACGATTTTATTAGAGCAAGATTGTTTCCCTTCTATACAAACTTGTAGTTATTATTAAAGCTTAGCAAATTACCACACAAATTCTTAGGTCTAAACCAACGTTTGGGTCAAGTTTCGTCGAATTCTAAGAATGTTTAAAGTTTAGCTGTTTTGTACGGTTTTATTAAAGTAAGTTTGTTTGCCTTTTATAAAAACTTTGTAGTTATTATTATGCTTAGCAAATTTACAACACAAACTCATGGGTCTAAACCAAGGTTTGGGTCAAGTTTCGTCGAATTCTGAGAACGTTCAAAATTTAGATTTGCACAATTTTATTATAGCAACTTTGTTTCCCTTTTATACAAACTTGTAGTTATTATTACGCTTAGCAAATTTACCACAGAAATGTTTGGGTTTAGACAAACGTTTGGGTCAAGTTTCATCGAATTCTGAGAACGTTCAAAATTTAGTTGTTTTGCACGGTTTTATTGGTGCAAGTTTGTTTCCCTTTTATAAAAACTTGTAGTTATTATTATGCTTAGCAAATTACCACACAAATTCTTGGGTCTGGACGAACGTTTGGGTCAAGTTTCGTCAAATTCTAAGAACGTTCAATCTTTAGCTGTTTTGTGCGGATTTATTTAAGTAAGTTTATCTGCCTTTTATAAAAACCTGTAGTTATTATTATGCTTAGTAAATTTACAATACAAATTCATGGGTCTAGACCAACGTTTGGTTCAAGTTTCATCGAATTCTGAGAAGGTTCAAAATTAAGCTTTGCACGATTTTATTAGAGCAACTTCGTTTCCCTTTTATACAAACTTTTAGTTATTATCACGCTTAAAAAATTTACTACACAAATTTTTGGGCCTAGACCAACGTTTTGGGTCAAGTTTCGTCGAATTCTGAGAACGTTCAAAATTTAGCTGTTTTGTACGGTTTTATTAAAGCAAGTTTGTTCTCCTTTTATAAAAACTTGTAGTTATTATTACGCTTATCAAATTTACCACACAAATTCTTGGGTCTAAACCTACGTTTGGGCCAAGTTTCGTCGAATTCTGTTAACGTTCAAAATTTAGCTGTTTTTTGAATGGTTTTATTAGAGCAAGTTTGTTTCCCTTTTATACAAAATCGTAGTTATTATTAAACTTAGCAAATTTACCACACAAATTCTATGGTCTAGACCAATTTTTGGGTCAAATTTCATCGAATTCTGGTAATGTTCAAAATATAATTGTTTTGCACGGTTTTATTATAACTAGTTTGTTTCCCTTTTATACAAACTTGTAGTTGTTATTACGCTTAGCAAATTTACCACACAAACTGTTGGGTCTAGACCAACGTTTGGGTCAAGTTTCGTTGAATTCTGAGAATTTTCAAAATTTAGCTGTTTTGCACGGTTTTATTAGAGCAAGATTGTTTCCCTTTTATACAAACTTGTAGTTATTTTTAAAGTTTAGCAAATTACCACACAAATTCTTAGTTCTAAACCAACGTTTGGGTCAAGTTTCGTCGAATTCTAAGAACGTTTAAAGTTTAGCTGTTTTGTACGGTTTTATTAAAGTAAGTTTGTTTGCCTTTTATAAAAACTTTGTAGTTATTATTATGCTTAGCAAATTTACAACACAAATTCATGGGTCTAGACCAACGTTTGGGTCAAGTTTCGTCGAATTCTGAGAACGTTCAAAATTTAGCTTTGCACAATTTTATTATAGCAACTTTGTTTCCCTTTTATACAAACTTGTAGTTATTATTACGCTTAGCAAATTTACCACAGAAATGTTTGGGTTTAGACAAACGTTTGGGTCAAGTTTCATCGAATTCTGAGAACGTTCAAAATTTAGTTGTTTTGCACGGTTTTATTGGTGCAAGTTTGTTTTCCTTTTATAAAAACTTGTAGTTATTATTATGCTTAGCAAATTACCACACAAATTCTTGGGTCTGGACGAACGTTTGGGTCAAGTTTCGTCAAATTCTAAGAACGTTCAATCTTTAGCTGTTTTGTGCGGTTTTATTTAAGTAAGTTTATCTGCCTTTTATAAAAACCTGTAGTTATTATTATGCTTAGTAAATTTACAATACAAATTCATGGGTCTAGACCAACGTTTGGTTCAAGTTTCATCGAATTCTGAGAAGGTTCAAAATTAAGCTTTGCACGATTTTATTAGAGCAACTTCGTTTCCCTTTTATACAAACTTTTAGTTATTATCACGCTTAAAAAATTTACTACACAAATTTTTGGGCCTAGACCAACGTTTTGGGTCAAGTTTCGTCGAATTCTGAGAACGTTCAAAATTTAGCTGTTTTGTACGGTTTTATTAAAGCAAGTTTGTTCTCCTTTTATAAAAACTTGTAGTTATTATTACGCTTATCAAATTTACCACACAAATTCTTGGGTCTAAACCTACGTTTGGGCCAAGTTTCGTCGAATTCTGTTAACATTCAAAATTTAGCTGTTTTTTGAATGGTTTTATTAGAGCAAGTTTGTTTCCCTTTTATACAAAATCGTAGTTATTATTAAACTTAGCAAATTTACCACACAAATTCTATGGTCTAGACCAATTTTTGGGTCAAATTTCATCGAATTCTGGTAATGTTCAAAATATAATTGTTTTGCACGGTTTTATTATAACTAGTTTGTTTCCCTTTTATACAAACTTGTAGTTGTTATTACGCTTAGCAAATTTACCACACAAACTGTTGGGTCTAGACCAACGTTTGGGTCAAGTTTCGTTGAATTATGAGAATTTTCAAAATTTAGCTGTTTTGCACGGTTTTATTAGAGCAAGATTGTTTCCCTTTTATACAAACTTGTAGTTATTTTTAAAGTTTAGCAAATTACCACACAAATTCTTAGTTCTAAACCAACGTTTGGGTCAAGTTTCGTCGAATTCTAAGAACGTTTAAAGTTTAGCTGTTTTGTACGGTTTTATTAAAGTAAGTTTGTTTGCCTTTTATAAAAACTTGTAGTTATAATTACGCTTATCAAATTTACCACACAAATTCTTGGGTCTAAACCTACGTTTGGGCCAAGTTTCGTCGAATTCTGTTAACGTTTAAAATTTAGCTGTTTTTTGAATGGTTTTATTAGAGCAAGTTTGTTTCCCTTTTATACAAAATCGTAGTTATTATTAAACTTAGCAAATTTACCACACAAATTCTATGGTTTAGACCAATTTTTGGGTCAAATTTCATCGAATTCTGGTAACGTTCAAAATGTAACTTTTTTGCACGGTTTTATTATAACTAGTTTGTTTCCCTTTTATACAAACTTGTAGTTGTTATTACGCTTAGCAAATTTACCACACAAACTGTTGGGTCTAGACCAACGTTTGGGTCAAGTTTCATTCAATTCTGAGAATTTTCAAAATTTAGCTGTTTTGCACGGTTTTATTAGAGCAAGATTGTTTCCCTTTTATACAAACTTGTAGTTATTATTAAAGCTTAGCAAATTACCACACAAATTCTTAGGTCTAAACCAACGTTTGGGTCAAGTTTCGTCGTATTCTAAGAATGTTTAAAGTTTAGCTGTTTTGTACGGTTTTATTAAAGTAAGTTTGTTTGCCTTTTATAAAAACTTTGTAGTTATTATTATGCTTAGCAAATTTACAACACAAATTCATGGGTCTAGACCAACGTTTGGGTCAAGTTTCGTCGAATTCTGAGAACGTTCAAAATTTAGCTTTGCACAATTTTATTATAGCAACTTTGTTTCCCTTTTATACAAACTTGTAGTTATTATTACGCTTAGCAAATTTACCACAGAAATGCTTGGGTTTAGACAAACGTTTGGGTCAAGTTTCATCGAATTCTGAGAACGTTCAAAATTTAGTTGTTTTGCACGGTTTTATTGGTGCAAGTTTGTTTCCCTTTTATAAAAACTTGTAGTTATTATTATTCTTAGCAAATTACCACACAAATTCTTGGGTCTGGACGAACGTTTAGGTCAAGTTTCGTCAAATTCTAAGAACGTTTAATCTTTAGCTGTTTTGTACGGTTTTATTTAAGTAAGTTTGTCTGCCTTTTGTAAAAACCTTTAGTTATTATTATGTTTAGTAAATTTACAATACAAATTCATGGGTCTAGACCAACGTTTGGTTCAAGTTTCATCGAATTCTGAGAAGGTTCAAAATTAAGCTTTGCACGATTTTATTAGAGCAACTTCGTTTCCCTTTTATACAAACTTTTAGTTATTATCACGCTTAAAAACTTTACTACACAAATTTTTGGGCCTAGACCAACGTTTTGGGTAAAGTTTCGTCGAATTCTGAGAACGTTCAAAATTTAGCTGTTTTGTACGGTTTTATTAAAGCAAGTTTGTTCTCCTTTTATAAAAACTTGTAGTTATTATTACGCTTATCAAATTTACCACACAAATTCTTGGGTCTAAACCTACGTTTGGGCCAAGTTTCGTCGAATTCTGGTAACGTTCAAAATTTAGCTGTTTCTTGAACGGTTTTATTAGAGCAAGTTTGTTTCCCTTTTATACAAAATCGTAGTTATTATTAAATTTAGCAAATTTACCACACAAATTCTATGGTCTAGACCAACTTTTGGGTCAAATTTCATCGAATTCTGGTAACGTTCAAAATGTAACTGTTTTGCACGGTTTTATTATAACTAGTTTGTTTCCCTTTTATACAAACTTGTAGTTGTTATTACGCTTAGCAAATTTACCACACAAACTGTTGGGTCTAGACCAACGTTTGGGTCAAGTTTCGTTGAATTCTGAGAATTTTCAAAATTTAGCTGTTTTGCACGGTTTTATTAGAGCAAGATTGTTTCCCTTTTATACAAACTTGTAGTTATTATTAAAGCTTAGCAAATTACCACACAAATTCTTAGTTCTAAACCAACGTTTGGGTCAAGTTTCGTCGAATTCTAAGAACGTTTAAAGTTTAGCTGTTTTGTACGGTTTTATTAAGGTAAGTTTGTTTGCCTTTTATAAAAACTTGTAGTTATAATTACGCTTATCAAATTTACCACACAAATTCTTGGGTCTAAACCTACGTTTGGGCCAAGTTTCGTCGAATTCTGTTAACGTTTAAAATTTAGCTGTTTTTTGAATGGTTTTATTAGAGCAAGTTTGTTTCCCTTTTATACAAAATCGTAGTTATTATTAAACTTAGCAAATTTACCACACAAATTCTATGGTCTAGACCAATTTTTGGGTCAAATTTCATCGAATTCTGGTAACGTTCAAAATGTAACTTTTT